>NC_139350.1:93566131-94178631 GCF_055883805.1 Amblyomma maculatum | reverse complement strand
GTTTTGACTGTTTCAACACATCCATAAAAACCGATTATACGCTTCTATAACTGACATTTCTTCCACAACGTACCATTTCAGAACGCAAATGCAACTAGTTACTAAAATCCGGTCTAATTTTGGTAAACATACACTACAATATCAAGTTCCTATAGCTCTTAATTTACATTGACCTCTTCAGTTCAATTTTTCAATAAAACGGTTCAATGAGAACACCAAACAATACATGATAAATAGTAATCTTAAATTTCCATAAAATTGCACAAGTGATTCCCTGACAGTCTCCTTGTGTGTTCTGCAAATTTCGCTATTCTGTCTCACGATTGCTTTTATTACTTTTTGAATTTGATTTATGTTCCGCGAACTATGATGACAAGCGATTGTTGGAATTGTTTTGTTTTTTTTTTTGCTGCTTCGCTTCATATTTTTGTAATAAGCCAGATATGCGTTCTTTTTTTTTTTCTATCCTTCTGAACTGACATGTACAAATGCAATTATTTTCTTTTGCCACTGTCCTGCGAACTGTATATGGGTGCTGAGGCCTTTGTCAGGCAAGCCAGCCTTCTGCCTCAGCTTCCCCTTTCCATGAAAGAAAAAAAAGAATTGAAATGAATTGATTATCTGATATCAAATGAGCTATACCAGACTTTGCAGCTCCTACCGGCTCGAAGATGTGATATGTGACGTCACACAACACGCCGTCCAATCAGTGCCCTGCCATGTCACCAGACAATGGCGACGCCAGATTTTCTTGAGAACGGAACCTTTAACGCTGTCGTATTAAATTAGTCCCCGTTGAGAGGCATATAGTGCCCGAATCATAACGGCGAGCAGCGACATCTGCAGCAGCTCGGTGTTTTTAGTGGGTCCCAATACGACTGAAGCCTAAGAAGAATGTCGTAGCGAAGGACTCCAGGCAATTCGTCCTGCTCTTTGCTTGCCTTGACATCACACAGTGCACGGGCACCTTGTGTTTCACATGTGGCTGCCTCGAACAAACCCGGATATCGAGGCTCAAGCTCCTCTGGTCGAGCTCCCTAATAGCCCAGCACTCCTTCAAGCGGTGGCACTAAAGCGTGGCTAGTGCTGATCATATATATGCAACTCTGGTGGGAGTTTAGTGGCCTGAGGAAGCATTTATTTACTCCTCTGCACTACTTACGCCCAATGGAATTACTGCTGAGATATTATTCTAGGCGCCTATGGTACTACTTGTTAAAAATGCTGCCTGGTTGTGGTCAACCGGTGGGAGTTTGTTTCAGGGCCTGGTGGCCTCCTCTTAAACCAAGTTGGGACACATTTGTTTTTTGGAGAGATGAACACTGCAAGAGCGGTTCGGCACTTCGACGTCGGCTGTTGAATTAGAGCTCCTTATTCGTGAGATTAACGACGGAACGCACCCATGTAAGAGGGGTGCGGCTAATACCCCTGCAGGCTTCCTAGAAGTAAACATCGAAAACTGCACGAACAACAGGGGACGTTCCACGTAAGGATGAGGGTGGAGCTGGTGAACACTCAGTTGTTACGGTTACATGTAATATTAATACCCACTAAAGTAGAATGTTGGACAGCTGTCGCTGTAGCACAGTCTGTAAGAGCACCAGACGCGATATTCGGAGGCCGAGTGTTTTGTCCCACCAGAGATGCGTCGTTTTAGTGCGAAAGCAATACTACTCTAGGTTTCGAGCCTTCAGCGTAGCTCGGCCGGTAGACATGTCTTACCCACGCGACGCTGTGAGGTTACACCCCACGTGACACTAGGCCATGTGGCCTGCCAGAAGCTGCCAACTTGGGTCTCTCGCTTCACATGGGACGGTTATGTCAAAAACAGCCTGCTAAGACCTTAGGATTCACGCTACCTCTATAGGCTAATAAGGCACGTTCATACGGTTTGGTTAAAGGGGGTTTTATATGTGGGCTAAGAAGAAGAAAAAGAGAAGAAGAACGCTCGGTCACCCGCAGCTAATGCTTTCTCTCAATATTTGGTTCAGCTGCGTTGAACCCTTTTAATTTTTTCCTTCTACTTTATGTTTAATTATATTCATTTCTAACATAATCACAGCCTTAATTCAAGACAATAGCAAAAAAAATACCTACGCTTTCCTTGGTCTTGCTGACTGCTGGCTTAATTCTTTATTCCACGTGAAAATTACCTTGCGTCCCTCTCGAAAGAATTTCCAGGTTACGCGCCTGCCATACCATACCCCATATTACTCCTCACCATAACATATCTCATGAAATACCGTCCCATACCTTACAGTACCGTATATCTGAGGGTATACGGTAATGTATACATATTCCTTCTTAGAAAACAGACAGTTCGTTGCCGTGGCAAAGGTAAAGCACTCAGAGGGCCTCTCGGCGGGCCCTTTAATCTACTCACCTTGAAGCCGGCACCTCGTCCACAGATTTCTGCGCAGAAGCTTGTGGAGCGCCCATGGGCTCCGCGCCAGCCACTTTCATTTCCCCAACGGGGCCGCGATGAAAGCGCGGGGGTGGCTGGCCGGCCGCCGTCACAGCCTTGTCACCCTGGGTTGCCCTAGCGTTGCTCATTGCCGTGCACTTCTCCTGCAGACCGACTCCGTCTGTGGCAGGAACCGGAAACCGCTGATGAGCGGTGACGTTCTTGCTATCCTGCCATTTCGCCCCGCCCAATTTTTGGAATTCGTTTGAAAGACCATTGACACCAGTGACCAACGGTTGAAGCGTGTGGCAGGTGTGGAATCTAAAAAGAAATAAAATACGTCCTAACATTTTGACCCTCGATGCGAATTTTGCCACGAATTCGGCAGGAGCAGTGAAAGATGAAAGAAACAAAAGACGACGGCAAAGAAATCATAAAAGGCTTTGCTTGTCTCTCTTTTTCGTCCCTAAACGATCTCGTTAAGCACGTTCCGCCCCGCCAGCGCGCGTGATATGCCGGCATTAGGTTTGTAGACCTCGCTTGCTTGCTTGCTATCGGTATTATGACGGGCCTGCGTGATCTTTTGGACTGTGTGCACGTCCCGCCTGCGCCTTTCGCCCTCTGTTGGAACTTACTGATTAAGATTTGGTGAGTGCCTTTAACATCGCCTCTCTTCCTACGGTAGTTGTTCGGATGTGCTTATGGCGCGCCGATCATCCTGCTGTAGCTAGGAGAAGCGGCGCAGCCAGAAAATATGCTCTGGAGGGGCTTCAGAAGAACAATTCACGTGGGTGACCTACTTTTACGCTCAAATAATATATATATATATATATATATATATATATATATATATATATGGAAATATTGCGGGTATAGCATGTCCAAGCAGCAAAATGTAAGTTCGATACGACAAGAAAAATGCGTCATATGATAGTATACATTTGCACAATAAAAATAACCAATGCACATTTGAAAAAATACAAAATGGCGAGTTCGTAAGACATTGAATTATAATGTTATGCCTAGAAAATAAACAACTGGTGCGTGTGTTTCTGCAAATACTTATAATACGGTAAATTTTATGATTCTTGGGAATGGAATATGTCTGACCAGTTTCCCCTTTTGGCCAAGCCCTATTGGGGCGGTGCCTAAGTGAAATAAGCCGAATGTGAGGCACGTGTTAAGGGGTGACAGGGCTTCTGGTGGGCCGAAATTGCGAGAAAACATGACTTTTTGAAAATAACATTTTGGTAACCTACAGCTTATCTCCCACATAAAAACTAATTTATGCCCTCCCTGGGTAATTAGTTCTAATCTATAAGGGGCAAATGAGCTGGAAAAATCCCGCATCGGCATATTCTCGTTCTCTCAAAGCACACATTTTTTATTGTTTGCTGGTTTGCAAGGACATCTTCGCATCTGAAGCAATAAAGGAATAATTTTTATTGTAGCGCACTTCAAAATTGTAGCAACTTCAACAACCTGTCAAAAAGTAGCTCCTGCGTTTAATTCCTTACACTATATATGTTGTGTCTTGCGCGTAGACGGGGTAACAATGAACTGCTCAACTAGTGCGCGATTCCGCCGCGGTGCTCTGTTCGCAAGGGTTATGCGTGTCAACGAAGGACCAACGACCCTCTCACATTCCCTTCCTCCTTTTTCCCTGCCCTCCCCTGTCTGCACCGACCAGCCGCCATGTCTAGAGGGAGATGACTTCTGGCCACGCCGATGAGCGGCCAGCAGCGCCCGCCGCTCGAGTCGAGTTCTAATGAATAGTTCTTGTGTTCGCGAACGCCTTGTTTCTTCAAGCAAACCGCGGACATAACAGTGGCGACGAAGTAGCAGATCCGAGCCCAGCGTTAAGCTACGCCATACAACAATCATGGCTATGCTCACGTTTCCTGGACAGATACCGGAATTCAACGGTTCCTCATGGACATCGTGGTTTGGACGCCTTCAATTCTATTTTGAGGCAAACAACATCACGGAGAATGCCCAGAAGAGGGTCCACCTGCTTACGCTGTGCGGGGAGGAGACGTACGACACCGTTTCCGCTCTAGTCCAGCCAAGCACTCTAGCTGCCGTGGCCTACGACGACATCGTAGCTGCACTGCAGAAGCACTTTGATCCACGGCCATCCGAAGTCTACAGCCGGACTCGCTTCCAAAGACGTGACCAGTTGGAGGGAGAAACTGCAAGTTGCTACGTTGTGGCCCTAAGAAACTGACTGCCGACTGCAACTTTGGGACGCTGACTGCGAGCACAGCAGCCGCGGAACTGTCAGCCGAAGCACCTCATCCCTATCGCCAGCTAACCCCACAATGCTCCCCATGAGCATCATGCTGCGTGATCGATTCGTGAGTGGACTGCATAACGAATCCTTGCAACAGCGCCTGTTCGCGGTGAAGGACCTGACGTTCACGAAAGCCTATGACATCGTCTTGCGAACGGAAAGTGCGGGGAAGCAGCAGCGAAAAATGGGGCAATCAGTCGAGCCAGTGCACCAGATTTCGAACAACCAGAGCCATAACATGAAGAGAAGTTCGAAAAAACTTCCAAATATCCAACGCTGTTGGCGCTTTGACGAGCAGCATAATCCGCTGATGTGCCGCTTCCACTACGTGCAACTTTTGTCACAAGCGTGGGCACATCGAGAGAGCTTGTATAACGAAAAAGAAGCCGGGTAAATCAGCCCAGTCACGCAATCATAACGTAGACGCTTCAGAAATCTCGGCAAAGTTGAGAAGCAATGGTTTCAATCCCCTCCGTGAGCGATGTACGACCTAAACACCGTTGCCAACATCGGCACGCGTCAGAAAATAATGGCCTGCTTGACCATCCATAATGAGCTGATCCAGTTCTAAGTCGACTTTAGAGCTACATGCACCATTATCAGCGTGGACACCTTTCGAACAACGTGGCCGGAGCACGCACCCAGACTAAAAGAGAACGACACGCACTTCAGAACGGGCTCAGGTTAGAGCTGGCCGCATCTGGGTAGCGCCGACGTCGACGTTGTATACAGCGGGAAGAAATGCAAGCTGCCACTCTTGATTGTTAAAAGCAGTGGATCCAGCCTCCTGGGAAGGAACTGGTTTGACGCACTTGTGATCACCATCGGCGGCGTCCACCAGACTGGAAGGAAGTCAGTGGTGGAGTGCCTTCAAGAGAAGTACAAGACAGTCTTTTCCGATGACATCCCAAGACACGAGGGACCTCCTGTCGACCTGGAGTTGCTCAACGACCCCAGTGATAAATGTTTCAAAGCAAGGTCAGTACCTTTTGCCTTAAGATCTGCAGTTGAAGCGGAACTTGATAAATTGCGAGAACAAGGCGTTATTGCACCAACACAATACTCCGAATGAGCGACACCACTCATCGTAGTTCGGAAGAATAATAGCACCCTACGACTATGCGGAGACTACCGGAGCACAGTGAGCAGATTTACCAAGCCGCTCTCCTACCCGCTACGAACGCCAGAAGAGTCATCGGCACACTGCGCGGAAGAAAAAGTTTCACCAACGTGGACCTTACGCAAGCGTGCGAGCAGCTGAAGGTGAGAGAATCAACATAACAGTCGCTTACCATCAATACGCTGAAGGGCTTCTACAAACTCAAACAACTGTCATTTGGCATAGCGGCAGCACCAACAATCTTCCAAAGGTATATGGAGACAATACTTCATGGAATTCCGTGAACATGCATTTATCTCGATGATGTAATCGTCACAGGAGCACCAGACGAGGAGCATGCTGCACGTTTGGAACAGGTGTTCGAAAGGCTAGCTAACGTAAACTTACATATAAGCAAGGAAAAATGCTGTTTTGTGGTACCCAAGGTGAAATTTCTTGGT
Organism: Amblyomma maculatum; assembly: GCF_055883805.1. Taxonomy (NCBI): domain Eukaryota; kingdom Metazoa; phylum Arthropoda; class Arachnida; order Ixodida; family Ixodidae; genus Amblyomma; species Amblyomma maculatum. Next base: position 94,172,374 of record NC_139350.1, on the reverse strand, counting down.
CACGTAATTGATGCTGAAGGCATCCATCCAACTGATGAAAAGGTGCGAGCACCAACTAACAAGCAGGAACTCCAATCCTTTTATAAACTCCTTACATTCTATGACCGGTTCCTAGAACAGCGAGCAACTGTGGCCAATGACCTGTATAAACTATTGCAAAAAGAGGTCCCATGCACCTGGTCGCCAAGCCATCAGTAGTCATTTGTTGCCCTGAAGCAGCTTCTTTTGCAATGCACAGCCCTCAAACATTACGATGAGAGCAAGCCCTTGATCATAGCCTGCGACGCATCACCCTACGGCGTAGGTGCTGAGTTCTTTCACAGGCTGACAGTCAAGGAAGAGAGGCACCAATTGCTTTTGCGTCACGCGTTCTGTCAGCAGCAGATCGCAACTACTCTCAGCTCGATCGCGAGGGGCTGGCTGTAGCCTACGCGGCCGCACACTTTCGCCAGTATATCGCTGGGCGAAACGTAACTTTCATAACAAATCACATGCCACTGCTAGCAATTTTAGCGCCCCAGAAGTTAATACCGCAGATGTTGTCACCACGCATGACACGCTAGTGCATCAAAATGTCAGCATATGAAAACGACTTTGTACACCGACCGGGGAAGAAGCACCATAATGCAGACGCACTGCGCCGCCTACCACTGAGCACGTCCCACGATGAACCGCCTAACTAGGGAGACATGGTAATGCTCGAGCTAGGCCTTGCCAGAGCCGCCGATAACAGCAGATACAGTTGCTACGTCGACGCTAGAGGGCCCATCCCTATCGAAGCTTTTCAACGCCATTCAAGAAGGCAACGTGAGGTGACTAAAGGGAGAAAACGTCAACGCCTACCGCAAGGCAGCTACGGAGTTAAGTACGCACCGCGGTTGCATCACCTGTGTGTCACCAGTTGTTGTCCCACCAGCTTTACGCGCGCAAGCTATGTCATTGCTTCATGCAGGCCATCGAGGCATTGTTGCTATGAAGAAGTGCGCCCGACGTTTTATGTGGTGGCCTGCAGTCGACAGCGACATCGAAGCAAGTACTCAGAATTGTAAGATATGTCAAAACAACCAAAAGGTACCACCAAAGGCCCAGCCTCATAGTGACAGAAGGCAAATGAGCCCTGGCACACTAATCATGTCGATTTTGCAGGACCGGTCGAGGGAAGCACGTTTCTTGTTACTAAATTGTACGAGGAAGAACAGATGGCCAAAGTAACGTCAGCTGCGGTCATTGATGCGTTGAGAACACTGTTCGCCACATTTGTGCTGCCAATAAAAATTGTCTCTTGATAACGACAGCGCCTTCGTGTCAGCGCAGATCAGGCAGTTTTTCAAACAAAACGGTATCGCAGCCGTCACATCGACTCCCTACCATCCCGCTAATAACAGCCAGGTAGAAAGATACGTGGCAGAGCTCAAGCGAGCTGTATTGAAGGAACAAGCTGGGTCATTTCACCTACGCATCGCCCGCTTTCTCTTCAAACAGCACAGCGCGGTGCAAAACACAACAGGGCGCTCTCCAGCGCAGCTCATGTTCGCACGCAAGCTGTGAACCCATCTGAGCGCCGTCCTTCCGGAACCAGCACCTGAAACTAGGTAGAAGGAAGACGATCTTCCCCACATTAAGGGAATGAAATAAGGCCAACGCGTTCTCGTTCAGGAATTCCACGGACAGCAGGCGTAGGCCCCAGCTGTAATTGACAGACGCATTGGGAAGAGATCCTGGCTCCTAAACGTGGAGAGGGGCATTGCTCGCCAACACCTCGACCAGCTTCGTCTTTTGCAGGCACCGCCGTAAAAGACACCGATCCAAACAAGCAGTCCTTCGGTCCCTGGTACCGTGGCTTGAGATATCGAGGCGGATGACGCGTCGCTCCAGCGCGCAAGGTGTACGCCAAATACAGAGACTGCAAGCGCCTGTTCTGATGCCACGACCGTACTACAGAGCACATCCACTCGTGCATGCCGGCCTCCTGGCCGCTACTAGCCCCTTTTCTAAGGGGGGAAGAACTGTGGTGTCTTGCGCGTAGACGCGTAGACAGGGGAACAATGAACCGCTCAACCAGTGCGCAATTCCTGCCGCGGTGTTGTGTTCGCAAGGGTTATGCGTGTGAACTAAGGACAACGACCCTCTCACATTCCCTCCCTCCTTTCCTCCTGCCCTCTCCTGTCTGCAGCGGCCAGCCGCCCTGTCTGGAGGGAGATGACTTCGGACCGCGCCTATGAGCGGCCGCCAGAGCGCTCCTCTCGAATCGAGTTCTAATAAATAGTTCTTGTGTTCGCGAACGCCTTGTTTCTTCAAGTCAACCACGGACAAACCAATATACTATCTAGCCACGCGTTAATAATAGTTTGTTATTGGTGTTCTTTTTCATGCACAAGGGAGCGAAAACGTCGAATATTTGAAAACTAATATAGGTATCAAAGAACTGGTTACGACTGTAAAATTTCATTGCATTTTGTCTGTGTTAACAAAAATGTAAGAAGAGCCCTTTCCCCCTTAATGAAATCGGTTCCAATGCTCTGTTTACTTAGCGTCATCGTACGAATTTCATGATATTGAATGAAGGTTAATGTCACCAGGTAAAGAACCTGTAATCGTTGGGTGGCACCACCAGCGCACTGATGTCCGCGCCACCAACGGAGGTGCCGTTAAGCACTGAGGCGCCCAATCGGGCTTCGGCGCCGTTATAGCGCTTGTTTCGGTCGTTGCTTCGGGCTGTGCTAGCGGCGATACAATCCTCTTCAACGCTGTACCGCAAGCGTACTTGCTCGGAACTTGTTTTGTTTCCACTAGGCAGCATCCGGAGAGAGCGCGAGCTACACGCGACGTCGCGGGTTCACATTGCGATTTCAAGTCTGTGGGTGTCATCGATGAATATTTTCGGCCACAACTACTGCGGAAAGAATGCAGTTTGCCGGGAAACCATCACGTGTTCGGTGCCTTAGAAATAGACGCTTCTTTTATGCCTTCGGAAATATTTTAGGCACAATTGGGATACAAGGAAATCAGAACCATGCAGCGCCTACTTTTCCACTGTTCGAATTTTTTACAGTCGCGCTTGTAATTCGCTTCCAACAACAACACGGTAAAGTCGCCTGTTATCACATCGTAGACAACTCTGGCTCAATTTTGTTACTTCATGAACACATAATTGACGAGAAGAAATTCGAACAGCGTATGAGTAAGCTTTCTTTGAATTTCTTTTTATCGTCCCTATACAAAGCCTTGACAGCCTGGCTTTAGTCGTGCTTTTTCGACCGATCACAAAATGTTTGAAACACACCCTCAAATCGCGCAAACAATGCCGCTTGAGGGGTCGCCAAAGGCGAAATGAGCAAAACATGTATATGACCATACATCTGTTGCAACACGTTTAGCACTGTGAACAAATGCAATCGTCGCAATTAAATTGTAGACAAATACGCGGTGCACACAAATAAATTGTCTCGTTATTACTAAGGCCACGGATTGGTCTTCGTTTATGGTGTCTAGTGTCTCGAAACGTCTCAGGCTATGAGCGCCTGAGCGGAGTGTGCCGGGCAATTTCGAGCACCTGGAGGTTCTGTTACCTTGCACTCGCATTGCACACCACGTCTTGCGTTCCTCCTCTACCAAAACGCGGTTGCAAATGCTGGTATTGAATCCGGATCTCTGGGTTCAATAGCCGAACGACCTAAACAATAGTCCAATGCGGCGGGTTAAATCACGCATTTCACACGCACTTCTTTGTCCCCTGCTTTGACGCAGCTTGAATTCGTCATTTTTGCGAATGAACAGCAGAAGTACGTGCACTAATAATTCACACGAAGAGACCAGAAGACAAGAAACAGGCCTGACAGCGGCTAAACCAGGCCGCCTCTCATGCGCCGGCGTCAACCACGCACCATCGCAACGGGCATGAAAAATCGAGGCAATCCAAATTACGGCCAAAACGGTTATCACCGGGCAAACGTTAACTGTTTCTCAGAACATTCTACGAACATGTCTACAACTAGTTCGATCGTCAGTGTGAAATAAACATTTATTTCGCGATGAGACAGAGCAGAGTGCGTGTGCAAACTAGCGCTCTCTGTCTCCGCAAGATGACACCTGCGCGATTCTAACGAGGCTTTTAGCCACCGATGAACCTTGAAACACTGACGAAATAGTGAACGTTCACATGTAATCGACCGCCTTGGGCAAACTACCTATACTGTGAGAAACAGAGTTTGTTATCTTATTGACGGTAACTAGAATAGTAAATAGTCTAATTTTGCCGCATTTATTTTCATTTACTGGCAGCAGTTCAGTTTCTCGACTCGTCGCACTGCGATAATTCCATTTTTCGCGTGCGTGTCTTCTCCAAAGGCTTCAACATAAAATTATACAGCCTCACACATGCCGACAGTTGGCGACTGTAGTACTCATTGAAGCAGCAGCAGTACCAGTGTCCACTCTTCTCTCTGTGAACTTCGTGAATGAGTGGTTACGCAATTCCTTTTACCCCTATTTCGTCCTCAACTGCACAAACGGGTGCACCACTAGCCGTTAAACAGTGAGAAATCACTTTCGGGTAGATAAGACAACCCAAAAACACCTTCAAGCTTCTTTCTTCAGCCGCCAGATGCGCGACCTGTTTCGTCCCTAGGGAAAAATCCCGTATCGCGACAAACGGGTTTGAACCGGTCCTGTATTATCCCGTATAAATTTGATACCGGTGTGACCAGTCCTGTATGAAGCTTAAACGGGTTTATATCGAACAGGAAAATTACAGACCGATCAGCCTACTGTCTGTTACGTATAAGGTATTTACTAAGGTTTGGTTTGGTTTGGTTTGTGGGGTTTAACGTCCCAAAGCAACTCAGGCTATGAGAGACGCCGTAGTGGAGGACTCCGGAAATTTCGACCACCTGGGGTTCTTTAACGTGCACTGACAACGCACAGCACACGGGAGCGTTGCTTTTCGCCTTCATCGAAAAGCTGCCGCCGAGGCCGGGATTCGATCCCGCGTCCTTGGGAACAGTAGTCGAGCGCCGTAACCACTGCGCCACCCCGGTAATCGCTAATAGAATCAGGACAACCTTAGACTGCAATGAAGCAAAGGATCAAGCAGGGTTTCGGAAACGGTACTCTACTATCGATCATATCCATACCATCAACCAGGTGATCGAAAAATGCTTGGAATATAACCAGCCCTTATACATAGCATTCATTGATTACGAAAAAGCATTTGACTCAGTTGAAACCTCGGCGGTGATGCAGGCATTGCGAAATCAGGGGGTAGACGAGCCATACGTGAAAGTGCTGGAAGATATATATAGTGGCTGCACAGCAACCATAGTTCTGCATAAAGAAAGTAACAAAATTCCTATAAAGAAAGGTGTTAGGCAAGGAGACACAATCTCTCCAGTACTATTCACGGCTTGTTTAGAGGAAGTATTCAGAGACTTGGAATGGGAGCAGTTAGGGATAAGGGTAGATGGAGAATACCTCAATAATCTGCGATTTGCTGATGACATCGCCTTGCTAAGCAACTCGGGGGATGAACTGCAAATAATGATTGATGACCTAGACAGGAAAAGTAGAAAGGTAGGCTCGAAAATCAATATGCAGAAGACTAAGGTAATGTTCAACAGCCTCGGGAAGGAACAGCAGTTTGCATTAGGTAGCGAAATACTGGAAGTAGTGGACGAATATGTCTACTTAGGACAGGTAGTAACCGCAGATCCGGACCATGAAAAGGAAATAACAAGAAGATTAAGATTGGGATGGAGCGCATTTGGCAAGCACTCGCAGATTATGACTAACAGCTTACCGGTATCGCTCAAGAGGAAAGTATACAACACTTGCATCTTGCCTGTACTCACCTATGGGGCTGAAACGTGGAGGCTAACCAAGAGAGTTCTACTTAAGTTGAGAACAACCCAGAGGGCTATGGAACGAAAAATGGTAGGGGTAACATTAAGAGATAGAAAGCGTGCAGAGTGGGTCAGAGAAATAACTCAAGTTACCGACATTCTAGTAGAAATTAAGAAGAAATGGACATGGGCAGGACATGTAGTGCGAAGAGAGGATAACCGATGGTCGCTGAGGGTAACAAACTGGATTCCAAGGGAAGGAAAGCGTAGCAGGGGGCGGCAGAAAGCTAGGTGGGCGGATGAGATTAAGAAGTTCGCAGGGGTCAAGTGGATGCAGCTTGCACAGAACCGGGTTAAGTGGAGAAATATGGGAGAGGCCTTCGCCCTGCAGTGGGTATAATCAGGCCGATGATGATGATGATGATGATGATGATGATGATGATGATGATGATGATGATGATGATGATGATGATGATGATAGGACAGGTCATGTCCGGTTTAACAGAAACCGGACAAATCCGATAGGAATGAAACTGATACGGGACAGAGTATTTCCGCTTCTCAGTACAACTCGGGCGGATCGTGAAGCTCAGCCAGGATGACCACGTCAGAACATGCCTTCACGCTAAATAAGCATGAAACCATGCATAATATACGTTAAAACTTTTTTATATATGTGGAGTACGCGTTGTTTCGTACATACCTAGAAGATATGAAGCCGTGGATGTGTGCTCTAGCAAGTACATACATGCATCGCGTTTTGTTTTTGCGTGTGCAACAGTCGCTGCAGCTTGTACGATCTTGCGGTGCATCTTCATAATCTGCGACTGAAGATCTGCCACCTTCAACGCGAAAGTGCAAGCAAGAACGTAGCGTTTCGTTAGCGCGGATAAAATACGCTCAAGAATAAATGAAACATCGCTGACCATCGAAATATGCACAGGTCAGCCGCACATCGGGAGTCGCTTCCTCGAGTGTTTACGCATGCAAAACACTTGGTCAGAAGTAAATTCATTGACGTCGCGGCTCCGCTGGCAGCAGGTGAAGCTAAAACAAGCAGTATTACAAGTGTTGGTGCACCGGATATATCTATATGTCGCAAAAATTGCATGCGTTCGAAGACGATGACAAAACAATCCAAGGTCAATGTACAACTGGTCGCGCAATTTGGAAGAAAACGCGTGCAGCTGCCTACTGCCAGCGGCATCAACTCGATGATGAGGGCTCCTGCGAACTGTGAGGCAAATTACTAGCGCACAGAAAATAAGATCTGCCAGAACTCCAAAGAACTAGAAAGTAAACATAATATTCGCGCTCAGGAATGAATACAGTTTTTGTTTCTTGCGTAAGAAAAAAATGTATTACATTTTTAATAATATTTTAACTTGTTTCTAAAGGCCTCTCTCGGCCACTTATTATCCGCTGCGTAGTTGCCCAAAGCTAAGATATGGCTCAGACCAAAGCTTTTTTTCATCCGCGGAATGGTTGCGTCATCGGCCCCGGTTCAACGTTCATCGTTGCGTGCTGCGTACAGAGTGGGTTATCTGTAACGAACAGTCAGTATTTCATTCGGCTGGTTGTGGTAGAGCTTTACAGCAAGGCGAAGACTGTCTGTGCTCGATGAGAAACTGCCGCTGCATGTGCGCGTTTCCGGATGATGGGACAATGCTGCGTCACAGCTCGGCGGCTCGGCTCGGCCTCCCAGGCACGTCGTAAAAGTGGTGGCTTGTTTTACGGATACACGTCTGCATAAGCGGCGTATCGCTGCATGTTTTAAATGAGCGGTGAAGGTGAGATTTTATTGCCCCCAAGACGCGTGTCGCATTGCTCAAAGCCTTCCGTTCCGCTCCCTTTGCTGCATGTTTTGCTTACTGCGCCGTATTACCGCACCAACGTTCGCTGAACGTGCTTTAGCTGTTATTACAGTGATGTTCCTATTGTCAATGGGATCTTTCTCATGAACATGTTAAATGCTTAAGTTGTAAATTTGTAACCTCACATTGACTCCTTTCAGTGGCAAATGAAGCGCGAGTAAAATATGGGAATCGTGAACAGGGCGAGATTTATTGGAGCGAAGCTATATCGTAGATATTTTCCCTTCTCAGACGCATTAACTTCTAAATACTAGCAATCCCAATTTGAATTGCTTACCTAAGCTCTTACAGGTTGGCGTTCTAGCGCTAGCGTTAGTTATTCCGTTCGTTTGTTTTTGTTGTTCTTTGACGCTGATATGTACTTTGTTTGTTAGCAAGATCTTTTACCGTTTTATAATCTCACCGCGTCTCGTTTGGAGACCTACGCTCAGGTCATTTTGTTATCACGAGGATTTCATGAAGACCGTGACGAATGAGCGGTGGTCACTATCCTACACTTAAAGATTTCATTGTCGTGAAGCGTCTATGTAAGTAATCGTGAATTAATAAAGCCTGGCTTTCTATGCAGCACAGCTTCACTCATTTATGCCCTTAGTGAAATGCCTCAAGCCATGTGATTCTATCCATGTGCTTGCCGAATTCACTTGAAGGCCCTTGTTCACAAACGTGCCCGAAGAAATGAGCCCCAGAATGCGTTTACATGACGCGCGACGAAAGACTAGGCTAAAGACGACGGAGGCCGAACGATGCTATGATAAGGTGGTTAAAGATGCCGTAACATTTCAGTTAACGTAAAACTTGACAGTAGAAATCCATGTCAAGTAAAGTTGGCTGAACAGTTACGGTGTCCATTTTTCTGCCTTATCCGAGCATCGTTCTGCCTCCGTCGTTGTTGGCCTTGTTTTTCGTGGATAAGTAAAAAGACAAATTCCCCGCCAAAAGTACGTCACTGTGACGTCACAAGCAACGTCACGTGTTTGTTGTGCTTCACAGTTCGCAGGGGGCGCCGGGAAACTAAAGCCTCGCTCTGAGTCGACACGCAGGCTTCTATGGGAGTTGCGCTACCATTTGTTCTACCATGACACATCAGCACTAGTAAATTGTGACATTCTGAGGTTTGTTTGCAAGAAAGCGATACATTGTAAAGATGCGGGACACGGAAAACCCTTCGTGATAGCCAGGAAAAAGATGCAGCGTGTTTAAAGGGCGATCGTTCAATTACGACCAGAAATTCTACACCCTACAAAAATACACAAACTACAAAAGAGAAATCTCGACTGCATAAGCAGATATATACCACCATTACCGTGTCCTGCCGTGGTGTAGTGGTTAAAGTGCGTGCTTGCTGGCTGAAAAGACCGAAATTCGAATCACATGTGATTTTTTTCCTTTTCTATTTTCTTTTTGTTTCTTTTCCTTTTTTCTTTTCTTTTTTTTTTCTTTTTCAAATGTAGTGGTGTTATGTATTGTTCAGCCTGTATCAATTAACCAGAAACCGGACGAACGCGTCATTTCTGGAACTGATACCGGGCAGAGTATTCCGCTTCTGAACAGAAGCCGGGCCGATCGACGAAGCTCAACCAGAATGACCATGCCGGACACGCCAGCGCACTAAATAAGCATGATACCAAACATGTTATACAACTGTTCTGTATATAAAGGGCACGCTTCGTTTCCCAAATACCTCGAAAATGCGAAGCCGTCGAAGTGTGTGCTAGCAAGCATATACGGGCGTCGCGTCGCTTTTGCGCGTACAACAGTCGCTGCAGCTCATACGATCTTGCGGTGCGTCTTCATATCTGCGACTAAAGATCTGCCGCCTACAACACAAAAGTAGAAGCACGAACGTATCGTTTCGCTAGCGATGACAAAAAACTGTTCGAGAAAAAATAAACAAACATCGCTGACCATCGAAAGATGCGCAGATAGCCGCACACCGGGCGACGCGTTCTCGAATGTTTACATATAGAAACCGCTCAGTCGGAAGTGCATTCATTGACATCGATGCTCCGCTGGTAGCACGTGAAGCTAAAACGCCCAGTATTACAAGTATTAGTGCACCGGATATCTCTGTATGTAGGAAAACTTACAAGCGTTCGTACACGATGAAAAACACATCAGCACTAGTAAATTATGATATGTCGAGGTTTGCCTGCAATAAAGCGACGCATTATAAAGATACGGCACATTTGTGAACCCTCGTGACAGCCTGCTAAGATATTCAGCGTGTTTAAAGGGCGATCGGTGAATTACGGCCACAAATTCTACTGCCAAGGAAAATATACAAGTACGAAAGAGCAAAAGTAGCTACATATACTGAATAATAACCAGTGTAACCATAATCCGCCGTAGAGTAAGAGAGAATGCTCTTACGAAGGAAATATTGGCAATTCAGTATGGTCATTGCACATATAGTGATGCTCCTAGTATTCTTGCTGCTTTCTATGATTATTATCGAAAGCTGTTCGGCAGTTGTAAAGATCCAAATCAGGGTTTCGATTATAATTCCTTACTTGAGAACTTTGCTCGACTAGACAATTAGAAGTGTGCTGTAGTAGAGGGACCCATCACTTTGAAAGAAATTAAATCAGCCATTTCAGACCTTCAGAACCAGAAATCTCCTGGCCCAAATGGTATTACTAGCAAATTTTATAAAACATTTTCGCCTTGCCTAACGCCTGTTTTGATGGAAGTATTCCAAGCACCTTATGATGTGGGTTTCCTGCCTCCCACTTTCTATTCAGGCCACACAATATTAATTTTCAAAAGCAAAGATACTAATCGGTTGAAAACTGTTGAAGGATATCGTCGAATTTCCCTCTGTAATGTTGATTACAAAATTTTTGCCAAGGTCCTTTGTTCTCGTTTGCAGCTCGTTATCATGGACTTGATAGGTTCGCATCAGGTATGTGGTATCAGAGGGCGCAGTATTCAAACACACATCCATATTGCACGTTCAGTAATCGAGACAGTATCAGATGAGACAGGCCAAGTAGCTCTGATTCAAATTGACCTGGCGAAGGCGTTTCATAAAGTTCGGCACAATTTCTTGTTCGCGGTCTTGGAGAATGCAAACATTGGTGACGTTTTGCTCAAAGGCATAACGCTGTGCTATATGAACTCGTATACGAGACTAATTGTTAATCAGGAGCTAACGAAACCAATACCACTGGAATCATCTGTTCCTCAAGGATGTCCACTGTCTCCACTGTTGTTTGGCTTATATCTGGAACCCCTCTGTCTCAGTATAATTAACAGTACAGCCATCCGTGGTTTCTCTCTGGCTCAATGTGAAGTTAAGATTTTAGCTTACGCGGACGATATCGCCCTGTTTTGTTCTGACAAAAAGAGTGTACTTGAGGCATTACACTTGACTGAACAGTTCTGTGATGTATCAGGCGCGGCCCTTAATTTAGATAAATCCAAAGGTTTTTGGTTGGGACACTGGGGCACTAGACCAAGCCAGTTGGAGGCATATGCTGGGACTGTAGTCCTCTTCAGTACCTAGGGGTTCCGCTGCACCAAGTTCGTAACAGCGCAGCCTACTGGGATTCACAAATCGTACCTATGCGGCGACAAACGCAGGCTTGGATGGGTAGGGAACTCTCAGTGTTTGCTAGGGCACAGGTCTGTAACATATTTTTGTTTGCAAAGCTTTGCGTATGTCCTTCAAGTCCTCCATTGTGCGAGGAGGAAAGTACAAGTTATACACAGAATATTTGCAACATTTGTGTGGCGCTCTCAATGGGAGCCCATGCGGCGTGACAACTTGTTTCTTCCCTTAGAGTCTGGTGGAGTGGGCCTTGTTCACTTGTTTGTGCATCAACTTGTTTCCCGTTTTTTTCTTTTTCAAATCGGCAAACCATCCGTTTCTTGTAACTGTGCTCATTAGGCGTCTTAGTCCACATTTGCCTTACTTATTCGCACCAACTGGGCAGGCTCGTGAGGGGCGTTTATGGGGATTCCTTAAGGAGGTTGCTGACATTTCGATTTTCTCACTGTGTATTTCTCTGTAGATTACCTGTATATCCTCTCGAGAAAGCAGATGACCCAGGCTCTCACTGAGTCTTTGTTCCCTACACCGTTGTGTCGGCAGCCTTATCTAGGGTTTTTGGACACCACTGTTCTAAAGCGTGTTAGGCAAATGTGCATTCAGGCAGCTGCAAAAACGTTCTTTTTCAAATTACATACAGCGACGTTGCCTGTCAAGACATTTCTTCACAATAAGGAGACGTTTGTGCCCTGGTCGGTAAATTGTCGTCTCTGTAACGTGCCTGAGACAATTGATCATTGCTTTATTCTGTGCCGTGATGCTATGTTCTTTTGGGAGATACTACAAAGAACTCTTAAAAAGGACATTTAAATTACGCCTTATACAATCAGATTTTTGCCTCCTGACAAAAACTCTGTCGTGCCTTACGATCTATTTGTGTTGATGGGACTGTTCAGCCTTTGGAAAAGCCGCATGATCAACAGGCATGCAGAGCCACCAAGATCGCCCAAATCCGTGTTTCGGGAGCAGTGTGCTTTGGTGAGAACTGTATATGCTGCACGTGAAGAACCTCCAAACTGGTTGCCGTATCTAGACGCATGTGTATGTCTCCCAGACTTTTGATGTTCTGATGATTGTGCATTGTCGGGCTGGGGATATGACGGGCTCGTATTAAGCAGCCCGGTAACTTTAGACATGGACATGTTTAAGTAAGTGGAGTTGTTCCTTTTTACGGAAGTTTTTCCATGCAATAAAGTAACAAAAAATCCGCCGTAGAGTAGGGGTTAAGGTGCCCGTCTGAAGACCACAAGGACCGAGGTTCGATTCCATATTCGGTAGTAAAGTTGTTTTTATTTTTCTTATTTTATTTATTATTTTAAATGTAGTCGTTTTATTTTATATTGTTGCATGCTTTTTCCACCCCGGCGACGCGTTTCTTTCCGGAAACGAGGGCCATCAACCATACAGGCCATTCCCGTATCAGAGCTCCGCGCGGTTTCATTCCGGACTTTCCAGGGCAGTACAGGAATTTGCTGAAATAGCCCCCAATCCTGTATCCCAGATCCTGTACAGTAAACCTGTATACGATTTCCTGTACGAATTTTATACAGGATTTTTCAGTAGGGGTGAAACTAAAGTCGTTGGAACTGGGAAAGTACCACAACCGCCGAAGCCGTGCCGCTGCAGCCGCCATATTTTAAGCCGAAAGCATTTAATGCCTCATCGTTGTCGACAGAAGGTTGTCAGCAGAGGTGTCACGCTTTTGAGAGCGAGAGTTAAAAATAAATAATAAACCTTGTCGCCACGGGGATCGAACTTCCATTCCTTAGATACTCAGGCAGCTTGGAACACTTTACCTACTGCACCACGCCCCTCATGATGAAACGCTTTTCATAATTTCCCTGGTCTACAGTGAGGATGATAGCGGGATTCCGCGAATGACAGATACTGCTCCTTTTCATTCCTGTAAACGAATTATAGAACGCCGGTGAACATTGATGCGCTCAATGAAATACTGGGTGTGTTCGACAAAGGGCGCGCGATCTGCTCTCACGAAAGGTCATGACGTCACCAGGCGATTTGTGCATATACGAAGCTGACCCCACCGGGCGTCCTATCCAGGGGGGCGACCGTGCGGCCTCTTTCATTACCCGCTTCCTCGAACGCCGCACCACACAGCAAACAGAAGCAGACCCAGATGTCTAGTAGGCGTTAATACTGCAGGCATCAGCGGCGTTTGAAATTCATTTACAGGATAGAAAAAGCGCAGTATTTGACACAATTTCCGCGGACACATGCACCACGCCATAAATGAAGAGAGGAGGATGGGAGTGGAAGAAGAGAGATAGAGGTTCCGTGGTGAAGGGCTACCGTTCGCCGCGCAATAATGGCTTTCGCCTCATAGCACATTTGTGCTCCAAAGTGCCCTCTAGAATTTTTTTGTTCTAACTTAGCCGGCGCGCCCGTGGCTGCGCATGTTTCTCGCAGCTTCGGAACCTGAGGGGCGCTATGAATGGGCGCATTTCTTTGAATTTTCAGGCCACAGGTTTAAGAAGTCGTGCTTAAATTGTAAGGAAAGAAGTAAAGGGAAGAATACGGCTTCTGTGCGAATAAAACTGTTTGTGAAATGAAAAAATGTAACGAAAGTAGCAGCTAAATGCATCGACGATAGAAGTAATATCCGACCAGGTAAAGAAATTACCTCTGCTTCGGGAACATGTATGAACCAAAGGTTTAGCGTGCACGTAATCAATTTTTGCGTTTTAGCTTTAAAAAAAATAGTTTTCTGGTATCGTAAAATGCGCATATCACTTGAAGGTTACATTAGGTCTTAAAATTTATGAACGTTGTTGTTGAGATCGTAGTAGTAAATGCTGATGTGCCACATATTTCATACAACTCCTGTCTGCTTCACTTAATTACTGTGTTGCAGTTTAGAGACGCTAAAAAAATAATACAAGTACATCAATTTTGCGTGTTTGTTGTTTGTAGAGCCGAAGTAAGTCAAATAAATAAAAATGAAATTGACATTGCAGGAACTCGTCACGTTTATCTCGCAATATTTTGGCAGTAACTGCTCGCATTCCGATGCTCTTAGAGGTAAATATAAACGTAAATTCGGCAACTGAATGCGTACATTTTGTCTACGTTATGAAACGAAGCTAAAAAGTGCGCAAAATACAAAGCAATGCAAAAAGCGTACGCCACGCGGCCAGCGAGCAGGAGGTAATAAGGAGATACAATAATAAAGGGCCGGAATGCTCATCACATTCCGGAAAATGAGGTGCAAGCGCAATTCCGCGTCCACCTTCGCGTGAGTCATGGTCATTCCGGGAGGTCGCTAGTAAAAAGGTGAGACACAGTGTGTTGTTTAATTCTTTATAATTCGAATAACTCCACTCTTCAAGTGCTCAGCGGCGTCGTGCAAAGAAAAAATGAATTTCGCAAAAGAGAACAAAGTTTCACGAAGCAGGAACTTTCGCTGCAATTTAACCACAAGAAAGTACAACACAATGTTCTGAAATTACCGATATTATATCAAAAATGGCCTTGGCGTTCTTCCTGTTATAATTGCGCTTCCCATCAAAGCAAGTCTCTATCGAATATTGTGTTTCGAATGAGGCACTCATTGTGTTTGATAATTACGACACCACACAGCTCCTTTAAATTTATATCACCTTGACCTTATAAAAGTATTCACATGCAGAGCGCTGTGAAGCGCAATGTATATTCAAGCGATTAGCTCGCAGAGTCTTGTGTTTTTCGTGGGTGAAAATTTATACCAATTTATCCTGCGTAGCCAAATAGCACATCTATCATTTATACCGCTCGGAATTATAAAACCGGCCATCGCGGATTCCTGGCTGTTGCTGAACCACAGAGTGCAGCAACCGGGCATACTTGTGCGCACTTACAGTCATTTGCCTTAGTTTTACAATAGGAGCGAGAGGATATGTTCTGGTGCACGCCGCGCAAGCAGTCTCCCTGCTGGACCACTGACGCTCGGGAAGCCCACGGAACAGTTATGGCGGCACGTGACCCCGTCACCGCGGGGAACCAGTCTAAGGCGCGGCTTGGCGCGGCGGCGGAGAGAAAAGGGATGCGGCCTTTCCCAGTTCCAGTGACTTAACGTGAAACTGCAATGCAGGTGTGTGTACAGATATAGGGGCGGTATAAAAGCAGTTGAACTATACCTATTGGCGTTACGGTTGTATCTGTGTAAAGAATGCAGCCATCAGAAGAATTGTTCTAGTGATGTCCGCTCAGATACCCCTCGCCGGCTTGTCCATGCTCTCTTTCCTGTGTGTCCCGTGTTTTGCGCGCTTCTTAGTCCTCGTTTGTTTCGCGCTGTTATTTCGCCTTTTAGCTCTGAACCAACTAGTCTATACCAAAGACTTGATTCAAGTCTTGAGTCGAGGAAATGCGTATAAGGAATTTATGATGCGCGTGATTTTGATAAATATTGTAATAACTTTTTTTACAATGCCAATACATTTCACTTTGTGAGAGAAGTTTTGCACACTTGGCAATATTTCGTACTACCAGGGATTAATCTTCAATGATACTAAAGTGCAAAACCTACGAGTCAGTCGCAGCGAAGACAAGGTAAGAAAATGCGCATGGGCGCTATCATGTTCTGGCAAGGAATTTTGAGAGGCAGATTTCTTTATCATTGTAATTACTGAGCAGTAGCTCAATCTCGTGCGAAGCTAAAATATTAGGGTTACTTGCCAATGCCGGATATAAAACTGTCCCGAAAGAAATGGAGTTCAATATCGTGCGACTATAAAGATGTATTAATTTCCGAAATAAACACTGGTAGTTAGGCACGTATGGAAATATTGTTGCGAAGAACAAGATCGGCAGTGACGCGAGAGGAGCCCTTGCGCTAGGCCAGCCGTTAAATCTTCCTTCACCATGTCACCATGTTGTGCCATTCTCTTGCTTGTCGCCACGTAACATTTTTTTTTTATTTGATACTGTGAATCCCATCAGGGATTGTAACAGGAAGGGCTGTGAGCATATTATGCTACAGCATAAAAGCATACACAATGATACATGGTGTCGAGTGTTACATGCAGCTTACAACAATCGAATAACACAGATAATATCACTTATATCAATTACATGACTACGGATGATACAGCGAGGGGATCAGTATTAGTTGTAATTGACAGTCAAGGCACAATCAAGGTTTGAAATACTAAAAAAGAGAAAATCGACTATAATGAATTCACAACTTGACTCAGGCACAACAGGCAAGAAAAAATACCAAGAGAACAAGGAAGCATAAAAATAAGGAATACAATTGTTACTGCAATGGGTATAGTTCATCTGCAACAAGGGAACAAAACTCAGCTAAGGACGTGGTGTTAGTAATGCGCGTGTGTAGATTGTTTCATTCTCGTGTTGACCTTGGAAAAAATGAGCATTTGAAAATATCAGTATGAAATGAGAATCCGCCTAATGTATGCGTAAGGTTATAACGGGTTAATCTGTTCGAGGACGTCGGCATGTACTTTGTAATAGGCAGTTTTAGTTGATTGTGTATTATCTGGTATATGATTTTAAGTCTTGCAAGATAGGCTCTGTTTTCTAAGGTTAGTAATTCTGCATGTTTAAGTAATTCTGTTGGTGAGTCTGTAATGGAGTGTTTATTGCATATAAATCTTAGTGCTTTTCTTTGTACTGCCTCCATTTTTTTTATGAGCTGTTTAGTAAACGGGAACCAAACGGTATTAGCGTACTCTAGTACCGGTCTGACGAGTGTTTTATATGCAAGTAACTTTGTTTCAAGTGGTGCTAGTTTAAGACGCCTGTTAATAAAGAATAGCTGTTTTAGGGCGGTTGACGTGATGTTGTTAACGTGAGAGTTCCACCGGACGTCAGAAGTTACTGTCACACCAAGATACTTGTGCTCATGAACAGATCCAAGGGGAATGTTGTTAAGGGTGTACTGAAATGCTG
This sequence comes from Amblyomma maculatum, assembly GCF_055883805.1. NCBI lineage: Eukaryota > Metazoa > Arthropoda > Arachnida > Ixodida > Ixodidae > Amblyomma > Amblyomma maculatum. Next base: position 94,155,203 of record NC_139350.1, on the reverse strand, counting down.
ATGAATGCTTTTTTCTTGTTATAGATAAAAGAACAGACTTTTTTAAATTGATATTCATTTGCCAGTCCTGGCACCACTGGTATACTGCTGTTATGGCGTTGTTTAAGGTTAGATGATCATCAATGGAGTTAATTTCTTGATAGAGAACGCAATCATCAGCAAAAAGTTTAGTATTATGTGAAGCGTAAGCTGGTAAGTCATTTATAAAAATTAAGAATAATACTGGAGCTAGGACACTTCCTTGGGGTACATCTGATGAAACAGTAGTTAAAGCGGATTTCTCGTTGTTAATTTCAACAAATTGTGTGCGATTACTAAGATCATTTTTAATCCAATCTAGAACAGGACCAGTTCCCAAAGTTAGCTCGAGTTTTACCAAAAGTTTTGTGTGTGATACGCGGCCAAATGCTTTAGAAAAGTCTAGAAATATGAGGTCTATTTGTTTCTGGTTATCAATGCTCAAGGATATATCATGTGTTAATTCAATTAACTGAGTAATGGTGGATAGGCCCTTACGAAAACCATGTTGGCAGGGGGTTAAAATATCATTTACTTCTAGGAAGGCATTTATGTGTTTCAAGATAATATGCTCTAGTAGCTTGCATACTGTGCTGGTTAATGATATTGGCCTGAAATTCGAGGGGTCAGATTTATTTATTTCCCGATTTGTGTACAGGGGTTATTTTTGCTGATTTCCATTCCCTGGGAAGGGTTCAAGTGGATAATGATTTGTTAAAGAGTAGAAAAAGGAATTTGGCCACCCACTCAGCATATCGATGCAGAAATATGTTAGGAATGTTATCTGGCCCTGGTCCTTTCTTAGTGTCTAAATTTAGTAATAGATTTAATACTCCAGTTTCTGTTATAATTATAGGTTCCATCTTCATACCTGTGCTAGAGTTCATCGTGGGAAGTTTTCTCATTATCACTTGTAAAAATGGAGCAGAAGTAGTTGTTCAGAGTAATCGCAGTATGTTTGTTATCTTCGGTAGATGTTGGTCTTTCATCTCGTTTTTTAGGGTTTAAATAACGCCAGAATTTTTGGGGAGCATTCTTCAGGAAATTGGGAAGTGTTTTTGTAAAGTAGTATGATTTGGCTCTCTTTATCTTTGATTTCAAGTCGTCATTGGTGGAAGTTAATTTTTGTACTGTGCGTTGCGACGGATGGCTTTTTTGGTTTCTTCTGAGCCGGCGAACTTTTCTTTTTGCGTGGATAACGGTTCGAGTTATCCAGGGGTTGTGTTTGTGCGTTTTCTTAGTCTTCAATGGGACGTAGTTAGCGATGCAATGTGACACAACTGATTTGAACCGTTGCCATAAAATTTCTATGTCTGTGCTTGCATCATGTGAGAGTTCATTGAATGACGACAGTTCATATGAGACAGTGTATCAATGATGCTTGTATCGTCTGCTCTGCTGTAGTCTTTGTATGTTTTTGTTGATTGCGAAGGTAGCGAATCGTGATATGGTACCGCACATAATACTAGTTTGTGGTCCGACAGGCCAGATGACACTTCGATATTAGCTTTATGACTGGGAAAATGATCACTTAGAAATACTAGATCTAAAATGTTACAGCTGGATCCTTGTACGCGAGTGGGTTCAGTTACTATCTGGGTTAGATTAAAAGAGAGCATGATGTCTAATAAGGTATCTGCGCAAGGTGAGTGGTGGTGTAGTGTGTGCCAGTTGATATCGGGTAGATTGAAATCGCCTAATAGTATCACCTTGTTTCCCTTCACATACTGCTGCATATACACGTGCAATGATTGTAGAACATTCAAATCAGAAGAAGGACAACGGTAAATGCATCCCACAATGAAGGTGCCATTAGTAAGGCAAAGTTTGCAAAAAACGGCTTCAACTCCTTCGACCTCAGGCAGTGTAACGAAAGGGCTTTCTTTTTTTATCAGTAAAGCAACGCCTCCGCGTCGAGTTAAACGATCTTTGCGAACAATGACATAGTTTGGGGGAATAATTTCTAAATCTTTGATGTCTTTGTTTACCCAGGTTTCTGTTATTCCTATAAATGCCGGTTCGTAAGCTATTAATATTGATTCGAGGGGACCGAGTTTACCAATGACACTTCGAGCATTAATATTAGCGAAGCTTATTTTGGACGTTGTGTGCGGCGCGGACGGAGGGTCCGTGCACCGATGTCCTGTTTTTTTGTGTCGTTTGAATTTGACGTTACGGGTGACACGTCATTCTTTTCCTCGTCCCAAAAATAAAGACAACTATTAATCTTTAGTTTGTCGTACACCAATGACACCTTACCACCGGAATCCTTCCTTGGTTTTCCATATTCCCACAATTTCTTCCTAATGTTTCGAACACGCGGTGAAAAGTCCTCGCTAATGGTGTAGGCACTATCTTTGAGTTTGCGACAGTTGCGCAAAATTTTAGTTTTCTCTCGGAAGTCTAACAATTTAAAGATTACTGGCCTAGTTTTGTTTGCCATTGGTTTTCCTAGCCTATGTATACGTTCAATAGCCACTTCCTCTTGTTGCAAGGTATGCTTAATGACATTTTCATTTACTGCGCGTTCCGGTGATTCGTAATTTTCTTCCTCGTCTTCCGGTATGCCGTACACAATAAGGTTCGATCTTCTAGACCGATTCTCTAGATCGTCTAATCTTAGCTCTAAGAAAGTTACAGTTTTTTGCAAGCTAGCGACTTGTTCAGTGCAGGCTGAAACATTCTTTTCAAGGCATGCTAAGCGTTCTAGTTTATTATTGATAGATGTCAGTCGTTCTTCTTTTATTGTCTTTATGTCTGCGGCGATTTGAGTTAGTTGTTCGGCAAGATCTGACAAGTCGGGCCCGGGATTGGTCTCTACATCACCGGAAAGCAATAGTAAATTTGCAAGATACACTATGTCACTGAGAGAACCGAGAAGTACCGTAGGGCACGGCAGCACGACGAGACAACGCTCACTGGAGCGAAAACATTTTCCATAGCGCCTTCTTACCTGCGGAAAGAAGACGAACGGATGAGCCATCTGCGTAAAAGCCCTGCTGCCGTGCCCTTTGGTAACTGGTAGCTCGCTGTCGGCTTTTATGTCCCGAGAAGTGTGAAGCGCCACAGTGGATGGCTTGAAGAGTGTCCTGTCGCTGGAAGTAGACGATGTTGGGTTCCCATCCGCGGGATGCAAGATAGGAGACGGCAAAAAGCTGCTGTTCTGTAGCACATGCGCGTGGTAGATCACGAAAGGCTGATATACTTCTTAATGTCCCGCTGGTATCAGCAGCACGCTGGCGATGATCTGCGGAAAGAAGACGAACGGATGAGCCATCTGCGTAAAAGCCCTGCTGCCGTGCCCTTTGGTAACTGGTAGTTCGCTGTCGGCTTTTATGTCCCGAGAAGTGTGAAGCGCCACGGTGGATGGCTTGAAGAGTGTCCTGTCGCTGGAAGTAGACGATGTTGGGTTCCCATCCGCGGGATGCAAGATAGGAGACGGCAAAAAGCTGCTGTTCTGTAGCACATGCGCGTGGTAGATCACGAAAGGCTGATATACTTCTTGATGTCCCGCTGGTGTCAGCAGCAGGCTGGCGATGATCTGCGGAAAGAAGACGAACGGATGAGCCATCTGCGTAAAAGCCCTGCTGCCGTGCCCTTTTTGGTTAGAGGTGCGGCCTTGGTTAGAGGTGCGGCGTACCTCGTCCCCATCCTCGCCTTGGAGCATCGACGTCATGCTTGCGCCAGGACCATCGACCGAGAGACCTGGAATAACACCGCGCAGCTTCGCCCCAGCTCTTCCTGCCCAGACCCAACCAATTACCGCCGTGCAGCCCCTAGTCCGAATCTCAAGACAAGGCGCACACATGAAGTGATCAGAGACCAGAACAGAGCAAAGATCCGACCGACCCGAAGAACCAAAAGACAAGAACACTCAACCCTCGCCCCGCCCAGCCGCCCGACGCGAACTCGAGCCATCGGTCCTATGGATGCTTGGGTGGTATATGGCTGAAGAGCTCCAGGGGACGCGGATCACACAAGCATCATCGCGGTCATCGTCATCGAGGTGACAAGCGCATCATTCTCTTCTATCTTTTCTTAAACATCTACACCGTCACGTCACCATCGACTTCAACGAACCGATCGGGACGATCGCTCGGTGGCCCCAGGAAGTGTTGCGAAGAACAAGATCGGCAGTGGCGCGAGAGGAGCCCTCGCGCTAGGCCAGCCATTAAATCATCCTTCACCATGTTGCCATGTTATGCCGTACTGTTGCTTGTCGCTACGTAACAATATTTTTCTACCCTTCTCAAAACTTATGTTTGTTCAGGAGACAGCAGTAGCCCTTAGACACAAAGAGATTTTAATGGGCCACCAGTGAAGTACATTGAACTAGGTGTATTATGTAATATGTAATAATTAGGTGCTGGGAAGATATGTTTCTCAATCGTTCGAGCATTTCTCTGAACCAAGATTTGCTCACTGACCTTATTACGGATACTCAGAAGCATGTTGCCGTCAAGATAAAAAACAACGAAAGAATGAAATTAACGCACCAAAGAGACAACGGCTATGACGGATGATGGGCAGTGCTGGGCTTCGGTCTCATTGACCACCTAGGGCTGTTTACCGTATACAGCCAATTCTCGCAGCAAAGGAGTGCCTTGCAAAACGGCTGCGATTGAACCCCCGAGGCCGTCCTCGAGCTCATCAGTGGAGCTCCCCAACAGATACCGCGACGTTTAATAGACAAAAAAGGTACCCAGACAACTCGATCGTGCATACAGAATAGTGGCCTGTTCAAACTGCATTCTGCTATGCATGCTTGAGCAGCTTTGGTATTCCGAACAGAAGCGGGAATGGATGATTCCTGAGCGTTTGCATTAAGTTTTATTGACGGCAGCGACCTGTTTTCATTTGGTGGTGGAAAGCATTTATTACAAAAGGAGAGGTTGCTTGGAGAGCCACCCCTATAGTGGGCCGCTTCCCTTACAATACTAGGTGGAGTCCCTTATTCCGGGACTCCATTGGTCTGGGCCGCCACACGAGCTCGCTGGACCAGCGCTTGTTGTGTCGCTAGATCGAGGCAGCTGAGCAGGGCCGCCTCCCAGTCCTCTCGGGTAGGGGAAGGGATTATGGGTAAAAGAGAAGGATTTAGCTGGCATGCCCAGACCATGTGAAAGGTGTCAGCCACCTCTCCACAGAAAGGGCAGAGGCCAGAAAAGGAAGGGTCGAAATGTTTGAGTACTGCCGGGCACAGTAGAGTGTTAGTAAAAAGTCTAAGAAGTATTATTTCGCCCGCTTTCCCTAGCCCCTTGAGAGGAGCTGGGTACTGACGGCGCGAGTCCCGGTAATAGGCACACATTTCTTGAAAAGTTAAGAGAGGGTAAGTGTCCTGGTCCAGATCGGTAGGGTCTACGCCGGGGGCCCGGTTAGTGAGTGCGCGGGCGGCCGAGTTGGCGGCCTCATTTCCTGGTAGGCCCTGGTGGCCTGGAGTCCAAATGAGAAATCGGGTCTGGGGTTCCTGATCCCAAGCTGCTCTCCTTTCTTTGTGCTGTAGGCGTTATCCAGACCAGCTCATAATTCCGACAGGCCCCTCGCGTGTCGGATAGGATGAATTTAGATTGAGGGTGGGAGGCAGCCAGGGCGATTGCTACCTCCTCCGCGTCGGCTGCGCTAGGGGCCTTAAACGTGAGGCCATCCACCTGTCTTTCACAGTGAACGACTGAAGCCGTGTACCATCCTTCCCTGGAGTGGTGCGGGCCCACAACATCCACATAGAAAACGTTGTATTTAGAGCCATAATGGCGATGCAGGGCATTTGCCCGCGCCTGACGCCGTCCATTGTGGTCTTCTCTGTCTATTTTGTTAGGAAGGCGTCGAACACGGAGGGCGCCTCTCCATAGCTCTGGCACTCGTACCCTTTCCTCAATGTGATGGTTGTGTTGTATACGGCGATTACCGGACTTGACGCGGCGTCTAACGACATCATTATTTCGTTTGAGACGCCGCCCATCAAAGAATTCAAAGCGCCGAAGGCCGACTGGTGATGCTCTGCAGCATGAACTACTCAATATGTGCAAGCATTGTTTTTTTCTTTTTTGAGCGTGGGATGAAAGCCTGTTCACATTTGTTTTACAAGAGGCAGATAGGTAAGCAAAAACGCGCAATAACCGCGAAACAAAAAATACGCTTGTACACGCATCACGCGCGCACGGCACACGACGCGAACGCGCATCCACACTGAGTAAGGTTTGTTTCTGCGCCGCAAGGTGGCGACTCTGCTCAACCTCGAGGCCAATACATGCTGCTTGTCACCGTTACCCAGTGACTATACTCATGCATTGGGTTCAAGACAGCACAGATCTGATTAACATCGCAGCAGATGTTCATCCGCATGCAACAAATGTGCCATAATCTCTTCATAATTCCTTGCCACCAGATCCATTTGCGACCCATTTGACCTCTACAGCATCCCTAAGGCAGCGTACATGTGTTCGCATTCCCCCGTGTACGTACCCCCTTGCCCCCATCTATCAAGGGAGGGGGAGGTATCTCTGAGACGGCTGAGAGCGGAGTGGCCTTTACACCAGCAATTCGACACCAATAGTGAAGTGCTAGTATATCAGTTCAGGACAAATTCCCGCACTGCGAAGCGCCCGCTTGCGAGACCACTGCCCAGCATCTAATATGGGCATGCCCAGGAACTTCGCTTATGCGCAACACCATTCTCCAAAAGGCAGGACTTTAACCAATTTATGGAGAACATTTATGCACGCAGTTTATGTGACTTCTTACAGATGTCTGGACAGCATACATATCATCATCTCCACCACCTTTTGTGCTGTGTGGTGAACTCAGCTTCATAAATAAATAAATGCGTACACATATGATTTTGCTATAAAATGAAGGGTATTTTAAAATTCCGCTTCAAACGAAGCTGCAGCATCTGCGAGCCGACGTAGCAGAAGCTGAAAATAACGGGTTGGTTGAATGCTTAAGAGCGATAGAAGGAATGAGTTTCATGTTTGAGGCAATATTTCATGAGTGGCAATAAGAACGCCGCTTTCCGCGTCCCCATCGCATCTCAAACGAGCAGGCGGCGAGCAGCTGCTGGCTGCGATGTCAAGGTCTGTTGCTGCAGGTAACGCGAAATAGAGGAACGAGCCATATGATAACAAAATGTGATGCTCTTACATGGGTTTCAAACACGGTGGTTTAACAAACCATGCGCTGTGCCTGGTCCGCTCCAAGCGCTATGCCTGGTCCGTTCAGCAAGAAGTTGAATGGGGTACTTGGGGGAGGGGAATGTGTGGGTTCTAATCAAAGCTAATGCGACGAGGTTCCACTTCAGAAATGCCAGCGCAGACACACCATGTGAAGCGGTCAGAGAGGAATGGAAAAGGCTTCGAGCCGACACAAATCTGATCCGTTCTCAATACGAATCGATGCCACGCCTTTGCGCAAGAGTTACCGCTGCTAATGGCGATTTCTGCAGGTATTAGTTATTTTACCAGTGAGCCTGCAACTTATATGTTTATGATTTATGTCAGATGACAATTTTTAGTTGTCCCTTTGCCAGGGTTGCCTGCTTCCTGCTTGATTCTGTTTCATTTTCAGTGAAAGGTGCCTAAGTATTCTGTATCTCACGTTCTGAGTAGGCACAGTAACTATGAATGGGATGCAATGTATGCTAGCGTTGGCAGTTGAAGCCCACGGACCGGAAGTCTTCCTCGAGAATAAGTTTTTTGTCGCAGTGGGCAGTTTGCAGAAACGAGGCTTCTTTCGCAAACAATTCTGCTCTAAATTATTATCGAAATAAAGAAATCATAGCGCTTCCCTTCTTTTCTAAAAGACGCCATTATAAAGGCGGCCGCCCCGTGAGCGAGCGCTGCCTTCGTTGTTGGCTGGCTGCGCGCTGAGAACGACGGCCGCGTGGTTGGAGGAGCGCGACCAGCGAAAAGCGAATAGCCGCGAAACAAGCAGCGCTTCACGCAAAACGAGCGATCAGGGAGGCATGTGGAGGCATATAAGACGCGCATGCGTCATCACCTAGCGTCGCCTCGACAGCCTCGACCGGAGCAGATACCAAAGTCGTACCACCTAGCGCCCCAGCGGCAGCTTTGGGACGGCACTTTGGCTTCTCGCAAAATATTGTCTATGACCTGTGAACGCGCGAAATAACTGTTTTAAATATTCTTTCTTTCTGAGGACAATTACGGAATGGAATAAACTTAATAGCGAGACTAACTCAAAGTTCTTTACTAATGTTTGAAAAGTGCCTGCAAATTTTATGAATTTGAGTGCGTTTTTATGCTTGTATTTCTTTTTGTTTTTCCCACCCTGCTATGATCTGTACCAAATCGCAGTACCTATAAATAAATAAATAAAATTTGCAAGAATTTGCTGCCTCAGCGATCATCTCGGTCATATACCGGCCAACAGATTTTTTTTTTTATAGTAAATCATGGCGATCGCGCAAACGTGTGGTTTCTTACACGCGGTTTGTTACTGCATACCTTATAGATTTCGATTTCGATCTATTGGGCTGGTGGTCTCCTCATTGAGCCCGTTCTTTTGTCAACCCAAAATGACTCATGACTTTTTTGTTGTCCTGCCGCCGGTTCCCCTCTTTACAGAGCTGCCTGCTAGATTACCTTGAACGGCTGGATCTGATTTTTCCTGTTGGGAATATTCTTTCCAATGGCGCTTCGACGTTTGGCCACAGCCATTTTATCGGGTCCTTTAAGATTCAACGCTTCGTTTTGCTCCTGTAACTAGCTGAGAGCCTCCGGGCCTACTCGACAAAGCGTGATCTTTTTCCATAGTTAAGCAGCAACGACTAATAAGCCACTTGCTTAATTACTGGGCGAGCTTCCAAGTGCCAAAGCAGAAGTCGTAGATGGTGTTGAAGCGTTACTGACTGAAATGTTCACACCAAGGTATACCATTTAAGTGCAGTAGTTTTCTGCTGGTGTTAAAAGATGACACGCCGAAAAAGCTATAGGGAGCAAACGTAAGCTGCGACTTTAAAGGTATATCACCACCCGACATATGAAGGGCCGCTTTAACCTTGGCATTATAAGCGGGCCGGCCCGTCCTGCAGGAAAACCGTGCGCCTGACTCAGCATCCATGAGCACTGGATTCCACCTTCCCACCTCAAAGGAGCAACCAGACTTAGTTCATCCCAACTTTCTGATACCACGTGGTCTCGTTAGGTTGCACAAACCATCCAAGAATCAGTGCTTGGCCACGTCCACCTGCCAAAGCCATGGACTCTGATTTCTCGCTCACAAAGCCGACGCCGGATTTTCGGGTGTGCGGTACCTTTAATGCTATCGCGTTAAAACTTCCACGTGAAGTGGGGCTACTTGAGCCGCCCAATACATGTCTCAGAGAACACAAATCGCTTGCCAGCATAGCGCTCTCTCCCTTTTTGGCCTTTTAATATGCATTGGACGGCATATATCGCATACTTAAATAAAGTTGCATAAACAATTAACATCTCAGTCTGCGTTTTGACGCACTTTATTCCTCGGGTCAACTAAAACGTACAGCGCTTTGCACAATTACCGGCGCGTTGTAGAGTGCTTCTCCAAGCTAAGCCACAAAATCCTCTCAGCTCAAACTTCGAGCAGAAGTGGAATTTTGTCGTTAGTATTTTAATACCAAATTTGTTTAGGGTGCTTGCTTGATTCGATCAGAAGTAGTCGGATGTTCCCATTATATGCGGTGGTGGCGATGCAAGACGAGCCGCTGCCCCAGTAGGATACCCTATCCACAGCAGTGGCACTGGTGGCGCCATCTAGTGCTGTTTGTTATTTTTATTATTGGTACAGCACTTGAGCAGTCATCTTCAAACCTTCCACCAAACAACGTTCGCCCACCTTTTCCTATTAGACAGTTGCAATTACCACGAGATGGCACCAACGGTGCCATCCCTGAGGCAGCGGCTCGTCTTGCAACGCCGCCGCCGCATGCGATAGGAACATCCGACTTCTGATCGAACCAGGCAAAATCTGGTATTAAAAATACTAACAAAATGCCATTTCTGTGAGACATTTGAGCTGCGAGGATTCCAAGGTTTAGCTGGGAGCATTCTACAGCGCGCCGGTAATTGTGCAACGCGCTGTATATCTAATGAATCATTACTAATGAATTAAATGGTAACAGTAATGGGACCTCGATTACCGCTCATATAAAAACATCTATATCTCATGGCAGTTGTTTATTTTCAATGAAAGTTTTATGTGAGTAACAAATTTGCCGACATAAAAGAATGAAACTTCGTTTTGCAAGATACGCTGTAGTGTACCCGAAAAAAAACGTATATCGCAAGAAGCAAAAAACGCGGTTTTCATCGTTTCAAGGACATCCCAATTTCGGAGCTCCACAGTTTGCGCAATGCAGTTTCATCGTGCATCATTTCAGCGCAACACCGTTAAAGGCCCCTTTCACCAAAAATCCAGCTTTGGCGTATGTCCACCGGCGTTGGCGTTGTGAGTGTAAAATCACGAGTATGGCATTTACTGGACGTAAGGTTGCACAACATTACCTTTGGTAGGAGCTACCAACTGGGGCCTCTCCTTTCACATGAGAGGGTGAGATCAGATTATGCCCGCCAGGACCCTGGCAATCACGTTGCTCACAGGCACGTTCATTCACGCTATGACGTCATACCCTCAGAGGCAGAGCTTGAGTGCCCCCCTAACCTTTATATACGATACACAAATTTTAATTTAGAAGAGCTTTAAACTTTTCTTGTTGCTGCAATAAAAACATCGCAAACATTGCTCCAGTAACGAAGCGATGCAAAAAAGTCAATTTTCAGCCCTACACTCTGGCATGGTGCTGCGAAATGTCCCTGAAATTTCTTCTCTTCGTTATCCAGGTTATCTTCTTCATTCCGGCCTAATATTGTATCTCTGGACCAGTAATTTTTTCTCCACCACATGGCTTCAAAATTGACTGAATTGCAGAATGCAAAAATTGACCAACTTTGATTGCGTACATTAAAAAAATATCCTAGATATTTATTAAAATATCCATCAACAGTCCTCAGTATCTCATAAATAGCAGGCATAAAATTGCTGCATTTCGTTTAAAATTGCAAAAAGATGTATAAAACAGAACGCATGTGCTGCGAAAAATTCCAATTTCTGCCTTTTATTCTGGCACAGTAGAATGAGGTTTTGGCACTGAAACCTTTTCTTTGTATTATGGAGGACCGGCCCAGTAAAATATGTAGCTCTAGATTAGTAAATCTTTTCTCCACACATAGGGCTTCAAAATCGGCCAAAATTCTAAAACAGGCAAGGGATGCCGTGTCTGGCGTTTATTCCGATGGACAAAACCCAAGCGCGTGCCGGAGCCGGCGCAGCGGGACGATGATGATGGTATGTACAAGAGGAAGAAGATCATGGTATGTACAAATGAAAGATCCGTGGAGGGCTCACAATATAATGGTAAACTTTGCTTCCTATTTAGAAAAAACATCATCATTGATCTTTATTAAAAACTCAGCAAAACAATCCTTAGTGCTTGTTAATTATCAGGAACTAAAGGTATTGCATTCTATAATATAAAAATATAATAGTGGGTAAATATTGGGCGCATGTTCTTACTATATGAAATTGCTTACACTGCCACTTAGGAGTTAAACCTTCTTAAGTGGCAGTAAACGCTCAGAAATATTGTTCTGTACTGACTCCACGTGGACAAATTTTACATGACACAGTGATTGAGGTTCTGAGCTCAATTATTAAGCTTTGTTTCTGTTATAATATGCGTCACGAACTGCTCATTGTACTGCTGCCTGGTTCAATAAAACATGGCGGGCAGAGAGGCTGCTTTACGCTTCCACCTGACCAAAGAGCCAGTGCTGATAATTTTGTTTTTGTTAAGGCTGGCAAGACCGCGTAAGACTCTCGTGTGGCGGTTGCGTTAGCCAGCGAGCAGGAAATCATGGAGAAAGGATAATATCAAAGTAACAGGATATGCAACAACAGTACGAAAACCGGAAACGCAACAAGGTGGAATAAGACAAAAGGTAACCTCAACCAATCATAGATAGATAGATGGATTTATTGAAAGGAAAGGCAGAGAGGTTGGCCGTAATAATTCAAATCTGGCCTGCTACCCTGCACTTGGGAAGGGGAAAGAAAGAAGAAAAAAGATTATGATGGGTGACGACGCGGGAGAAGGCAGATGAAATATATATACAGGCACAGTAGCTTGCTTTACAAGCGCGATTCAGCTCTGCTGGCGGTAAAAAAGGCAAAGAGCACGCACTGCCTGGACACCCTTCACCTTGTCCTGCCAAGCGCCCAGCAGCAGTTCCTCCGACAGAGGCCTATTGTTCAAACGCTTGAAGGAAGCGGCTAGCACACTTCTTTCGAACGCATACACTGGGCACACCAATAATATATTATCCACAGTCTCTGGGATGCCACAAGTTGAACATTGCGGCGAGTCCACCTCTCTAATTAAATGTAAGTACTTGCACGTGAAAGCCACGTTTAAACGAAGACTATGTATCAAGCATTCCTGATGACGCGGAATATCACGCGGAACATAAAATTTCATTGTTCAATCAAGCCTTTTTTAGACGAATGTGTCGGGCGCCTGGCCGGGCCCAGTAAGCTGCTGTAGCATTCTTCATTAAGAAGGCGTGTCGTATCCGATCTTGAGAAAGGCACAGCTGTTTGGAGGCCACTGCTGAGTGCGCTTTTCGCGTCAACATAGGCCTCTTCATTCCCATGGAGCCCGCAGTGGGCAGCGATCCATTGAAACATCATCCTGTGGCCTTGCAGCTGGGCAGATTTCAGGAGCTCCATAATGTTTAGTGTCGGGGACTGGTAGGCAGTGTGGCGTAAGACGTTTTCCAAAATTTGCAATGCTGTCTTTGCGGCCGTGCATATACACCATTTCTGAGGTTGTTCCCCACATATGTAGCGAATAGATTCCGGAATGGCTACAAGTTCAGCAGCGATTGATGTAGAAGTATGTCCCAAAAGGCAATGTAGAGTCGTTTTCTGAGCAGGTATGACCACAGCTGCAACGGATGCCTGTGCCGACACAGATCATCGGTGTATACGTGAATATAATCAGGATATTCTGACCAGATGTGCGCAGAGTAAGTTGTTTGCGTCCATCCCATACAAAAATGGTCTATGTGCTCCAATGGAAAAGTTTACGGTCAGCTATGTCTATATATAATCTTTTATAGCCAGGTATAAAGTGCCATTGAAATATCTATAGGCAGCTATAGAAAATTCTATACCACTGTGTCTATAGCTTCTGGACCATACAAAATCTCTAGCTAACTATATAAAACCGTATGTCCATGAACCTATAGACTATTAGTCATACAGTTATCTTTAGCTGTCTATAGAAAATTGAACGGCTCTAAAGCTACAGACTGCAAGCCATAGAATCAGCTTAGCAAGCTATAAAAAACTTAATCTCCTGGAGCTATAGACAGTTAGTCATGCAGTTATCTTTAGCTTTCTATAGAAATTTGAATACCTCTAAAGCTACAGACTGCAAGGCATAGAATCAGTTTTACCAAGCTATAGAAAAGTTTATGCTCCTGAAGCTATAGAATATTAGTAATATAGATATCTTTAGCTGTCTATAGAAATTTGAAAGGCTCTAAATCTACAGACTGCAAGCCATATAAGCTGCTTTATCTGGCTATAGAAAAGTGTATGCTCCAGAAGATATGGACTAGTAGCCATACAGTATCTTTAGTTCTCTATAGAAATGTCAATGTCTCTAAAGCTACAGACTGCAAGCCATATTGTTTTTACTGGCTATAGAATATTGTATGTACCAAAAGCTATAGACCAGCAGGCGTACATCCTTTTATAAAGGTACATATATCGTGGGTTCGAATCCCTCGTACGACTTGTCCTCGAGCTTGATTAAGAGTTGTGTACTGTATGCAACGAGAAACCATATGTCCCCGACCGCAATGCTGTACGACAAATGGATTGCGTCACAGTCTTGGTATAACTGGTGGGAGCACTGTCGCCGCATGGAAGTACGCCTGCGGTGAGTACCTCCGACCCACGATGATTTTAGTCGTGGGCGACTGTTGGCCAATTTTCAGTTATTTAGGCATCGAATTCAAAATAAACGTCTAAAGATATAGAGCATGTGACACACACACGCACACGCGCGCGCGCGCGAATATATTATAGCTGACCATAGAAAATGCTAGAATGCAATACGTTATGACACCAGAATTAGTTCATAGGTTACAGACGTCTATAGCAGGCTATAGCTTTTTGGCCCAAATTTCTCTAGCCCACCATACAGGGTTTGTCTATGGCTATACCTGACCATAGGAAATGCTAAAGACTCCAGTACATAGAAAGCCATAAGTTCATAGAACAGGATAAAAACTTCTACAGAACAGACTATACAAAAACCTAAAGACAGCCATAGAAGCGGCTACAGCTATTTGGGCCAAATTTCTATAACCGGCCATACAAAGAATTTTCAATAGCTGATCATAGGAAATTTTTGTATGGGGTGCACTAAGTGGCACAATTGATTTCTTAAGTATTCTGGGAATACGAAGGTGCACCAAAGGTTTATCCATTGTCCATGGTGGTTAAGCGGGGCGATATGGGAGGGCATATCCTTTCGGTACTTGCGACTGATGGCAGCGGAGTGCACTTGCGACTGGTGGCAGCGGAGTAAAACTGCAGTCCGGCCGCTCATCCAGAATCTTGCTGAGTGGGTGAAAACGGTGTCCTCTAAGTGCTCGTAAATATACACGAAGTAGTTCGTGTGACAAGTATATGGATATTGGGCGAGCATGTGCCTCTCCAACTGTGCCCTTGTTAGAGGTGCATCTGGGCTGACCAAGGCGTATTTTCAGTGCCTGCGCTTGCACGCACTCTAAAGTCCGCAAGCAGGCAATGCGCATACCAGAGAGTACTGGGAGAATGTACCAGATGTAGCCAACAAACAGTCTCGTAAAGCCGTATTAAGGAGTGCTCAGTTGGACCCCATTTAATTCCAGCTATGAAACGAAGTACATGGCAAAAATTAATCAGCCTTTTCTTCACCATAGTCAAGATAGTCGGTGGTGAATAATTACTCCCAAGAATCTGTGCCTGTGTGTGTCAGCCGCTACCCAATTATCCTCCATGGAGTCGTAATACTGTACGTCTCAACCAATGAACCAAATAAACAATTAAGGCATACATTATGTAGTGAACCATGACTGCCGCATCTCAAAAAGACGGTGAGGAGAACGAGCGAGGTTACGGCGCTTGCGTAAGTCATCGTAGATTTGTCATTCGGTGATGACGTTACTGGCATTGAAATAACTAAGTTACTGACATTCTAGTTTAAATCAAGAAGAAGAAATGGGCCTGGGCAGGACATGTAGTGCAAAGAGAAGATAGCCGATGGTCGCTGAGGGTAACAAACTGGATTTCGAGGGAAGGAAAGCATATCAGGGGCGGCAGAAAGTTAGGTGGGTGGATGAGGTTAAGAAGTTCGCATGGGTAAAGTGGATGCAGCTAGCACAGGACCGGGTAATTAGAGGAATACGAAAGAGGTCATTGAAGCGT
This sequence comes from Amblyomma maculatum, assembly GCF_055883805.1. Classification (NCBI taxonomy): domain Eukaryota; kingdom Metazoa; phylum Arthropoda; class Arachnida; order Ixodida; family Ixodidae; genus Amblyomma; species Amblyomma maculatum. Next base: position 94,139,654 of record NC_139350.1, on the reverse strand, counting down.
CCAGGCTCTTGCGCAGGTCTACAACGACTTCGATGTAATGTTTAAATGTTCGGGAAGTGCGCCCTGCCGCACTGGCGTTGCTCAGCGCGCAGCTTGCGCACCGCATGCCGGCGGAAGATATTGGCAAAACTAGCCTTCAACGCTGACTATAAGGTGAGGTCGGCCTCGTGGTTCCAGAGCCACAGGTTTGCAGCATCTGTCAATTCGAACATGTCAATAACTTGAGGCCGTCATCTCATTTCTTGTGGGTACTGACCCAATCTTATGAGGCCAGCCAGCCTTTGACGTCATGGTCCGCTGAAGATAGGAGGATCCCATTGACGCAAAGCTCCAGCGCAGATGACGGTGTCGAGGGCGAACTAGGGCTAGTAGCTTCAATCATGGTTGAGTTTCCTTTTCATATGGCGATGTGAGGAAACACTTGTTGATGAGGATATTGATGTTCTTGATATAATGATCATCGGGTTATCTGGTGAAGCATAACTTCTTTTTTCCCAATCAGCACGGCTTCCTACATGGTAGGTCTTGCGAAACACAACTGTTTGAATTGCTTATTGACCTTCATCATGCTGTTCATGTGCACTCTAAAATAGACGCCGTATTTATAGATTTCGCCAAAGCATTCGACAAAGTTCTACACATACGTCTAATAAAGAAGCTTGAAAATTTAAACATAAATTATAAGGTTATTTGTTGGATAAGGAGTTTTTTGGCTAATCGCTATCAATCAGTCTTTGTTAACAGCCATTCTTCCTCCCACTCCCCCGTTAAATCTGGAGTGCCGCAAGGGTCTGTACTCGGACCTATCTTGTTCTTAGTTTATATAAATGATATCAGTAATAACCTAAATTCCACGGTCAGATTATTTGCTGATTGTGTGGTATACAGACAGATAACTGATCGTTCAGACTGTACTTATTTACAATCAGACATTGATAAGATCAACAATTGGTGCACACAATGGCAAATGGAAATTAACACCTCAAAAACAAAACGTGTCAGATTTACCACAACATCTAACACCGAACCATTCCATTACACTTTGAACAACGTGCGTATTGAATCGGTACCCATCATAAAGTATTTAGGTGTACATTTAGCATCAGACCTTTCATGGAACTGTCACTTAGATACGGTCATCTATAAGGCTTCCAAAACACTCGGCTTCCTCAGACGCAACCTGCGATTAGCTAATCCAGACACAAAGCTATTAGCATACGCCACATTAGTGCGCTCTAAATTGGAGTACGCCTCTTTAATTTGGAACCCTCATCAAGCATACCTAGTAACAAAATTGGAGTCTCTGCAAAATAAAGCCGCCCGTTTTATATCTAAAAACTATTCGCGATCAGCAAGTATAACTGAAATAAAAACAGCCCTCAACTTACCTCTTCTTGAAAGACGGAGAATGCTTTCTTTACTGTCCTTTTTCTACAAATTATATTATAGTAATTCTTCCTTTGCGTTGTATCATATCAAGCCGGCTCATCATGTATTCCCACGCATTGATCACCAACTGAAAGTGCAACCCATCTTTGCTCGAACCAATCTGTTCGTTCACTCGCCTCTCCTCCTCGCCATCCGTCAATAGAATCTGCTGCCTGCCACCATTGCATCTTCCAGTGATTATGAAACGTTTGTAACCGGACTAAAAAATCACTTCGAGCTGTAACCTTCATCTTTGCATTTCTTTTTTATGTTCGTATTAAAGCGCTGCTCTTCGAAAAACGTGAATGTTAGGTGCCATCTGTATCTTTATTTGAGTGTTTGAAGCACTAGCTTTTCAACATTTTGCGCCTGGCTATATTGTTAGCCACTGTATACTTATCGCAATTTTGGATGCATTGTTTGTACTGTTGTCCCACTTTCCGCCCCCCCCCCCCCCCTATGTAATGCCCGCCCGGGCCTTTAGGGTATTTGAATAAATAAATAAATGATGGTTCGGACTTGCAAACATTCATATTATGTGAGGACAGGAAAGAAAAATAACCTACTTATTACATATGAATAAAACAAGAAGAAACAAGCAAGGAGAAAACTATATGACTGAACCGTTTATTAGACGAAATCAGCCTCGGTTTAACCCCGAGCGCTTACTTTTAAGCCTCAGTCTCCGCCTTCTGCGGGGACAGTAACCAATAAGAAATCAGACAACACCTCTCTCCAATCGTTGGTCAGGGAAATGGAAATAACGTTTCCATCAGCTAATAAAAGACGGGGAAAGTATATCGGCTAATCAAATACTTGGAAAAGGAGAGGTCCCGAGCAAGTATACAAACAGCACTGGAGTTACCATATTCCGAACCTTTGCCTTCCCCTATGTTTTCTCTCCCGCACATGGGCATCGGGACAAGCGTATTCCGCAGGAACAATCGCTTAAGGTCCTTTATAAAAAAAGCTGTTATTAAGGGGTCAAACATTCAATGACAACACCAGCCTAACCAAGCACCTCTTCTGAGCATATGAAGCTCAAACGCCACTTCGAGTACCGGTCAGCCACCATTCACCTGATTCTGACAATAAGCATGCACATCAGCAGAGAGAATGACGCACACGTATAGGGAAACAAGAAAGCATAAAAAACGTTCACTGGCCGCAGAAATGACATTCAACACTGTTTTACGTGGCTCCGCGGATGAGCTCCGGGTCGCATTAGATGACTGATTAACACACGTGTGACAATGCTCTACTTAATGCAGACATGAGGCCGCTTTATTTCTGACAACCCCTCCAGAGCAGCCAGGCTGCTCATAGCGGCTGTTTGCATTCTGATAAGGTTGACGGTTTCGCAAGTTGCACCTACAAGCAAGCACACTGACTGATAGGTGTCAACAGATGACGTGTCTACGGACATGGATACCGGAAAGGCTCAAGAAAGTGCGTCTGCCGGAGAGTTGTTCGCCAGGCACAAACACCAAATGCACATTATATGGCAGGAGACGTCGGATCATCAACCCCCAGAAGGGGTTGATGATCAGTTTCAGCCTTGCAAGGACGCCCATACAAAACCTAATGGAAGTTCTCAGCACCGTATACAGCGGCCAAACGTTCTTTTTCGATCTGTGCGTACCTTTGTTGAGCACTTTAAAGTTTTGCCAATGCGTATGCAACAGGTTTGTCTTGCTGCATCACCACTGCTCCCAGGTCATATGAGCTGGCGTCGACAGACGTCACAATCTGAGTTTTGTCAAAAAACCCCAGAATTGAAATCTGTGCGAGTGACCGCTTTATCTCTTCAAAGCACTTATGTGTGTTTGCATCCCCACAGCGAAGGTGTGCCTTTGTGAAGCAGCTGCCTGAGTTTATAACTTCGTTGAGATAGCTTTGTTAGAAATTTAGCCATGCCAAGAAAATGCTGAGCTCCTGTCGGTTGGCCGGCTGGGGATACCGCGTGATGGCTTCCAATTTGGTTGCATCTGCTCTGACTTCATCAGCAGAAAGCACATGACCAAGGTAGTTGATCTCAGGCACTGACAACTTCAGGTTGTCTTTTTTGAACCTCAAGTTGGCCTGATGAGCCTTCTCTAGCACTTGCCGTAATTGTGTGCAGTGTTCAGACATGCAGCGTGAGGCAATCAAGATGTCAAAGTATGGGTTGATGTTTTCTTCTCATGTATACACTTGATCCATCACGTGCAGAAACATCTCAGGGGCACAACTCAAACCGAATGGCATCACGAGAAACCTGTAACGTCCAGAGTGTTTTGAATGTACACAGCCGAGGACTGTCATCCTCGAGCTTAATGTGATGAAAGGCATGTAAGGCGTCTAGCAGGGTGAATATCGAAAAGCCATGCAACTTTGTGAGGACAGTTTCAAACGTTGGAATATTGTAGTATGGCCTCTTGATTGCCTCAGTGAGGTTTCGTGGCTCGAGGCAGATCTGAAGAGATTCATCCTTTTTGGTCACTACAACAACTGGGCTAACCCAATCTGTGGGTTCTGTGACCCTTATGATCGCAGGTTCTTCCTCTTGGCGCTGATATTCTTGCTTGACTGTGTCTTCAATTGCCGATGGGATTTTGCGTGGTGCAGAGATAAATGGCTGTGCCTTTTCATTTAGCGTTATTGTGAATTATCCAGGAAGGCATCCTGTTCCCTCAAACATGTCACTTTACTCTTCAATTATGTTCCTTGGTGTCTCACTACTTGTTGGCGTGAATGAGCTAGGCTGCAGTCTAACTGGCTGACGCGCTGAATTAGCTTCAATTTAATTCCGACAGGCATCTAGCCCCACGACGTGAGCACCTCGAAATTCAGTTATGCTTAACTTCAATGTTGCTGACGTACCTGCGAGTTGCAGTGGAGAAAACGCTCTCCCCTCAATGTCAGTGGTTAACTAGTGTAGGAGGTTACGCCGGTGCAGGGATCACTCAGCAGTGCAGGATCGGGCCATTTCAGGAGTTCGTTTGCAGATATGAGGTTCACGTCCGACCCAGTGTCCAGTTTGAACGAGAAGTAATGCCCGTTCACTTGGATCGTTGGAGCCGTGAAGACGAGTGGCGGACGGCACGAGCGGTCAGTACATCTAACAAGAGAGCCCCACTTGAGGCGTGTCACCCTATAATGCTCGCACAACTCGTGACTGGTCCGGGTGCCATTGGCGAGGTTGCTGTGGCTGCCGACGCAATTGTAACAGTACAGAAGAAGATGAAGTTTAGAACACAAGGGAAGGAGAAAGACATTGGATAAAGACTCTCGTGCCGGACGCGCTGCCGTTGATCAGCTGAGCTCCGTGCCCTATCGTTGTGTTGTTCAGCGCTCCGACGTCTTACCCCCGTCGTAACAAATTGGTGGAGGTGCTGGGGACGACTACTCTCAAGACGCATTCTCAACCGCTGGAGCCTCGTCGGAGCCGTCGCCTCGCTGGTCTCCCACCCTTTTCAACAAGAATGCAGCATACTACCGAGCAGCCCCGAACATCAACACGGGACCCTCTACCCCATCTCGCGATGTGCCGCCGACCACCACGAATGCGACGCTACCATTTCGCGAGCCTCGTTCCTTTGCCGGCCAAGCAGGAGAAGGTGTTGATGACTGGCTCACTCATTATGAACGTGTGAGCCGCTATAACCGCTGGGATTCAGTGGCTAAACTAGCCAATGTAGTCTTCTTTGACGCAAACCGCCTTGATGTGGTATGAGAACCACAAGGACTCCCTGACAACTTGGGAATGTTTTGTCAAAGCAATCAAGGAATGTTTCGGTGACCTAGCTGCAAAGAAGAAACAGGCCGAGAAGACACTTGCTCAGAGGGCCCAGGCAGCCGGAGAAACTTGCACCCCCTACATAGAGGCCATACTCAAGTTGTGCAAGACCGTCGACAGCAGGATGACTGAAGACGATAAAGTAGGCCATCTGGTCAAGGGAAGTGCGGAAAATGTCTACCACTTCCTCATTGCCAAGGAAAACTTGAGTTCGGTCTCTGACGTTATCCGGCACTGCCGAACATTCGAGGCCCTAAAGACTCGCCGCATTACACTGAAATTTGGACGGCTCGCAAATGTGACTACAGTGGCTAGTATTGAAGAATCGCCATCTCAAAGCCTCCTGTGCGCCATCCGTGAAATTGTTCGAGATGAGATGTCACAACGTGAGCAGCTTGCCCGGCCCAATGGCTTCGGAGGGGACGTATATGCTCTTCCAACCTATGGGGGCGCGTGCCCGCCGATGTCCGCGAATGTCACCGACTTTGCCTGCCGCGAAGACCTATACACTCCGCGACCAAGACCGGGAGAGAGTTTCCAACAATTCTCTTGCCATCAGCGTAGAGATCCTCGCCCTTACTTCAGTCGTACATCGCGCCAACCGCCGGACAACTACATCATCCCGGAACCACCATCTAGATATTCGTCGTGACCTATCATGCAGGAACCCGCTGACACGCCACTTTTTGACCGACCTCTTCCAGTGTGCTACCGGTGTGGTTCCGCGGGTCACATTTCCCGCTACTGCAATCGGCGCACATCTTTCCGGAATACCCCGACGGCATCCAACCGACGCATCGTCCAGCCCTACATCGACAGCTATCGGCCAGAACATCCCTCCCGGAGGGGCCGTTTTCAAAATGAAGGGCCCCGCAGCCATTCGCCAGCGTCCGACCGTAGCGTTACACCACCTCCGTCATTTCGTGTGACCCGCTCCCCGTCTCCACAGCGCCGATCTCCGCTACCAATGACGGAAAACTAGCCAGCGCGGCCAATGGAGGTGAGGTCGCTGGTCAATGTGCGCTGATACCTATTATTCCTCCGTCTGTGTGCATGTTAAAGAACAAGGTCAATGTTATTGTTGATGGTTTGCCAACGATGGCGTTGGTAGACACTGGTGCTAGTTTCTGTAATGAGTTTAGATTTTAAGAACCTTTTGAAGAACGAAGTTATGTTTGTTTGGGACTAAACTGCAAATTTTTATGGGGTATGTGGAGAGTTGTTGTATCCGCTTGCGGTATGCAGCGATAAAGTTTCTTTGGGGGGCACAGTATTTCCGGCGGAGTTTGCAGTACTGCCTCGATCTACGCACGACGTAATCTTGGGAATTTACTTCCTGCGTATATGCGGCGCTAGAGTTGATTGTCGAACGAGAGAGCTAAGTGTTAGTGGTTCTCTTCCTCGTGAACTTTTGGAAGAGACATCAAATTATGAAGACGTTATGTGTGTGTGTGATGAAGTCGTCATACCGCCACATTCTGCAGTGTGTGTCCAGGTGTCCTGCTCCCGTGCTATTAACGACTCTTTTGAGGCTACTGTGGCGCCTCTTAATTTACAGCGCGTAAAGAAAAATGCGTTAGTTCCGCATTGTTTGGTTCGCGTGAAAGAGGGCCTTACCGGACTGTGGACTCAGCTCATCGGAACCAGCTATTTTTCCAGCGGGCTCCAAACTAGCTTCATGTAGCGCAACTCTCCCGAATTGTGTAGCTGTCGTTACTCCTTCCCTAGACAGCCCCGCTACTAACTCCCCTGCTGACAAAAAGCTTCTTCCGATGATCAGCGCATCGCTGAACACCTCACAACAAAGGGATATTGAAGAACCTCTTGTCCCAGCACCTATCCGTCTTTGATTTCGCACTGTCCGACGGCTCGCAACGTTTTCCGCTGTCGCGCCCACGCCACAGGATTGACACGGGATCTGCCCATCCGATCCGTCAAAAGCCGTACCGTGTGTCGCCATCAGAGCGTAAGAGCGTCACCGAGCAAGTCCAAGACATGTTGAACAGGGGCGTAATACAGGAATCCTCCAGTCCTTGGGCTGCTCCCACAATATTGGTGAAGAAAAAAGACGGAACATGGAGGTTCTTCATTGACTATCGTCGCCTCAACTCCGTCACTAAAAATGATGTGTATCCTCTCCCGCGCATCGACGATGCCATAAAGTGCCTTTTCTCCGCGTCTTATTTCTCTTCAGTTGATTTTCGGTCGAGGTATTGGCAGATTCCTATGGACCCTGCTGCCCTGCTGACAAGGAAAAAACTGCATTTGTTACGCCGGAGGGCCTATTTGAATGTAACGTGATGCCCTTCGGCCTATGTAATGCGCCGGCCACATTTGAAAGATTTGCGGACACAATACTTTGTGGCCTCAAGTGGGAAATTTGCATGTGCTATTTAGATGATGTTGTTATTTTTGGCCGGACCTTTACTGAACATAACACGCGACTCGCTGTTGTTTTAGATTGCCTACAGAAGGCTGGCCTTGTCCTGATTTCCAAAAAGTGCTGTTTTGGTGAACGTCAATCGCTGGTAAGCGGGCATCTCGTCGACCGCGATTGAGTTCGGCCAGATCCATAGAAGACTGCAGCAGTTGCAGCATTCCATCGACCACAGGCTCATAAGGAGCTCCGCAGTTTTCTGGGGCTGTGTTCCTACTTCCGAGGATTCATCCCAAAGTTTGCCGACGTCGCCTACCCTCTGGCATCCCTTCTACAAAAGGACGTCCCTTTCGATTGGACCTCAGATTGTGACGCCTCTTTTCGCCAACTAAAGTTTCTGCTTACGTCACATTCCATACTACGGCACTTCAACCCCTCCGCTCCGACTGAAGTCCACACTGATGCAAGTGGGATTGGTGTTGGCGCTGCGCTTGTGCAACGTTCGACAAAAGGCGAGCATGTAATTGCGTATGCAAGCCGTTCCCTCAGCAAACCTGAGCGTAGCTGCACTTTTACGGAGCAGGAGTGCCTTGCTGTAGTTTTCGCTGTTCAGCGGTTTTGGTGCTACCTATATGGACGCTATTTCACGGTTGTGACGGACCATCATGCCCTGTGTGGCTCGTCAACCTTCGTGATCCATCTGGTCATCTGGCACGCTGGGCCCTTCGTCTGCAGGAGTACGACTTCACTGTTTCGTACAAGAGTGGCCGCAAACACGCCGATGCAGACTGTCTTTCACGTCTTCCTCTTCCTAGGACCGAATGTGACTCTGGTGATTTCGATCACTACATCGCCTCCGTCGTGCCCGAGTTTCCCGACGCCTCGGCTCTGCGGACTGCGCGCGAGACCGACAAAAGCCTCGAGCCACTGCTTGCGGAGGCGCGGGATTCCACTGCTTCCAGCCCATTTTGTCTCTGTGATGGCCTTTTGTACAAAAAGGCTTTCTCAAGCACCGGCACGAAGTTTCTGCTTGTGGTTCCATAAAGCTACCGCTCGTGCATCTTACGTGCCATGCACGACGACCCCACTTCCGGTCACCTGGGCTTTGCACGAACGCTCCATCGTGCCCGCGACCGGTTTTATTGGCCAAAAATGCGCCAGACGACTGAGCGATATGTGGCGAGCTGCACTGAGTGCCAACGACACAAACATCCTACGTCCACGCCACAGGGCCTGCTACATCCTGTCACTCCACCACGGGGCGCATTTGAGAAAATCGGAATCGACCTTATCGGTCCCTTCCCGAAGTCATCCGACGGAAATCGTTGGATCGTGATTTGCGCCGACTACCTCACCCGCTACTGCGAAACAGCAGCTCTTCCTTCAGCCACCGCTCATCACGTGTCCCTGTTCTTGCTCCGTTCTGTTATCATCCGCCATGGACCTCCGCGAGTGATCATCAGTGACCGAGGTCGCCAGTTTATGGCAGATGTTGTGAAAGAGCTTCTTCGTTTGTGTGCGTCGCATTTTCGGCATTCTACACCGTATCACCCTCAAACCAACGGCTTGACGGAGCGCACGAACCGCACACTCACAAACATGCTGTCTATGTACATTGCATCTGACCAAAAGAATTGAGATACTATACTGCCGTTTATAATGTTTGCATTCAACACTGCAACACATGCGACGACTGGCTACAGCCCGTTCTTCCTCCTATATGCCCGTGCTCCTCGGTATTGTCTAGACACCATTCTTCCTTACTCCGTCCATGACGAACCGTGCATTGCGGAAACGAGCCGAAGAAGCTCGCCGTCTCGCCCGTTTGCGAATTCTCGCTTCGCAAGAGCGTTAAAAAGCTCGGTACAACAGCCGGCATAACCATGTGTCTTACGTCCCTGGAGATTTAGTGAGGCTTTGGCGACCTCTCCGAAAGCGTGGTTTAGCCCAGGAAATGATGGCGCATTACGCTGGCCCCTACGTTGTGGTTGAACGCGTCAGTGAAGTGAACTACCAAATAGCACGTATGACAGCAAGTAGTCGTCGTTCAGTCAGAACCGAAGTTGCCCATGTCACCCGGATGAAGCCGTGTCACTCTCGGGGAAACGAATAACTACCTCGCCGGGGGGCTTCGTCCGCCCAGGGGGAAAATGTAACAGTACAGAAGAAGGTGAAGTTTAGAACACAAGTGAAGGAGAAAGATGTTGGAAAAAGACTCTCGTGCCGGACGCGCTGCCGTTGGTCAGCTGAGCTCTCTGCCATATCGTTGTGTTGTTCAGCGCTGCGACGTCTTACCCCCGTCGTAACACAATGTAGCATAGTGGTTGGGTTTGCCACAGTTGTAGCATTGTTGGCAAAATGCCGGGCACTGCCGAGGCTGGTGCTGCTGGCCACACCTCGAGCACATTCTTTGTGCGTTAGCATGATGCTGTGGCAGTTGGCGGTACGATGTCGCACCTCCCCAGGGCTGTTTCAATTTATCCTTTCGTTGCAAGCCAGGTTGGTTGCGCCAATCCAGTGCGAGTACTTCACTTTTCTGCGGTTGTATTTCTTGAGCGTACGCCTAGGACAATTAGGCTGCTATGCACTGGTCCATAACTTTCTCCAGCATGAGTCTTTTTACGCAGAAAACTTACCCTGAGCGCGCTGTCGTTTATTCCATGGATTACCCGGTCCGTATTCAACCAGTCGCGTGCGGTGCCAAATTCATACTGATCTGCTTGCTTGGCAACTGCCAGCGCAAATCTTTCGAAACTCTGACCTGTCGTCTGGCTCAAGTTGTGAAATACGTAAGACGCATGTGTCGTCTCGCGGTACTTTGCGAAGTGCTGGTCGAGACGTTACACGACGTCTTTGAATTTCCGGTGCGCTGACGAAAATACGAGGGTCTGGTACTTTATCAAGAGCTTCGGCCCTCCGACGTGTAGCAGCAGCGCCAGCCGCGTCTCGTCTTCCTTGTGGTATTTTGTCGCCACCTCGAAAATGTCGAACTTTTGTTTCCAATTTCTCTAGTATGGTGCGGGGTTGGAGCTTGACGACAACGGCGGGATCGGTGACGGAAACTTTGCCATAAAACATAAATATGGTTATCTGCCCAGCGGTGAAACCACTTCTGACACTATGGTTATTTTATTTATTTATTATTTATTTATTTATACAGTACTGCAGGCCTCACTGCGGCCCAGGCTGGAGGGGCATACAAAGTACAGATTAATTACTTTAGCAGACGTAAGAACAAAAGGACCAAATTAATACTGTGCACAATAGCAATGCAGCCTACCAGCTGCGATAACAAAATGGGTAAAAAGAACACTCGGTTTTGTAACCAAACAATTCCCAAAACTAAAAATGAAAAGTAAATGTACAAATAAACCGTCAGTACAGTTTAGGCAGTGAGAAGGAATAACACAAAGATCATGAGTAATTACTAATTCACCATAAAATAAAATCAGTAATTCAAATGATCAACGGAATCAATACAGTTTAGTAGCGGCTGAGGTAAATTATTCCCTTCACTTATAGTGCGTGGGAAAAAAGAATATTTAAAAATGTTAGTTCTGGCATTATAGGGAGTCAGACAGTCAGCATAACGATGACGTGTTCGACATGCTGCCATTGGCGTTACATAAGGCTCAGGAGTGAGGATGAAGACATTATTTTTAAGAAGAAAAAGAAATTTCAGCCGTTGTATCTATCTTCTTATTTTCAATGCCTGAATGCCATGTTGTCTCATTATTTCTGTCGGGGAATCAGTTCGAAAAAATAAATCTAATTGCTTTACGCTGTATTCTTTCTAGCGCATCAATGTTCTTTTTTGTGTAAGGGTCCCACACGATACAGGCATACTCCAGTTTCGGTCTTATTAGTGATGCGTAGGCTAAAAGTTTAGTTTCAGCGGGAGCTTGTTTTAGTTCATGACGTAGAAGACAAAGTTTAACGAAAGGCTGAGTCACATACGTTAGAAATGTGAATGTTCCATTTCAGGTTATGAGTTATTGTGATGCCAAGATATTTGTATTCCCTAACCTCGGTTAGTGACTCAGATCCAAGAGTGTAAGGAAACGATAGGCTATTTAATTTTTTAGTTATCTTCATGTAAACTGTTTTGTTATCATTTACTTCCATGTTCCAACAATTGCACCAAGAAAGAAGGTTTTGAAGATGCTTTTTCAGGGTTATCTGATCATCGCGACCGGTTACCTCACTGAATACTACACAATCATCGGCCAACAATTTTATTTGAACTAGTTCTGTGACAACGCTGGCAATGTCATTAATATAAACGAAGAATAATAAAGGCCCTAAAACACTACCCTGAGGGACGCCTGAGGCAACTGGAAGTTCATTGCAATGGTAAGTATCGATACTAAAAACTATTTTCGGTTAGTGAGGTATGCTAAAACCCAATTAACAATGAAACAAGGAAGGTTAATTATTCGAAGTTTTCAATTAACCTAGAGTGTGAAACAAGGTAAAATGCTCTCATGAAATCTAAAAATATTACATCTACCTAGCTGGATTTGTCTTGAATATTCGCAAAAGAATGGATAACCGATGTTAATTGGGTGACAGTAGAAAAACCTTTTCGAAAACCATGTTGCTCAGGTGAGAGTACACTGTTATCATTTAAGAATTTAGTAATGTAGTTAGCTATGATGTGTTCCAGCATCTTACAGCATGATGATAGCGATATTGGGCGATAGTTATTTATCAGTGTTACGTCCCCTTTCTTAGACACAGGTACTACGCCTGCAGTTAGCAAGTCAATAGGAAGAGTTGCTGTAGATAATGAAGCATGAAAAATGATCACAAAGTTGGACACCATTGCTGCGTATCGGCGAAGAAATTATTCGATATATTGTCAGGACCAGGAGTTGTTTTGTTTTTTAAGTTAAGAAGCATGGACACTACGCCCGGTACAGATACAAGCTCCGAGTTTGCACCGGACAAAGAAAAAATGGGAATCGAAATATCACTGGTATTTTCAAAGACACTATGGAAGTATGTATTGAAATAATCCGCAATACTTTGCTTTTCGACCATAAGAATGCCGCCATCTACTATTTGTTCTATTGGTTTTTTTTTTACTCAAATATGTGCAAAATGTTTGTGGCGCGGTGCGAATAAAATTGGGCAGAGTGCGGTTAAAATATCGCCGTTTAGCATGCCCAATAGACGAGCCTAATTTATCTCTCGCGGTTTGAATTTGTGTTATAAGGTCGTTCTTTCATCTCCAGCGTTTAATCTTTTTTTTTCAAGTGAATGGCTTACCGCCTAACCCAAGGAATAACTTTCGCTGTTTTCTCAGTTTTGCTTGGTACAAAATTTTTAACACAGTATAAGTTCTTTAAACCTGTCGCAAAGTTCTATAACATTGTTTCCTTTAAAATTGCTGAGGTGAAAATCTGTTTAATCTAAAATCGATTCATCCCTGGCACGCGAAAAGTCTTTCACTAAAACACTTTTTGCTTTTCTGGGATTGCATTTTTCCGAGCAGCATGAAAAACATAGAATTTAATGATCAGATATACCGCGTTCAAAAGGCACAGAACTTTTCGACAGTTCTATTCACAAACACGAGGTCAAGTATTGATGACGGAAGATCCCTGCACTCGCGTGGGTAAAGTTACAACTTGATGTACATTGGGGTTAAGTGGAGAAATATGGGAGAGGCCTTCGCCCTGCAGTGGGTATAGTCAGGCTGATGATGATGATGTAAATTGAGGCAGAGAATTATGCCACGCATATAACTGACATGGGGAGTAAGTTCAGTGCAAGAAGTATTATTATCCCAATTAACTCCTGGAAGATTGAAGTCTCCTAACAGGAATATTTTTTGTGCGTGAACGAAGTGATATGCATACGCAAATCACTCATGAATTGGAGCGGTGAACCGGGTGCTCGATAAACGGCAAACAGGAAAGATTGTCCCCAACAAGAAATTTTTAGGCTAATAGTTTCTATATCGTCAGCCTAACGCAAAACAGTGGACGGCATATTTTTGTTTACACAAGCAAAGCCACCCCACCTCCTCTAGTCGATCTGTCGCGTCGAAAAACACGATAAGATGGTGGGAACACGACATCAACATATATTCCGCTGTGCAGCCATATTTCGGTTAAAACAACTATATGCGGACTATAACCTATGATAATAGCCTCAAGTTGATTACATTTATAAACAATAACACGGGCATTGATGTTTATAATACGGAGTTCTTTAATATCTGCATAGTGAAGTCACTCCTTCTTAGAATTGTTGTGCTTTCCAACTTTTACTCGTGCAATCTCCGTATCATCCCAAAAAAAAAGTTTATTATCAATGCGGAGTTTTTCGTGAATTAAGCTTACTTTCCTTTTTTGTTGTCTTTCCTCTGAAGCACTGTACCACAAAAGTTTACCCTTCCTGAGCGTATCTCGCGAATAGTCCTCTTTTACACATGTATTGGAACCTTTTAATTTGTGATCAATCTTCATAATCCTGTACTTCAAAGATTACGAAGAAAACAACCACATGACTGGTCGCGATCTGCCAGACCGACCAAGCCGGTGAATTCTGCAAACTGATTTACATGTGACTTCAACTTTAGCGGAAAAAATTTCAGAGTTTGTTGCGCCAATCAGCCTCGGTTTCATCTTCGTGCTCAAGCACGCCAATTACCACTAGATTTGATTGTCTACTCCGGTCCTCCAAGTCAGTTCTCTTGGCCTCCAAGAATTTTACCGTTCGTTCAAGGCTGTCCACGCGCGCAGTTTGCTTTTCTATTTCTAAGGAGCGGATATCCCACTCCCCAAGACGTTTCTCCATATTTGTCTGCTGTGTACGGAGGGCTGCCACATCCTCAGCGAGCTTATTCGGACCTAAGAGCAATTTTTCAGGACACTCACGAGCGCTAGACTCATCGGGATTAGGGCCTGGATATACCTCAACGTCTCCGCACAAGCGAAGAAAGCACATACAGTAAATATCATCAGTAATATCATAATGCCCACTGAAGTTGAATGCTTGTAGCTGCTGTTTTATAGTTCGATGTGGTGAACAAACGTGAAAGCTAGATGGCGCTGTCGGAACGAAACGAGGCAGTGAAGATATAACGCCAGGGAATCGAGGCGCTGAGCACTGCGCACACGAACCTCACCCAAACGATCACCATGCTGCTGGCGAACCCACCAGAGCAAAGAGAGTTGGTAGCCGGTTTCATACTGTCCGGCAGCAACGTGATTGGGCCTCTAGGCACTAGCCATGCATTGTTGAGCGAGGTGACAGTCAGGAGGGGGTCATGTGGAGAGGGATTCCATTGCGTCAGAATGAATTGTACTTGAGGCATACTTGCAAAACAGAGCACACGAGCAACACCCAAATGGTCGCCATGCCGCTGGCGAACCCACAGCAGAGAAGAGAACTGGTAGCTGGTTTTATACAGTCCGGCAGCCACGTGATTGGGCCTCTGGACATAAGCCATGCATTGTTGAGTGAGGTGACAGTCAGGAAGATGTCATGTGAACATGGATTCCATTACGACGGAATGATAATTGTGCTTGAGCCCTACTTGCAAAACAGAGCACACGAACCTCACCCAAATGGTCGCCATGCCGCTGGCGAACCCACAGAAGAGAAGAGAACAGGCTGCCGGTTTTATACTCTCCGGCAACCACGTGATTGGGACTCTAGACAAGCCATGCATTGTTGAGCGAGGTGACAGTCACGAAGGTGTCATGTGAAGATGGATTCCATTGCGTCGGAATGATAATTGTACTTGAGGCCTACTTGCAAAACAGAGCACAGGAACCTTACCCAAATGGTCGCCATGCCGCTGGCGAACCCACAGAAAAGAGAACTGGTAGCCGGTTTTATACTGTCCGGCAGCCACGGGATTGGGCCTCTAGACAAGCCATGAATTGTTGAGCGAGGTGACAGTCAGGAAGGTGTCATGTGAAGATGGATTCCATTACGTCGGAATGATAATTGTGCTTGAGGCCTACTTGCAGAGCACACGAACCTTACCCGAATGGTCGCCAAGCCGCGGGCGAACCCACAGAAGAGAACTGGTAACCGATTTTATATTGTCCGGCAGCCACGTGATTGGGACTCTAGACATAAGCCATGCATTGTCAAGCGAGGTGACAGTGAAGAAGGTGTCATGTGAAGATGGATTCTATTGCGTCGGAATGATAATTGTGCTTGAGACCTTCTTGCAAAACAGAGCACACGAACCTCACCCAAATGGTCGCCATGCCGCTGGCGAACACACAGAAGAGAAGAGAACTGGCTGCCGGTTTTATACTCTCCGGCAACCACGTGATTGGGACTCTAGACAAGCCATGCATTGTTGAGCGAGGTGACCGTCAGGAAGATGTCATGTGAACATGGATTCCATTACGTCGGAATGATAATTGTGATTGAGCCCTACTTGCAAAACAGAGCACACGAACCTCACCCAAATGGTCGCCATACCGCTGGCGAACCCACAGAAGAGAAGAGAACTGGCTGCCGGTTTTATACTCTCCGGCAACCACGTGATTGGGACTCTAGACAAGCCATGCATTGTTGAGCGAGGTGACAGTCAGGAAGGTGTCATGTGAAGATGGATTCTATTGCGTCGGAATGATCATTGTGCTTCAGGCCTTCTTGCAAAACAGAGCACACGAACCTCACCCAAATGGTCGCCATGCCGCTGGCGAACCCACAGAAGAGAAGAGAACTGGTAGCCTGTTTTATACTGTCCAGCAGCCACATGATTGGGCCTCTAGACATCAGCCATGCATTGTTGAGCGAGGTGGTAATCAGGAAGGGGGCATGTGAAGACAGATTCCATTACGTCGGATTGATAATTATACTTCTGGCCTGCTTGCAAAACAGAGCACACGAAATTCAGCCAGCTGCTAGCAATGCAGCTGCGGGACCCAGTTAAGAAAAAGAGAGCTGGTAGCCAGTTTCACACTGTAGGGCAGCCAAATGATTGGGCCTCTAGGCACAAGCCATGCATTGTTGAGCGAGGTAACAGTCAGGAAGGGGCATGTGAAGATAGATTCCATTGCGTCGGAATAATAATTGTACTAGAGGCCTACTTGCAAAACAGAGCACACGAACCTCACCCAAATACTCGTAATGCCTTTGGCGAACCCACTGGAGCGAAGAGAATTGGTAGCCGGTTTCATACTGTTCGCCAGCCACGTGATTGGGCCTCTGGACATAAGCCATGCATTGTAGAGCGAGGTGACAGTCCGGAAGGTGTCATGTGAAGATGGATTTCATTGTGCCCGAATGATGATGATACTTGAGGCCTACTTGCAATACAGAGCACACCAACCTCACCCAAATCCTCACCATGCCGCTGGCGAACCCACTGGAGCGAAAAGAGTTCATAGCCGGATTTATACTATCCGGTAGCCACGTCACTGTGCTTCTAGGCACAAGCCATGCATTGTTGAGTGAGGCGACAGCCAGGAAGGGGTCATGTGAAGATGAATTCCATTGCGTCGGAATGATAATTGTACTTGAGGCCTACTTTCAAAACAGAGCACACGAAATTCAGCCAGCTACTCGCTATAAAGCTGGCGGACCCAATTAAGGAAAAGAGAGCTGGTAGCCAGTTTCATACTGTTGGGCAGCCAAATGATTGGGCCTCTAGGCACAAGCCATGCATTGTTGTGCGAGGTTAAAGTCAGGAAGGGGGCATGTGACGGTAGATTCCATTGCGTGCGACGGAATAAAATTTTACTTGAGGCCTACATGCAAAACAGAGCACACGAACCTCACCCAAATGCTCGTCATACCATTGGCGATCCCACTGGAGCGAAGAGAATTGGTAGCCTGTTACATACTGTCCGGCAGCCACGTGATTGGGCCTCTGGACATAAGCCATGCATTGTTGAGCGAGGTTACAGTCAGGAAGGGGGCATGTGAAGATAGATTCCATTGCGTCGGAATGATAATTGTACTTGAGGCCTACTTGCAATACAGAGCACACGAACCTCACCCAAATCCTCGCCATGCCGCTGGCGAACCCACTGGAGTGAAGAGAGTTCATATCCGGATTCATACTGTCCGGCAGCCACGTCACTGTGCCTCTAGGCACAAGCCATGCATTGTTGAGTGAGGCGACAGTCAGGCAGGGGTCATGTGAAAATGAATTCCATTGCGTCGGAATGATAATTGTACTTGAGGCCTACATGCAAAACAGAGCACACGAACCTCACCCAAATGCTGGTCTTGACATTGGCGAACCCACTGGAGCGAAGAGAATTGGTAGCCGGTGTCATACTATCCGGCAGCCACGTGATTTGGCCTCTGGACATAAGCCATGCATTGTTGAGCAAGGTGACAGTCCGGAAGGTGTCATGTGAAGATGGATTTCATGGCGTCCGAATGATAATTGTACTTGAGGCCTACTTGCAAAAAAGAGCACACGAACCTCACCCAAATGCTCGTCATACCATTGGCGATCCCACTGGAGCGAAGAGAATTGGTAGCCTGTTTCATACTGTCCGGCAGCCACGTGATTGGGCCTCTGGACATAAGCCATGCATTGTTGAGCAAGGTGACAGTCAGGAAGGGGGCATGTGAAGATAGATTTCATTGCGTCGGAATGATAATTGTACTTGAGGCCTACATGCAAAACAGAGCACCCGAACCTCACCCAAATGCTGGTCTTGACATTGGCGAACCCACTGGAGCGAAGAGAATTGGTAGCCGATTTCATACTGTCCGGCAGCCACGTGATTGGGCCTCTGGACATAAGTCATGCATTGTTGAGCGAGGTGACTGTCCGGAAGGTGTCATGTGAAGATGGATTTCATGGCGTCCGAATGATAATTGTACTTGAGGCCTACTTGCAATCACGAACCTCACCCAAATCCTCGCCATGCCGCAGGCGAACCCACTGGAGTGAAGAGAGTTCATAGCCGGATTCATACTGTCCGGCAGCCACGTCACTGTGCCTCTAGGCACAAGCCATGCATTGTTGAGTGAGGCGACAGTCAGTCAGAGGTCATGTGAAAATGAATTCCATTGCTTCGGAATGATAATTGTACTTGAGGCCTACATGCAAAACAGAGCACACGAACCTCACCCAAATGCTGGTCTTGACATTGGCGAACCCACTGGAGTGAAGAGAATTGGTAGCCGGTGCCATACTGTCCGGCAGCCACGTGATTGGGCCTCTGGACATAAGCCATGCATTGTTGAGCGAGGTAACAGTCCGGGAGGTGTCATGCGAAGATGGATTTCATGGCGTCCGAATTATAATTGTACTTGAGGCCTACTTGCAAAACAGAGCACACGAACCTCACCCAAATGCTCGTCATACCATTGGCGATCCCACTGGAGCGAAGAGAATTGGTAGCCTGTTTCATACTGTCCGACAGCCACGTGATTGGGCCTCTGGACATAAGCCATGCATTGTTGAGTGAGGTGACTGTCAGGAAGGGGGCATGTGAAGATAGATTCCATTGCGTCGGAATGACAATTGTACTTGAGGCCTACATGCAAAACAGAGCACACGAACCTCACCCAAATCCTCGCCATGCCGCTGGCGAACCCACTGGAGTGAAGAGAGTTCATAGCCGGATTCATACTGTCCGGCAGCCACGTCACTGTGCCTCTAGGCAAAAGCCATGCATTGTTGAGTGAAGCGACAGTCAGGCAGGGGTCATGTGAAAATGAATTCCATTGCGTCGGAATGATAATTGTACTTGAGGCCTACATGCAAAACAGAGCACACGAACCTCACCCAAATGCTGGTCTTGACATTGGCGAACCCACTGGAGCGAAGAGAATTGGTAGCCGGTTTCATACTGTCCGGCAGCCACGTGATTGGACCTCTGGACATAAGCCATGCATTGTTGAGCGAGGTGACAATCAGGAAGGGGTCATGTCAAGATGAATTCCATTGCGTCGGAATGATAATTGTACTTGAGGCCTACTTGCAAAACAGAGCACACGAAAATCAGCTCGCTACTCGCCATGAAGCTGGCGGACCCAATTAAGGAAAAGAGAGCTGGTAGCCAGTTTCATACTGTCGGGCAGCCAAATGATTGGGCCTCTAGACACAAGCCATGCATTGTTTAGCGAGGTTACAATCAGGAAGGGGGCATGTGAACGTAGCTTCCATTGCGTCGGAATTATAATTGTACTTGAGGCCTACTTGCAAAACAGAGCACACGAACCTCACCCAAATGCTCGTCATGCCACTGGCGAACCCACTGGAGCGAAGAGAGTTGGTAGTTTCATACTCTCCGGCAGCCACGTGATTGGGCATCTAGGCACAAGCCATGCATTGTTGAGCAAGGTGACAGTCAGGAAGGGGTCATGAGAAGATGGATTTCATTGCGTCGGAATGATAATTTTACTTTAGGCCTACTTGCAAGACAGAGCACACGAACCTCACCCAAATGCTCGTAATGTCATTGGCGAACCCACTGGAGCGAAGTGAGTTGGTAGCCGGTATCTTACTGTCTGGCAGCCATGTGATTGGGCCTCTAGGCACAAACCATGCATTGTTGAGCAAGATGACAGTCAGGAAGGGGTCATGAGAAGACAGATTCCATTGCGTCGAAATGATAATTTTACTTGAGGCCTACTTGCAGAACAGAGAACACGAACCTCACCCAAATGCTCGTCACGCAATTGGCGAACCACACTGGAGCGAAGTGAGTTGGTAGCCGGTTTCTAACTGTCCGTCAGCCACGTGGTTGGGCCTCTAGGCACAAGCCATGTATTGTTGAGCAAGCTGACAGTCAGGAAGGGGTCATGAGAAGATGGATTCCATTGCGTCGGAATGATAATTTTACTTGAGGCCAACTTGCAAAACAGAGCACACGAACCTCACCCAAATGCTGGTGATGCCGCTAGTGAACCCATTGGAGCGAAGAGAGTTGGTAGCCGGTTTTTTACTCTCCGGCAGCCACTGGATTGGGCCTCTAGGCACGAGCCATGCATTGCTGAGCGAGGTGACAGTCAGGAACAGGCCATGTGAAATTGTATTCCATTGCGTCGGCATGATAATTTTACTCGAGGCCTACTTGCAAAATAGATCACATGAACCTCACCCAAATGCTGGTCATGCCACTGGCGAACCCACTGGAGCGAAGAGAGTTGGTAGCCGTTTCATACTGTCCGGCAGCCACGCGATTGGGCCTGTAGACATCTGCCATGCAATGTTTATCGAGGTGACAGTCAGGAAGGTGTCATGTTAAGATGGATTTCGTAGTTTCGGAATGAAAATTGTACTTGAGGCCTACTTGCAAAACAGAGCACACGAACCTCACCCAAATGCTCGTCATGCCATTGGCGAACCCACTGGAGCGAAGGGAATTGGTAGCCGGTTTCATACTGTCCGGCAGCCACGTGATTTTGCCTCTGAACATAAGCCATGCATTGTTGAGCGAGGTGACAGTCGGGAACGTGTCATGTGAAGATGGATTTCATTGCGTCCGAATGATAATTGTACTTGAATCCTACTTGCAATACAGAGCACACGAGCCTCACCCAAATCCTCGCCATGCCACTGGCGAACCCACTGGAGCGAAGAGAGTTGGTAGCCGGTTTCATACTGTCCGGCAGCCATGTGAGTGTGCCTCTGGGCACACGCCATGCATTGTTGAGCGAGGTTACAGTGAGGAAGGGGTCATGTGAAGATGAATTCCAATGCTTCGGAATGATAATGGTACCTGTGGCCTACTTGCAAAACTGAGTACACGAAATTCAGCCATCTGCTCGCCATGCAGCTGGCGTACCCAATGAAGAAAAGAGAGCTGGTAGCCGGTTTTATACTGTCTGGTAGCCAAATGCTTGGGCCTCTAAGCGCAAGCCATGCATTGTTGAGCGAGGTGACAGTCAGGAAGGGGGCATGTGAAGGTAAATTCCATTGCGTGTGTCGGAATTAAAATTTTACTTGAGGCCTGCTTGCAAAACAGAGCAGTCAAAATTCAGCCAGCTGCTCGCCCTGGAGCTGGCGGATCCAATGAAGATAAGAGAGCTGGTAGACAGTTTCATACTGTCCGGTAGCCAAATGATTGGGCCTCTAGGCACAAGCCATGCATTGTTGAGCAAGGTTACAGTCAGGAAGGGAGCATGTGAAGGTAGATTCCATTGCGTGCGACGGAATGATAATTGCACTTGAGGCCTACTTGCAAAACAGAGCACACGAACCTCACCCAAATTCTGGTCATGCCATTGGCGAAACCTTTAGGGCGAAGAGAGTTGGTAGCCGGTTTTTTACTCTCCGGCAGCCACGGGATTGGGCCTCTAGGCACGAGCCATGCATTGTTGAGCGAGGTGACAGTCAGGAAGGGGTCATGTGAAATTGGATTCCATTGCATCGGAATGATAATTTTACTTAAGGCCTACTTGCAAAACAGAGCATACGAACCTCACCCAAATGCTCGTCATGCCACTGGCGAACCCACTGGAGCGAAGAGAGTTGGTAGCCGGTTTCATACTGTCCGGCAGCGACGTGATTGGGCCTCTAGTCATAAGCCATGCATTGTTGTGCGAGGTGACAGTCAGGAAGGTGTCATGTGAAGATGGACTTCATAGTTTCGGAATGGTAATTGTTCTTGAGGCTTACTTGCAAAACAGAGCACACGAACCTCACCCAAATGCTCGTCATGCAACTGCCGAACCACCTGGAGCGAAGAGAGTTGCTAGTCGGTTTCATACTGTCCGGCAGCCAACTGATTGGGCCTCTATGCACAAGCCATACATTGTTCAGCGAGGTGACAGGCATAACGGGGGCATGTGAATGTCGATTCCATTACGTGCATCGGAATGATAATTATACTTGAGGCCTACTTGCAATACAGAGCACACGAACCTCACCCAAATCCTCGCCATGCCGCTGGCGAACCCACTGGAGCGAAGAGAGTTCATAGCCGGATTCATACTGTCCGGCAGCCACGTC
Organism: Amblyomma maculatum; assembly: GCF_055883805.1. Taxonomy (NCBI): domain Eukaryota; kingdom Metazoa; phylum Arthropoda; class Arachnida; order Ixodida; family Ixodidae; genus Amblyomma; species Amblyomma maculatum. Next base: position 94,117,169 of record NC_139350.1, on the reverse strand, counting down.
ACTGTGCCTCTAGGCACAAGCCATGCATTGTTGAGTGCGGCGACAGTCAGTAAGGGATCATGTGAAGATGAATTCTATTGCGTCGGAATGATAATTGTACTTGAGGCCTACTCGCAAAACAGAGCACACGAATTTCGGCCAGCTACTCGCCATGAAGCTGACGGACCCACTGGTAGCCACTTTCATACTGTCGGGCATCAAATGATTGGGCCTCTAAACACAAGCCATGCATTTTTTAACGAATTTACAGTCAGGAAGGGGGCATGTGAAGGTAGATTCCATTGCGTGCGACAGAATGATACTTGTACTTGAGGCCTATTTGCGAAACAGAGCGCACGAACCTCACCCAAATGCTGGTCATGCCGCTGGCGAACCCATTGGGGCGAAGAGTGTTGGTAGCCGGATTTTTACTCTCCGGCAGCCACGGGATTGGGCCTCTAGGCACGAGCCATGCATTGTTGAGCGAGGTGACAGTCAGTTATAGGTCATGTGAAACTGGATTCCATTGCGTCGGAATGATAATTGTACTTGAGGCCTACTTGCAAAACAGAGCACACGAACCTCACCCAAATGCTCGTCATGCCGTTGGCGAACCTACTGGAGCGAAGAGAGTTGGTAGCCGCTGCTGTTCATGCTTTATATGATAAGCCTGGAGCGGAGGATACAAGACAGTAACCTAGGTTTTAACCTGTCATATAGATTAGGTTGAAAGGCGGTAGAGCAGCGCCTCCTCGGTTTGATGTATGCAGACGATATTGTGCTGCTAGCTGAGAGTCTGGAAGAATTGCAAACTCTAGTTAAGTATTGCGGCGACGAAGGGGACGCTCTAGGCTTCAGTTTTAGCGCAGTTAAATCGGGTCTGATTATTTTCAACGGCTCAACTGATCAGGATCTTAAAATACAAGGCCATGAAATACCTAGAGTAGTAGAATATATATATCTGGGGGTGTGGGTAAACGAAGGATTGGCATACATTGAAAAGCATGAGCAATCACTTAAGGCCAAAGGACGAAGGAATGCCGGGATACTGAAGCATGTGGCATTGTGGTTATACAACAAGTATGAGGTTTTGAGGGGTATTTGGAAAGGAATTATGGTGCCCGGATTTATTTTCGGAAATGCGGTTTTGTGCCTAAAATCAGAGGTACAGCCGACATTAGAAATAAATCAGAGATCCGTTGGACGATTAGCACTAGGTGCCCACGGCAAAACCACAAATGAGGCGGTACAGGCAGATATGGGCTGGGCATCTTTCGAAGTACGGGAAGCTCAGAGTAAAATATTATATGAGTAACGCCTGAGGAAATTGGACAGTACCAGATGGGCAGCTAAAGTATTCAAATACCTGTACTTAAAAAGCGTTGACTCAGAATGGAGGAAAAGAACTAGGAAACTACCTAGTAAGTATGCTAGTCACAAGGATGGAGAAATAAAGAGCATTAAGCAACAGGTGAAAAACACAGAAGGTAAAAATTGGAAAAATTTGATGGAAAAGAAACAGAGTGTGGAATTATACCGAAAGTGGAAAATGCAGATCAGGAAGGAAGATTTCTTTGATAACTCAAGAGGCAGTGCTCTACTTTTTGAAGCTAGATCAGGGTGCCTTAGAACACGCAGATACAAAACGAAATTTAGCAATGTAGATGACGCATGTGCTGTATGTGGTAACTCCAGTGAAACAATTGACCATATTATACTTGAATGTAATGTTATCCATCCGGAAGTTGATGCAGGCGCAGTCACTGTTCCTGATGCTCTGGGGTTTAGAGATACCATTTGTCGGGTGAATAAACCGGCGGTGGAAACTAGCAAAAAACGACTGGAAGATTGGGGGCTTAAAAGCAGAGAAGTGACATAATGTTAGTAATCTAGAAACAAAAATTTAATGAATAGAATGATGGTTTAGTTGACCAATCTAAATCAATAATTAAGATATAGGTAGAAAAATGAGCATGATAGCTACTGGTACCACCCCGATGCCATCCATCCTTCCATCCAGGCTGTCTCGTCGCTCGTTTCGCTGGCGTTTCTGTGGGTGCGCCTAGGACGGGCGCTTGATTTTGACACAGAGGCGTTTGCCTTCTTGAAACAATTTTTTTTGTTGGAGGTAAGTACCTTCATATCTCTGCCCATTTTCTGGGTTGTGTAGGTATGTATGTATTTATGTATGTATGTATCCTCATTTGGCCCTTTTGTGGTGGGTTGTGAGGTTTGTGCTTTTCGAGCGCACCCCGGGCCTGCTGGACGGCCCATAGTTGAATGTCCTTGTCTGTATTTTGCACAGCACTTTGAAGTTCCGGCGGGTATGTCCTGGATGCAGCTTCAGTCGGGAACCTGGCACAGTCCCACATGATGTGCCATTGGTCCGCCGGACCCACTTGACATACACTGCACATATCACTCGTGTAAATGTCTGGGTGGGGGACGTGTAGCACTGCCATGGCTATAGGAGTGACCCGGTTTGCATTTGCCCTAGGATGACCGCCCCTCCCGACTAAGTGCCGGGTGAGGCGGCGGCATTGTCCGTCGAGCTAGGCGGTAAAATTTAGTCACTTCCTCGTAACTGGTCATTCGGTCTTTTGTTTCGAACCACCATTCGGAACGGTCCCTCTCGGGGGCGCGGAAGGTAAGCGCTCGCGCCGCCGAATGGGCCGTCTCGTTGTGATTCGCTGAGGATGCACAATCTCCCGCGTGCGCCGGGAACCACTTGATGCGGATAGTGTTGCCGCGGTCTGGGTTATAATTCGACTCATGGCCGCATGAATGATTTCTTAACTGATATGCAGCTTTGCGGTTTACGACAAACACGACTAATACAATATTTCCTGAAACCACTCCTGTGAGCGGCGCGTAAAAAGCATCCACAGGAGGGCAAGATGACTATGTGAGCCTTCACAGCTGAGCTGCCAACATTTGCAAAGTTTCAGGTACTGTCGCGCTGAAAAAAAAAAAACACAGTTATGTTCGCACACTCCGCTGTTTGAAATTCTTCTCGCCGTTCTTTTTTCCGGTTGATAAGAAGAACACGCTAATGTCCTGATTTATTGCATTACGGACAATTGTAGAAGGCTTCTGCTGCAACCAAAATGTAAACATGACGCAAGAAATTGAAACAGCAGAACCCGTAGGCGCGCCTTACTCGCATTTCTTTTTATTACCATGTGCACGCGCGTGTCGTGCATTACAGCACAATTTGAAGGAAGGCTGCTATAGGGCGATTCCATATAAGATCAAACAAAGGATGATCGGCCAACCTTATAAATTGATTTTAAAATTTGATATATTATTGTCCAATGACTGGAAAGAAGATATCTGCAATTTGTTTTGCTGCCCATTTTTTTTTTCCGGGGCATAGGAAATTAATAATAGCGGAGGAGTGGAGTGGCACGTTTATGCTCTCTGTTGTTTTTGACAGCTTTGGTTATTGATTACAGAAAGTATATTAAGGTTAGGTAGTGAAAATGGTTCCTCTAAACATGTGCATGCTTTTTGTTTGTATTCAGATAATTTTGTTGTTTGGGGGGAGGAAGTGTAGATTTTTTTTTATTTACATGAACAATAAAGGAGAGGTTGGTGCCGCATAGCAGTTTTCCTTTCCACATGGTTTGTTTTTATAAAATTTTCTAAAGTATAATAATTGGTTCACAGGAAAGGGAAGGCGCAGCATCTGTCACAAATGTTCTGTGGACACCTGACCCGCGCCTCAAGGGAAGGGAGGAAGGCGGGAGCGAAAGCGGAGAGAAAGCGGTGCCATAGTGGAGGGCTAAGGAGTTTTTCGATCACCCGCGTATATTAACGCGCACCGACATCGCACGGTACAAGGGCGCCTCTTCTTTTCGCCTCAATTGAAACGCAGCTACCGGCGGTCTGATCGAACCCGGGTACTCCGCCACAGTAGTCGGGCATCTTAACCACTGCACCACCGCGGCAGGGCTAAATCTGCCCAGGAAATGAAATTTTGCCTATCTTGCAAGCCTTTGTCTAAAAAAAAAACGTTTGTGGTAGAGCTGCATTACTTCCACACTATGTTCTCAGCATATTAATGTTTCAAACTGCGAAAGCTTATATTTATATAAAGTTTCAATACAGACGTACGCGCGGTTTCAAGAAAACAGCGAACAATGAAAATTTCCGAGGACAACTAATTTTTTTTTATATTTCCTAAACTTTGTCCACCTATTCTCCTTTACAGCACCTTTCAAATTTATTGAAAACATATTGTATAATTTCGTTGCACTAGTAATTACGGCCACTCCAATGACACCTTTGCGCAAGTCTCAGCGCACGACGCAGGTTTAAAGATTCTGCGACATTTGTGAATCGCACACTATTCTTCAACTGTGGCATAATATTGCATTCAGTCATTTATGTCTCGACGTTGCAAATTAGCAGGCAGACACCGTTGTGAATGGTTCAGAAATTTGTACGCGCGGTGTTCCTGATACGCTTGTGGCATCGGGCAGCACAGGGATGTTTTCCGAATTTTAGCTTCACCAATCCACGGATTGCACAAAAATGCGATAATGTTCAATGAGCAAGCAACCTATTCCAAATATTATATGTGAAATGAAGAAGCATTGTGTTTTTTTGCGCAAAAGACACGACACAAAAGAAACGAAGTAGACAGTACAAGCGCTTACTAACAACTCAGGTTTTTATTGACAGAACATTTGCTTAAATACAGCAGCTGCTCTTATCAACAAGGAGAAGAAAGGAAGGGACTTCGCATACATACATATCTGATCAGCATAGATCCCATCATCGCACGAGTGAATGCATGCTTCGAGTTTTAATTCTGCGCAAGATAACTGAATTCTTTTTTTGAGAGCAAAATTGAAGGATTGCTGACATACGAGTTCTCGCTGACATCGGCGTCTGGTTGCGGTGCGCACATGCGTTGAACAGCTACCCAAGAGGCATTGCATCGGCGACATGATGTCATGAAGCTGCTCTTTATTTGGACAAACGTGGCAACAGTCCGCTTGAAGCGCGCCCGGTCCGTGCTCGGGAGCGGCGAGCGCCGCGTGTCGTCTGCTCGAGCAGACGACGCGTCTCTGTTTGCTCGGAAATGGAGTAATTTGTTTTGTCAGCGTTACGAAAGTTTGTACCTGCTCAGAAGTCGGGATGTAAATATCGAAAAAGAAATATCTAAGGGCTAGGTCCTTTTAATGCTGATTTAAGTGGGAAATTATCAGCGCGCGCGCCGGTGCTCCATAAGCACACCAACAGAACCGGCGGAGAGGATGGCCCCCAGAATATGTGCTGCCCCTAGCGGCTGCCCTCTCTTCCGGTCTCACTAAGCGACCGCGGGCTGGCTGCAGCACGGTCGCGCCGTCGGAGCACATCTCTTTCTTCCACCGTGGACGGGACAGTAAAGTTCTTTGGACGAAACACATGCGCTGACAAGCAGCCAAATGGTTTATAAAGAAAAAATGCGAGCAACATAAAGCGGAAGGGCCAGCAAAAGTAAAGAAAAAAAACATTTGGCGGTGCAGTCATGATCGCTACATACATACGCAGTTGTATCGGCTTCTAAAAGAGGCACGGATACAGTGGCTAGAATTTATTGGCTAGTGTGCCGAGCACGCACGGAAGAATGGCCCGAAGAGCAATGAATGCCACCGGAAGCCGTGCGGGGGTGCCACTATGCAGGAGTGTGCTAAGGCCGGAGTGTACTGCCATAGCCTCCTTTATACTAAAGGAGGCTATGGTACTGCCTACGGCGAGCCGGCGGCGCTGGTGCACCCACCGCTCCCGCCCGGTTGGTATGTAGGCGAGTCGCAGAGATTTGCCGTCAGCTTTGGTACCTGGTTGCGAACCTCGTTTTTATCAGGCGTAAATAACAGTTTGTGGCGGTACCGCTGCATCATTGGCGGTATTGTAGGTGGTTTTATATTTACTTAGAGGACGCCAGCTGACGCGGCGTTGTATGTGCATCAGGTTCTGGTTTTTCTTTCACCTTTAATTGGAAAAGCAGGCGAACACTTACCGATCGCAGCCGTCAGCATGGCCATCCCACTTTTTTGTGTTTGCATATCAAACAAGAACATGAATGGACGCATAAAAAATGGGACTTCATAAATAGTTTTCCGTTTTATTTCATAGCCACATTATTTTTTCCATCTCAACACGGGGCACAGGAAGCTCAATACAAACTGAGTGTCTCGTCATCGTCATCAGCCTTACTATACCCATTGCAGGGCAAAGGCCTCTCCCATATTTATCTAATTAATCCGATTCTGTGCTTATTGCATCCACTTGGCCCCTGCGAATTTCTTAACCTCATGCGCCCACCTAATTTTCTGCCACCCCCTGCTACGCCTTCCTTCCCTTGGAATCCAGTTTGTTACCCTATGTGAACTTTGGTTATCCTTTCTTTGCACTACATGTCCTGCCCATTCCCATTTCTTCTTCTTGATTTCTACTAGAATGTCAGTAACTTAAGTTATTTCTCTGACCCACTCTGCACGCTTCCTATTTCTTAATGTTACCCCTACCATTTTTCGTTCCATAGCCCTCTGTGTTGTCCTAAACTCAAGTAGAACCCTCTTGGTTAGCCTCCACGTTTCAGCCCCATAGGTGAGTACAGGTAAAACGCAACTGTTGTATACTGTCCTCTTGAGCGATACCGGTAAGCTGCTAGTCATAATTTGCGAGTGCTTGCCAAATGCGCTCCATCCCAATATTATTCTTCTTGTTATTTCCTTTTCATGGTCCGGATCTGCGGTTACTACTTGCCCTAAGTAGACATATTCGCCTACTACTTCCAGTGCTTTGCTACGTAACGTAAACAGCTCTTCCTTTCCGAGGCTGTTGAACATAACCTTAGTCTTCTGCATATTAATTTTCAAGCTTACCTTTATACTTTTCTTGTCTAGGTCACCATGCAATCATTCTTTGCAGTTCATCTCCTGAGTAACTTAGCAAAGCAATGTCATCAGCAAATCGCAGATTACTGAGGTATTCTCCATCTACACCTGTCCCTAACTGCTCCCATTCAAGTCTCTGAATTCTTCCTCTAAGCAAGCTGTGAATAGCACTGGTCTCGTATCTTTATTCAAACGTGGCATCAATGCAAATTATTGGCAATGACGCAACTTCAAATATTTTATCCCCTGTCTGTACTTCACGCTCCCTTCAATTCACAAAAATCGAAATCTTAAAAGAATATAGAACTTGAGGACACTTGCTAAAGTTTTCTTGGCATGCTCGGGACACCCTAATAGCGGAGAAGTCAAACACTGCAGACTCTGAAATCTCCTGCATGTTTTCCTCGTGCAGCTCGTTTTTGCTAAAGAAATAATGCATTCTCCATGACTCTTACAGTTGTTGCTATGTCACCAGTAGGATAAATAAGCCCGTCGTCATAAAAGTGAACCGCGAACCAGGAGTTAGCATCTTTCCGCGCTTCTTTTTGAGGTACATACAACTGGGCTGCACAGCTATTGCATGCATTTTTAGCAACGGCTTTTCTAGCGACATAGCTCGAAACATAGTACATCAGTCCCACCTTTAGGCAAGCGCTTGCTATATGTAACCATTTTTTAAATGAAGAGGTTTCCCAAGTCATTTGCATCGGCTTCGTAGAATGCATAGGACAAAGTCTCTTTGGACGCAACTGGCACTTTCATCCAAGTTACTGGGATAAAGATGCCAATAAATGGGCGACCACTCTTGACTGATTGCTGTGAAGGCTGGGCACAACTTTGCGAGAGTGAAACCAACTCTTCCGCTGCGTCGACGCTTTCGTTGGGCTTGTGCGCGGCCGCACTGTCTGTCTAACCTGTCGCAGTGTTGTCGATCACATTCAGCGGCCCAGATTTGTGTCTGCATCTTTTCGGAGGCGGCTCCTGAAGGCAAAGGTTCCTTTCCTTTCTCTTGAGTAACCTTTTGGGCACTAGATATTTCGAGTACAGTTCGAACAACGTTGGTATGGTATCGGCCTTTAGATGGGGTTTCTCTCGAGCAATCTCGCTCACCACGCCGTTTACAGTGGTGTGGAACGAACGCTCGATGCAACTTTCCTCACAATGTTTCTCACACACAACTCATGAAGGTGTCAACCTTGTCGTGAAGGTGTCTTGCCTTTTTATCGCTCTTTCCCACTCCGTCAATCGCATAGCGTCGGTGGGCGCAGTGAACGACTCACGCTGCTTATTTGAACAGTAGCCCCTCGTGCACATCGTAACAAAACGCGTCCATTCCTTGTTCTATCTCTAGGTTTGAACATGTCGTGGCGACAGTAAAAGCCAGCACCACTGCACCTCGATTAACATAAAGACGCGAACAAGCAAAGACAGTAACGGGCGCACAGAAACAATGGCTTCATGCGGCTTTACGATGCGAGGAGCGCGTCGCGTCGTCTGCTGTGGTAGCAGACGACGCTACGGCACACACCTGACAGGCAGCGCTCTTTACTGCCCGCGGCGGGCTTTCATAGCAAATGGCGCCACACTCTCACACAGCGGAGTGCTGGCGTTCGGCTACAGTGCTGTAGAATATTCTAGAGCACTATAGCTCGGTACATTAGCCAGTATATTCTAGGCACTAAAGCACGGATTATGATATGTTGATTTTTAGTTCTGGTTTTGTTTTCGTGGATTGACTTCTGTCTTACAATTTGCATGCATGGCTTTGTAACTGGACGATTAGGATCACATGACCCAAACGTATAAATAGCAGTACGCGCATCGCGAAAGGTTCGTTTCAGCGCAGCTTTCGTGCCGAAGATACGTGAATTCAGCGCAATGTAAGTTGACTTTGTCTTTTTCGGCGATTGACTGTCGGGTGCCAGTATGACGGTCGCTCTGGTCGATTGAGTACTCTAACTGCATCGCCAGAATTATTCGACACTTAAAATTTATTTGTTGCAGACATTAATATTTATAAGCACCCGCATTTTAAGACAGCAGTAGTTGGAATGAGAATTTGTAGGATTTTGGTATTTTTCAACTAAACTGCAATATCTGCCCGGTCGCTTTAGTCAACATGGCTGCCAAGACGTCATTGGCCTGGCAGTGATTTCAATATAAGCTGACTTTAGGGCCATTCTTTTTAACATACACCCGCTACACCATTGTAGAAAATATACACCATTGTAGAAAATCTCATACCTCCAGTTTGTTTTAGATAGACTATAGTGTAGCTGGTGTAGGGTAAAAAATGGCCCCTTTGTCTTTTTCTGCGGCTGACTATTGGGTGCCAGTATGGCGGCTACTGATCGCTTGATTTCAACTGCATCGCCAGAAATGTTCGACAGTTAAAATTCCTTCATTGCAAACATGAACATTTATAGGCACCCGCATTTTAAGACGGCAGTAGTTGGAATTAGAAGTTGGAAAATGCTCGTATTTTTCAAGTAAACTGCAATATTTGCCCGGTTGCTTTGGTCAATATGGCTGCCAAGACGTTATTGGCCACCTGTCTGGAGAAGGCATGGCCTTAGTGGCCATGCCTGATCGAACCTCAACACTGTGCCGTTAATTTTATACTTCAGCGGAACTTAATAATTTTCCTGGTGTGCTTTCGACAGAATCATTACTTCGAAACGGGTGTTGGGACTGCTGCGGTATTTATTATTTGAGCATTCCCGCCTTGCCTTGCCTTTCCTTGCCTAGGCCAGACCGACCCGGTTTGCAGTTTCATGCTGCCACAGGACGTCACTATATCGGCGCACCCGCGTACGTCTGTGCGATGTCAGTGCACGTTAAAGAACCCCAGGTGGTCGAAATTTCCGGAGTCCTCCACTACGGCGTCTCTCATAGCCTGAGTCGCTTTGGGACGTTAAACCCCACAAACCAACCAACCAGCACCCGCGTACGTGTGGTGTTTGCGCAGCTCCATGGTGTCAGCAGCGTCTTCTGCTATGAGGATTCAGGCTATGAGGGACACTGTACTGGATGGCTCCGTATATTTTCGACCAACTATAGTCCTTAAACGTTCATTGTCAGCCAGTGCTTAAAGTCTGACCAGTCTGCCATCGGAGGGGGTCTACACGGGTAAATAGGGAAATAAAAAGGAAGGGATAGAAAGCGACTGGTGAATCACTTGACAACATGGAGGAAGGGCATGACAAAGGGGGCGCCCTAGAACCTGCGTCCATTGCCGTCCTGGTCTTCCTTGCCCTCAGTGCGTTTTCTTTTCTTTTTTTTACTTTTTCATCCGCCCCTCTGCACGCAGGAGCGGCGTCCTGCGTGCAGGAGAAAGCATACGCGACGGCTGCGCACTATTTCCTACCATTTTCTTGTGTGTGTTTGTATGTATGTGTGTGATGACCGGCGAAGAGGTTTGGAGGTGTCGTGCGCGCTCTGAAAAGCTCACTACGCGTTGCTGCTGTTGACTGCACATTTTTTATTTCACATTATAGGCGGGGAATGCGCGAGCTGCGCTCTGTTCACGCCATTCTTTGCGCTTTTCGGCTCAGCACGTATATATGTTGATAACTAAAACTGGTTCATACTACGCGAGGTAAAACGCGCAAAGATGTTGACGGGCAGCTAGGAGGCATGCAGATGCCTTTACTAGGCAAAAGATTAGTCCGCTTGCTCGAGATGGGAATGCGGCGAAGCGAAAAAAAAAGATATATGGGTGCGGCAAATGACTTTAGTATTACGCTCTTTATCTTCAATTCATATTTGACAATACAATACAATACAACTTTAATCCGAAAATCCGCGTGATGGCGGCTAGACGATGCTCACACCACCTTGGTTTGCTCGGCAGGGCGGTGCTAGCAGTGAAATTCAATATTATTAATCATAATATTTTCTTGTAGGCTTTCATTTAGTTTCTCAATAACGTTTACTTGCTCAAATTTGCTGAAAAACCACCGAGGATCAATCTATTTTCGCAATGTAATTCTTAGTTAGTTTCATTTCATGCTTTTTTCGTGACAGCCACACCGAATGACCGTCGCAGCTCTCCACTTTTCGCTCTTACACACGGAGCAGATTAAGCGAAATATCTTTGAGGATGCTTTACATTTGGCAAGGAGCTTGTACCCTTGCTGCTCACAGGTGTCTTCGCCTGCTCGCGAGCGCAAGTCCGCTGTGTGATCCAGTTGGCGCACCAGAAATTTCCTTTATTTCTTAAGCCCGGCTCTACGCGAGCGCTAGAAGACCAGTGCGATGGCACAAACGAGCAGCGAGCGCAGCTCGAGGAGGTTCCACGCTGTTGTGCCGGTGGGGTTATCACACAGTAGCCCACCGTCAACAGGGTTGTGCCAGTGGATCCTGCAACTGCCACCAATGTTGTGCCGGTGGGGTTATCACACAGTAGCCCACCGTCAACAGGGTTGTGCCAAGGAGTTGGTAACGCAGCGCTCGTCACCCGTTTCGTGAACGAGGGCTGTCAGCTCCCTGGGCGGTAGCGATGAATCCGAGTCGGCGTTGGTGAGATGAAGAAAAGGCTTTATACACTATTTACAGGTATTTAAACAACAAGATCGGCTCTGGGGCCGAAAGCTAACATAGCCATGCGCGACTGTTCTCGCGCAGCGACGGCCGGGGAGATTCCGCCGCGTCCGCACTGTCAGGGGGCGAACTGCTCCCGATGGACGCTAGTGACGAACTCACACACTCGGAGTCTCGAACGGAAGCACTTGAGACTACGTTGCCGAGAACCGTTGACGCTCAAAATGGTCCAATCCGATGGCAGCACTTTCGCAGGGCCAATGGGAGAGCTTGCTGCGCTCTCGCTTCAAATATGCCGCGGGGCGAGAAGGGGTTCACCGTCAGGGCCACGGCGCGCCGTGCTGTCTGGACGTTCAGCGCATGTTAAAACACGTCGCTTCTGTCCCTTTGGTACGGCTCGCCTCCAGTGCATTGGTGCTTTGCAGAGAAGTATCCAAAGTTTGTGAAGGAGGCGTTCGCCGAAGAAGTTTGGCGTCCGGCTGAATTTCTAGGCGGCTTTGGCCAGGCACAACAGCACCCCCGCCATCAGACAATGCGCCGGGAAGACGAGCTGCTCGCATGTGGCTCGGATGCCGGGCGCGCTCGTTCGCCAGGTTCCTCCAAGCTCACGTACAGTGTCCGGGCGCCAGGTAGCCTCACGTGCCTTGGGTTCCACTCGCCAGGTCAGGATCTCTGCCGACAGCCTTGTTGCCGGGGCACGCCGATCAACTTCGCTCGGGTCGCTCCGATGCCCTTGCCACTCGCCACTGGTAACGGTAGACTGTTCTGCGGCTTGCGAAACCGACCGACAACAGGCAACACCCAACACAAGCAAGTACCCTCGGTCACCCGTCAAACACCAGACAGAGGCAAAATTTCAAATTCAATTAGCTAAATTGTTGTCCCCTTTTTGCTCCCACTACAACAAGAGACAAGTGTATACGATGCAGTACACAAGGTTCAAACAACAATTTTGCGCATTAAGGATACATTAAATAGCAAAAAAGATTAATAATCAGTAATGGAAAAGAGTCTCCTTGAAATCACTTGGGCCATAAAGCACAACTGAGGAAGTAAGGAGGTCATTCAATTTGGCCCCGATCTGCCTAGAAAGTTACCGTTAGCGACGAAACGCTTGTTGAAGGTAGCTACGTCTCTAATGCACGACTCAAAGCATCCGAGTTCGCATTGTGCTGCTCTCTTCCGCAAGCGGCAGAACGCGAAGCAGTATTCGGGCGGTTTGGCTCTCCTCCCTCCGCTACAGCTTCGGCTGTCCATTTCTCTACGAGACCTTTCTTTCCACTTTGTATGTGAAAGAACAGACGAGCAGAAGTTACTCGCTTTGTTGAACGATCTGTCTCGTTCCTTACGCTTTGCGCACCAAGCGCGCATTTTCTCAGCACGGGTACATTTGTGCCGCTGGGATCGCCGTTTCTTTTCCTTTCGCGATCGTTTGCGTTTGCTCACCTTTCGGTGACAGCATTCTTTCATGCACCTGCCTTTCCGCTCTTTTCGGCGGCTGCACTTGAATTTTTTCTTTCTTTCTTTTGGTGCCAGCTCTTTCAAGCTGCTGGTAACCGGAGCTAATATGGCGCCGACATCGTCGGAGTGCGGCGCCGCGCCTGCATCGCGGCCAGCAGCGCATGACTCACTGCCAGTCGCGTCTGAACAAGGACAAGGCTCGCTCACGCCAACCCCCAGGCTAGGCATATCCTCTGCAGGCTCGCCACTCAAGTTACACTGATCCGCCGGTGTGCCGCATCGCTCAGCGCTAACCGCCGCACGATCAAGGTCGTCTGATAGCTGGGGCGTTTCGGATCGCGTGAGGTCCATGTTCGCACCAAGGTTGTTTTCACCAATACAATTGAGCGCGTCAGGACAGGAAGATGCCTGGCTCCAGTCTAGTCGCTCGCTGTCGACTTCACAGGTGTGGTTCTCAACAGCGTCCGCGTCATGGGCCTGCCTTCGCTGTTCACCACTCGTGGGCTGCGCAGTTTCCATGAACGGCACTTCGTCTTTCTGTGTGTCATGATCTACGTCGACCCTGACTTCGGAAATTGCCAATTTGTCGTCTACTAGCTTGACTACATCTCCGCCATGCTGTACAACTGCTGCTTCTGAGGAAATCACCAATTTGTCGTCTACTAGCCTGACTACATCTCCGCCATGCAGTACAACTGCTGCTTCTGAGTTGTCAGGCGGTTGATTTACTGCCAGTTCCTCACTCTCGATTGGTGGAATGCCTACAGCTACGTGGGAATGCGTGCAGGACGGTGTCACTTCGGATTTCTCGCCGATGGAGTCGGCTCCAACCGTCTCAGCTGCCAGTGGCTCGACCAAGGTAACCCTAGAAACTTCTGTTCGAGGCTCGATCGACTCGCTGCTGCTATCGCGTTGCTCGGCCGCTTCCCCAAGCTGTGTCTCATTCTCTGGTGCAAGTACAATTTGCTCCGAGACTTCCTGACTTTTTAGCCATTCGCTTACAGCGGCTTTCAACTGATAGGCCAAATCGAAGTACGTTTTGGTACAGTTTTTTTCACGCTGATACCTGTCCCTAAGTTCTATTGGTGACAGCCGATGTCTTTTCAGTAAAGACTCTTTCAGGTAATCGTAGCTTTTCAAGTCAACGTCTATCACGCGCTTGATTTCTTCCGACGCCTCAGCGGAGAGAATAGCTACCAATTTTTGTGCCCAAGTATCTCGCTCGAAGCGTTTACTTCTGCAGACATTCTCGAAGTCTGCCAAATACATTGCCATATCCTCGGCGATGAGGAACGGTGGTGGACAGTCTCGCGGTATTGAACCGTTACAATGAATGGCATTAAAAGCTTTAATCTTTTCCACGCTCATTCTATGTGTTGAAACCTCCAGCTGCATCAGTTGCCATACACGGGCGTCCTCTTTCTCGTGACGTTCCCTACGTTCACGATCCTCTTTCTTTTTCTCTTGAATATCATCCCAGGCCTCTGCGGCTTCCTCAACCGTCACTTCTTCTGCCTGCATGATCTCAAGAATTTCCTTTTTTATTTTCGCTGAGCCCAAATCGATGCCCAACTCATCACAAATTTGGAGAAGTTCTTTGACCTTGTAACTTTCCATCTTTACACCGGCCTCTTGTTGTTTGCCTTTTTAGAATAGTGTACTATACGTTCGCTATCTCGCTCCTAGCAAGAGATGCGCAAGCCTTTCTCACACTGATTCCCCTCTTAGCATCCCCTGGTTTTCAAAACACTTCCTGTAGGCTTGAAACACGCAAGGTTAACACAATGCTACGCTCAGCCTTTCTCTAAGCTACCCTGTGTGTTAGAGAAGTCTGGCGTTTGAGGGACTTCAGGTACTCACCGCGCCGAGGTGCCTGACGCCGGTCAATCCCGCAGCTGCCATCCAATGTTGTGCCGGTGGGGTTATCACACAGTAGCCCACCGTCAACAGGGTTGTGCCAGTGGATCCTGCAACTGCCACCAATGTTGTGCCGGTGGGGTTATCACACAGTAGCCCACCGTCAACAGGGTTGTGCCAAGGATCCTGCAACTGCCACCAATGTTGTGCCGGTGGGGTTATCACACAGTAGCCCACCGTCAACAGGGTTGTGCCAAGGAGTTGGTAACGCAGCGCTCGTCACCCGTTTCGTGAACGAGGGCTGTCAGTTCCCTGGGCGGTAGCGATGAATCCGAGTCGGCGTTGGTGAGATGAAGAAAAGGCTTTATACACTATTTACAGGTATTTAAACAACAAGATCGGCTCTGGGGCCGAAAGCTAACATAGCCATGCGCGACTGTTCTCGCGCAGCGACGGCCGGGGAGATTCCGCCGCGTCCGCACTGTCAGGGGGCGAACTGCTCCCGATGGACGCTAGTGACGAACTCACACACTCGGAGTCTCGAACGGAAGCACTTGAGACTCCGTTGCCGAGAACCGTTGACGCTCAAAATGGTCCAATCCGATGGCAGCACTTTCGCAGGGCCAATGGGAGAGCTTGCTGCGCTCTCGCTTCAAATATGCCGCGGGGCGAGAAGGGGTTCACCGTCAGGGCCACGGCGCGCCGTGCTGTCTGGACGTTCAGCGCATGTTAAAACACGTCGCTTCTGTCCCTTTGGTACGGCTCGCCTCCAGTGCATTGGTGCTTTGCAGAGAAGTATCCAAAGTTTGTGAAGGAGGCGTTCGCCGAAGAAGTTTGGCGTCCGGCTGAATTTCTAGGCGGCTTTGGCCAGGCACAACAACGCCGACGTGCTTAATTGCTTTTTGTAAGTTTTTCCGCTTTTCATTTATAATGGCAAGTCATTATAGCAGAGTTTAGAAACCAAGCTGTGCCCAGCATATATTTAGGGGTAGGGCAAAAGATCGCGACCCCCCCCCCATTTGGGTCACGGGCCACTTTATCTCGAGACCACTTTATCTCCGCCAGCTGGGAAAGAAGGGGAAAAGACGAACGAAAACAAAAAGTGTGTGCAAAAGAGCCACAGCACCAGAGCGTTGGGCTAGGTGAGGTAAAAAAAAATTACCGACGATTACGTTACTTTCTAATGCGAAATTTGAGCGCAGCAAATAAGCTGTTTCACCTTTTCGATAGATTGAGGCAAAGAAATCGAGCAACACATGTATGCGCTATCACAGAATTTTTTTTTTTATTTTTCACACGTATTCCTTTAACAAAGACTCCCTTCTCGGCGGCGGCGATGAGCTTCTGCTTCAGCCTCGCTTACACCTGGTTGCTCTCGACGGTGGCGATGAGCCTCCGCTTCGGCGGTGCGAACGGCAGGGTCTTCTCGACGGCGGCGATGAGCTTCTGCTTCAGCCTCGCTTACTGCTCTGAATTCTGGCAGCGACGGCGCTGGGCCTCTGCTCTGGCAGCTCGTTTAGCAGCAGCAGCAGCAGACGGAGGACTTCCACCGGTCGTCTCGCTCATGGCTCAGAAAGAACTGGCAGATAATTTCGCAGTGGCGAACGGCAGCGGCAATTTCGGTTCGGGCGGTGCACATATACAGATCCGCCGCCACCGATCTGGCTCTCTGATTGCCACCGCACAGGGGTTGCATTGGAGGAGGAGCGAAGAAAGGAATTAAGTTCGAGCCGGCGCTTTGACAACCGGAGACTCGCTGGAAGAGGGGGGCGGCGTGTACACCCAGCGGCAAACGATGGGGGCAGAAGCGCGCGCAGCAAGCGGACAACGCGATAAAGGGAGGAGGGAAGAGATAGCAGCGACTGACTGATGCTGCTGACGCCTTTAGTGAGTCAACCACAGCTGCGGAGTTGGTTTCAGGGACAACGCCGCCGATGCCGACGCAAACAATATGATACCCTCGCTTCCGCAGCGCCAAGAACCAGGTCTAGCCGTGGGAAGGTGGTCACGTATTCGTCGACGTGCCGGGGCCTACGTGAAATAACCGGTGCGTCGGCAGCTGAAGAGCACCCTATCCGCCACACAGGAACAGGGGGGGGGGGGGGACCCTCCCCTCCTCTTTCTGCATGGCGGCGACGGTGTTCTATGCAGTCACGTTAGCTTGACTCTCTAGCGGCGTCAGCGGCATCCAGCGGTATCAGTCGGTCGCTGCTAGCGCTGGGGGGATGAAAGGGGGGCGGAGCTGGTTACGAGGCCGACGACGACGCCGACGCGAAACCCAGGAACGGACGCCAAAGAGCTGCGCTCTAAAAAAAACGTGCTGAGAGGGCAATGCGTAGCTGTTGTAGGTGGTGGTGGAAAGCATTCATTACATAAGGAGAGGTTGCTTTGTGACGTCCTATGTCACCCTTGTCATGTGATCCTGTCCGCCCGACGTGCAAATTCGCATAAGGGGTAGAGAGGTTTCTCATCGGGTTTTAGAAAATATGTAATATGGTTCTTATTAAAACTTACTAGGGCCATTTTTAACCTATGCCAGCTACACTAGTGTAGCATAACACCATTGGAGGTATCAGAAATTTGCCAAATCGGTATAGTTGGCCTAGGTTAACAAATGGCCCTACTGTGAAAGTGCCAAAAGATTATGGAAGATGTAGTCTGACAAGTACTAACAAGAATAGATGGCAACCTGCTTTTGTATTCTTGCAGTCTCTATGCATTCAAGTGTGAGGGGTCTCAAGACCCCTAGCTCTTAAAAAGTGTGGGGTGTGCCAGACACTCCGAGACCTCCCTGGCTTTATTTGTGCTATGTAGCACACTACATGGGCGTCTTGAGCTTAGCCTTCATAAGCCCGAGTGTACTTACCAGTGAGCCAGTGTAAACAAAAAACAAGGGGCTGTGCGCAATGTTTGCATCCTTTTAAACATTATTTGCTTTGTGTATGTGGTGCTTTTTGTTGGCTGTTCTGTGGCGAGAGCTCAGCAAAGAAGCATTGGATGGGTGTCGTGTCGTTTGTATTTCTAAATATATATTTCTCATAATTACTCTTCGGTCATGTGGGAGCAGTCCAATAACCAATGACATCTTTTTGAATTCTTTTGTAATTTTAACATTATTTCTTTGAGAAAATTTCATCTGTGTGTGATCTTAAATTGAAAGTGGAGGGGTCATTTTCAAATGCCAATTTTCGAAACTATGTGCACACATGGACACAAGTAAATTAAGCACTCTGTTTTGTTCTAATTGCAATCATGCCTTCTGTGTTGGAGTTAACAGTATTTGCTTATAAGGAAGCTCATTTGCATATACTACCAGCCTGTGCATGCTGCAGCTGCTAATTTCAAAGAGGCGACACGAAAAGCTTTAAAGGCAATATGTCTGCATCTATGCTTGCTGGGCATTTCTGCACACTGAAGACTGCTGCTCTTTCCAGTTGCCTCACACAGTGAGCTGGTGAATGATGTGTGAAGCTGCAGAAGAATGTGGGTGTTTATTTCCGTGGTGTGTTGATTATAGTTTGTTGAGTGAGGCTAGTTAGACTAGCTTTGCACTGTGCATTAATCTTGTCGATGACACATTGTAGCAGTCCTGTATATACTCCCATGGGAGAATATACATAAACAGACTGCTTCATGTATCTGTGTGACTATCTTCATGTTCAGTGATTGGTGATTGGCAACCAGTTTCCAATCACCAATATAGACAATTTGAAGTTTTGGTAATGACAAGTAGGCTTAGAACCATTCTTGTTTGCAATGATGGCTGAAAAGTGGAAAAATGGCCCAAGCCCTAGCTCTGAAGAGAAGTCCCTAACCTCTCAATAGTTATCAGTCAAAATCTGGTGATAAAGAACAAATCATAAGGAAGTAAAAATTTAGCAAGAGGCATCAATATGTAACATGCAGTGTGTAGATGTATTTATCCAGAAGTGGTGTTATATCAGGAAAATGTAGAAGTATTTTAGAAATAAAAAAAATGCAGGTATATTTTCGACAAGTGATGCATCATGTTAGGGCAGACAATTCCATTTTTTTTGCTCTCTCTTTGGCACTTCTTTGGATGTGGTTTAATTACCCTTGCACATTGGCTCTCTGGGTTCAACATTAGGGTCTTGCAATATGTTAAGACAGGCAGTCGAGGTCCAACGGAAAATATGTCTTCCAGTAGGCAACTTATCTCATGATACCCTCCAGATTATATTTCTTAAATTAAGTACTCTGAGTGTACTTTACCAGTACTTGGCTTGAAACATATATTCTTTAACTTTCAGCTTCCAATTTAAGAGATGCCTGCAAGCTTCATTCTACTTGAGTGGCAATATAAGGGGTTGCTGCATGGTCTCAAATCCAAACTTGCACCCATTGGGATGGCAGCCAAATTGAAGGTTCCTTTTGGGTTGGCACTGTGGTACTGCTTGGTTGAATTTCAGGCTTGCAGATATGATGGGTTGCATTTTTGCTTTCAAAATAATGGGGAGCACCATGGCCATTTTGGTCTTGGGCAGAAGTTTGGTGTTTTTTATTTCAAGGTATTGGAGGCTATATTGTCCTTCGCCAAGGAGTGGTGACTGGCTCAAACAATGCCTAATGGATACTCATAGCACTGTTCATTCTTCTGCATTCTGCATCCAAGCACTGCCAGCAGGAAACCATTTGGCTTGTGTACTGAATATATCTGAGCTCCCTCCAAAAAGATTCAGAATGTTTCACAATGCCTTTGTTTATGAATCCCTTTAGGTCAACTTGGGCCAATCAGTGTCTGCCTCTACGAATTGATTCCAATGATGGAGATCATGCTTTCACTGAAAATGGTTTTTTCATAAGTTGGAAGAGGCTGAAAATGAATCGAAGGTACTGCCTTCACTGGCTAGATTTGCAACCAGTCTGCGACACCTTGGCACAATTCATGCCACAATTCACCTTACACTTCTAATTATTGTACATTATGGTGATCACATAAAGTTTGTTTATTTATTTATTTATTTATTTATTTATTTATTTATTTATTTATTTATTTATTTATTTATTTATTTATTTATTTATTTATTTATTTATTTATTTATTTATTTATTTATTTATTTATTTATTTATACGTACTGTGATCTGGTACAGATCATACCAGGGTGGGAAAAACAAAAAGAAATACAAGCATAAAAATGCACTCAAATTCATAAAATTTGCAGGCACTTTTCAAACATTAGTAAAGAACTTTGTGTTACAGTCTCGCTATTAGGTTTATTCCATTCCGTAATTGTCCTCGGAAAGAAAGAATATTTAAAACAGTTATAGCTATCAAGAGTTTCAATACATTCAGTAGAAAGCTTCTAAGTGTAGCTTTCTCTGTAATAATAGGTGCATCTTGTACTGCCAGACATATGTCAATATAACCAGAAAGATAAATGAAATTTTGGCTACTTAAAAAAGGAAAGGGCTAGAACTGCTTTTATTATCCATTTAACCTATCTGACCATCTCCTCTGCATATGAGTTGCCCATTGGTATGCTGGCAGTGTGTTTCCGGTTTTCCCTGGGGTATATCACTGCTCTTCTTGTCAAGATCCAGGCATGTTTAGTGAAACTTACCTAAGTAGCAGTGTAGTCGCCTAAATTTTCTTTTGTTTCCTGCCATTGTTGTTTGAAAGTTCAAACCAACAAATTCTTTCACTGGCAATCCTTGAGCGTCTCATAGCTTATGGTGAAGCAGTTTTCACCAATTCTTTCACCTTCCTACTCAGGTGCTCCTTTTCCTCCTGAATTTTGTTTATATTGCTATCTGCACCACTGGTTAAAAACTAGTTATCAATCCATGTATTTTGATATGTGGCTGTGTTGACTGCCTGCTAAAAGGAAATATTAATATTTGGCTATGGAGGAAACGAGATCAAGCCATCATATTTGTATTATTATATGTTATATGTTCTATGGGTTATTATATGATTATATGTTCAGTATTAGTGCAGATTGTTTGACATGCCAGGCAATGAGATGTTGCCTCCCTTCCTAGAGAAATATTAAAAGGGGAGTTACTACTCTTTATTGTCATTCTTGTTATGGAGTCCATATTGCTAAGGTCTGGTCAAATGTGTATGTGGAGGAAACTGCAGCCAGACTGGTGATGATGCCCCAGTTTGATTTCCAAGAAAGTTTGAATTCAAGAATTGGCTTACTAGTTAATCAATCACCCGAACAGTTGCCTCGAACAGGTGGTAGATTTGTGCTGGCACTTGTTATTGCTCACTCCAGCACAGCCCTTTTAGAATGAACCTTGTCTTGGAAAAGTTAAAAAATTTATACTGCATTCTATGTGTTCTTGTCAGTGCCATTCTTATTTCATTGCCCACTGCGAGAACTTAATCACCCATCACATGTACTTACCATGCAGAGTTGTGGCTTCTAATTAAGTAGCACGTGGTATCATTTATGCTATAATTGCAGTGAGCATATTCATTACCTATAGCACTGTGGCATGGCAGGTATTGTACAATCAGTGCATCCACATTTTTGGATTTTATTGACTACATGTAGCATCTATAGGCTCTGAGCATTGCAGTCTGTCGTGTAGGTGCTTCCCCAAACCATGAAGAGGTGACTCGAAGCTGTGAGAGTGATAGCAAAGTGGTAGAGCAATAAATCTTTGGTGACACTCAGTTATATCAGTAATAATGGCAGCAACATTGCACATTTTTGCTTCCTTCAACAGGTATATTTTCAGCCCACTTCAACTTAATTCTTCATGGGACCTAATGAAATTATGTGCATAAAATGACATCATAGCAAGTTGTGTAGCCTCTATAAGAGCCGGTATATTCTGTCATGAAATGAGGCTGCTTGCCTCCTAAATTTTAGACATGGTCCTGACGCTGAGCATTCCTTGCTAGCAGCTCACAATTCTTTCTTGGGGTAGTCATGTAGTTGCATTATACATGGGAGATTATAATGACTCTTTGGTGATACTAAATCAGAAAATCCAGTTGCAGCTTTGAGTCTTTATTGCCACTTCAACTACTAGGTCAAGCCAATGAGAACATTCAACCATCCTGATACTGAGGTCTCCAGATATTTTTACCGAACTTTCCAGTTGTATGATCACTCTCTTGTATCTTGTGATAAGTTGCATCAGCATGCACCACAGCAGTTTGTAAAAACAACCAGCACCATGGAAACTAGATTGGTGTACTAGGTTTTTGGCACTTAAGCAACTAAGGCTATCATGCGCCAAGAACAAGGTTGTTTGTCTTTTCTTTTCGGATGTGATTAATCCATTTTTAAATTGTTATAACTTGTTAAGAATTATTGCTTCTTTTAGGAACCCAAAAATGCGAGAAATTTCAACAATTGCATCTTCTCCCAAAAGCAGTCTTGGATGTAAAACTGTGCAAAATATTTGTCTTAATTTCTCTAGTTTAGTGCATGAGAGTAGAATGTGATTTGTTCTTAGTTCACCTCCACACCTTTCACACAAAGGTTTGTCTTCTTTTTAAGAATGAAGCCATGTGTTAGGGGCGTGTGCCCGATGCAAAGCTGACATAAAATGGCTTCAACAAAGTGTTTCGGATAGCTGCACGATGTCCATTCTTCAATGACTGCTTAGGCATAGTGTAATTTATTGTTTGTTTCATTGTTCCATGAAGCCTGCCATTTTTCTGTTTTTCCTTAACAAGTTTCATGACATCTCTATGTGGTATGTTTACTAGTTTTATTTCAAGGCTGCTGCAGCACTAGTATCAACTCTCTCGTTGCCGTGGTTTCCAACATGGCTTGGCACCCAGCAAAATTTTATCGACTGCCCCTTTGTTTCTGCATTCACTACATTGTGTATTATGTCTCCAATCAAAGGTTCTGTAGCATTTCTTTGATGCAGTGCTGTGATCACGCTCAAGGAATCTGTATAAATGATGCTTTTTCCAATCCTTTTCTTTAACTCTTCTTCTACAGCTATGAAAATCGCATGGCATTCAACTGTGAAAACCGATGAATGCTTGGGTAACTGTACTATTTTTTCCCATTTCTCTTGTATTACACCACATCCAGTGCAAAGTGCTGTCTTTGAACGATCTGTATAGAATGCTGTATAAATATTGCATTTTTCATTCTGTGCGGAGAACTCTTATACTATGTGTTCATGCGGTGTTTGTTTCTTATGAAAGTGGGTTAATATGACGTCTCACACAGAGGGGAAATGATACTAGGGTGGCAGTGGGTCTAGTTTGCAGGCAATATTTGGAAGTGTATTCAATATAATAAATTCCTGGCATGCCTGTTCAAAACGGAGGATTGCTGGTTTGATTGCTCGGGGTTTGTGGTTAAAGAGAGTTCTAGATGAGCAGTTTGTGACTATTGAGTAACATAAATGTTTCGGTAGGGATCTTATTTTCAGTACATATGTGCATGTCAGCATTGTTCTTTCTGCGAGAGGTGGCTCATTTGTTTCAATATAGAGGCTATTTATTGGAGATGTTCTATATGCATGAGTAGACAGGCGCAATCCCATGTTGTGTACTGGATCTAAGCGCTTCAGATACGAGGGTCTCACTGAATCATGGACTATGCTTCCATAATCTAAGGAAGAGCATATTACGGATCGATACAAAAGGCATGTCCTGTTGGACCCCCAGTGTTTCCTTGAGAGTACTTTCAGTATGTTTGAAGACTGAGATGCTTTTTTTTAGGGTATTTATGTGGGGTAAAAAAGTGGGGTATGTGGGGTAATGCCCAGAGATATAAGTGCCTCTCAGAGCAGCATCGTAAACAGCAGTCTGGTCATCAGTGCCCACACTAGCACTATAGTCATCGATTCAGCAGCCAATCAAAGCCGAAGATGCTGCGGCTTGCAGTATTTTGTTTGCTGTCATATGTGCTTGCATGCCTGTTTAGGGCTAGACAGGCTGCTTGTATACAGTGTACAGTGCAAAGTTAGAATTCTCATGTGCTTGAAGTCATGGAACTATCAAGAACACAAAAATATTTTACCAGCTGTTTTAACAATCTGGTTTTGAATCTTTGAGCTTTGTCACTTTGGGATTGGGGAGAGGCAAATGTTTTGTTGCTTGCAGTGTTGATTGTGATGTCAGCTTTTCTCATGGCAACAAAGGTGATTGCCTAATGCTAACACAGTGTAGCTTAATGTGAATGAAGCTAATGCTGGCAGAGTAAACCCTTTAACAGAATTCTTGAGGGACCATGTGAAAAGTTCGAATTATTAATTAGCATGAAAATCAGCCAAGAACCTTTTGCATCTCAACATTTTACTTGAACTTTTGTGCATGATGGTTGTGCATTCTCTGTGCAGGACATTCAAAGGCACTTCAGATGCGGTACCTATCCCTTTTACGTGCACTGAACATGCACAAATGGAAGGGGCTTCCACATGTCACACAAGCACACATTATGGTATATGGTAGCATGGTTTGCTACAGCTCTAATGTTTTGCTTGTTTCTGGAAATTTTGTCTTGTTTGCACAAAACTAACTTTTCAAGCACAATGAGTAGCCTCTGCCTGGCCAGCAGTGCTCTGGAACACCAGTAGCTATGCCATCTGTGCAAGCTGGTTTTTTCACTTTTGTTTCTGAGGCTGACCTGCAGAGGGAGTTTTGTTAGATCTCCCTCTCACCGACCATTGTCTCTTTTTCCCTGCAGCAACTCCGATAGGTGTGGAAGATTTTATGAAACCTATTAGTGAGTTGGCAAGACTTGAGGGCAGAAAATATTTGTGGTACTCATGTCTGTAATGGCAAGAGAAGCTGCTGCAGCCCTGTTTTCTTTCATTCTTTTTCTCTTCTACACCTGTCTGAATAGTACCCTCCACATTTTCCAACTGTATCTTTTCTCAAGGTTTAGGAGTGCTCTAGCTACTTTGATAGCTTGGTGGTAAGGGTGTATGGGTACTGGGCCCAAGGGCACCAGTTCAAGCTGGGCCATTGTAGTTGAATTTTGGTACAAGTTAAACACAAGGCACCTTAAAGACCTGTCATACCAGCATGACATGACTGATTCGGTCTGCCAAAACCGTGTCTTCCTGATGTGCGCGTCTGCCTCACACTGCTCCAAAGGAAATAGTTGGTTAGAATTCGGTGTTGACACCACGTCACTTTCATGATAGCTGTCGGTCAATGGACGTCTAACTGCTCTGTCTCACTAGCGACACAGCATGCGACACCTCCCACCAACTCTGCTCTCTTGTTCTCGCTCTCTTCTTGTGTCATTATACTGTTTCGTTTCTTAATCCTTTTGTTTCTGTTTCTGTCTTGCAAAATTTTCCTTTTCATAGCCCCTCCCTTTTTTACTTGTTGGCTTAATCTCATAGCAGCATAGGCAGGAACACTTTATCTTTAATTCTGTTTAACTACAGAAGATGCGCCTTGCCATTCCTGGTTATGGGCAGAGTCTAAATACTGCCCAATACTTGCCGCAGTTGTTGCTGGGTCAGATAAGCTGTGATTGAAAAATAAAAACAGTCAGCAGTAAATATGAGCTAGTAGATATAAAAACAAAGATAAAAAGCTCTTTGCCTAGGTCGGACTTGCAACCTCCTGCTTTAAAGCAATGTGCAGTAACTACTGCAGCACGAAAGCTAAGCCTAAACTTCTGCTTGATGCGTCGACATGTGGTTTCACCTGTTAGGTTGCCCCCTTATTTATTTTTTGAGGTGTGAAAATCTTGATTCAGTAGAAGCAATAAGAGTTTACCACTTAACTGTAGAATGTCCAGCTTGCTGACAGTGAACTGCTGATATTATGCCATGGAGTGCAGCAGCAGGTAAAACCTTCGGCAGCTTGCATAGGGCTGGCTATGAGACCTAACAGCTGCTGTTCATTCTGCGAAATCTGCTTTCTTCGCCCTCATAATTCTCAAAACAAATATAATTGCACAAAAATTTGTTTTTCAAGACACATAACATAGTATTGAGGTTGGCTAGCCAAGTAGCGATACATATTGTCACGGACAACAGGGCTAGACGTGGAAGACGACGGGACGAAGCTGTACCAGCAGGCAAAGTTCGGCGCACAGCACGCGAGTCAACTTCAGTGTCCTCTTCTTCCAGGCGCAGCAAGAACATGGGGACACCAGGTGGCATTACTCCCCCTCTTAAAAAAAGAGAAATAAGGGACGGAGCGCGAGGTAAGGTGTCCTACGCGACAACGAAACAAGCGCATAGCGCACTACCGCCTGAAATAGGGCTTCATGCGGACGACGTGCACGACCTCGGAGCGTGGTTGCCGACGCGAAGGCTGCACAGTACCCACTGGAAGAACTTCGTATGTTACTTCCGTGACTCGGCGCAGAACTTCGTAAGGTCCGAAGTAACGAGAAATCAGTTTATCTCACAAACCGGGCCGACGCACCGGGGTCCACACCCAAACTTTCTCTCCGGGATGGTAGGCGACGTGTCGATGACGGAGGTTGTAGCGGCGTGCATCCGTGCCCTGCTGTTGCTGAATGTGAATGCGGGCAAGTTGACGCTCTTCCTCAGCGCGCTGAGCAAACTGCTCGGCGTCTGGCGTGAGTGGATGATCCTCTGTGCAGCTCGGAAGCATAGCATCTAACATCGTCTGAACGTCACGTTCGTAGACAAGGCGAAATGGCGTAAAACGCGTTGTCTCTTGGGTGGCCGTGTTGTAGGCATATGTGATGTAGGGGAGAATTTCATCCCAGTTTTTGTGCTGCGAGTCTATGTACATTGCGATCATTTCGGCGATGGTTTTGTTGAGTCTCTCCGTGAGGCCATTCGTCTGCGGGTGATATGCAGTAGTTTTTCGGTGGCTGGTATGACTAAGCTCGAGCACGTCGTGCATGAGCTGTGCCGTAAACGCGGTGCCTCGATCGGTTACGAGTAGGGACAGTGCGCCATGACGCAACACAATTTGCTGCATAAAGAATTGAGCGATCTCAATTGATGTGCCCAGCTGCACTGCCTTGGTTTCCGCATAACGTGTAAGATAGTCGGTCGCGACTTTAATTCATTTGTTACCCATCGATGACAGCGGAAATGGGCCCAGTAGGTCGATGCCGACTTGGTCAAACGGCGTCCGAGGTGGAATAATAGGTTGGAGCAAACCCGCGGGTTTGAGAGGAGGTACCTTTCGACGCTGACACTCGCGGCAGCCTCTGACGTAGCGATGAATGGCGTCAGAAAGTTTAGGCCAATAATAGGCTTGACGAACTCGAGCGAGTGTGCGTGCAAAGCCCAAGTGGCCGGAGGTGGGCTCATCGTGGCAAGCAAAAAGGATATCGTCGCGAAGGTCGGCCGGCACGACAAGGAGGTACGCTCGATCAACAGTGCTGGAGTTTTTCTTGAATAAAAAGCCATTCCGAAGACAGAATGCAGACAGGTGCCTTCCAAACTGGCGGGGGACATCAGCAGCGCGACCCTCCAGATGGTCAATGACAGGTCGAAGGTCTGGGTCAGCTTGCTGTCAGGTCATTATGTCTGAGGCATTCAGTAGTCCAAGAAAACCTCTGTCATCCGTGGCGTTATCGACAAATCCGACAGGTGCCCGCGAGAGCGCGTCAGCATCTTCGTGCTTCTGACCAGATTTGTACACAATGGTGTAATCAAATTCTTGAAGGCGAAGGCTCCATCGTGCTAGGCGCCCCGATGGATCACGGAGATTGGCCAGCCAGCACAAAGAATGCTGGTCAGTAACGACTTTAAACGCGCGGCCATAGAGGTAAGGCCTAAATTTCATAGTTGCCCACACAACTGCGAGGCATTCCTTTTCCGCAGTGGAATAATTTGTTTCAGCGCGGGAGAGCGTGCGGCTGGCATACGCAATGACCCTTTCCACGCCAGCTTGGTGTTGAACGAGTACAGCGCCAAGGCCGATGTTGCTGGCGTCAGTGTGGATTTCGGTGGCAGCGTCTTCATCAAAGTGCGCAAGAACAGGGGTAGTTTGCAGTCGTCTGCGTAGCTCCGCAAAAGCATCCTGTTGCTCGGCGTCCCACACGAACTGTGTATCATCCCGCGTGAGGCGGATGAGGGGTGCGGCTATCTTGGAAAAATCGGCGATGAAGCGACGGTAGTACGCACACAAACCCAGGAAACGTTTTAAACTCCTCTTCGTGGTAGGAACGGGAAATTTTGCGACAGCGGCAGTTTTGTCGGGGTCTGGCCTAACGCCTGCGGCACTCACAAGATGACCAGAAACTTCAACTCTTTGTAGCCAAAGTGGCACTTTTCGGGCTTGAGCGTCGTCAGCTGACCGGAGGGCATCTAATACTGCTCGAAGGCGTTCGAGGTGTTCTCCAAAGGTTTCAGAGAACACGACAACGTCGTCGATATAAACTAAACAGATTTGCCATTTGAGGCCGGCGAGAACGGTGTCCATCATGCGCTGAAAAGTAGCCGGCGCTGAACATAGGCCGAATGGCAGCACTTTAAACTCGTACAGTCCATCTGGGGTAACAAAAGCTGTTTTTTCGCGGTCCCGCTCATCAACCTCAATCTGCCAGTACCCGCTCTTCAAGTCAATGGAGGAGAAGTACTGGGCGCGACGAAGCTTGTCGAGCGAATCGTCGATACGGGGCAGCGGGTAGACGTCTTTTTTTGTGATGTCGTTCAACTTTCGATAGTCAACACAGAAGCGAAGGGTGCCATCCTTTTTTTTTCACAAGCACGACAGGGGACGACCACGGACTGTTGGAGGGCTGGATGACACCATCACGAAGCATCTCCTGAACCTGTGTGTGAATCGCTTCACATTCCGTCGTTGAGATGCGGTACGGCTGCTGACGTATAGGGCGGGCATCGTCGGGAGTAGTTATACGGTGCTTCACAAGAGGCTTCAGAATAACTGCCTGGGGGGCGAGTTGGTGCATGATGGTGCGCATGTGGTGTCCCATTCTTGTCTGTCTGTTTCCGTGTTGCGCCGCCGTTCAATTCCATCACAAGAGGCGTCTGCCGAATTTTCGATGATGTCACGAAACAAGCACTGTATTTTAGAAGGAGAGAACGTAGGTCGTGCTGCTGTGTTTTCGAGAGATCTGTACTAATATCCAGACGATCAAGGGATGGGTGCACATTTTCAACTTCTCCGAACGTAAAACATTCAGAAACGTCCGCTAAGGCGTCGGCGAATGCGATTGCGGTAGCGCGGAAAAGATGGCGGGGCTCGTTCGTGAAGTTAGTCACCAGGAGCTCAGATCGGCCGTTACGGAGATGGATGAGACTCCGCGCCGAGGTGATGCCGTGGGTGAGCAAAAGGGACTGGTTGCCCTCAGCGACCGCCGTTCCGTCGCGCAGTTCATCGCAATTAACGGTCACAAAAACACTGGTACGTGGCGGAATAGAAACGCTCTCGGCGGAAATTCGAAGAGGGGCGTGGCTTTGGCGGTCTGCGGTGTCAGTATCATCCGCTTTCTCGGTCGAAAAGGTCACGGTACGCTTCCGGAGATCGATAATGGCCCCATACTCCCGAAGAAAATCGACACCAAGGATACAGTCGCGGGAGCAGTCAGGTATTACAAGGCAGCTTACAACAAACGTGGAGTTGCGAATTTGGACTCTCGCCGTGCACTGACCGCTCGGAGTTACCACATGTCCGCCAGCGGTTCGAATCTGCGTGCCAGACCATGGCGTCATCACTTTTTTTAGAAGCGCCGCTAGCTTCCCGCTTAAAATCGAAAAATCAGCACCAGTGTCTACCAATGCGCTAACCTTATAGCCGTCGAGGACCACGGGTATATCCAGCGAGAGTCTATCTTCACGTGTACGAATTGTCGTCGGGGCCGTCAAGTCGCGGTCGCTCACAGGTGGCGTTGTCGGGGGGTCTTCGTCGCGTCGATTTGAAGCGGCCTCGCCCCCTGAGGTCGCTGTCTTTAGTTTTCCCGGCTCGGACTAGACGGCCGTCGCTGCGCCATCCAGGAGGAGCTGGGCTGCGAGGATAGTCGGTGTGGAGACGGAGATCGTGAGTGTCGTCTAGAAGTTGGCGCCATGCGCTGCTGGGCTACGTAGTCCTCGATATCCCGGGGTCGTTGGCCTAAAGGAGGGCTACGCATGTCGATGGGGAAACCCTTCAGTCCCAGTTGTCGATATGGGCACTGTCGATACAGGTGGCCAGGTTCTCCGCAGTGGAAGCACAGGCGCTGCCGATTTGGGGCACGCCACAGGTCTGCCTTTCGGTGGGGTGGTCGGCGGTTGCCGATGTACGGCTCGGGGTGGGCTGAATACAGCGAGCCTTGGTCGGGTGGCGGTCATCATCATCATCAGCCTGATTATACCCACTGCAGGGCGAAGGCCTCTCCCATATTTCTCCACTTAACCCGGTTCTGTGCTAGCTGCATCCACTTGACCCCTGCGAACTTATTAATCTCATCCGCCCACCTAACTTTCTGCCTCCCCCTGCTACGCTTTCCTTCCCTTGGAATCCAGTTTGTTACCCTAAGCGACCATCGGTTATCCTCTCTTCGCACTACATGTCCTGCCCATGTCCATTTCTTCTTCTTAATTTCCACTAGAATGTCGGTAACTTGAGTTATTTCTCTGACCCACTCTGCACGCTTTCTATCTCTTAATGTTACCCCTACCATTTTTCGTTCCATAGCCCTCTGGGTTGTCCTCAACTTAAGTAGAACTCTCTTGGTTAGCCTCCACGTTTCAGCCCCATAGGTGAGTACAGGCAAGATGCAACTGTTGTATACTTTCCTCTTGAGCGATACCGGTAAGCTGCTAGTCATAATCTGCGAGTGCTTGCCAAATGCGCTCCATCCCAATCTTATTCTTCTTGATATTTCCTTTTCATGGTCCGGTAATTCCGGGTGGCGGTAATTGTGTGGAATCAGTTGAGGGACGTCGCAAGATGTCCGCATAGGTTGGCCGACAGGACTTGGTGGAAAAGGATGGCGGGTTAGCAGATGGTACCGAAGGTCGAAACGCCTGTTGGAGCTCTTCTCGGACAATACTAGCGATAGAGCCGGCCGTCGGCTGGGGTGCATCGAAGAGCGTCTGGAGCTCTTCACGCAAAATGGAGCGGATGATGTCGCGAAGAAGGTCCGGACTAGCCCCGAAGACCGAATGCGGCTCCGTGAGCGAAGCGGCGAGTACCGGCCTGTCGTAGGTCGTAGACCGCTGCTGGAGCATCCTTTCCATGGTGACTGCCTCCGAAAGAAACTCGGCAACAGTGCTTGGCGGATTGCGCACGAGCCCAGCGAACAGTTGTTCCTTAACGCCGTGCATGAGATGGCGTACCTTTTTCTCTTCGGGCATGGCCGGGTCAGATCGTCGGAACAGCCTAGTCATGTCCTCCACGTACATGGTTGTGGTCTCGTTCGGCATCTGTATGCGAGAGCGTAAAGCCCTTTCCGCTCGTTCTCGGCGATCCGGGCTGGTGTAGGTGTCCAGGATGCAGCGGCAGAACTCGCGCCACGATGTTAGGGCGCCTTCGCGATTCTCGTACCAAATACGAGCGCCATCTTCCAGGCTAAAGAAGACGTTCCTGAGCTTTGCGGCGTCGTCCCACTGATTAAATGCGGCGACGCGTTCAAACTGGGTGAGCCAGTCTTCGACGTCTTCCGTCTGACAGCCGTGGAAAGCCTTAGGCAATCGTGGGTTCTGGAAAGTGTAATACGTTGGAGTTTGCATCACAGGTCGAGGGGCGGCTGCGGTGGCGAATTCCAACGGCCCGTGCTCAGGTGGTAGGCCTAGGTTCCTCCGGCTAGCGCGGTGAACAGGCGTGTCAATTGGCACAGGACCTGAATCCTGGGTATGCGGAGGAGTGCGGGACATATACTGGGATCGATACCCTGCGCCGACACCAAAATATGTCACGGACAACAGGGCTAGACGTGGAAGACGACGGGACGAAGCTGTACCAGCAGGCAAAGTTCGGCGCACAGCACGCGAGTCAACTTCAGTGTCCTCTTCCTCCAGGCGCAGCAAGAACATGGGGACACCAGGTGGCAATATAATTCCATACCAACTAGATGTTAAACATACTCCGATCAAAGCCCAAGCAACCACCGACGTCCGTTGTACGTCCGAGCTAGAGCCGAACGTCCTTTTCCGAAATTGTACGTCCGTCGGACATACGTACAACCTCCGGTTTCGGACATCCGTATTCGTACGTCCGTTGGAGGTACAGACTACGTCCGTTTTTGTATATCCGCATGAGAGACGAGGTGTACGTCCGATGTACGTACGGACGAGTATGTTTCCAGGACATATATCTCCTCGCTGACAAAATTCTGTTTCAACATTCACACTTGTCTTCAATGCTCGAGATTTGTCCTGCCTGGTCAAAGAAAAAGAAACAAATGGTTACATCTGGACCCAATATTGGACACCACTTCTCCAATGGGTTAGTCCAGCTGGATTAAGCAAATGGTTCTGCAAATACCAATTGGGCATTCCAAATAGTTCCAATTGCATGTAAAATTCCATTCGGATTTTCCAAATGGTACTCAAAATTCCAATAGGAAATCCAATTAGGTTTGCAACTTCCATTCGGCCCCTGAGATAGCGAATTGTATTATATACCAAATGATTAGCTGGTTGGACTAAAAAACTCTGGCACATACACAGTATGGGGCGATTGTCATTAATTTCTCAGCTTTCATGCCCCAATTCGTTGTATCCGTTGGTAGCGGCGGTTGTGATCTCAATTGTTACTCTAGTTGAGCCTTAACGTATGTACTACATGTACCACCTGCGCGGCTTCGCCATCCACGATGGTTCACGACCACGTCTTGGCGAACGAAAGAGCCGGATTACCTTGCACTGTGGTGCTGTGGGTCTTTACAAAAATATCTTTTTTTTTTTTTTTGCTGTTTGAAATCCCCGCCAGTCCTCGCCAGCAGGCGGCCGTACTGTTTGGTTGAAAGTTGCGTATTCCATCGCAGTGTGTGTGTGTGTGTGTGTGTGTGTGTGGGAGGGGGGAGGGATGGTTGGTTTCGCTTGAATAACCTCACAAAAAAGGGTACCTATTTAAAGAAACTAACAATATTCAGTAAAAATATAGTGTTAACTTATTACGGCCAATTCATTTCTGCGCATGAATGTTCCTGCCGTAGTTTCGTACCACGTGTTTCTGTACCGCCATTGCCGGCGTCGCCGCGGCTCGCTGCAGCAGTTTTTTTTTTCGTTCTGTGCGGGTGCACGCAACTGTGCTCTAATGCCTTCACCCATCTGTGTGCGCTGCAAGGACAACGATTGCGCAGTTGTGCCAGTTCCTAGTGTGAAAGGATTACCCCCTTGGAGCAACAGTGGTTCACGACGGACGGACGACTCCGGCGAAAGCGACCGCGTTTGAAAGTGAGTACTGCGATCGAGCTTCGTGAAAATCTGCGCAGCGAAAATTGTATGAATATGTAACAGCGCAGTGAACTTACTGACACATTTCAACGCGAGAGCATTAAGGACCTAGTTACACCGAAAATCGCGTTCCACTTTTGCAATCTTGCGAAGCTTGTAACCAACCTTCTTGTTTTCGTCAACCAAGGCGCTGGGTAAACAGTCGGTCGTCAAAGATTTTTTTTTTTAATATGCTTGCCTTCGCAGTGGCATGCTCTGCATTTTTCAATGCAAGTTACAGATTGCGAGGGCACAGTCTGCGCTGCAGTGCATTACCGTAATAAAATGCATAACTGCACCTGTACAATGCGATAAGCGATAATCGCCCAAGCTCGCGAGCTTGAAAGTTGTGCACCACTACAAAAAAAAAGGCATTTCAGATAGCGAGTGGCCTTTTCTGTGCTTGAAATTATTGAAGCGCGTTATCAGCTTATTTTAATTTAGGTATGGCCTGTATGATACTGCCTTCTGAACTGTTTAGCTTATTTGGCTTTATCCTTGAAGCATTGCAGATGAATCTATGTGATATTCGAAAGATAGCGGGTGCGATATAACTGGCGTGAACTAAGGAAAGGAGGGCAAAACCTCGCTGATATTTGAGACTGCTTGTAACAAGTGTTGTAGGGCAGGTACAATATGAGAATTACTCAATTTTCTTGTTATTGGCCTCCAGAAAACCTCGAGTCAAAGATTATGCTGTGCATGAGCTGCAGGCTATTTACTAATCTGTTTTTTTTTTTCTTTTTGCAGAAAGCTGGTTGCTTCCACTTCATCACGGAAGATGTGCGCTTCAAGTTTTACGTCATATTGATGAATTAGACATTTTACAATAAAATATGCCTGTTGTACTTTCGGCTGCTTTTCTATTTTATTGCCTCGTGGGAGCGAAAAAAAGCATGCATGCAGCATATATGCGAATATGCGAGAAAGATCCGGGAACGGACGTCCGAAACGGACGTCCATTGGCGAGACAAACATGTCCATTTGGATGCCCATCGGACGGCCGACGGACGTCCACTGGCTGTTCGCGGACGTCCATCGGCCATCCGGAACATCCGAAACGGATGGCCATTGGCCGTCCGATGGATGTCGGTGGTTGCTTGGGAGTGGAGAAGGATTGGCAGATCTAGGCTGGCTCCAGAAAAATATCACTTCTTCGTCATTAGCACCTTTTGTACAATTCTGTGCACT
The DNA here is from genome assembly GCF_055883805.1 of Amblyomma maculatum. Taxonomy (NCBI): domain Eukaryota; kingdom Metazoa; phylum Arthropoda; class Arachnida; order Ixodida; family Ixodidae; genus Amblyomma; species Amblyomma maculatum. The sequence goes on along the minus strand of NC_139350.1, from coordinate 94,082,967 downwards.
TCAGAAATGCAAAACTGGTAGCTCGCATTGGTCGCCGCTTCGCCGCGAAATGAAAATGTAGCTATGGTTTACCCGCACTACTAGAAAATGCTGCTGTTGACATCCCACACATATTCCTCAGACCTAGGTAGTTTGGCTGTTTGTGCTCATGGGCAGGTCAGGAATTATCATTAGTTATACTTTATATATAGTAGAGCTGAAATGTATACTCCGTTGATGCTCGCCGGCCAGTCTCACAGACTCGCAGTGATGGCCAATTGCGCCAAACTGCGCCAATATAAAAATGCTGCTACATGTTGCGCCAAACAGGCATTTTCGTTGGTAACTGCGCCGCACCTGCGCCGAAGCGGCGCTGCAGAAACGTAGGCGAAAAACATCAAGCGTGTGACGAGCCAGTTGGTCCCAGAGAAGCCGAAAACATGTCTAATATCATCATTATTGAAAATATAGTGAAGCCTTTGTAGCGTTGTAGCCTTGGCCGCAGCCGGGTCAAGCCGCTCCCGCCGAGGTGTGAGGTGACAAGGCGCACGTGGACAAACTTCGGCCCGCCACAAACTTCTCGTCACGTTCTTTGTGGGCTGCCCTTCGCGCCTTCGGTTCTTTACCCATGGCGCTTTCAAAGATATCAGGTAAGGTTCGACAATCTTTCAGGATGATTTATGTACAGTTTCGTAAGAGCGACACCGCGTTTAAACGTTCTTGACGCAAATGAGTTAACAATGTGACTGAAATGTTTGCAAACTAGCGTCATCTTTTCCCGAGTGCGTGTCTCGCTAACTTGACTCATTCACGGCATCGGTGTTTATTATTATCCGTCTGGAGTCCACTGTGCGCGCGGAAGCGTCCACGGCCGCGACGTCGTAGTCGCGCAACGTCGAAGCCTCGGTACTTCGCTGCTGGTTGTCGATCACATACGGTGGCAACGCGGTGTTGGCAGCAGGGTTAGCATAACGAGCACCCTTTCTGACCCGACTCGTTTTCGATTTCCGACCGAAATAACGTGTCTTTTTCACACCAGCGGGCACGGCGAACCGCACGGCGATATGTTAGGGTTAGCACGCTTCTGCAACTGCAAAGCCCAAGAAAAAGGTGGCAAGCGCGCGCCTCTATTTAAAGCCGATCGAAAACAACCGTTTTGGTCACTTGGTTTATATCCCAATAGAATCGCACGTTGCATGTAATTTCTGTCTAATTTTTTCATGTTGGCGTGTTGCTCGCGGTCGGAAAAGAAAGCGCGTGCTTTCAAACGAGACCAAATTGGCGCTGGCGGATCGCGTAGTTAAGTAGCAGGTTGGCGAAAATAGTGACTTAAGACATCAGTTTAAAGGTTTTGTCGCGTATTTGATTTGACGTGAAATGAGCCTATATGTGTATTTCGCAAGTCGAGCCAGCAGTTGCCTGTAATCTAATTTTTTTGTTTCGTAATTTATTTCAGGGCGAAAAAGCAAGTTTAATGCTCGGGTGTTAAATGAAGAGGATGTCAACGGCGACTCTATCGCTGTGTGGTGCAGACCAGGACCGAAAGAGGAGGAGGCCACTTGCATTATCTGTAACAAGGTTATAAACTGCACACAGCATGGTGTAAACGCTGTGAAGCGGCACGCTTCTAATAAGCTCCATGTTGAAGCTTGCAAGCAACACAGGAATGAACTGGGAGTATTGAAGAAGCCTGCTGCTGCATAAGCTCTGTTGACATCATGCCTTCTTGCAAGACCGGATATATCTGAAGCAGATCGTGTCACATTGGCAGAGACTTACTTTGTTCTTGGTGTGGCTGTTTCTGGAATACCGTATTCGTGGGGAGACACTGCAACATCACTCTTCCCTCTGATTTTTCTAGATTCCAAGGTTGCGAAAGAATTTCAATGTGGAAGAAAAGTCTCGTACATAGTATCTGACGGCCTTGGGCCATATTTTAAAAGAGCAGTTGTTGATGAACTTAACAAGGCAGGTGTGTACTACACCATCCAAATAGACGAGACTCCTCTTCCAGAACAACGGTGCCAACAGCTTGACATTGTAGTTAGGTACTTTTCTGAAGTTTGCAAGCAGGTTGTGGTGGAGCACTTCTGTTCATTTCACTTAGGGCGTGCAACCTCAGATGTTTTACTTGCACATGTGAAGGAAGCCATCCAAGACCTTCCCCAAAGGAATGTGTTGAGCTTCTACAGTGATGGCCCTAACGTTATGAAGAGTCTGAAAAGAAAGCTTAAGTAAGATGTAAATCCTGCACTGCTGAACATAGGAGAGTGTAGCTTGCACAAAGTTCGCAACGGTTTTGCAAAAGGAATTGAAGCTTTTGGCAACGATGTGGAATCGACTTTGTTAGATGTGTACTACTACATAAAAAATTCTGCTGTCCAAAGCGCTGTGCTCAAAACACACCAAAAGTGTCTTGGTCTGCCAGAAAGCGTCTTTCTTCGACATGTAAATTCACGTTGGCTCACCCTAGGCCCTGCCCTTGAGCGCTTTACTGTGCAGCACCCAGCACTTAAGTCCATGCTATTAGATGTGCAGCAAACGGCTCACTCTTCTGGCACGATGTACAAGCGCCTCCGACAAAGTCTCAGCAGGAAAGACCTCTTCCCAAAGGCAGTTTTTCTGAGGAATGTCGCAGATCTTTTTGTTGGATTCTTGAAACTTTTCCAGCGCTCTGAACCTCTACTCCACATTCTGTACGAAGAAATGGTGCAGCTGACCAAGAAAGTTCTGAGCCGTTTCGTGCGGAGTGATGTGTACCGTGACCTGACAGGGGAAGAGCTGAAATCTCTTGACGTTGAGTGTCCAGGAAACTGGAAGGAAGTTGTTGAGATTGGTGTGGACACAAAGGGCTCCATCACTGACTGGTCAGCAGAAGAAAAAAAATTATTTAGGCTGGGGGCTCGCAGTTTCTATATTAAGTCTGCGGGTTACCTACTTTCAAGTTTGCCCTTTGACAATGGCATTCTAAAAGATCTTAGATGTCTTGACCTAAGCAGCATACAAAAAGAAAGTTCAGCTGTGGCATTTCGAAACTTGGCCCAGCAAGTTCCTGAGGCGATTGCACCCAAATAAGTCTCAGCTCTGATGGATGAATTTGCATTGATTTCATCTGAAGCACTGTACATTGATCGAAGTGAACGACTTGACAGCACATGGCAAAGTGTCTTTAGCCTACAAAACAAAAATGGCGGCATTAAATACCCTTTGGTAGGAAAAATTGTAAAAGCCCTGCTTTCCCTTTCACATGGTAATGCCGATGTAGAGAGGGGTTTCAGCGAAAATCGCCGGATCCTACAGGAGCGCAGCAAGCTGTCCACTGAAAGCATCAATGGATTGCGTGCTATACAGTCATTTGCTAAAGGGTATGACAAGAACATCTCTGCAATTCCAGTAAAACGTGACAGGCTCAGTGCTGTGAAACAGTTCTATAAACGCTACCAAGAAAGACTGACCGCTGAGTGTGAGCCAGCTGTCAAAAAAAGCAAACTTGACCATGGCCGCAATTCAACAGAAGGATGTCCAAAGCAAGATCTGCAAATGGAGATTCAGTCAGCAAAAAGGATGCTTTGCAATGCAGAAGCATTGATTGCAAAAGGAATGAAGGCAAAAGCTTTTCATGACATTGAAAGTGGCCAAGAACTACTCAAGAAAGACAGAAAAGGCTTGCGGATGCTCTGTGCAAGCTTGAAGCTTCAAAAGAAAAAGTGCGGGTTCGTAGAGCTTAATCGGCGGACTAATGTGAAATCATGTGTTGAGTGACGGACTACTTCGATCTTGAATTGATTGTGAACTTCTACTTCTTGTGTGACAAGTGTGATATGCTACCATGATTACTTCTAGTCCACATTGTGATGCTCACCTTCATTGGCTTTCATCATATTTCTGCCACAAGAACTGGTGCTTTAAATATTTAACTATTTTACCACCATTCTATAACCAGCCACACTCATAATAGTTTGTTTGATATTCATGTTGATTGTTGTATGTGTGAAATGTCACGTGCAGCATTTTCATAATAAATTACTGTAATCATCAGTGCTTTTGCTTAAGTATGCTTTTCAGTTTTAAGTTGGGAGGCATTGTGGCGTAATTTCTTTGCCATCCGCTCGAAAAACAATGGTTGCTCCAAACTGGCATTTTTTTTCTGCTCCAAAAACACTAATGGCTGCTCCAAAATGGCATTTTTACTGCTCCGAAAACACTAATCGCTGCTCCAAACTGGAATTTTTACTGCTCCAAAATCTGCTCCAAAAAAGTAAAATTCTGCTTCCGTCACTGGACTCGCCCACCGACAGTCGGCAGACTGGTTTTCTTGCTATCCTCGACCTTAAAACCTGTCACACTGGCAGGTTCAATTGTGTTGGTGTCGTTGTTGGCCTAGCGCAACAGCCTGTTCTGCTACAAACATGGTCTGCTGAGGAGTTGGCAGACCATCGCTGTCTTCATCATGTCTGCATCAGTGTCATGCCGTGCTAGTGTGACAAGCCTTAAGGGCTATGCTATATTCGTCTATGCATTCCTAGATAATTATACCCAGCCCTAAGCAAAGCATCCTTCATATCCTTCGAAATACCCTGTCTTACGATATCATGCAACCACATAACAGGACAAAGGAATGCACGGCATTAGAGCATTGTGGTAAGCTCTAAGTGGTCTGAGTGAATCGCACCATATGCAATATATTCAGCTGTAAATGCGTTGCATTTTTGGGAACAGGCACAAGTTAAGAGCATCTCGGCAAAAGTCTGTCACATCAAGTGTTGTCCAACACAACTATGGAACGAAGAGGCAGGGGCATCCTTATGGAGCCCCTCAGGATATGGCATAAACCAGTTCTTATGCCATACATAGTCAAGCCATCGTTCACTTCCTTCAATATGCCACTCTCTTTAGAGTTATGCAAGCAGGTCTAAGAGGACTAAAAAAATCATGAGGTTTAGTTGACAACATTGGGTGGAGGGCCTCCTTTGACTCTCATTCGCCGCTTTATCCTCACACCTTAGATATGTAGCTACAGATGGAGAGGTGCTTGGACAATTCTCTGTCCCCCTTAACACTTTTCCACAGGCTTCACATTAAACATTGTGGATTTGCTGCTCCATTCTGCTCCATACCAGCTGCCATAGTGTTTAACTATCTCATTTAGGGGAATGCAGAACAATAGCAATCCACTGGTGACGGAGGTGTAATGCTTCTTGCAGTAGGCTGAACACAGTAGAGATGTATTCAAAAAACACTGCGTAAAGAGTTTTAAGTGTTTACACGTGATATAACAGCTTATTGAGTATTCAAGAGATCAAATTTTGCAATTATCGGCCTATCCTTTTCTCGTCGTAGCGACTCGGTCTGTGGTTGTCATCAATTTATTAAGGTTAATGGTTATGTCAAAGTATTTTTACAAACCATGATATTCCCCTCAGATTCGCTCCATGTTCTCCAACGGGTATCTTTTAGGTTCAAGACAAAGCAAGAAAAGTGGGTTGTACCCTCATCCCCGTCAATTTTAGGAGATATTAGAGTACTTAGTTTCCAATTTTCCTTCACAACAGCACTTATGCCCACAACTAGCAAGTGTAGTGGGCTAGCTGTATCCTCATCCCTGTCTAATCTAGGAGATATAATAGTACTTTGTTTCGAGTTGCCTTTCACAACAGCACTTATGCCCACAACTTTAGCTTTTATAGTAACATAAGAGCAATGCTCTTCATTTTTAATGCGATAGCATTAAATTTCCTCTTCACGGAAAATCTGGTGTAGGAGGCTGTTCGCCGGCGTTGGATTTGCGAGAGAAAAATCACGAGCGTGGCGCCTGAAGGCGGTAGCCAACAGCTGACATGTCCCAGCAATAAATGGACGAACTCGGACCTCTCCTTTCTAATAGGAAGGTGATATCAGAATCAGCCTACCTGGACCCCTGCATTAACGTTACCTCTAGTGTATGTACACATATTCGTGCGGCTTGGTTAAAGCGGGACTGTGTATGTGAATTGGCGACCTGCGCTTTCGCGTTATACTCTTAAAGGCGAACCCCAAGAGTTCCGATAATTTTATAGAATGTTTTCTTTATTCAGTCAAAACTCTTTTTAGCCAGTTTTCTATATACAGTTTTCATTTAATAAATGCGATAGAACAGTTTACCTAAATCATATCCCATATAAGGCAGTTAATATACCACAAAGTGGCTTGTGGCATGAACGTAGAATCCACATACAGTCTGAGCTTTTCCTCGATATCGAGACATGTGATCAAAAGACGAAAAACGCGAGAAAGGTCGTATATACAAGGGCTTCACCATAACACACATTTGCAGAAGCTAGTTAACCACCGCAGCGAGCCAGTGCGGGATCTTAAAGCTCGTTGTTGAGCTGCATAACAAGAAATCGTCAGTTAGCGTCATTCACACCCAAGCCTCCAAAACCCATAGAAAGAAGGGCCACGTGCTTTCATTCCCATCATCTTCTGAGCGACCATACTTCAAATTTTGCTCCTGGAAATGGCAAAAATGCCAATTATAAGGAGTACAGCCGGAAGCTATTATCAACACGATATTTGGGCTCTCTCCACTCCCATGATTCACAACGCATCACTGCGCCAGCATTCCTGATCATGACACCTGTGACCAAATATTCAAGATCCCAGTATGCCGAGAGTTGCAGAGTTCAATCCTTCTTCGGTGATATCAGTTATTTGTATTGACAAAATTCATTACAGCAAAGTTAATTTCAGAGTATTGTTTTCCCCTTCCCTACTGTTTCATTCACCACAACACTGGTATTTTATGACAGCCACCGCTGAAAGCACAATACTTCCTGGAGCACAGCATCCAGGAAACTTACTCAGCTGAAAATTCCTTCCATATCGTGTTTGTTCAATCCAGGATAAACTAAAAACAATGTTAGAGCAGACATGGTCAAACTACTTTAAGCAAAGTCCGTTGAGTGTGTTGAGAGAGCTAGGGTGCAGACACCGAGTTGTTCGCACAAAAGGCTCTCCAGCAGAGTACCTCAATGCTACCAGCAAGTGCAAGCAGCAGTCACTGCTGGTTGTTGTTTTAGTAAGTATTTAGTGATTTATGTTTATCCGATGCAGCATATCTTCAAGGTATACTGCACACTTGTATACTTGATATGGAAGTAAACAAATCTTAAAGTTTCCTAAAACTTTCGAAAGCTGGAACATAATAAATGTTTGCACGTAAATTTCATTTAAACCACAAGTGACGGGAGGTAGTAAGTCTGGAAAAATGCACTCTGCATGCGACATATATTTTCCGAGCAGTGTTCAACTGTAAAAACTAATAAAGTTTTATTGCTCTTTGAAAACGAGCAGGCACTTACCATCGAACCTCTACACCAATGACATGCAGCCAAACAGGAGAAGGCAGCTGCTCTCACGGCTGATGTCACCAGGCTTGCTGCAGAAGTTGCCAATTTTGAGCAGCTTCTTCAAAGAAGCCGGTAGACAAGCTGCGCTGCACCATTACCATGACAGAGGAAAAAGAAGAGACAGCTAAAAAGCTGCAGTCCACCGAAGAGGAGAATGAATCGCTGAAGTCTCTCCTGAACCAAAAGAGTGAGCTCAGTGAGCATCTCCGTTGTGAATTTGAGGATGTCTGCCAGCATCTTGAGCAGTTGAAAGCGGAGTAAAGGGAGCTGCAGATTAATTACAGAACATTTTTGTAGATGTTAGTGCGGGGTGGCTAAAAATTTCATTTTGGTCAACTTTCAGGAGCTGTTTTTAAATAGTGTTAACTATATTCCAGCGTATCTAGTTATATTTTTAAGGCCTGAAATGTAGAAATTAAATCTAAGGGTGTTTCTCTGTGCCAATTTCATTGACCCAAAGGAAGGAAAGCACAGCAGGGGGCAGTAGAAAGTCAGACAGGCAGATAAGATGCAGAGGACAAGTGCCTGCAGCTAGCACAGGCCTGGAATAACTGAAGGAATATGGGAGAGGCCTTCACCCTGCAGGGTGTATAATCTGGCTGATGATGAGGATTTGACATCAGTACAAATATCATAAATTAGGGAGCAATATATATCCATATTTCGTTGTAATTCACTGTACACAATGCAAAAAAGTGTTCTGTGTAAATTTTTGAACCTTTTAAAAAATATAGCTCCTTGAGCTACATTTTACTAGAGGAACTACAATCCTTTTGCAAATTTTATCTGGTACACAGCCAAAAATGGTGTCAAAAATCGCATTCCTGTATTTTTCTTTCTCTTCCTCCTCATTGACAACAATGACATTTCACCCACTATAGAGCCAGAGAGATCTCACGACCATCGAGCATCTTCTCTCTGTCCTCTGTTGCCACCACATAAAAATATAGTAAGTTGTCTTGCTCATACATAATAAGTGATCGTGCATGAGTAATTCTTAGAGTACATCAATTGCATCGCCAGCATTATTCAACGGTTAAAAATTGTTCGCTGCTGAAATGAATATTTATAAGCACCCGCATTTCAAGACGGCAGTAATTGGAATGAGAAGTTGGGAAATTTCGTATTTTGAAAGTAAACTACAATATTTGCCAGACACGTTAGTCAACATGGCTGCCAAGACGCCATTGGCCCAGCCTCTGGAAACCTCGGAGGATTACGAGACCTCATTGCAGTCAGTCGATCACAGAAGCTTGTCGTCAGCCAGGCCGCATACATAATGAATCTACATGACATGAACGTTGAGATAGTGAGTGGGGTCGTGCAGAGACCTATGAGGCCTGAGTGCCTCAAATTCTTTCGTAAAATGTTTTTCCTCGTCCTTTTCCTCACTCACAGCAAGCACAAAACACGGACTTCACCCACATTACTTCATGAGGCCCCAGTACACAGTAAGTTGTCTTGCTCATACATGTAATTTGTGCACGCATTTAGCACTTCTCATGTACTTTTCAACATATTGCAAAGAGTATACGTGTTTTCACTATGCAAGAAAAAGGGCGACCACAAGCCAGCATAGTGCTGCATTGCACAAGAGTGTGCAGCACTTTTTACTTGCTGGCTTGATCTTATAATAGCATAGGCAGGGACGCATTATTTTTAATTCTGTTTAACTGCAGAAGATGCACCTTGCCAGTCATGGTTATGGGCAGAGTCTAAATACTGCCCAATTATTGCCGCAGTGGTTGCTCGGTCAGACAAGCTGTAATTGAAAAATAAAAGCAGTCTGCAGTAAATATGAGCCAGTAGATATAAAAAAAGATAAAAAAAACTTTTCATGGGTCAAACTTGCAACCTCCAGCTTTAAAGCAATTTGCGGTAACCACTGCAGCATGAAAGCTAAGGCTAAACTTCTGCTTGATGCGTCGACATATGGTTTCACCTGTTAGGTTGCCTTTTTTTTTTTGAGGTGTGAATATCTTGATTCAGTACGGGCGGTAAGAGTTTACCGCTAAACTGTAGAATGTCCAGCTTGCTGAATGTGAATTTTAAATCATGCCATGGAGTGCAGTAGCAGGTAAAACCTTCGGCGGCTTGCACAGGGCTGGCTATGGGACTGAACGGCTGCTGTTCGTTCTGCAAAACCTGCTTTCATTGCCCACATAGTTCTCAAAACGCATTATATAATAGCACTAAAATTTTTTCGTGACTCGTAACATAGCATTGAGGTTGGCTAGCAAAGAAGCAATGCATATTCCGCAGCAACTAGATGTTAAACATACTCCGATCAAAGTGGAGTAGGATCGGCAGATTTAGGCTCATTCCAGAAAAATATTCGTTTTTTCATCATTAGCACCTTTTGCACAATTCTCTGCACTTTAGAAATGCAAAATTGGTTGCTCGCATTGGTCGCAGCTTCGTGGCAAGATGCAAATGTAGCTACGGTTTATCCACCCCTGTTTGAAAATGCTATCGTTGACATCTCACACATATTCGGCAGTCCTAGGTATTTTGGCTGTTCGCGCTCACGTGCAGGTCAGGAATTATGCATTAGTTATACTTTTTATATTTATTAGTACACTCCGTCGATGTGGACTGCGGAGTCTGCATCTATATCGAGAATTTTATTACTCGGCGACCAATCTCAAAGACTCGGCCACCAACAGTCGGCAGACTGGTTTTCTCTATATCCTCAGCCTTAAACCCTGTCACACTGGCAAGACATCTAGTTTTCAGTTGTGTTGGTGTCGTTGGCCTAGTGCGACACCTATGTCTGCAAAAAAAACATGGTCTGCTGAGGAGTTGGCCGACCATCGTTGTCGTCATCGTGTTTGCGTCAGTTTCTTGTCATGCTAGTGTGGCAGGCCCTTTAGGGCTATGCTGTATAGGTCTATGCAATATTAGATCATTATACCCAGCCCTAAGCAAACCATCCTTCATATCCTTCAATATACCATGTCTTATGATATCATGCAACCACATAACAGGACAAAGGAATGCACGGCATTAAAGCATTGTGGTAAGGTCTGAGTGAATCGCACCATATGCAATATATTCAGCTGCAAATGTGTTACATGTTTGGGAACAGGCACAAGTAAGAGCATCTCGGCAAAAGTCTGTCACATTGTGTTGTCCAACACAACTAAGGAACGAAGAGGCCGGGGCATCCTTAAGGAGCCCCTCAGGATATGGCATCAACTAGTTCTTGTGCCATACAGGGTCAAGCCATCGTTCACTTCCTTCATTATGCCACCCTCTATAGAGTTATGCAAACAGGTATAAGAGGACTAACAAAAACATCATGAGGTTTAGTTGACAACATTGGGTGAAGGGCCTCCTTTGACACTGATTGGCCACTTTATCCTCACGTGTTAGATATGTAGCTACAGATGGAGAAGTGCTTGGACAATTCTCTGTCCCCCAAAACACTTTTCCACAGGCTTCACATTAAACTTTGTGGATTTGCTGCTCCATTCTGCTACATACCAGCTGCCATAGTGTTTAACTATCTCATTTCGGGAATGCAGAACAATAGCAATGCACTGGTGAAAGAGGTGTAATGCTTCTTGCAGTAGGCAGAACACAGTAGAGGTGTACTCAAAAAACACTGCGTAAAGAGTTTTAAGAGTGTTCACACGTGATAGAACAGCTTATTGAGTATTCAAGAGATCAAATTTCGCAATTATCGGTCTATCCTTTTGTCGTCGTAGCGACTCCGTCTGTGGATGTCATCAGTTTATTAAGGTTAATGGTTATGTCAAGGTATTTTTACAAACCATGATATTCCCCTCAGATTCGCTCCATGTTCTCCAACGGGTATCTTTTAGGTTCAAGACAAAGTAAGAAAAGTGAGTTGTATCCTCATCCCCGTCTATTTTAGGAGATATTAGAGTACTTAGTCTCCAGTTTTCCTTCACAACAGCACTTATCTCTGCAACTTCAGCCTTTATAGAAACATAAGAGCAATGCTCTCCATTTTTAATGCGATAGCATTAAATTTCCTCTTCACGGAAAATCTGGTGCAGGAGGCTGTTCGCCGGCGTTGAATTTGCGAGAGAAAAATCACGAGCATGGCGCCTCAAGGCGGTAACCAACACCTGACATGTCCCAGCACTAAACGGACGAACTCGGGCCTCTCCTTTCTAATGGGAAGGTGATATCAGAATGAGCCTACCTGGACCCCTGCATTAACGTTAACTCTAGTCTATGTAGACATATTCGTGCGGCTTGGGTAAAACGGGGCAGTGTATGTGGAGTGGCGACCTGCGCTTTCGCGTTATACTCTTGAAGGCGAACCCCAAGAGTCCCAATAACTTTAGAGAAAGTTTCCTTTATTCAGTCAAAACTCTTTTTAGCCAGTTTTCTATATACAGTTTTCATTTCATAAATGCGATAGAACAGTTTACCTAAATCATATCCCATATAAGGCAGTTAATATACCACAAAGTGGCTTGTGGCATGAAAGTAGAACCCACATACGGTTTGAGCTTTTCCTTGATATCGAGACACGTGGTCAAAAGACGAAAAACGCGAGAAAAGTCATATACAAGGGCTTAGCCATAACACACATTTGCAGAAGCTCGTTAACCACAGCTGCGAGCCAGTGGGGGATCTTAAAGCTCGTTGTTGAGCTGCGTAACAAGAAATCATCAGTTAGCGTCATTCACCACCAAGCCTCCAAAACCCATAGAAAGAAGGGGCACGTGCTTTCATTCCCATCATCTTCTGAGCGACCATACTTCAAATTTTGCTCCTGGAAATGGCAAAAATGCCAATTATAAGGAGTACAGCCGGAAGCTATTATCCACACGATATTTGGGCTCTCTCCACTCCCATGATTCACAACGCATCACTGCGCCAGCATTCCTGATCATGACACCTGTGACCAAATATTCAAGATCCCAGTATGCCGAGAGTTGCAGAGTTCAATCCTTCTTCGGTGATATCAGTTATTTGTATTGACAAAATTCATTACAGCAAAGTTAATTTCAGAGTATTGTTTTCCCCTTCCCTACTGTTTCATTCACCACAACACTGGTATTTTATGACAGCCACCGCTGAAAGCACAATACTTCCTGGAGCACAGCATCCAGGAAATTTACTCAGCTGAAAATTCCTTCCATATCGTGTTTGTTCAATCCAGGATAAACTAAAAACAATGTTAGAGCAGACATGGTCAAACTACTTTAAGCAAAGTCCGTTGAGTGTGTTGAGAGAGCTAGGGTGCAGACACCGAGTTGTTCGCACAAAAGGCTCTCCAGCAGAGTACCTCAATGCTACCAGCAAGTGCAAGCAGCAGTCACTGCTGGTTGTTGTTTTAGTAAGTATTTAGTGATTTATGTTTATCCAATGCAGCATATCTTCAAGGTATACTGCACACTTGTATACTTGATATGGAAGTAAACAAATCTTAAAGTTTCCTAAAACTTTCGAAAGCTGGAACATAATAAATGTTTGCACGTAAATTTCATTTAAACCACAAGTAACGGGAGGTAGTAATTCTGGAAAAATGCGCTCTGCATGCGACATATATTTTCCGAGCAGTGTTGAACTGTAAAAACTAATAAAATTTTATTGCTCTTTGAAAACAAGCAGGCACTTACCGTCGAACCTCTACACCAATGAAATGCAGCCAAGCAGGAGAAGGCAGCTGCTCTCACGGCTGATGTCACCAGGCTTAGAAGTTGCCAATTATGAGCAGCTTCTTCGAAGAAGCCGGTAGACAAGCTGCGCTGCACCATTACCATGACAGAGGAAAAAGAAGAGACAGCTAAAAAGCTGCAGTCCACCGAAGAGGAGAATGAACCGCAGAAGTCTCTCCTGAACCAAAAGAGTGAGCTCAGTGACCGTCTCTGTTGTGAATTTGAGGATGTCTGCCTGCATCTTGAGCAGTTGAAAGTGGAGTAAAGGGAGCTGATTAATTACAGAATATTTTTGTAGGTATTAGTGCAGGGTGGCTAAAAATTTCATTTTGGTCAACTTTCAGGAGCTGTTGTTAAATACTGTTAATTAATTCCAGCGTATCTAGTTATATTTTTAAGGCCTGAAATGTAGACATTAAGTCTAAGGGTGTTTCTCTGTGCCAATTTCATTGACCCAAAGGAAGGAAAGCACACCAGGGGGCAGTATAAGTCAGACAGGCAGATAAGGTGCAGAGGACAAGTGCAGCAGCTAGCACAGGCCTGGAATAACTGAAGGAATATGGGAGAGGCCTTCACCCTGCTGGGTGTATAGTCTGGCTGATGATGAGGATTTGACATAAGTATAAATATCATAAAGTAGGGAGCAATATATATCTATATTTCGTTGTAATTCACTGTACACAATGCGAAAAAGTGTTCTGTGTAAATTTTTGAACCTTTTAAAAAATATAGCTCCTTGAGCTACATTTTACTAGAGGAACTACAATCCTTTTGCAAATTTTATCTGATACACAGCAAAAAATGGTATCAAAAATCGCGTTCCTGTATTTTTCTTTCTCTTCCTCTTCACTGACAACAATGACATTTCACCCACTATAGAGCCCGAGAGATCTCACGACCATCGAGCATCTTCTCTCTGTCCTCTGTTGCCGCCACGTATCAATATTGTAAATTGTCTTGCTCATACATATAAGTGATCGTGCATAAGTAATGCTTAGAGTAAATCAATTGCATTGCCAGAATTACTCAACAGTTAAAAATTGTTCACTGCTGAAATGAATATTTATAAGCACCTGCATTTCAAGACGGCAGTAATTGGAATGAGAAGTTGGGGAATTTCGTATTTTTAAAGTAAACTACAATATTTGCTGGTCACTTTAGTCAACATGGCTGCCAAGACGCCATTGGCCCAGCCTCTGGGAATCTGGGAGGACTGGGAGACCTCACTGTAGTCAGTCGATCACAGAAGATTGTCGTCAGCCAGGCTGCATACATAATGGATCTACATGACATGAATGTTTAGACCACGAGTGGGGTCGTGCAGAGACCTATGAGGCCTGCGTGCCTCAAATTCTTTCGTAAAATGTTTTCCTCCTCCTTTTCCTCACTGACAGCAAGCAAAAAACATGGACTTCGCTCACGTTACTTCATGACAGACCACAGTACATAGTAAGTTGTCTTGCTGATACATATAAGTGATTGTGCACGCATTTAGCACTTCTCATGTACTTTCCAACATATTGCAAAGAGTATACGTGCCTCCACTATGCAAGAAAAAGGGCGACCACAAGCCAGTATAGTGCTGCATTGCACAACAGTCTGCTGCACTTTTTACTTGATGGCTTAAGATGTGCCTTGCCAGTCATGGTTATGGGCAGAGTCTAAATACTGCCTAATATTTGCCGCAGTGGTAGCTGGGTCAGATAAGCTGTGATGAAAAATAAAAGCAGTCTGCAGTAAATATGAGCCAGTAGATATAAAAAAAGATAAAAAAAACTTTTCATGGGTCAAACTTGCAACCTCCTGCTTTGAAGCAATTTGCAGTAATCACTGCAGCATGAAAGCTAAGGCTAAACTTCTGCTTGATGTGTCGACATATGGTTTCACCTGTTAGGTTGCCTTTTTTTTTTTTTGAGGTATGAATATCTTGATTCAGTAGGGGTAATAAGAGTTAACCGCTTGATCCGTCGACATATGGTTTCACCTGTTAGGTTGCCTTTTTTTTTAGGTATGAATATCTTGATTCAGTAGGGGTGATAAGAGTTAACCGCTTAATTATAGAATATCTAGCTTGCTGAAAGTGAATTGCCGATATTTTAAATCATGCCATGGAGTGCAGCAGCAGGTAAAACCTTCGGCGGCTTGCACAGGGCTGGCTATGGAACTGCACGGCTGCTGTTCATTCTGCAAAACCTGCTTTTATAGCCCACATAATTCTCAAAAAGCATTATATAATGGCACTAAAATTTGTTTCGTGACTCATAACATAGCATTGTGTTTGGCTAGCAAAGAAGGAATGCATATTCCGCAGCAACTAGATGCTAAACATACTCCGATCAAAGTGGAGGAGGATCGACAGATTTACGCTGGCTCCAGAAAAATATTCGTTTTTTCATCATTAGCACCTTTTGCACAATTGTCTGCACTTCGGAAATGCAAAATTGGTTGCTCGCATTAGTCGCAGCAAGATGCAAATGTAGCTACGGTTTACCCACCCCTGCTTGAAAATGCTGTCGTTGACATCTCACACATATTCGGCAGTCCTAGGTAGTTTGGCTGTTCGCACTCATGTGCAGGTCAGGAAATATGCATTAGTTATACTTTTCAGATATATTAATATACTCCGTCAATGTGGAGTGTGAAGCCTGCATCTATTATCGAGAATTTTATTACTCGTCGACCAATCTCAAAGACTCAGCCACCAACAGTCGGCAGACTGGTTTTCTCTATATCCTCAGCCTTAAACCCTGTCACACTGGCAAGACATCTAGTTTTCAATTGTGTTGGTGTCGTTGGCCTAGTGCGACACCTATGTCTGCAACAAAAACATGGTCTGCTGAGGAGTTGGCCGACCATGAAAAACATAGCATTTAGTGCCATCATTCCTCCCAGAATGCACAGCTGACCAGTGTTTGGGAATTTATTGCTACATGCATCGGATAAAAAAGAGTATGCATAAGAAAAGTGGAAACCTGCTGGTTATTAATTTTAACTGCAAGCATATGTGGCAATGCTTTAGTGCATGACAAGTGTACACTGCAAGTTTGAATCTACAAAGTCAAGACGGGCCAAAGCTTTTAGTAAATTTTGAGTGTTCGATTATGAAGTGCACGAGCAAGCATTCATTTCCTTGTAAGTTTGTTCTGAATTGTTACTTAAAGGGAGCTGCTTCATTACAAAACATATTTGTAGATATTAGTGCAAGGTGGCTAAAACTTTCGTTGTGGTCAATTCTTAGGAGCTGTTTTTAAATATGGTGCTAATTCCAGCTTATCTAGTTAGGTTCCATTTTTACAATTCATGCCTTAAAAATATAAGGGTGTCTCTGTGTGCCCATTTCATTGACCCAAGGGAAAGTCAGGGGGGCAGATATGATGCAGAGGACGAGTGGATGCAGCTAGCACAGGATTGAAATTGAAGGAATATGGGAGAGGCCTTCACTCTGTTGGGGGTATAGTCTGGCTGATGATGAGAATTTGACATCAGTATAAATATCATAAAGTAGGAAGCAATATGCCAATACTTTGTTGTAATTCACTTTACACAATGCGAATAAAGTGTTTGTGTTACATTTTTAACGTTTTTAAAAATATTGCTCTTTCAGTTGCTTTTTACTAGAGGAACTACAATGCTTTTGCAAATTTTATCTGATCCACAGCAAAAAATGGTATCAAAAATCGCATTCTGTAAAGAAGACAAAGAACAGAAAACGCTGCGGCATCGCCATCACCATCGCTTGCCTCCGGCGCCCATCTCGCTCGCGCTGAAGCTGTGCCCTGCGGCTGGTAATTCGATCCTGCTGTGCCCGAATTACTGCCAGCGCTAGACGTTCCAACGAACCATTAAATCCACATTTCACTTAGTGGAGGTCAATCTGAGGTTCCCTGTACCCATCTCGCCCTGGAACTTCGCAGCAGAACATTGACTACCCCAATAACGGAGCTG
Organism: Amblyomma maculatum; assembly: GCF_055883805.1. Lineage (NCBI taxonomy): Eukaryota > Metazoa > Arthropoda > Arachnida > Ixodida > Ixodidae > Amblyomma > Amblyomma maculatum. The sequence continues at coordinate 94,066,013 of NC_139350.1, read as the reverse complement.
ACTTCATTGCACCTGCCTCCGCCCGTCACCTGCACAGGTGCGCTTCGTCAACGGGACCCGGCTACCTTCAGTGGAAGCAGCGATAACGACGTCGAAGATTGGCTGACCACTTACGAACGGGTCAGCCGTCACAATAACTGGGACGACAATCGTAAGCTCAATAATGTCATCTTTTACTTGAGCGACGTCGGTAATCTGTGGTTTCGAAACCACGAGTCGGACTTTGCCACCTGGGCGAATTTCAAGACGAACTTTTCTGATGTCTTTGGCCGCCCCGCCGTCCGAAAACTCCGCGCGGAACAGCGTCTTCGGTCGCGACTGCAGCTGCCCGGTGAAACGTTCACCAGTTACATTGAGGACATCGTTGATATGTGTCGTCGCGTTGACCCGACCATGACCGAGGCCGTTAAAACATGTCATGTCCTCACAGGAATTGATGAGGCGCTTTCCACATGCTCATCGCGAAAGGCCCCACTACAGTCAAGGAAATCTATGACCTCTGTCAATGTTACGACGAGCTCCGGAAGGAGCGCGTTTTGATGCGCCAGCCTCATACATCACTTGCTGGACTAGCCACGGAGAGGGAGTCATCTAGCCTCTCTGAAGACATCAAGGCTTTTGTATGCCAGGAAGTCGCGCGACAACTGTCCCGTTAAGGAGTCGTCAACAACTGGCCTTGTTCCGGAGCTTCGCCATGCAATCCAGCAGCATGTATCTGCAGTCCTCCCTAATCCTGTTCCTCAATCAGCTCCGGTTGCACCCTCAATGCCGTTCCTCACGCACACAGTTTCATCGTCCGGCGTTGCGCAACTGAGCTACGCTCCAGCATTCGCGCCGGCTCCTCCTCAAGTATTGCGTCGCACGTATGGCGAAGTCACTTCAAGTCCACCGCCTGAGCCAGCATATGCCTACGCTTCGCCCCCCATGCGGTCCGCACCAACAGCTTTTGCTCCCCCCTTGCTTCCGACACGATCTCCATGGCACACTTCAGACAACAGGCCTATTTGCTACCACTGCGGCATCCCTGGGCACACTACACGCTACTGTAGACGCCGAATAAATATGGCCTTTGCTGCACGGCCTGCGCCACCTTATTTGGTCCCCCAGTTCCCAGTCCCATCGGGTCCTCCAACAGCACCCCCTGATCCTCCGGACTTCCTCCCTCGTCGTTCGCCATCACCACGTCGCCGCTCCATTTCGCCAATGCGCCGACGACCCGCTATCCAGCCGGAAAACTAACCGCCGCAGTTCGCGAGGCACGAACTGCGTATTCGACAGAATTTCAAAGTCCTCGTCTTAATCCCGCGAATGTTATTCCTGTCATCGTTGAAGGTGTTCATACTCTTCCGCTTGTCGACACCGGTGCCGCTGTATCAGTTACCAGCCAAAAACTCTGCCGCTCCATCCGAAAAGTAACTACACCTCTCGAGGGACTATCGCTTCGTACCGCATCCGCTCACAGTATACAGCCGACAGCTATCTGCACTGCTCGCGTCGTCATTGCTGCAGCCTTGTACATCATCGAATTCGTCGTTCTCCCCACATGTTCTCATGACGTCATTCTCGGCTGGGATTTCCTGTCCCAGCATCATGCTATCATTGACTGCGCCAGTCCTCAAGTAGAGCTCATTGAATCGATTGATGCACCGTCTGATGCCCTGCTCCACGAGCCGTGTCCTCGTTTTGCGACCAAACTCCTCGTAGCACATGACACAACCATCCCACCCGTTAGCGCTGTTCTGGTTCCCCTCACTACCTCTTTTACCACCGCCGCGACAGTCCTCTTTGTGCCCTCTAATGTTGTATGCCGCCGCCGCCACTTACCGCTGCCGTTTGCCGTCCTTGACATGAAAAACGGCGCTAGCACACTTCTGGTAGCCAATCCTCTTCCGTCTCCCGCTATGTTGATCGAAGGGGCCGCTACACCGTCGCTGCCCTCGTCGCTCGTTTGAGTGCTGCGCGGCCCATGGAAGTCCCGTTGACGCATCATATGCTACGTGCTCGAGAGTGCTTTTGCGGTTCTATGACGTTCAGAAGTCAACGGTCGCGGGCCCGTTTCGGCTGGAGTGCAGAGGAGTGATTTGTGCAGCGCGCGTGTCTACGAAGATATTCGTGCTTATGGCGATCGATAATCTTATGGATATATCTGTAGACGGTAAGTTTGATAAAGCTGTGCTGCAGATGTGTACTCTTGTGTAATTACTTCCAGCTACAAACCCGCAGTTTAGGGTACCACAGATTTCAGCGTTTATTTTCTTTTTCCCCGGGGTATCGCTGTGGCTCTCACAACACGTGCTGGGCTTTTTCTGCGGTCTCCTCGTCTTTCTTTTCTTTTTTCTTTCCGTACGGCACAGACCATACCTGCACGGACGTCGGTTTATAAAGCCTCAAAATGTTTTCCTATTACGGCATGCATGTATCGCGAAATCGAACAGTGCCCGAACGGCCCGCGGCAGTCGCTTTTCGACCGGTGCGACCATTTGCGACGGTCGCTTTTCGACCAATACAGTCGCACTGGTCGAGCGACCGCTGCTAGTCGCAAGTGTGAACGGGCCTTTAGACAACGAGTGGTTTTAAACGTAGATTGCCTCCGCAATGACGCAGCATATACCTTGTCACACACTTCTTCAAAGCTCTCGCCAATGTTTTACGACCGGCCACCACAATTCTGGTGCTCTGCGAAACGAGCAAAATGTTCCGGTGAGTTGTGTTTACATGTGTTTCTATGGATCGCCCTCCCAACTCGCACCCCCCATATGTTTCGCGGTGTTTTAAAAGTACCTCGCCTCGCGGTTATGAGATTTCATACTTTCGCTATCTGTTCTAGGATGTTCATGGTTGCTCTGTACCGAATAACGACATCATAGATGTTCTCTGAAATGAGAAAACTGAAATGAAATATTTCGCTTCAATGTATTCCTATGGGCGCTAAGCCTATTTTTCACCCCTAGTCGGCTGCGGCGCCGCAAGCGCCCCCTTTGTTTGTAAACACGAAGGAGTCCGCGGGACGCAGCGGCTGAAATGTATGAAGCAGGTGAGCACAACGCGACTGAAAGAGATATATATGCCACAGATGAGGCAGGCAACAGACACACACCTCAGTGCAGCTCGAAGATGCAGACAACTTGATTTCATGGGATATATCGATCCCCGCGTCGATTCAGGCGATAATCAAGTGCAGGACAGGAAGCAGATGACAGACGCAGCGGCAGCGTGCTTCAACTGCGTCGGTGATAAATCCTAGTGCCATCCGCCAAGCTTTCTCTAAAAGATTGCAACATTAGCCAGCCATGAACAGTGTTCTTCACACTCGCAGGCACATACGCACCTTATTTTAGAACTGTTAGCCTGCACGAACGAGACGATAACATAGGACTCTGCACTGAAGTAGCTTCTGTCCTGACAGTGTTCTGTGGCTGACCTGCTCGAATAAAAAGCAGTCAGTCTCGTCTCCTTTAAAGACGGCACAGCGCTTAAGTTGTTTTCCCATCCTGTGATGGGAAATACGAGTGTCGATGTACTCGCCATATGCGCTGAATTAGCTGGCGAACGAAAACAGTTGCAGCGCAGCTAAGCGCGCGACGGTTAGAACGGCGAAGCAACCCTTTACGATGGCGGCGAGGCGCGGTTGCCAGACTGGCTGGGAAGATTTGCGAGGTTTCGCAAAGGGGAATAATTTGTGTCGAATGACGGTCCGAAAATTATGAATTAGAAGAAACCGCTTTACAGAACATCGGCTGAATTCATGAATATCATAACCCAGCTCCCTCATCCTGAGGGCGTTAAGGCTACAAACCAGGATCGGCTATCACTGTAAATGGTCATGTCCGGAATTTCGCATATTGTAACACCCAAAGATCCGTTATATCAGTCCGTTGTGTCCCCTTAAACATCGTAACGAGCTTGATACGAGGTTTCGAACATGGTGCGCGATATAGCCCAGCGTTCCACGTGTTGTATGCGCACTCCTTGCTCTCAGAGTCGGAAAGCAGCCCGAAACAAAATGGAGTACTAGCCACATTGGGTAACAAGACGCGAGCGCCATCTGCGCAATGCCAGCGCACCGGCTGTATTGCAGGTTGTATCTTTTGGCGCGTTGCAGCGGTGTCATCTAGTGGCTATGTGTATTATGGCTGGTGTTGTGGCACATGGAAGCAGCAGCATGGCTAACGAACTAGTGTTTATAACTGGCAGCTCGCCTATGATAGTGCTTACCGCCATCCTTGGCATCCTCATTCTCCTGGTTATTCTTGTGGCCGGCCAGAAGAAAGAATATGCAAATAAGGAGCCTTCCGAAACAACCAAGGCAAAGAACACTGTGCAGATGGAGGTGCGAGTAGTGCTGAAGGAGAAGAACGTTCAAGAGAAGAAAAGAGATTTAGAAAGCTGGCTGACGACCACATTAAAAGAAGACAACGGCAACAACCTGGATCTCGAATGTAATGGCAACGAGAAATACTTGGCGACTTCAGCTGCTGATCGCTGTCCGCAGCGAGCCGCCAGCTGGCAGAAGGCCTCGGCGCTCACCTGCTCGCCCGCACCCCGGGGTCCCCTGAGCACGCTGGAAGGCACCTGGTGTCTGCCGCTGTGCGCCGACGACCTGTACCATCAGCTGCTGCGCTACAGGCTAACCCCTCACGAACTGTACTGCTGCGGCTACCCGCGCCCGTGCCCAGATGAGCCGGGCCGCGCCGTGTGGTTTCAAACGGACGTCGCGTCGGCCAACTCGAGCCGCAAGACCTGCTGCCGCTGCGGCTCTTCGTTTGTCATCACGCCGGACGGCGAGTACTACGCCAACGACGATTGCATCTACCACACAGGTCGCCGTATCATGGACAGATTCACGTGCTGTGGCGCTACGGGCAAAGAGCCGGGCTGCCAGCGCTCCGAGTACCACGTATGCCCCCAGGGTGCGCGGGGCAAGGGCAACACGCTAGCCCGTGGCTTCGTGCACACACGCCCCGACAACGGCGTCGCCGGCGGAGTGTTTGCGCTCGACTGCGAGATGTGCTTCACCATCCGCGGTCTCGAGGTGTCCAAGGTGAGCGTGGTGGGTGTCAACGGAGTGACCGTGTACGACTCGTACGTGAAGCCCGGCAGCCCCGTACTTGACTACAACACGGCCTTCAGCGGGATCACCGCCGACCACCTGCGCAATGTGCGAACCACACTTCAGGATGTGCAGGCGGTGTTGCTGCGCCTCTTTACCGCCTCCACGGTGCTTGTGGGCCACGGCCTGGAGAACGACCTGCGCGGCCTCAAGATCCTGCATGATACCATTGTGGACACCGCCGTCGTGTTCCCCCACCACCGGGGGCTGCCGTTCCGCCGGTCGCTGCGCTCGCTGGTCGATGCCTATCTGAACCACGAGGTGCAGGTGGACGGCGTGCGGGGACACGACAGCGTCGAGGATGCCCGCGCCTGCATGGAGCTCATCCTCTGGAAGGCGGCGCGTGATCAGATACAGCGCCAGCGCAGGAACCGCGGTGCCGGCAGCCGACGCTTGCAGCCGTCACTCTGATTAGCGGGACGCGGCCGTGAGTGTGAGTGTGTGGTGCGGAGGATAGAGAACCGCAACGACCCTCGTGCGCCGGTTCAGTCCTTGCTCTCTCTCTGGAAGATGAAATAAATTTATGCTGCTCGTCAGCGACCAAAGCACACTGCCACCACCCGCTCCGAAACAAACAATGATCCTCCACGTCGTCTAGAGGGGAATTCGTTGTGTCACATAACTGTCCGAAAATTATGAATTAGAAGAAACCGCCATGCAGAACATCCGCTGAATTCCTGAATATCATACCTCCTCCACCTGCCCCTGAGGGCTTTAAAGCTACAAACCAGGATTGGCTATCGCTGTAAATGGTCATGTTCAAAATTTCACATATTGTGCCACCCAAAGATTCATTATATTAGTCCAGCTGTGAAGTAGGTGCCCACATTTGAAGTGGTTGCTTTCAGGTAGCAGTTCAGCGGAGAACCAGACGTCTCTTTGCGACCAGCGTCATAACGCGAAAATCCTAATTGGTCGAGAGTGTCATAGCTATACAGCCACATGACATTACAATGGAATTTGAAATGCCTCATCGTGCTCACGTGGAACTTGATGTCATGGGCGGAATGAAAGTGATTAACTCATATGAAAAGTAAATTGCAAGTTGCCTGATCTCGTGAATGATTTATGTTTACAAATATCTATACTTCGCCGACGCAAAATTATTTTCGTTTTTTTTTTGTCGCAAGTGGAATTTGATCCCACAGTTGCAAGAAAACATGACACGGTAACGAGTAGGCCCCGCAATGCCCCCATTCACAGCTTGGAAACAAGCGGGTGTTTATATACGTTTCATCATGCTTTCTTTCTTGTCAGTGGTGTCATAGGAGTGCATGCCATAGTGATGAGAATGTCTGTAATTATGAGAAGACTGCAGGCCGCTATGGTGTCATACTCTTAAGGCGGAGCTTAGGTGCATCTAAAGTTTTCTGATTGAAACAGAAGTTCCAAGGTCTAAGGGCAGTGTACGGAATAGGTTTTAGTTTACAAAGTTTAGAGAAGCGGTTCGTGAAACTTTCAGGTGGTACACGGGGATATTTTGGAGCCTGGAGAGACTTCGGAAAGTTCGACGAGCTGGTGCTCTTTAATGCGCACTTGCATCGCAAAGTACATGGATGCCTTACTTTTTGCCTCCATCGAAAAGCAGCCACCGCATACTTGGGCATAGAAGTCGAGCGTAACCCCGGCATCACTGTGGCAGTTAATAAAGAGTGACTACCTCTCCCATGATTAGAATGGATGCAAGCATGAACCTGTATGGGCTCTATGGTGATCATCCCATTTGGGAGTGGCTGCAATATTAAGGCATTTTTGGCCAGGATGACGGGTCTTCTGCTGTGGCATGTAACTCACAAAGTGATAGCTTTCCACACCCTGCTTTCTTTCTCATGTGATAAGACTCAATAGGTGCAAGCATGATTTAGCATAAGCATGCTAAATCATGGGGTGACCCAACTTATTCGAAATCACTACTGCTCTGGTCACAATCAAGCTGGGTTGAATGCCAATTTTGAGAAATGTTGGCAAAGTCAAATTTTGAGCTTTAGTGGTTGACCCATCTAAATCTGATTGTTTTTCTTGGTTTATGGGGTTTAACCTTCCAAAGCAACTCAGGCTGCAGTGGAGGGCTGAAATTGTGACCACTTGGGATTCTTTACGTACACTGACATCAAACCGGTTGCTTTTACTGGTTAACCTCCCTGCCTTTCCTCCTCATCTTCCTCTTTCCTCCTGACATCACACACCACTTGGGCACCTTAGATTTTGCTTCTCTCACCCTGAAAAGCCGCCACTGATGTCTGGATTTGATCCCACATCCTTAAGCACAGTAGTTGAGCACCCTAACCACTGCACCACTCCAATGGGTACCACCTAAATTTGATAAGCATCACTGAGTTGGCCTTAGAGAAATTGCAATGAACACTAGTTTTGGCCAAATATAGATGAAGCCATATTTTGAGGGTCCAGGGATGAAATTTGGGAGATAGTGCATCTGAATATTGAAGTCACCACTGAATTGGTCAAATTAAAAATAGGCAGGACACCAATAATGATCACACTTGAATGAGCTCAAAATTCAAGGGTTCTGAAGACCAAATTGAATTGATATACTCAATTTATGTTGGACATAATTTTGGTGAACTTAGGTTGACATCAAAATTTGGGGAGCCAGAGTGTAAAATATTGGGAGTTACACATTTAAATTTTGAGGTCACTGCTGAACTGGTCGTACTCAAACTAGGTTGGCACTACTTTTGTTTAAATTTAGACGAGGTTGTTTTGAGGATACCAGACTGGCATGTGTCTCAGACACTACTGGGAAACATGTTGGCCCTGTACAAAGGCTTAAAAAGTGGAGAGCTTGTCTCATTAAAACCCACTGGCCCCCGCATAATCACATTTTGTTGCCTGGTATTGCCTGCTTTGGCTCGTCAATTCTAGGTTACCGACAAGAGGAGCTAAAAATTTTCATCCTTAAAAAATCATGCAGTTTACTGCTGGAATATGCAGTCACACATACTTTTTACTACATATGCAGGTAACAATAGTCCTAATAGTGCATTCCTGAGAGTAAGAAAGTAAGAAAGTGCCACTCATGCTCATGTTTTCCTTTCAAGAGCTTGTCACCAAGGTAAAATCTTGATCACATATGAAAGTAAAATTTAGGAAAAATACCTGTCCTTTATAAGAAGTCCCCATGGATGCTGAAGAAATCATGCTGCAACATCCCACTGCTACTTGCCAGGGAAGTCAGGCTGCCTTGTTGTTACTTGTCAGCACAGACCACAGCAACAGGAAGTCTCCAGATATGGCCGAATGAAGCAACAAGAGGACTGCATACACATATGAGAACACTAGTCAGAACAGCAGGAAGAAAGTTCTTTTCAATAATAAAAAAGGGAAAGTGAAATACAAAAGCAAGATAAACATGAATAACACATTGCGGGCTAGTTAATTGATCATCACAAGGTAAAATAGTGCAAAAACCACACACAGGATGCAGAAAGGTGGGACGAGAGCAGGTGCTGACTGGCAACTAATGATTTATTGTTCTGATACCTCAGTAGATATACAACTGGCATTGCTCCTGCTTGATCTGTATTTGCGGTGTGGCTGTATTCTTTTTCTTTTTTTTTGATGCTGGCTGTATATCTAGTGGGGTATCAGAACAATACACGATTAGTTGTCAGTCAGCACCTGGGTTCGCCTCACCTTTCTGCATCCTGTGTGTGGTTTTTGCACTGTTTTACCTTGCAAAAGAAACATACGAGGAGTATTTCATATCGTTGCTGAGTAAAAACATAAAAAGAGAAGCCCAGAATTGGAAATGCAAAGCTCCACTGAGGAAAGATACAGTAACATGCTTGAGCACAAAATTATCTTCCATAGTGGAAGAATCAGTGATATATGCAAGGGGTTACAATTATCTGCTATGCATTGTATGGTACTAAAGGAATACATTACTGTCTGGGAATTCAGCCTCCACGCCACCAGGTATCAAACTATTTCAGGAGTTTCTGAAAGATTTTTATGCAATGATGAGATCCTTCACTATCAAACAGTAGCAAGCAACAATAAAATCTAGTGTGCCCATGTTTGTTTCTGTTAAAAATATGTGGACAAAGGAAATACAGTTGCTATTCGTTTTATTTATTTAGTTGTAACTAACACAGCATCATTTCCAGCTGTAGCAAGCATATGTGAACACAATGTATACACACACAATAGAGGTGAGCAAGCTTATCTAAAGCTTTAGAATGACTTTTATGTAATAAAAGGAACAGAAATAATTTATCTAGCCATGCAGAGGAGACAATGCATGTACTAAAGCAGAGCTGCACAGTTTTAATAGCCTTAGAAGCCCAAGCAAAATACCCTTTTTTGTCATTATTGCCCTTTTCACAAACATAACAGGCTGGCCGAGAGCTATTTTACATACAATACATCTAATTATCAAACATTCAAACTGATCATCTTTTTAAGTACTTGATAAGCTCAGGTAGACATGACTGAGCTTTCAAAACATCATCTGTTGGATAGAACTCTCAATATACTCTAGGATAGGTCTGATAATAAAGATCTGCGTGGCGAACAGCCATTCATCACTTCCATGTGCTATGCAAGCTTAATAGCATTATCTATCTTACAGGATACTGTTGTCATTTTCCAAAGCTAAGAACCAAATTTCATGGGGGTTTGAAAAGACATCTTAGAGCAAAGTTTATTGTAGGACATTCAACAAAAAATTCAATCACAACAATATATAAACACGTTCGACAGCCTCTGGCTTTCTGCACAAAATCCAGTTCACATCTCATGGCAGAAAGATCTTTTTCTGCCATCCATGTTTACCCAGGCAGAACCCCAACATGCAATTTAAAAAAGATTGTTTTCCAAGCAGGCTGTAAAGGCATTTGTTTTACACATTACAATGAATTATTTGATAACCATAAAAGATCACCAACACTGATACTTCCCTTCATCTAGCAGCCCACCCCTTCTGCAACAAGCCCACTCATGTTTGCAGAACTAAAAAAACACGAAAACAACTAAACCAAAAATGTTCTCCAAAAAAGATAATTATCGAAATATTACTTCATGATGTTACTGCTAGTAAGTGTTTGGCTCTAGGGTTAACTATGCATTTATTTAGGTTGTGAATAAAATGAGTTTGGAAGTTTTTTGCAAATCTTGGTGACTTGCAAGAAAGTAAATATTTGTGTATATGTTGCTTTGAGCAAGTAAATATTCTTGTTCAGTCACAGAAATATTATGCTTACATATACTGAGGCAGTCTAAATAACCAGTAACTGAATGTCAGCAACAACACGCACGCATGTGCACAATGCAGTTAGCTATATTATGAAGGAAGAGTGGAAGGCAAATAGCCTGAACAATACTCCCTGAATATCAAATGAATGGCTTTCTTCCCTAAAATTTCAATGCATTCTTTCTAATTTAATATAATGCAAGCATAATCAAGGGCATTAAAAATTAATAATGCTGAAAGCACCTGCACCTCTCAGATTGAGTGTTGAATGCTAATTACTATGTGTCATTTCAATCAGCCATATCTGTCATTGAGCTATTATAGCACAGGTTTACTCAATTTTGCCTCAACTAGAAATAGTAGCTACTGTTGCAATAAAACAGCTAAGTATATCTCCTGTTTTAAAGCACTGAAGAGACCACGAAAGATTTTCTTTAGTGCAGACTATGAGCAAGATACACAAAAAGGTCAGTCTTGAACTATGAAGCCAGCAAGAATTATATAACAGCAACGAGCTAGATTCAAGCTTTGTTCTAATGAAGCCTCTTACACATCCACTCTTTATGCTCTCAAAAGAAAACAATAAATGCAAGAGAGAGCATGAACCAGTAAAGCGTTGACAGTCTAAGGCAAATACAAGAATGCAAAAAGATATCAGCTATGTGATGCATACCGATCCAATGTCTCCTTTACAGGAAGGATGCTTTAGCTCCAGGTACCCATGGCTGGTAGGGTAAACTGTCCCAACATATTAATGACGCTGTCTGGCTCATATTCAGGCAGCACTCCCTCGATGGGAAATTAAATCAAAAGCAAAAACAGTGTGACGATACAATTGTATCAGCTGGACTGCGAGCATTGTTGACAAATGAGAAATAATTGCTGTATAAGAAATTTTTCATTAATGCCATGCTTCTAAAACATCGTGATAACATACCATTATTTTCCCTATACTTCCCAAGAAAAGCTGAGAAAATGAACTCCTAGCAGCTCTAGGTTATGCATGCCATGAGCCACCAACAAACTCAATCTTATCATTTGTTCCAATTCTGACCCCAATCAGCATGCTAAAACTTTAATAAAACTAATAACTTCCATAATTGAAATTCACTTTTCAAATTACATTGTTTCTCTGTGAAGCTTAAAGGCTATTAGATACTAAACAAAACAGGAGACTAAGTTTCAAAGCTCGAATCACTTAATTTACAGCCAGTTTTTAGCTTGAGCCACAAAACTTGCCAGATTTCCGTCCCCACGCCTCTGTTAAAAAAATGAAAAAAAAAAAAAACATTGGGCCTGTACTACCTAAATAAACAATACGTACTAACCTACTGAGGATATAAATATAACTATTACTGCGTTGGAGTCTGCGAATTATGAATAAAATTATATATAACAATCTGTGTTTACTATTCACTACTAGTCAACTGCTGCTTCGACGAATAAGAATACGTCACGCTACGTCATCATAAACTAAGCAAAAAAAAAAATGTGCGCAGCAGCAAGTGAAATATTTATAATACTAATTTATAACCTAAAATTTTGGCTGAAAAAAGGTTAGTGTTTATTTTCTTAGTAATTTTAACTTAGGTATCGGCGGTGTCCAAGGAGGTTGGCGGTGTCGGCGTTTGGCGCGTTGTCTGGCACGTGCTTTTATTTCAGTCGAAGCATTTCGCGTACTCATACCAAATCCTCCTTGCTAATCTCTGGATTAGCAAGGAGGATTTGTGGAATCCGCGCTTGATTGCTACAATCAAGCGCAGAGTTTGGACGCGCTTGATTGTGACGTGCAGTTGCAGAGGGAGCTTTTCTCATGTAGTGCAATTTCTAGCTTCGCTCTGGGCTTCGGGTTCGGCTGTGCATTGTGCGCTTCACTAGACGCAAGAAAATTTGGCTCCCCGTGGCCTACTTATCTCGTTGTTTCGCCGAATGTATTCCGTCTTTTTAATACAAAAGACCTGCAGTTGCTGCAGTGTTCTATTCCATAGCTCTAAGGCTGTACGTTATGGCACTGCATTTACTTACCTCCGAATTCCTTTTTGCGGTCAGCTAGACTACGCATCCGCAATTAATAATTCAGTGTTCAATGCATCAGATAGAGACAGGAAATACAGGCTGTATGGACGGTTGATATCGCTTGTCGAATATCGCAGGCAGCAACAGCTGGTGAATATTCGAGGTTGCTTTGGTTACTTTTGGTACATATATTAAACCATATATGTATGAGTGCAAACTGGGTTTGCATTATGGCTCAGCAGTGCAGCTGATCAATCTAGGTCAGCAAAAACGGTATATAATAAAAACTCCTGCTTTGGAAGGCGCAGTTGTACTGATTGTGCCCTGTATCTGAATTAACTCAGCAGTTTTTGCGGAGCCTCCCTGCCCAATTTCTATAGTTGCCATCTTTCAGAGATTTGTTCAAGTCAGTGCAGTGGCATCGTCTTTTGACTTGCTCTTATGTGAAAATTGCAATATGGGCAGGATGGTATGTTTTTCATCGAGACACTGGCCAAGCCAAGTAAAAAAAATATGATTTCCAATTAAAGTTTGCAGTTGCAAAATTTCTAAACACGCTTTTGGAACAGACTCGAAGCTCCAATTTGAATAAATTGAACACTCCAATTAGGCAGTTCAGCTAAGGCTTCCAGTCTTACTGCTTATTTTACTGGCACTGACCTGAAATGGCAGCTCCCAGCGGGCAACAGGCAAGCATTCATATGACACATAAACCATAGGAACACTGTATATACCGGAAGAGTTGACATGATCTTTTCTTCGTTATGGCTTATATACCTTGCACATTGGACCCTCCTCTTGCATTCAGTGGCAGATCTTCAGAGGTCAGAGTTACTTCGTTTAATCACAACTTCTGTGGTTATAGAAATTATACAAACTGCACAGCAATTTAAGTTGCAACATTTTTTTATTGAGTGTTGAACAGGGCCTTCCAATTGAATGATTCGAAGTAAATGCCAATCAGAAGTAGAGAAACCATTTGAGCTACATGATTACATTCACAAGTCCAGCTGGCGTGTCTTATTTAATCTATTTCATTCCTAATAGACACATGGTATCTTTTTGCCTGGGGTAAATTGGCAACATACTTGGCAAAGTTACTGTTCAAAAGCAATTAAATTATATTACCAATTACTTGCTAAGCCTTAAAGATATAATGAAATTACGGAATACTTCTCTCAAAAAGTAATGACAATACAATACTTCCACAGAGCAAATTCCTTCTCATTAATTACAGTCTGGATTTCATCCGTATATAAACTAAGTAAAGGTTGTGAACAAAACCTCTCTAAACACTAGAGCACAATCTTTCATCTTCCCGCCAAATTCTATCCAGTGAGACTATTCTCTCCCCTTTTCCTACAGAACAGGCTATTAAAAATATAAGACAATAGCAACAAAAACAGAATCATGGTCAAACACGCCATGAACATTTCCACCTGTCTCTTCCCCTAAACCCCTTTTTTGCCCGTGATGGCAAGTGTAACCAGGCGCCACTGTGCCTCTAACCAATATGCAACAGTGAGTGCTACTGCACACTTTCAACTAGTTTTGACCTTTTACCATTTTGCACCATCTGTCACTTCGATGGACCCTCAACGCCTTACATGTATACCTTCCTCTTAGAGAGTGGTTGTGACCCAGAGACACAGGGCAGGTCTGAGGCCTCGAACTTGTAGTTCCACTCAATTCTGTCTTTTTTTTGCTTATTCATCACTCTGGGACAGGCTTGCTGCATGTCGTTACTGCTTTCTTGGCATCGTGCATAGCATAAGTATAGAAACAGCAGTGATTCACTTTAGTAAAAGTAATTTTAAAATGAATGAATTACTTTCAGTGCCTAAAGTCTGGCTCTTTCAGAGACTACAAATTCGAGCACAATTGTTGAGGGGGAACTAAGAGGGTGAGAGAAAGGGCTGGCAGCCTTTGCACATCTTTGTATTTAAATGGGAGAAATTATATATATATATATATATATATATTGTAAAAGAAGGCTAGGTTGAGACGGCAAGGTCGTGACGGCAAGGCCAGCGATGCCTTGTCTAGCGTTTTTAATCCGGTGACAAAACCCAGGCGCGTGCCGGAGCCGGCGCCGCGGGACGATGATGATGGTATGTACAAATGAAAGAGGAAGATCATGGCATATACAAATGAAATAACATCCACGGAAGGCTCACACAATCTTCCCGGGGGGTCGGAAGCGGCCAGCCTGGCCGCTCCTACCTAACCGATGCATCGCGGCGCACAAACGGTTTCAGGCGAGACACATGAACAATTTCAGTTCCACGGTGGCGTCGATCAGCTGGGGGATCAACAGGCGTCACTTTGTAGTTCACTGGAGAAGTTTGGCTTATGACCTCATAGGGACCTACGTAGCGGTGGTGGAATTTGTCACTAAGGCCAGCGCTGCGCAATGGTGTGTAAAGCAGTACTTCGTCCCCAGGACGAAAAGAGACCACTCGATGTGTAGAATCATAGCGAGTTTTGCGGACTTCCTGGCACGCTGCCGTGTTGACGCGGGCAAGATGACGGCATCTGGCCACACGAGATAAAAAATGGGTAGGTACTGATGTGGAGTAGTCGGGCGTAGAGAAGAAGGAAGCGTCGAGAATTGTAGTGGGAGGACGGCCGTAAACAAGGAAAAATGGTGAGTAACCGGTAGTTCGCTGTACTGCTGTATTATAGGCGAATGTGACGAATGGTAGAATAGTGTCCCAATTTCGATGATCTGGTGTGATGTACATTGATATCATGTCCGACAAGGTGCGATGAAATCGCTCAGTCAGACCGTTAGTCTGGGGATGGTAGCTTGAGGTTGTCTTATGAAGGGTGGATGAGGCGTGAAGAACTTCGGCAACGACTTTCGATAAGAAGGCTGTACCGCGGTCACTTAGGAGCACCCGAGGAGCGCCATGACGCAATACAATTGATCGCAAAAAGAAATTTGCTACTTCTTCAGCGGAACCAGTCGGTACAGGTGCTGTCTCAGCGTAGCGTGTGAGGTGGTCGACAGCTGTTATAATCCAATGGTTACCCCCATAGGAGAGAGGTAGGGGACCATATAAGTCGATGCCGACTACGTCGAATGGCGTGGAGGGACAAGGAAGAGGTTGTAGAAGGCCAGCGGGCGAAGAAGTCAGCCGTTTGCGACGTTGGCACAGAGGGCAGGATGCGACGTATTTGGCAACGGTAGAAGATAAGCCAGGCCAAAAGAATCGTTTTCTCACGCGGTCGTAGGTTTTGTCAAAACCAAGGTGACCTGCAGTAGCGTCATCGTGGAGAGCCGCCAGTATACGTGGGCGAAGCACACGCGGCGCGACTGGGATCCAGCGAGTTCCATCAGGGCAATACATGTAGCGGAGTAAGATGCCATCTTCGAGCTTGAAATTGCGAAGCTGTCGGCGAAGCCTAGCATTGGGAGGGTCCGAAGCGCCGATAAGGCGGTCGATGATAGGACGGCAGTAGGCATCGGCTAATTGCTGTGAGCGGAGAGCGTGCTTGTTCCCAGAGTCGTCAAAACAAACGGTTGTGATATAAGTCGGGCAAAGAGATGCTCGGCTCTGGTCAGAGGTGGAAATGAATTGGGAAGAAGAGCAGCAAGTGGATTCCGAAAGGGGACAGCGAGAGAGAGCGTCGGCGTCTTGGTGTTGGCGACCAGATTTATAAGTGACGTCGAAATGATATTCTTGCAGTCGTAGAATCCAGCGGCCAAGTCGGCCTGTCAAATTTTTGAGTGAAGACAACCAGCAAAGAGCATGGTGGTCGGTCACAACTGTGAAGTGCCGACCGTATAGGTAAGGGCGAAATTTTTGGACAGCCCAGACGACAGCAAGACACTCCTGCTCGGTAATGGTGTAGTTTTTCTCAGCTGGAGTGAGAGTCCGACTGGCAAAGGCAATCACTTTCTCACGCGATGTTGCATCACGCTGCAGAAGTACAGCGCCAAGACCGTGACCACTGGCATCGGTGTGCAGGATAGTTGGAGCGCTGTCACTGAAGTGGCCAAGAACAGGATCTGATGTGAGGGCGTGCTTGAGGTCATTAAAAGCAGTTTCGCACTGCTCAGTCCACACGAAAGGGCTGCGTGCTTTTAGTAGCTCATGAAGTGGTGCAGCAATAGTTGCAAAATGCCTTATAAAACGCCGGAAATAGGACGCGAGGCCGAGGAAACTGCGCAAATCTGTAGTCCGTTGTGGACGAGCAAAGTTCAAGACCGCGATTATTTTTTCAGGATCAGGGCGAATGCCGTCATGGCTGACCAGATGTCCCAATATTCTAATTTCCTTCTGTGCAAAGTGGCACTTCTTGGTGTTGAGCTGAAGGCCTGCCGAAGCGAGACAGGTGAGGACTTCATTCAGGCGCGTGAGATGGTCATTAAAGGTTGCCGAAAAGATAACAATGTCGTCCAAGTAACACAAACAGGTTCTCCATTTTAGGCCACGAAGTACAGTGTCGATCATTCTTTCAAATGTTGCTGGTGCGTTACAAAGTCCGAAAGGCATAACGTTAAATTCGTAAAGGCCATCGGGTGTTGCGAAAGCGGTTTTTTCTTTGTCGTCCTCGTGCATAGGTATTTGCCAATAACCTGAGCGAAGGTCCAAGGTCGAGAAATATTCGGAGCCTTGGAGGGAGTCAAGGGCGTCATCGATTCGCGGCATCGGATATACATCTTTGCGGGTAATTTTGTTGAGTGCGCGGTAGTCAACACAAAAGCGTACCGAGCCGTCCTTTTTTTTAACTAGCACTACAGGGGAGGACCACGGGCTTGTTGAAGGACGAATTATATTGCGATGGAGCATGTCATTTACATTTTCTTCAATTACTTTTCGTTCAGAGAGGGAAACCCGATAAGGCCGTCGGCGAATGATAGAGTTACCTTCAGTAATGATGCGATGGTGTGCAACACTAGTCCGTCCCAGAGGTGTGGAAGTGGCATCAAAAATGGCTTGGTGGTGTCGAAGCAATGTCAGCAGTTCTTGGCGTTGGTTCGGCGGGAGTTTAGGATTAATAGTCTTTGCGAGAACAGAAAGAGAGACGTCTGTCGAAACACGTTGCTGAGGCGGAGGGGCGGTGAGCACCATCAGGGAAAAAGGTTGAGCATCCACCATACAATTCAGAGAAGTTCCTTTTGGGAGCACGAGGGATTCATGTGAAGTGTTAGTGGCCACTACTGTCGCTGAGCCGTTGTGGAACCGGACAAGACTTGACGGGAAGGCGATGCCGCGTGGAAGATGACTATATGATGGTGCAATGAGTACGTCCCCGTCAGTGATGTGGTCAGAAACAACAGTAAGCAGTTTTTCGCACTGAGGAGGCAAAACAGTATCAGCGGCGGCAACGAGGGGATGATGTCGTTCAGAAAAGTCAGATGAAAAATCGCTGTCTGTCATATGGATAACACGGTCACCACAAGAAATTAACGCTGAAGCGGTTGACAAAAAATCCCATCCGAAAATCATGAGATGCGCACAAGGTGAGAGCACAGCAAACTGCACATGATGGCGGATTCCGTCGATAACAACTCGTACGGTGCACTTCGCTGAAGGGCGCAAAGGGACGTCATTGGCTCCACGGAGTTCAGGCCCATCATATGGGGTTGTCACTTTTCGCAAACGGTAGCACAAATCAGCGTGAATGACAGAAATTGCAGCCCCTGTATCAATCAAAGCTTCAACCGGTAAACCTTCAGCGATAACAGCAATCACGTTATACGGGCGATCAGGAGGACTTTTAGTTAGTTCGCAGAGTGCAGTTTGACCTCCGGAAACTGCAACACTTAGTTTTCCGGATGGCGGACAGGGAGAACGGTTGCGGGGCGGAGAGGGGAAACTGAGCGGCGGTATGGGGATGTGGATCGGCGTCGGGATACATGGTTCCCACGAGGCTCAGAGGAAGATACTGGAGGTGGGGAGGATCGTCGAGGTGGGCTTGGAATAGACCGCCGTTGATAATATGAGGTTGAAGGCATGTCGCATTCGAAGGTGTCGTAACCACGGCGCTCGTTCTGGAGGCGGCGACGACAGAAGCGGGATATATGTCCTCTAATACCACAGTAATAGCAGACTGGTCGGGGGGGACGCCAAGGTGCGTAATTGGGTTGTGTAGGTTGAGCCATCGCCATTGCATTGACGTGATTGTATGTTGGTGGTGGTTGGGGCGGGGGAACCAAAGAAGGGGAGGATGCAGCGACGTGCGCGTAGGTCGGCGCTGGGCGGTTTGCAGAAGGTTCGGTTGTCATAGGGCGGCTGATGGTAGCTAACTCTTCTTTAATCATGTTACGGAGAACGGCGTCATTAGGAGGTGCGGAAGAATGATCGCAGCCATGTCGACAGAAAGGATTGAGGGCTTGAAGCTCCTCGCGGATGATTGCTCGTATCATTGCCCGCAGATCAAGGTCAGCAGAGGTCGGACCAGTTGCGAAGCCGGGCTGTAATCGAGAGGACTGCAGCTGGTCGAGGCGTTGACAGGTCGTAATAATTGAATCAACACTTGAAGGATTCTGGGCAACTAAGGTGTGATATGCCATAGCATTGATCCCTTTTAAGACGTGGTGCACACGTTCAGGTTCCGTCATGGTGGGGCTAATGCGCCGACAAAGTGCAAGAACAGCCTCTATGTAAGACGCATATGATTCATCGGGTCCTTGAAGGCGGGAAGCGAGCTTGTTTCTCGCGATCTCAGACCGAACTGCCGGGTCGGCGAAGTATTGGCGGAATTGCTGTTTGAAAGTGGTCCAGTTAGTAGTGTGGGGTTCGCGATTAATGAACCAGTTTCTGGCGACCTCAATTAGATAGAACGAAACGTTGAGGAATTTTAAAGCATCGTCCCACCGGTTATAGGCACTGCAGCGTTCATATGTGTCCAGCCAGTCATCCACGTCTTCGTCACGACGACCAGCGAACAGCGGTGGGTCGCGTTGACGTGTGGGCAGAGTCGGAGGCATCGGTGCAGCTGAGGTAGAGGGTCCGGCCGGGTCGGGATTGCTCTCGGTGGACATGGTTATGGTTGTAGTTGCCAAACGGCGACCGGAACGTAGCTCCAGCGAGAGGCAGCAAGGGGATCGAATTCGACCTCCACCACTTGTAAAAGAAGGCTAGGTTGAGACGGCAAGGTCGTGACGGCAAGGCCAGCGATGCCTTGTCTAGCGTTTTTAATCCGGTGACAAAACCCAGGCGCGTGCCGGAGCCGGCGCCGCGGGACGATGATGATGGTATGTACAAATGAAAGAGGAAGATCATGGCATATACAAATGAAATAACATCCACGGAAGGCTCACAATATATATATATATATATATATATATATATATATATATATATTAAGGAAGTTTTTGTGATCATTTTATGACATGCACCAGAAAAACGTGATCCCTGCACTCTGCCAGTATGATCAATGATTTGTGATGTAAAGCAGCATATAGTAAAACAACAAAGCAATATTTGCATGTGCAACATATGCAATATTTTTTCCTGAAAACGCTATCTTGTAGCACAGTTCACATCGAGAACTGAACTTCTGACTGTCTGGTTGGGAAGAAAATTTTATAAGAGTGAATAAGTTTAAATAGAAAGTTTGCAAATAAATTGTCTTTGAATACACTTTAAGCCATGAGAGTGCTATGTTCTTTAAAGCACTTTATATAGAAAGTGCGATCTTAATTGCACGTTAAATGTAAAATCAACTAAGTAGACAAAATATATACTATAATTTTTGCACTTCAAATGAACGCAATGAAAATTAGCAAAAAATATTGTAAGAGCTACCAGCTTGGTCTGACGCGACAAGTACAGCATATGAATAATATTGTGTGAGCATATTGACAATTTTCTCAGCCAGCACCTAAAACACAGTGCGAACCGGCAAAGCCAAAGAGATGGCACGTGAGAATACCTTAATTAGTTCCAGCCTCTGTGTAAAGGGACTGACTTTTGTTTTCTTCATCACAGGCTTTAGAAAATTCTAATTCTTACTAAAATAAATAATGATTCTTACAAAATTTGCAGCAAAATTTTCTAACAATCATAAGCATTCTCTGATTGCCACTGAGAAGAATAAAATTCGAGGACACTTTGGTGACTAAAGTGATGAAAGGCAAAAGCCTAAGTGCTGCATTCTGCTACGCGACTGTTGCACATGTAGCGGTGAGTACTGTAAAGCGAGCGACAAGTAAAGCGAGCGACTACTCTTTCACATTCTGCGAGTGCATTTATTCAGTGAATTCTGCTTGGCAGCGCAGCAACAAGATTGTGCTCCTTGCATTTTCGCAGTTGTTCTACATTTACTGCTATGTCGTTGATTTTACCGGCTGTGTGTCATTAATTAGTAATTATGAATGAATTAGGCATTAATGTGTAGTTAGTAATTAATTAAATAATGAGTCATTTATTTGTAGTTAGCAATTAATTAGCAATTATTTATTAAATAGTCATTAATTAGTAAACAGTCATTGATTACCATATAAGCCACGCATTCACGCATACTGTGGTGGTGCTCTGTGATTGGTCGAAACCTCCATGACATCATCCTGTCTCGACCAATCAGAGCCGCTGCAAAAGTGTGACACTGACTGACGACAACAATGAAGCAATAAAGGCGTTTACCTTAAAAGGTTGCACCTGTTTCATATTCGTGCAGTGC
Organism: Amblyomma maculatum; assembly: GCF_055883805.1. NCBI lineage: Eukaryota > Metazoa > Arthropoda > Arachnida > Ixodida > Ixodidae > Amblyomma > Amblyomma maculatum. Next base: position 94,045,038 of record NC_139350.1, on the reverse strand, counting down.
TGGACACCGGATATATTCAAGTGCGGCGGGTCTCAGACCTCTCGTAAAAACTGGTGAGGGTTATCAGACATTTTGACATGCCCCTGATTTTAAGTCGGTTTGTGGGGTTTAATGTCCCAAAGCAACTTAGGCTATGAGAGACGCCGTAGTGGAGGACTCCGGAAATTTCGACCACCTGGGGTTGTTTAACGTGCACTGACATTGTACAGCACACGGGCACCTTGCTTTTCACCTCCATCGAAAAGCTGCCACCGAGGCCGGGATTCGATCCCATGTCCTTTGGTACAGTAGTCGAGCGCCATAACCACTGCACCACCCCGGCGGGGTCCCTGACTTTTAGTGATAATCTTTTCATGTGTCTAAAATAATGTGGGCCATTTTGAATTGCACCTTTATTGTAATGCTAGTGTATTGCATCTGGCAAGTATATTCCGACTGAAATCAGGACTAGCGGCTGGTAATCGATATGCCTCAAATGGCAAGTATATGATACCTTGCTTGTGACCATTGATGAGATAGAAACTTCAAAAAGGCTTGAAATTGAATCTAAGACAACAGCAAAGATAGGAAGAGAGCCTAGTGGATTAGTGAACAAGCAGGAGCTCAAAGGCAAGATATCTAATTTATTTCTAAAGGAATGAATTCCATAAAAAGATATATGTAACAAGGGGACCCGATAGCCAGGTGGGCTGGTGAAGTAGGTAGCTTGTAGGGATAAAGCAGTTTACACTAGAGAGGGTTAGTTGGATAGAAACTATAAAGGCGTTTGTCCTAGCTGTACATATCATTAGCTGTAAGGTGATTATGCTAATGATATGTAACTTGAAACCTACATGCCCTGAAGAGGCATGCTGTATTGAACAATTTCATGCCATAAAAAACTGAGATATTTAATGTTAAAACATCTGCATTGTACCGTCATATATTTAATACAAGCTGTTTTCATAGGCAGCTGAATTTGACACACATTTAAGATGGTGTACATGTCAAGTACAATAATTTGAGTGTACTAAAATTGTGCTTAGTAATAGGTTTAAGTCGGTTTATCCCCCATGAAAATAGACGCCTGGTAGACTTTGTTCAAGCGTACTCATTTCAGCTGGAAAAGCACATTTCCAGCTGAATTTCTAGATAGATTGCCATATTTTCCAGCTGGAAAAATATATTCCAGCTAGAGGCTTTACTGGAGGGATAAATTTTCCAGCTGTAAATCACAAAACTCCAGCTGGACATGATTTCTAGTTCCATAATCCAGGAGATGTTCAGATGTCATTCCAGCTGAAACTGCTTTTTTCCAGCCGGAAAGCATAGTTTTCCAATTGGATAATTTCGTTACACAGTTCCATAATCCTGCAGGAAATGAGTGTTTTTGTAGTCTGAGATGAGCTTTAACATCCCAGAGTGACTCAGGCTATGCGGCATGCTGTAGTGAAGGGCTCCTTAAATTTTTACCACCTGTGCACTGATATCACATAGCATATGGGCACCTTGCTTTTTGGCGCTGCCAAAAAGCGGTCTCCACAGCTGTGAATCGATTCCTTATTCTTAAATAGAGCAGTCGAGCACCCAATCACTGAGCCATCAGGTTGGGGCGCTATTTAAATACTTCTACTTACCATGTGGATTGTACTATATATAGACATACGCACATCAAATGAAAAAAACTGAAGTTATCTACAGGCAGCAAAATGGAACTGCAGTTTCACTTCACTGTACCATGCATGTTCTGCAGTGTGCAGTTTTACTGATTCTGACAAAATGTATATGATAGTATCGATAGTATTAATTGGTGACTCAAGGATGCACTGAGCTTTGTTCACCACTTGATGCTGCCTATCTGTAGTTGTAATAAACTCGATTATGTAAAGTGAAACTGAAGTCCCCGTTCATCTTCCGTAGACAGCTGTATGTTTTTGCCCTTTATAGTAAAGATATTTTTGGTAAAAATCGGTTATAGTAAAGTGCGCCTGGCCGTGGCGACGACTCACACGATATGACATCGCCGCCCACGCACTACCTAGAATCGCGAGGAAAATAATTTTTCTTTTTGTATTTCAAAACAAAAATACCACCGAGTGTCCTTTTAAGTGGCTTTACCACCAGGCTTAGCAATATTGAGAAGAAGCCTACTTTACAAAGGCCTTGGAGTCGTGAGGGAAAGCGCGCAGTGCGTATGGAAAAAAAGGAAAAAGCTGTCTACCAACATGGAAAGGAAGCGGCGCGGTCTGTTCAGAAAGGAGAGCAAAAGTGTACCAAGAAATAGTTAAGGGGAAGAAACGGGTGAACATTCCCAGCACTGCGCAGCAGCTTGAGGCAGCAGTGGCAAGAAGTGAAGGTGCAGTGTGTGTAGTCTTGCAGCACTTGACTGCCACTCGCATTTATAATTTATTGCCTTTTAAAAGACAGGAATAGCAAAATGTGACACCATGTTCATGCAAGGCTTTGATTTTCACTTGAAATCAAACTTGTTTGTATTCGTAGCCACATCCTCATGCTTAAGAGGTACTTCCACTAGATGTAAAAATTTTTGTAACTGAAAAAAATTGCATGAAAAGATAATAAGGGAGGGATGGAACCTATTTCATTTTTTTTTTCATTAAGCAACAAGACATGTTCATTAAGTGCCCATTCAACTACTAGACAACATCTTCAGGACCATGTCATCACCAACAACTGATATAGCAATGGCCCTGATATAGTAAAGACTTTTGCTGGTCCCAGTGACTTTACTATAAAGGGATTCTACTGTATGTTCAGTGCAGGAGGGTTCTCACATCAACCTTGTGTCAGCCACTATAGCTGACACAGCAGTCAGCTCAACCGCCAGAATGTGTTAATGTGAAGATATGAAGCAATTTGAGAACAAATTATGTGTTCCATATGACAAGAAATGAAGCTCACTAATGTAGCAGGTTGAGCATCTTTGTGTTGCATGACAGAATAAAAGCAAAAAAAAAAATGGATAGGGACACATTTAGCAACAAACGACAGGATGAGTACTCATTTGTCTGGTCATTCCTTTAAGAAAAAGAACGACGAATTGTGTCTTCATCATTTCTGAACTGCTCATTCCTGTCTGCCAAGGTTTCAATATTCTTTAAGAGAGGAGCTAAGAAAGAAATATCTAATACTGACCAATATCCATTCTGTCAGATTTTTCAAAAGCTCCAGTTAGAGTTAAAAAAACTGAGAACTCTTCAATAGACACTCTTAATATTAATGACAGTCAGTTCAGCTTTTGCAAACGACGGTCCATGAGAGCCTCGGCCGCATCGAGCCCGTGGACCTTCTGTTCGCCTTTGATGATGTGTCATTTCCTGTTTGCCAAGTTGACGCCTTGACTCCAACTCGTGTGGCTTCAGATCCGCTACAGTGGGACCTTTTTGACCATTCTGTAGACAGCGCTCTAGAACCGCGCCACCGCGAGCAACTTCTTAACCTTCTACACCAATTCCGCACCTCCTTCAACATTCCGCAATCTTCCTTGGGCCGCACGACGACCGTTTCCCACCTCATCGACACTGGCGCTCACCCACCTCTCCATCAGCGGCCGTATCGGGTGTCCCCGACTGAGCGCCGTGTTATTGCCCAACAAGTCGATGACATGCTGCAACGCGGAGTAATTAGAGAATCCTGTAGCCCATGGTCGTCTCCTGTGGTCCTAGTTAAAAAGAAGGATGGCTCCATACGATTTTGTGTTGATTATCGCCGAATCAACAAAATCACTCGTCGTGATGTGTACCCCTTCCCACGAATCGACGATGCCCTAGACTGCTTGCAAGGCGCAGAATTCTTTTCCTCACTCGATTTACGCTCCGGGTATTCGCAGGTGCCCAAGGCAGAGGCGGATCGTCCTAAGACCGCCTTTATTACTCCAGACGGACTATACGAATTTAATGTTATGCCATTCGGATTCTGTAACGCCCCAGCATTCTGTAACGCCCCAGCCACATTTGAAAGAATGATGGACACTGTACTGCGCGGCCTGAAATGGAACCCAGACGGCCACTGACGTCCGACGCACAACCGAACTCGGCCGCAACTCGGCGGCCGATTTCGGACGTCCGCCGGAATTCCGGCGTTCGTACGAAAGCGGATGGTCGAATTTGTTCGCCCAGCGGACAGCCGCCGTACGTCCGCCACTGGATTTGCTTTTACACAGCTATGATATCGTTTGTAGTCGTCGTGTTCGTCTGAACTGCGTATAAATCAGTAATGCCGTCAAGTCTGCATTATATGATGCTAGAGCGCATCGATGCGATAGAAAGCGTTTCCATTAAACAGTTTTTTTTTTTATTTTCCGCATGTTTCATCGATGAATTCTTCCATCAAAAATTTTTGATGAAAAGTTAAGAACAAAGACCTTGGAATAGACGCAGCAAGCTCAAAAAGAACGAAACCGAACCTATCCTCAAAAAAATCTGAAATGAGCCAATCCAATCCACCTGACAAGTTGAAGTTTAGCCATGGAAGATATGGCTTCACGTTTCCGTGTTCTGCATTTTCTGCGCAGCCCCGCCGGCGTGGTGCAGTGGTAAGACGCCCGACGGGTTCGATCCCGACCACGGCGGCTGCGTTTCGATGGAGGCGAAACGAAGTGGCGTCCGTGTGCTGTGCGATGTCAGCGCATGTTAAAGATCCCCAGGTGGTCGAAATTACTCCGTAGCCCTCCACTACGGCTCCCCTTTCTCTCTATCCACTTTCACTCCCACCATCATCCCTCCCTTACGGCGCGGTTCAGGTGCCCACAGAGCAAGTGTGACAGATGCTGCGCCTTTCCCTTCCTATGAACCAACCAACCAACCAACCTTTTCTGCACAGTTACAAATACCTACGGCTGTAATGCACTGCTAGCATTGTTTTTGCTGTGGCTTGGTGCGGCTGGCACGCTTTGTTCACCCGCCGATTCCAAAGTAAGTATTTCACCGAACTTTTGTTTCTTTAGTGGAACTTTTCGATGCACCGATGGTGCTGAGCTTTTGGGTAAGGAAACAGCTCTGTACAGCAGCCGAACGGTCGAGTGTTTTGGGCGAGACTGACAGGATGGCTCCGCGCCGACTAACTAAAGTGCAGCCTCAAGTCTGAGGGCCATCTTTCTCGGCATTACTGGACGCTGCGCCAGTAAGCCGCGCAACTTCTCTGTCTCTGATAAAGGAGTGGCTGCCCGAGCTTTAAAGGAGTGAATTTGTTAACCATGCGCAACGTGCTGAGTTGTAAAAACTATACGAGAAAACTTTTGCACTCCTCGAGCCTATCGTGCGACATGCCTACACTTGTAAAAACGTCGCGAGTTGTTTTTTTTTTTTTTTTAATGGACAGCCGCTGATCTTTTTCTCTTGAGCTTTACGGCAACTACAGTTTCTAGAAGGAACGGCTGTAGCCACTAAATAACTAAAGGTTTAGTACTCTCCTTCAGCTTTGACAAACCAGGACAGCACTTTGCGCATGTTGGTTATGCATGTGGGACCGAACCGCGCAGAACCGGACAAGGAGATGAGAGAAAAAAAAAAAGTCAGCACTTGTCTTTTTCTTGACCCGTTGTTCTGCGCTGTTCTGACATGAATTTGACATACCGCCGCCGCGATACAGTTGGGCTGTGAGCTCTGGTGCCTGCAACGCCTTCTTTTATGCAAAACAGGCATACTGGGAGACCATGCAAGCCGCGGGCTCAAAAAAAAAAAAACGAGCTGAGCAAAAGTGAGATGAAAACAAAATTGTTGTTGCTTTGTCCTTACAGATATTCAAAGGCTCCTCAGAACTTCACTGCATTATTGACAGCGAGATAATGCCCAAGCTACACTAGAGCCATGCAGCACCTTATAGTGCATGATACTGAGCTTATGTCTCGCACTGAAAGCTCTTACCATGTTCTTAGATTATCATATTAAAGTAGCTTTAAACCCATGCTTGTTAATACAATGATAGCCATAAATTGAATCTAGGGCATCATGCTCACATACAAGGCTTCTGATAACCGCTTGTAACATGATGTGGGCTATAGCAGAAACCTGTACCTGGTCATCTTACAAGCATTTGTGCAATTGATGCTTTTAATGTGTTGTAAAAGTTTTTGTGTTCTGTTTATGTATGGGAATGCTTTCCTTATTGAAGGCTAACATTTGGCTTGCTACAGCAAAACCTGTACCTAGTCATCCTAAAAACAGCACCGCAGTTGGTGCTTTTAGTGTGTTGTAAAAGTATTTGTGTTCTGCTTATGTATGGCAATGCTTTTCTCGTGAAGACTAGCATGAGGCTTCCAAAAATTTTTCAGATGCCATTTGCTGTAGCCGATTTCGTAGGCCAACAGGAAGCAGCACTTTGAGCATGGAAAACTGTCATCCACGGGGAAAAAACAGCAACATCCCTTTGCATTCTCATTTCTTTGGTATGGCTAAAAGTGAGTATTGTATCATTATCTATATTATTAATATTGAATCATGATTGTCAGTGTTGAAGTTGTTTGAGCGTGATGATTTTAAACACACAGGACATCCCTTCGACATTAAGGTTTTAGCTTGTTTACATGTAGGATGTAGAACTGGTTTCAACAAACTTTATGCAGCAAATTCTTTTTACATTGTCCACCATGTTACTTTTTGTCATTGTCCATTGAAGTAAATAACCAGTATTTTACGTTTACACAGTCGTCCACTCTTAGCTTGAATGGGAATGTGTGGCATGCAGTTTGCAAAATAGCAATGCATCCGTCACAGCCATGCATCAAGGCTAAGTGGCTCGTGCGTAAAGGGACCAGCCGCTCCAGTTTCACGTCATCTGCCTCTTTGCTCCGGTGTGCAGACGTGCATTCAGGCAAAGTGGTTTATGTGTAGAGAAACCAGGAGCTTCTTTGTCACATCTGGCTGATGTGTAGAGGGACCAGGAGCTGCTGCTTAACGTCCTTCGCCTCTTTACTACAGTGCACAGCCGTGCATTGATGCTAAGTGGCTTGTGCATGAAGGGCCCAGGAGCTGCAGCTTCACGTCTGCCTCTTCGCTCAGGTACGCAGGTGCGTATTGAGGCAAAATGGCTTATGCATAGAGGGACCAGGAGCTGCTGTGTGGCATAGTCTGTATATTTGCTATGGTGCTTATCGAAGTACAATGGGGGGGCTCATGTGTAAAAGTACCATGAGCTGCTGCGTCATGTCGTCTGCCTCTTTACTATGGTGCGCAGGCATGCATCAAGGCAAAGTGGCTTATGCGTAGAAGGACCAGGAGCTGTTGCTTCACATCTGCTATGATGCGTAGCTGCGTATTGTGGGTGGTGGTGGAAAACATTTCCATCAGATACAAATACAGGAGGTTACTCACTAGCTGACCCTGAGGGGGCCTGTCCTTACAAAAACAAGGGGTCCCTAGTTTGGGACCCCAGTGGTGGTAGAGGGACTAGAGGCTGGTACTTCACGCTGTCTGCCTCTTCGCTACGGTGTGCGGCTGCGATGGATGCAGTGGCATCTCAAAAAGTGCATGCCACGCACTCGCATGTTCAGCCTGAGTGGACGACTGTGTACCTGCTATAGCTTTGCTATTCATAGAATAAACCTAGGCCAAGTTGTATAAATTATAGCTCACCTCATATGTGGTCAGCAAAGAAAAGCCACTCCAGAAAATCTGATGCATTTACTGTCATAGGATTCTTATTCATATACGTGCTACTGACAAGTCAGATTCTTCACCCTCAGAAATGCCAGAAAAACAACCAAGGGTGCGTCTGTAATAGTCTAGCTTGCTCTTTCTCTGCAGACTTGAGTCAGATGTGTGTTCCATTGCTGTGGGTGGGACAGGTGTGAATCTTTGATTTTAAGCTTGCAACAAGTATGTTATTGTGGTTTAAAGGCAAAACGGTACTAATAATCGTAGCCCCCCGTGGCCTTTATCCCCTTTTAATAGTGTTGCTAGACACTGAATTATTAGTTTACTCTGCACTGTTTCTGTCTAGTTAATGTGCGGAGATGTACATATATTTATATCACTTGGAGTTGTCGACTTTGCACTTAGAAACATTGTAGCGTTATCTGATGTGTTGCTTTCATTTCTTTAATGATTTCTGTAAGGGATCGGTGGGTATGCTAGGCACCATTATTAGTCTGCTCTATTTGGGTCACCTGTTCAATGCCCAGCTGCGGCCGTCTCCCACTTGCCCTCGGACAGGAGGCGGAGAGACGTGCACAGAGAGGCAGCTACAGTGCTTAACGGAAACGTAGGCAGAGAGGGAAAGAAGTCCCCTCTTCCGAGGACTTTGCTGTCGCACTCAAAGACGCGGGGACAGGCAGTTTGTTCTTGTTGCTGTGTCATGTAGGGGGCTCATATTTATTTAAGGAACTTTACGAACAGTATACAACTAAGGGGTCCTTAGTACTAAGCGTACTAAGGGGTCCTTAGTACGCTGACTGGACCCATCACCCGGAGGCAGCACAGCTTTGAAACAAGCACCTCTTTTGGAAGAACTGCTTATCGTTCAAAGAAAAAACACTGTCAGGTTGAAGGGTGTAAGGTCCTCTTCCTTGTTGGGGAGCCCATAAAAGTGACAATTATTCAGTGCAGGCGCGCTGAGTGGGGTCTCGTTGAGGATTCCAACCCTGGATGTCAACAATGGTGGGAGATGGTGGCGTTGAAGAAGGGCAAGTGTGTAACAGTGACGGTATGATGCGGAGTGGGACGATGTGGGTTGGCTCTTCTGATGTGGTCCGCAATGGTGCTGACTTCGACGCCAATAATTGCAATAATTGCCCTGTAAAAGGAGCCGCCAAGGGTGCAAGCTTTGGGCAATGGTTGCGCACGTGGGACACCGTTTTGATGAGTTCTAATTTTTTTTCTTTTTTATTTCCTAGGGGAGAGAGTTTGGCATGTCACCTAGTGAGCCAATCATTTCGAGATCCATTCTCTAAATTCTGTTTGTTGTGAAACAAATTTATTGTCCCTTTTGCATTGCTTGTATTAGGGAGAGGGTGAAGAACCTTATGAAAGTGGAAAGACATGCCAAAATGTTTGTTAGCCAGTAATGTGTGAGTTTGCTGTTATTGGGGATGAGAAATGTGGGCGGAGTCCCGAAGTTAATGAAACGGCCCCGCGGCCTGGAGAACTCGTTCTGAGCTAGATTTTGATCTCTTTCCTCTTTGGCATAGATCATGGTCATTGTTTCACCTGTTGTAAATATGTACATTCATGTATAAAGTTTTCAGTTCATCTTCCTCTCCATGTGCAAGTTGTTGTGGCCAGATGCAGTAAATTCACTATTTTCATTTCTATGCAACATGCCTTTCTGAAGATGGTGAGCTCTTTTGTCCAATCCTGTAAGAAAGCAGCAAAGCGCTCCGAAATCTTCCACAAAACTGTGTGATATCTTTAATGCTTACTGTGGCTTGGTGCCACTCAAAACATGTAGTTGAGGTAGATTTCTCCCCCCCCCCCTCTTTTTGTTTGTTCAAATGAGGACCAGTGGACACTAACTCTTGCTTTTGTAATGCCCTAGCCTTAAGGCAGTACTCCAATGTCAATACCATTTTTATAGCTATGGCTGTCCAACAGCACTAATGTCTTTTATACACTTCTTTTACTAATCTCTTACCCAAGTGGTGGCTTATACTGCGGGGGCAAAAGTCTCTGGACAGTATGTCTGGAGATTTTGGACTAGAATCGCGATGTAAACGAATTGTGACCTTATTTCTCTTGCACACATGAAAGAACTAACGTTCAACTTTCACATCGACAAGTATGGTCCGAGTTTCCTGGTCGATGTGAAAGTTATGTGCTTTGATTGCAGTCCACACACTTTTGTCCCCGATATTACATAGGGGCAAATTAGGCGCCTTTACAGGGGCAGTTTCTTTGGTGCCCACTACCTTCCCCATAAAAAAGCTACAGTGTTTCTTGTGAACAGCTGGCTGCATTTATAAAGACCATTATTTTTTTGTAATTTGTTGTGCGTAGTTGAGAAATCCATGGCATACATGCACAGCTGGTTGCCAGAATTATGCAACCATACTTCAGTGACTAACATCCATGCTGCATGCTGCCGGTAATACATCAGGAGATTGTGGTTGTCAGCTTTTTGTGTTTTGTGTAACTATAAGCCTTGCTATTGTAATGTCACATATAACGCTGTGGGTAAACAAATAACTTTACTTTTAACTCTTGTAGAAGCATGAACACTGCGCAATCACTGCGGCGGGCTATGCTTCCACATTGGGCTTTAGCCACATGTCAAATGTCTATCTTTATTCTGCTGCAGCAGCTTGCATGTTATCAGATAAGTTACTTTGTCGCAGCTGCTCTAAGGAGACGCTTTCTAAACGCTTGTAGCCTAGATGTTGATGTCAATATACCCCTGACACGCCCAGGGAATGTCTTCGGTAGAGGGTACATGGAAACCAGCGAAATGTGCAGTTTACAGAACAAAAAGGTAATTTTAAATTATGTTATTATTGATCACTTCTTTTCAGAGCAGGAACAATGACTAGAAATCTGCCTGTTAAACTGCTCAAAATGCAGGTTTCTGCCGCCAATGCGTACCTGTGTAATACTGCAATGCTCTGGCTGTGCTTTATGTTCATATACAGCATCCTTTATGCTTAGTTTCTCTGCATGTGCACTCCATGTCTTGGGCATTGCTGAGGGTGCATAGCAGCAAGCATAACATGCCATATTTGGTCAGAGTGGCATGTTCAAAGAGACGACATAAAAACATTAAAATACTGAATGCCAGGTTCTGGTCAAACTACGTTTGTATTTTTTGTTATTCTGCATGGGTTTTGCTGCAGTTATATGACCTTTCTATATAGTATGTCACAGTTCTGAATGGAGATGCATGTGTACAGTGCCATCTGGAAAAAGCAATTGAGAGAAACTGGCAGTTGCCCTTGGAGATGTGTAATCAAAGTTCAGCACAGATAACTTGAATTTCATTTTCCCTTCTATTGCAGGAGGAGCCCAACGTGCTCTTTCCATCTTAGAACTGAAAGACCAGCAACAGCTGATCGAGCAAATGCACAGGACAGTAACTGCTCCTGGAATCCCGGCCTGCGGAGGCCGCCCACAGAGAACTCGATCATCTTCTCGCTAATTCCGAAATATTAGGTTTCAATAAATACCTTTTCCTCCACCACCTCCCCAAAGGAAGAGCTGTCACGGCCAAGGATAATTAAAAAATATTATTCAAGTAGATTCTTAATACTCCAGTTGGCCTGCATTTTACCATGCCATTCCTTAACATCGATATTTTTTTAGTGTAGACTATATGCAACCTCGCATGCTGGTATGGCTATGCACTTCGCATGTTTTCAGGAATGGTGCATTTGTGTAAAGCTCAGCTAGCATATGTGCCTCTTTGATGGAAGTTTTAATTGCACACTGCTGTTCAGTGCTTTGTGTGTGAAAGTAAAGCAGACAACAGAACCTGTTGCATATTCTATTGTCTGCTTTACTCTCACAACAAAGGCATTGAGCACTAGTATGTGACTGAAATTTCCATGGCACATGCTTGCTGAGCTTTACACGAATGTTATTGGCAAGTTTTTACACCAATAGCGGGCCCTGCAAGCAAGTTCCGGGAAACGTCCGAATGTCTGCCTCCGGCTGTCCGTCGGACGTCCCTGGGACGCGATCGGGATCCACGAACGATAGTCCGACGGACGTCCGCTGCACGTATATCGAACATAACCGGACTTCCGTCGATGTCCGAAGGTCCGAAAACGGACGTCCGTCGGTCGACCGTCGGACTTCTATGGCCGTCTGGGAACATCTGTTTATGCTACCTTGATGATATCGTCGTCTTTTCAACCGACTTCCCGAGCCACCTGACTCGACTTCGCCAGGTCTTCACCTGCCTAACCCGCGCCGGTCTTCAAGTGAACCTCAAAAAGTGCCGCTTTGGTGCCCGCCAGCTTACTTGGACATGTGTGTAAAGATGGAGTTCTGCCTGACCCTGAGGAGCTGCGCGCCGTCGCTGACTTTCCGAAACCGACCACTTTGAAACAACTGCGAAGCTTCGTGGGCCTCTGTTCGTACTTTCGTCGTTTTGTTCGGAATTTCGCAACCATCATAGCCCCCCTTACACAGCTCTTGAAAGGCACCCCTAACCTCTCCTCTTGGTCGCCAGCCTGCGATGATGCATTCGCGACACTGCGCAATGTTCTGACGTCACCACCAATCCTTCGCCATTACGACCCTACTGCACCTACAGAACTTCACACCGATGCCAGTGGTGTCGGCCTCGGCGCCGTCCTCGCCCAGCGCAAGCCTGGCTTCTCTGAATACGTTGTCGCCTACGCAAGCCGTGCTCTCACCAAAGCCGAGTCCAACTACTCCGTTACCGAAAAGGAGTGCTTAGCAATCGTGTGGGCTGTAACGAAGTTCCGCCATTACTTATACGGCCACTCCTTCGAGGTAGTCACAGATCATCACGCTCTCTGCTGGCTCGCGTCTCTCAAGGATCCGTCTGGCCGTCTCGGGCGTGGGCTCTCAGGCTTCAGGAATATGACATCCGTGTAGTGTACCGCTCTGGCCGCAAGCACTCTGACGCCGACGCTCTTTCTCGGTCACCGGTGCGCTCGCCTAACTCATCGTCCCCTCCTCAAGCATTCTTGTCAGCACTCACCATTGAGGATATGCCTTTCGAGCAACGACAAGATCCTTGGGTTTCTAACCTGCTAGATATCCTTGGCACTACTTCCGCGGCTACGCATCCTCGGGCACTCCGCCGACAGGCCTCCCATTTCGCCATTCGGGACGGCCTTCTCTACCGCAGGAACTACATCTCAGACGGCAGAACGTGGCTTCTTGTCATTCCGCGCCACCTCCGCTCCGAGGTTTGTGCCCACCATATCACATTGACCCGCAAAGCGCTCATGCCGGCGTCCTCAAAACCTATGATAGAATTCGTCAGAAGTACTACTGGCGGGGAATGTACAATTTCGTACGTCGCTAGATTCGCTCTTGTACCGCCTGTCAACAACGCAAGATTTCTTGCCACCCTGCTGGCCCTCTGCAGCCTTTACCGTGTCCAGCTCGCCCATTTGATCGCGTGGGAATGGACCTTTATGGTCCGCTACCATGCAGTGCCGCTGGTAATCGATGGGTCATCGTCACCGTCGACCACCTGACCCGTTGCTGCACTTCCCGTGGCGACAGCCCGAGAGGTAGCCCATTTTCTTCTGCATCACTTTATTCTTCGACACGGCGCCCCTCGCGAGCTACTCAGTGATAGAGGTCGTGTCTTTCTTTCCGAAGTAGTCCAAGAGCTCCTGTCGTCTTGTAAATCGATACATCGGGCTACAACTGCGTACCACCCACAAACAAACGGCCTCACGGATGCTTCAACCGTACGCTTGGGGACATGCTCGCAATGTATGTTACATCTGAATCTGGGAGCTCCAACTGGGACCAGGTACTGCCATTCGTAACATTCGCGTGCAACACTGCCACCCAAGCAACGACTGGGTTTTCACCCTTCTTTCTCTTATATGGCCGTGAACCATCTTGTACTCTGGACACAACTTTGCCATACCATCCAGATGCCTCTGAGTACAGTGCTTTATCAGATATTGCACAGAAGGCTGAGGAATGCCGTCAGCTAGCTCGCACGTTTACCTCCAACACTCAAGGCTATCGCAAAGATCAGCATGATACCGATACCTGTGCTCCCACGTTCCTGGTTGACAGCTTCGTTTGGCTATGCGTTCCTGCCACCAACAAACTAGACACCAAATACCCCGGACCTTATCGCGTCTTGGAACGCACATCCCCTGTGAACTACGTCATCCAGCCAGTCACCCCTTCTTCCGACCACCGCTGTCGTGGCCGCGAGGTTGTCCACGTTAGCCGCCTCAAGCCATATTACAACCCTCTGGTCGTCTCTTCTCCCTGAGTCGCCAGGATGGCGACTTCTTCACGCGGGGGAAATGTAAAGAAGACAAAGAACAGAAAACGCTGCGGCATCGCCATCACCATCGCTCGTCTCCGGCGCCCATCTCGCTCGTGCTGAAGCTGTGCCCTGCGGCTGGTAATTCGATCCTGCTGTGCCCGAATTACTGCCAGCGCTAGACGTTCCAACGAACCATTAAATCCACATTTCAATTCCAGTATTTTACAAATACCTAAGCACATCCATACAGAATTTCATAGCAATACAACATTGACGGGGGAAGTAATGTCTAGCACAAGCAGTAAGGTTGCTTGAATATATGAAACAGCTTCCTGAAGAGGGGATGTTAATGTTTCTAGAAGCATTTAATAAGTGAATGTTACTTTTTTTTAAGAAAATGGCAAATTCTATGTTGCCCTCAAATTTGCCTGCAGTGTATGTAGGTCTCTCTTATGCCTCCAAAAAGTATGTCTCCTTGATGCAGGCTTCTCCATACGCCACGACGGGATTTTGCCTCAGTATTTTTTTTTTAGGAGCCATCCTTGACAACTCGCAGGCTGCCATGTCCATTACTCATTAAAAGCATTTCCCAAGAAGGAAGGATGTCTAGCTTTTTTCAATGCTTGCTCAAAATGTGTGTGCCTCTGATTAAGCCATAGCATGGTAACTTAAGATAACCAGATATCACGGCTTTGAGCTGATGCCAGTGATAGTTGACTGTGCGGATTTTAGGGACAGAAAAATCTTGCTCCTAATTTTTGCCTTAAAACTGGTGGACTCTGACTCGAAAATGCAAAAAATTTTTCTACATGCTTGTTATGCCACAAAAGTGGTAGATGCTAGGTTTTAAATTTATAACCAGCATAAAAGCAGCTCAGCTCTGCGGATCAGTCTGTCGTATTGCATGTTCAAATGAAATGTTTATCACTTCTCCTTTACATTCGTGGCTGGGGTTGGTGGACAGGAAAGAGGAGAGCTGAAGATACGAAACGAAAAAAAAAATGCATTTTTTTATGTGCATATCCTTTTAGGGCAGCCTGTGTTGCTTCAAGAGCTGTTACATGTTCTGACTATATGTCGTTATCAATTGGAAAAGCAGTGAACTTTGCATAAAAAGGAAGCAAATTGAGGACTTTGGCAGAAATAGAAGAGTGCCTTTTGATGCTAGGAACAAGCTCTATCTAATACATAGCTAATATGTCCCAGAGCCGATGGGGGCAAAAGGCAAGGCGCCCGTGTGCTGTGCGATGTCAGTGCACGTTAAAGAACCCCAGGTGGTCGAAATTACCGGAGTCCTCCACTACGGCGTCTCTCATAGCCTGAGTTGCTTTGGGACGTTAAACCCCACAAACCAACCAACCAACCATTTAATTTCTCTGAAACAGCTCTAAAATGGCATTTTTTCTGCCTCCTGTGCTGCTCCAAGTTGCTTGACCCTGCTTGCACACCTGATTAAAGTTTGAAACATCTGTTATGCTTTTTTGTGTTATTTTTGACCAGGCAATAACACTTGTAGGGCACACGGCACAAGTTATACACAAGAATATAGCAAGAATTTCATCTACAGTGCCTGAGCACACAATACACAGTGAGTTGTTTTGGCCGTTTGAACCGCTTTGCACACTTCCTCTGATTGTGCATGCATTTGATGTTTTTAATGTATATTTTTTATGTATTGCAATGTATATTCACCCTTCCGCTGTGCAAGAAAAAGGACAACAGTTATCTATAGCTCCCATTTACAGGAACCTGACAGTAATGACTTGAGCCAATCTAGTCTCTCTGACTGCTTTGCCTAGTTTCACAGTTGCACGGTTGCACAAAACTGACTGTTTGCAACAATGACGCCAGTTCACATCAGTGTCATGGGAAAGAAATGAGACTTCGCCCAGAAAATGATCTCACCAGTATTGCTAGCACCAAAATTATTTTCAAAAGTCGAACTTTTCAACACCTCAGCCTCCAAAATATTGGGTGTTGTTAGGGGTGTGTGCATAGCATGTTTTTCAAATCTGAATTATTTGTGATGGCAAAAACGGTCAGGTTATTTGGTAATATTTAATTTGATTTGCAATTGGTTGCAGCATTTGTAAGAAATTGGCAGATTTGTTATGAATTTTACTAATGTCTGCCTTTTCTGTTTAAATGAAATTAACACTACTAACCATTCAAAGTAGATTACATTGTTTTCATTTTTTAACTTGCTGAGTAGTGAAAGCATCAGACAACGCTGTGTCAGCCCACTTTAGCATAAAAAATTGTACTGTGTCACTCGGGGAATTTTACAAATGTGATTGGGGAAACATCGAAAACTTCAAGAATTTGGAAACATCAACTTGCTAAACCACCCTGCATTTACTGTAGCACCTGCAGAAGTGCACAAGTGATGACACTACAAGTGTTTCACTTTTTACGAAATTGTCCAGATTGAAAGGGCTTGGTTAAAAAGGAAAATTGTTTTCATGGCATAGTAGTCTGTCATTGTAGGATGGTCATTAATCCCTGTACAGGGTAGTGTGACATTGCAGCACGCTGTCATGGGCAAGGGGAATGACACAGACTTATCAATCACCCAAAACCTTTTGCTGGAAGGATTCCTCCTTTGCAGAGCACATGCTACTTCTTTCTTGATATCTATTCAACCATATAGAATGTGCGATATTTCACTTTTGGTCAAATAATTGGCTCTTTCCTGAAAGTTGAGCAAAAACGTTTTGTTGCTCTCATGGAATAGCTCCTGCATATTTCTCGGTTCACAGCAGACAGCTAGTACACATCAAAAGGGAGCCCGGCATAGGTTCTACACCTCCTTTCTAAAAGCGTATCACCCCACCCATGAATCAGTACCAAAGGGCATCGTCTGCAAACATGAACGCTGCCTACACCGGCTATATTTTCAAAATTTAAGCTGGTATTCCCTATATGCACTCTGTGCTCCCACTCCAAGGCCAACTTTACCCGCATTCTTTCATCCTGCCCTGTGTCTCCTCACCCCGCACTGCCAGTGCCTCTGGGAGGACTGGGAGACCTCACTGCAGTCAGTCGACCTGGCCAGGCAGAAGATCGTCGTCAGCCAGGCCGCATACATAATGGATCTACATGACATGAACGTTTAGATTGCGAGTGGGGTCGTGCAAAAACCTATGAGACCTGCGTGCCTCAAATTCTTCCGTAAAATGTTTTTCCTCCTCCTCCTCCTCACAGACAGCAAGTACATAACATGGACTTCACCCACGTTACTTCATGACAGACCACAGTACATAGTAAGTTGTCTTTCTCATACATGTGATTGTGCATGCATTTAGTACTTCTCATGTATATTTCAACATGCTGCAAAGAGTATACGTGCTTCCACTATGCAAGAAAAAGGGCGACCACAAGCCAGCATCGTGCTGCATTGCTCAACAGAGTAAATTGAATTCAATAAACTCAAATTGACATTGTTTAGGAATAGCTCATCATATTACGTAAAAGGTTATTAATTTTTAGGAGAATAATCGCAAGAAAAAAAAGCTCCTGTCTGAGCAAAACCAAAATTCCAAAAAGTCCAATGACAGCTTACATGCTGCCGTTTCATAGCGATTGTTTTATTGTTACTTTAGTGACCCCTGCTTTTGCTGAATACAAATATTTTATTGCTAATATAGAATCTTTTTACTCTTATTTTATTTCTGGTCGCGCCATGCCACAAGTTTTCGTGATATGTGCGATCATATCGTTAAACACTTTTTTGTTTACATCAATTCTTTACTGACGCCTGTAAAGTTGTAGGCATTGCAAAAAAAACAAACAGTAGGAATATTGGAATTCAAAAAATACTGTAAAACATGGGAAAAAGCTACTCTTCAAGGTTGATAGCAGTATCCATGAAATAATGCAGCAGGGACATTATGGTGCCCCATACCTGATTCTGATGTGACATTTCTGACTCTTGATGCCATGCTCACAGTCGGATGACTATATATATCGTGGATCATGGACTGAGCACTTAGAGGATGGGATTTGCTGACTTCCATTTCATGTGTAAAAATGTGTTTGGTGTGAGCATGGTGGCAGCTGCAGTTGCTTTGTTTCATCTTGGAGTAATTATACTGCTTCGCCATAGTTATCCAATGATCACAATTGGTTTGTTGCAGATATGAATATAATTAGGCAGCTGCATTTAAAGACGGCAATATAATGTTTTTGGTGTGAGCATGGTGGTAGCTGCAGTTGTTTTCTTTCATCTCGGAGTAATTCTACTGCTTCGCTATAGTTACCCAATGATCACAATTGGGTTGTTGCAGATATGAATATAATTAGGCAGCTGCATTTAAAGACGGCAATATTTAAGCATAGAACTTTAGGGGTCTACCTCCATCTCAAATAAAAAGTACTAGTGACCATGTTGCTGTGGGAACATGGCAGCCATGGGAACCTGCCATGGCAGCTAAGCCAAACTGAACACCCCCATTGTGGAACTGAGTAATATGCCTAAGCATCAGTCCACTTGAGTCAGACTTAAATTTTCTCATCACGAGTGGGGTCGTGGGTGACACAGGAAGCCTGCATACCTCAAATTCTTCTATAATATGTTTTTTCTTCCTCCCCTTCCTCACAGACAGCAATGATATTTCACCCACTATACAGCCTGACACACTACATTATATAGTAAGTTGTCTTGCTCATACATATAAGTGATTGTGCATGAGTAATTCTTAATATAACTCAATTGCATCGCTAGAATTATTCAACAGTTAAATATGTTTTGCTGCTGACATAAATATTTATAAGCACCTTCATTTCAAGACGGCAGTATCTGGAATGAGAAGTTAGAGAATTTTTGTATTTTGAAAGTAAACTCGCTCTTTTCTTTTCTTCTTCTCGCTCTGCATCTCCATGCGACAATTGCTGCAGAATTTCTGGAGACACAACGCAAGCTTCTTGCTCATCCCACGCTAAATTTCCAGGCACTTCAAATTTGAGCACACCTATCTGTGGCATTTTCTGCATCTACTCGAAGCCAGCTTTGAATAGTGAGAGCAATGGAGTAGTTCATCATTTTTAACCTTCATTTAGGCTTTGCCATTTCTTGGTTCATTTTTATGGTGTTCGTTGGCTTTTGTACACTGAACCTTGTTTGTTTCAAATTTCTGGTGTAGCTGGTGTGGGATAAAAAATGGCCCTTTGTATTTTTCTGCAGCTGACTATTGGGTGCCAGTATGGCGGCAGCTCTGATCGTTTGCTTTCAACTTAGAGTAATCCAACTGCATTGCCAGTATTATTCGACAGTTAAAATTTTTTTGCCGCAGACATGAATATTCATAAGCACTCACATTTCAAGACGGCAGTATTTGGAATTAGGAGTTGGAGAATGTTCGTGTTTTTCAAGTAAACTGCAATTTTGGCAGTTGCTTTGGTCAATATGGCTGCCAAGACATTATTGGATACCCGTCCGGAGAAGGCGAAAATTGCAGCCTATCTGTAACGACTGCCATGACCACTAAGCACAACCAAACCTCATCGTTGTGCCGTCAATATATACATACTTCAGCGAGACTTAATAATTTTCCTCTTGCACTTTCGACAGAATCATTATTTCTAATGGCTGTTCAGACTGCTGCAGTATTTATTATTTGACCATTCCCGCCTTGCCTTTCCTTGCCTAGGCCAGACCGACCCGGTTTGCAGCTTCATGCTGCCCCAGGACGTTACGATATCGGCGCACCTGCTTATGTGTGGTGTTTGCAGCTGCATGGTATCAGCAGTCTTCTGCTATGAGCATTCAGGCTATGAGGGACACTATAGTGGATGGCTCCATATATTTTCAACCAACTATAGTTCTTAAACGTTCATTGACAGCCAGTGCTTAAAGTCTCACCAGTCTGACTCCATCGGAGGAGTCTATATAGTGATTCGATCACAGGTAAAAAGGGAAATAAAGAGGGAGGGATAGAAAGCCACTGGTGGATCACTTGACAACATGGAGGAAGGGCATGATAAGGGTGATGTAGAACCTACGTCACAGCTACGCATTGCCCTCCTGGTCCTATTTGCCCTCAAAGCGTTTTTTTTTTTTTACTTTTTTCATCCGTCTCTCTGATGACTGCGTGGGGTGATGGGGTAGCGGGCGTCCTACGTACAGGAGAAGGTATACAAGACGGCTTTGCACTCATTGGTCCAATGCATTTTCTTTTGTCTGTGTGTGATGACCAGCGAAGAGGTGTCGGAGATGTCGTGCTTTTTCTCAAAAGCTCACTCTGCATTGCCGTGTTCGACTGCACATTGTTTATTTCATATTGTATGCATGGAATGTGCGAGCTGCACTCTGCTCACGCTGTTCTTTGCACTTTCAGCTCAGCATGTGTATATGTTAACTAAAACTGGTTCATACTACACAAGGTAAAACGGCACAAAGACGATGAGCAGGAGGCCTATGCTAGGCAAAAGTTTATTCCGCTTCCTCTAAATGGGAATGTGGCAAAGCGAAAAAGATGGGTGTGGCAAATGCCTTTAGTATTACGCTCCTTATATTCTATTCATATTTTACAATACAATACAACTTTATTCCAAACATAGTATCATGTGCATGTTTGAGGTGAAGGGAGAAAAAGCAGTGTAATGGTGGCACCATCACCTTGGTGTGCTCGGCGGTGCGGTGCTCAGCAGTTACATTCAATATTAGTAATCAGATAAAATTTTCTTGTAGGCTTTCATTTCATTTCTCTATAACAATTATTTGCTCAAATTTGCTTAAAAACTGCTGAGGATCGATAGATCAGTACAGTCATTCTTAGTTCACTTCAGTCGTATCCGACTCTTCGTGACCCTATGGACGTCACGCCACGCTTCCGGTCTCTCACTATCTTCCTAACATCACATAACTTCATCTGCAGTGCCTCGAGGATGCCATCTAACCATCGCGTTTGCTGCCTACCCCTTCTCCGGCGACCCTAAGCCTTTCCCGACATCAAATCTTTCTCTAGCAACTCGTCTCTTCTCATCAGACATTCTTAGTTACTTTCCTTTTTATGCTTTTCCGTGACAGCCACACCATATGACTGTCGCAGCTCCACTTTTTGCTCTTATACACGGAGCAAATTAAGTGAAATATTTTTGAGGATGCTTTACATTTGGCAAGGAGCTTGTATCTGTGCTGCTCACAGGTCTCTTCGCCTGCTCGCGAGCATAAATCCGCTGTGTGATCCAGTTGGTGCACCCAAATTTTCCATTATTTCTTAAGCACGGCTCTGTGCGAGCACTCTATACGAGCAATGACACAAATCGAGCAGCGAAGCAGCTCGAGGAGGTTCCACGCTGGCGTGCTTACTTGCTTTTTGTAAGTTTTTCCGCTTTTCATTTACAATGGCAGGTCATTAGCCGAGCTTCAGAAATGAAGCTGTGCCCAGCATATATTTAGGAGGGAGGGAGAGCGGGATAGAGGGAGACCACTATATCTTCGCCATCAAGGAAAGGAGGGGAAAAGGTGAACTAAAACTAAAAGAGTGCTCAGAAGAGCCACAGCGCCGGAGCATAGGGCTAGAGGAGGTAAAGAAAAACATGTTGAGAGGGCAATGCGTAGCCATAGTAGGTGGTGGTGGTGGAAAGCATTTATTACAAAAGGAAAAGTTGCTTCGTGACATCATTCTATGTCACCCTTGTCATGTGATTCTGTCCGCCCAACGTTAAAAAATTGAGTCCCCCTTCGCACATCGTTTTATACAAAGGGTAGAAAGTTTTTTATCGGGTTTAAGAAAATATGCAATGGTTCTTTTTAAAATTTACTAGGGCCATTTCTTC
Organism: Amblyomma maculatum; assembly: GCF_055883805.1. NCBI lineage: Eukaryota > Metazoa > Arthropoda > Arachnida > Ixodida > Ixodidae > Amblyomma > Amblyomma maculatum. Next base: position 94,023,399 of record NC_139350.1, on the reverse strand, counting down.
TCAGTAGTTATGCTACACTACTATGGTGTTATGCTATACTAGTGTAGCATAACACCATTGGTGGTATTAGAAATTTACCAGACCATTATAGTTGGCATAGGTTAAAAAATGGCCCTACTGTGAAATTTCCAAAAGAATAGGGAAGATGTGCTCTGACAAGTACTTACTAACAAGAATAGATGGCAACCTGCTTTTGTATTCTTGCAGTCCTTATTAATTTGATTACGAGGGGTCTCAAGACCCCTAGCTCTTAAATAGAGTGGAGTGTGCCAGACACCCCTAGACCTCCCTGGCTTAATTTTTTTTATGTAGCACAGTACATGGGCGTCTTGAGCCTGCCTTCATTAAGCCCGAGCATCCTTACCAGTGAGCCGGTGTAAACAAAAAACAAGGTGTTGGTGTGCAATGTTTGCATCCTTTTAAACATGATTTGCTTTGTGTATGTGGTGCTTTTTGTTGGCTGTTCTGTGGAAAGAGCTCGGCAAAGAGGCATTGGATGGGTTTCATGTTAAGTTTGTATTTCTAAATGTATATTTCCCATACTTGCTCCTTGGTCATGTGGGAGCAGTTCAGTAACCAAAGACATTATCTTTTTGCATTCTTTTGTAATATTAATATGAATTGTTTGAAGAAAATTTCATCTGTGTGTGATCTTAAATTGAAAGTGGAGGGGTCATTTTCAAGTGCCAGTTTTCAAAACTATGTACACACATGGACATAAGTAAACTAAGCACTCTGTTTTGTTTTTATTGCAATCATGCCTTCTTGTTGGAGTTAACAGTATTTGCTTATAAGGAAGCTCATTTGCATATACTACCAGCCTGTGCATGCTGCAGCTGCTAATTTCAAGTAGACAACATGAAAAGCTTTAAAGGCAATACGTCTGCACCTATGCTTGCTGAGCATTTCTGCGCACTGAAGACTGCTGCTCTTTCCAGTTGCCTCACACAGTGAGCTGGTGAATGATGTTTGAAGCTGCAAAGGAGTGTGGGTGTTTATTTCCGTGGCATGTTGATCATAGTTTGTTGAGTGAGACTAGGTAGACTAGCTTTGCGCTCTGCATTATTCTTGCGGATGACATATTGTAGCATTCCTGTATATACTCCCATGGGACAATATACAAAAACAGTAGTGCTTCATGTATCTGTGCGACTCCTATCTTCATGTTCAGTGGCCAAAACAAAACCAGTTGCCACCCAACAATATAGACAATTTGAAGTCTAGACAATATAGACAATTTGGTAATGAGGAGTAAGCTTAGAATCGTTCTTATTTGAAATGATAGCTGAAAAGTGGAAAAATAACCCTAGCCCTAGCTCTGAGGAGAAAACCCTAACTTCTCAATAGTTATCAGTCAAAATCTGGGGATAAAGAACAAATCATGAGAAAATAAAAATTTAGCAACATGCATCAATACGTAACATGCAGTGTGTAGATGTATCTATCCAGAAGTGGTGTTATATCAGAAAAATGTAGAAATATTTTAGAAAAAAAATGCAGGTATATTTTCAACAAGTGATGCATCATGTTAGGGCTAACAGTTCTTTCATTTTTTTGCTCTGCAGTACTCTGCCACTTCTTTTGATGTGGTACATTGTGCTTGCACCTTGGCTCTCATGGTTCAACATTAGGGTCTTGCAATATGTTAAGTGTTAAATAATTGATGGTAATAAAATGGTAGCAGATTTTACCCACACCACTTTATTGTTCAGATTGCAGCTGCTGGCATTCGATGAACACTGGCTCGGTTGATCACGAATTACAGTTCTGCTGCTCTGGTGCTGTACAGCAGGACCCATCGAGCTTTCCCCGGTGACACTGCCCGGTTTCCAGGCTCCTCCCACCAGGCTCCCTTCAACCACGGGAGAATACGAATAAACAACATTCTATTTCAGCACCGAGTTCTTGGTCTATTGCTAAAGCCGTACTGTCCTTATGAACATGTATGCTGGTCGAATTGTTAGTTTGACATGTACTGCACGGCCTTAGTTTATAGATTTCACATTAGCATCCTACAATGCTGTCATATCTGGCCTCTCATCAAGGACTCCCACTTACTTTTAAAATCTCTGCAGATGATGGCAATGGTTTTTCCGTACTCAGGTCAAAGTCAGTCAAAATTATTTCAGCATCAACATCCACTGGACAGGTGCGATGTTGAAAGGGACAAGCAAAGAGCCTACAAAGGGTTGAACCTGTACCCGTGTGAAGGCGGCAGAGCGACTCATAGCTGACATGATAAAGTGTGTGCAAGTTACAAAAAGCAAGCAAAACATTAGCTGTAGTTTAGCTTGTGGTTAATCCTGGAGTTTAGCAAGAGCAATCTGCATGGCTACGCTTAGGTTCGGCTTGAAAGTAAAGAAATTTCCTTTGCACATAACAATTTACTCTATGGTTTTAGCTTTATGTCATAGGGGAATCCTTTCATGCATGAGCACCCCTTGCCTCTCGTCGTTGACCATCCTCATTCGGGTGTAGATGGCATGACATCGAGATGGCTAGTGGCATGACATAGTTTTTAGGTCGAACTCCGGAGCACACCGCCATCAGCTTTGGATGAACCCTACCTCCTGTCCTAGCAACTCGCTGTTTTTGTTCATCTCTACCAACTATTGAGTTAGTCTTTTTTTTTCTTCTTCCTCCTCTTCTTTTTCTTTTTTCTTTCCTCCTTTTTCATCTCTCTACTTCCACGGACAGGCACAGTGAAATAGAGAGACTGGCCAATGTAGCTCTTACAACAAAAGTAAAAAAAAATAAAGCACATGGCAGAAAAAAATAACTACCGGCAAATTAACACGAAGAGGCAAGTGCAATGCAAGCAAACAGGCAAAAAAACAATGAAAAGTGCTGGTTATAAGGTAAGGCAAATATTAAGTTTACAATATTGGAAAATAGAGAAAAAATGAATCACCGAAGGGTCATAGAAAGTGATGAGTAGATTCATTTGAAATGAAACTGTGCAGCATTTAAAACTGTAAGGTGTACCGCAGAATCACGCCACCATAAGTTCATGTGTATGGTAACAGCTTCTGGTTTGTGTTTCTTGTGTTATAGACACTGTGCCATAATTTTATAGCTGCAAGTTCTCGTAGATAAGGGCCATTATTTTCAATAGAGTGACGTTATTTTAGTCGGATGCCACGCTTGCCTGTCGTTCGACGCAGTTTGCTTGGTATCAGTCTTGTCCGTCAATCTAGGCTCATCGAGCATTATTTATCAAATTCTTGTAATTTACAGTCAATCTTAATTTCGCAAACATGAAGTTTTGATAGATGTGGCTCTAAAGCTTCTTTTACTGGCCACTTGATATCCTACTCCTTGTAAGTTGATCTTTTTTTTTGCACAGCATCTCATTATTTCTTTGAACGCTTGCCTGTGGACTTTGCATCACGCACACTTTCCTTACAGCAATTTCATTGTGCTTAAAGTTTTCTATATTTCTTTATCAATTTTGTCCTCGTCTGCACATGCCGCACTCTCCCACCGGCTGCCAACGTCATGCAACTGCCCGATGCTCTTCGCCCGACCTCTGATGGGTAGGTTGTCCTCCTCCATCGCCAGCACTGGGGGCTCCTGCTGTATTTTACAAATTTCTGGAGAATTTGTAGTACTCTTCTCTCTAAAGTCTTGTATTTCGATTCAAGCCTTTTGTTCTCAACGGCAGCCAACGTGAGGGGAAGCAGCCACACCTGCCAGAGTCCTCTGCAAAATCCGTCTTTGGACTGTGAGAGAAGAATCACGGGCATGGCTCTGGCAGTATGTGGTAGGTAGGTGGTAGCGGTCCCTAGCTGCGCTCTTCCAAGCTCGCAGATCTATGGCCTGGCATCTTTCAGCGTTCCTGGATTAATGTTGCTGATTGGCTTACCCAGTGCCGGACTAGTGCCCGAATCCAGTTTCTCCTGTGTTTCTGTATGCACTGGATGAACCCCGTGGGACAGCTGAGGCAGGTGAGTCCACACTCATGGCCCTCCGCTAAATATTTTTACCCGCAAGCCTAAATTTGGTTAGCCTGCAGATTAGGGCAAATATTGGCCCTATGTCAAATCGCGCCATAGCGGGTATCAGTTTCATGTAGCGGTAGAGGCGAACTGGAGCAGCTTCTAACCATTGATAAACGTTTAAAGGCGCCTGCTGGCCCTCGAACATGATCGCTGCTACGTTGAGTCTCATAATTTTCGCACTCCTACCACTGAAGCCTCGGACAAAATAATGGCTTGTATGTCTGCTTCAGTGGCTTTTGAGTGAACCTGGATAACACAGCGGGTTGTGTTTTCCAAAGTCTTGCTTGAACAGCTCGGGCCTGTCTTCGAATCGGAACTGTCCAATCGCGAGGACCTGACGATTTGTGCTCTTCCTAGGCTGGCCAGGTATACAGAATCTGCGACAGCTGCGAAATGCCGGCAGCAGCAAGTCTTTACTAGACCGATTGGTGCCTCTAAAATTTGCAATCTTGGGAGTTCCCTTTTGCTTGATGATCACAACGCCTTCTGCTTCGAACACTATAGGCATAACGTTGTGTTCCTTTGCTGCTACTTTGCTTGCTTCTTGCTGCTGGTTTGGGCCAGTGCTAACAGACGGGGTTTCGAAAATATGTCTGAGGCGGGCTGAAACATCTGAAGCTACATTTGGATGCATTTATAGACAGCAGATTATATCTGCACAAATTGACTACGTTATCTGCATCAGCATTAACATTATCTGCCAGCTTGTATAAAGTGAAGGCGAGGCTGAAATGGTTGAGTCGCCTATAAAGACATTTACAGGCACGTTAAGGTCATTAATGTATACAGAGAAGGCCAATAAGGGACTCTTGTGGAACTCTGGTGTTAACATTACAGTCTTGTATTTCAAAAATGTCCTTGAGATTACTGTGGCTTGTTTTTTATTGATTAAATAGCTTGTGATAAGCTTAAGTGCAGGCCCAGTATGCCAGTGGTGTCGAGCTTTTGAATACAATAACATGGTTGAGAGAATCGAAAGCTTTGGAGATGTCGATAAATAATGCACCAGCAAACTAAGCCGCATCAATGCAGGATTTAATTTTAATGATGAGCACGAATGCAGCTAATCTAGTGGAAAATGCCATCCTCCAACAAAACTGGTAAGGTGAGAGGTTATCAAATTTTACTTTTTTGCTATTCAGTCAGAAAATATTCTTCTGAACAATGACAAAATGGTGATAGGGCACTAATTACAAATGTTATTTTTATCCATTTTTGAAAGTGAGAATTAGTTCAGCCTCTATATAGATAGCAAGGAAAATGCCAAATCTGAAGACCAGGAATATGGGCGAAGGCATTGGACTTAGATGATCATTTTTAGCTTGATAGGAGACAATGCAGTTTCATTTAGATTGCAAATTGTTTTGCAAATGTTATCAGGTGAGAAAGGGAAAAGAAAAATGCTATGGGGCAACGTCGGACTTGAAAGTAAAGTACATGTTTCAGCAAATATCTGTGGGGTTCTCATGTTTTCTTGCCTGAAATAATCGTAGACATGGGAGCTTTTGAGCTGTCTTTGCTTAGGAAGGCCTAAATAATTTTCCAGCTGTCATAAACAATATTTCCATTGCAATGTATTTCAGATCATGGACTTTTAGCCAGATTGAAGAGCATAATACATTAAAATATTTCTTATGCAAAGGGACACTAAAGAGAAAACTGAAGTGGGCTTGCATTGATAGAATGCCAATTCCTGATTACAAAAAATCCACTCTTACTGAAAGTAGAGCTGATATAAGGTAGTAAAGAGGAAGAACAGAAATAAAGTATCGCCGCCACAGCCGAAACTCGCAACTACAAATCGCGTGACGCACTAGAGATCCTGGAGGCTGACCAATGCGAATTACATTGCCCGTTTGAATGCTGGTGTAGGTTTTGCCTCAAATATGATAACACACTTTTATCATACATAAATGACGGCAAAAACACAACGTAAACGTTGCAAGGCAAATAAAAAAATATACTTGGAGGCACCATAGGCATCCACTTCAGTTTCGGTTATGTTCCAGACCAGGCATTACGTGCATGCTCGAATCGTTTCAAGTTTGGACCTGCAGCACCTGAATTACGAGCTTGGAGCAGCAGGTGCACCTGGCTTGTTCACATTTAAGCATTCAGAGGCGCTAGCTAGCGAAATCTGCTGTCGCCGACACGCTTCTTCGTTCACACTTCTGAGTCAGCATATCGCCGCCGTCGCCACTTCGACTGCGAGCTCCCGTTAATCCTGACCTGACCTCTTGACTGCAGCTACGTATGCCACAAAAAGTTACATATGCTAAGTGCATAAGAAAAAATGCATTATCATTCAATTGTTCACTAAATTGTGGCACATCTGTCCCACATACTGTGGCAACAAGAGTTTCAACATGCTATTTGCAGGCATCGTAAACAAAAGGGACATACTTGCCGCTCATACCAAGAAGCGTGTCGATCTTATTCCAAATGTAATTGTTCCCCTATTGCATCCTTGCCTATTGTGCTGGTCGCCCGAAGAAAAAATGGCCTCGGATAAAAAGTAAAAATAATGAAATACCACAAATACATTAAAAAAGCTAAAAAAATCGTAGAAAAAAAACACGCCACCACCAGCTGGATTCGAACTCGCCAATGCTTGCTCCATAACGTTCGGCACTAACCAATCGGCTGCGCCGAGGCATAGGAAGCTGGGAAATATTTCTGCATATTAGGCCATTGCTTCTGGTCTAAAAATTATAACTTATTGACCATAGGAGCATGCTGGCTGCTCTCACAACTTGCAACTAACGTTCGGGGTGCCTATGCACACTATATTGTGCACTGGAACCCTTTTAACGTGAAATTTCACAGCGCTGACCAATTTAGGGGCGCCGGCTCTCAGTCATGCTCTGCTACCGTAGATGTAATTTCCGCTGAACACAAAACTGTAGCTCAAACCTTGAAGAAAAAAAGTGCGACGAAGCTTCAAAACTTGTAAGTGCAGGAGCGAAGACACGATTTTGCTGGTAACTAAATCTTATTTGTAAGTAAACATTTTTGGATTGTTTATGTGCAGTGCAAGAAGGAGCGCAGAAGAAACATGTAAAGTATTGTGCATTGCAAGCACTGTACGTTTTTTTTCTTCCTTTATGAGCCAATCGTTTGGGAAATTACTCTCTTCGTCATTTTATTTATTTTGGCTGTGGCCGTCACTTATTGTGAGCCGATGGTCGATTGCGAGTACGCTGTTGCAATGTTGGCCCATGAGGGATGTTCGACGCTGTGGGCCATGCCGGCTCGCTAGCAATCACGGCGTCTCCACTTACGTCATAGTGTGCATCCCTCTACCCGACTATGTAGTTGGAGGAAATAGTTTGAATTCGACTGGCGGGAACAAGAAAAAACCTCAGCTTATCGCAATATTGGCAATTATTCCATTTTTTGCTGCCAGATATGCGACGACAGTGTCATCAAATGTAGTTTATTAATTTTCATAGCATCTTTGGGCGTTTTTAGTGTCCCTTTAAATTACTGCTTGTTGCATCTTGTAAGAGTTATCTATTTTCTCAATCTGCTTAAAGTGCTACAAAGTCATCCAGGAATTATTCCGAATTGAAATGTTTTTGCGTGCGGATAGAGTAGAATGTTCATTAATAGCATTAGAGATAGTAAGAAACAACTGATTAAATACATTATCAGCGTCTTCAGGAACCTTGCTACTGAGCAGCCAACACTAATAGCAATTATTTAAAGGAGTAATGCAGCGTCAATGTTTTTTTTATGCACAGAGTATACCTAACGGGGCCAAGACAGTTATTGAACTGAATATAAATGCGGTATTTATCAGTTCAACCGGGCTCTATAACACCTTAATAAGGGCGGTTACTGAGTTGGATAAAACGTGAACTATAAGTTAGCTTGCATCAGTTGTTTAAAAGCATGTTGGAATTTCAACCTCCTTCGTTTTTTCAACCTCCTTTGAGTTTACTGAAACTTTCACGGTCTGTTTTTGTGCTTTCTGTTATATTTTTGCACGTTTCACTGAACCTGGTCGTTCTGCTTGGCTTGGTTTATAGACCGTCTTCACGTGCAAAGAGGAAAGCAGCGGCACGCCATTTCCACCTCTCAGTAGCTGGTACGATAGCCCAGTGACAGTATGGCACCACTGACATGAAAACGCCCCATAGGTTTGTTTTACGGGGTTTGGCGTCCAAAAACAACTCGGGCTACGGGGGACACCGGAATGGAGGACTCCAAACATTTCTGCCAACTCGGGTTCTTGAATGTGCACTCACGTCACACAGTACACGGTGCCTTGCTTTCTGCCTCAAACGAAAAGCAGCCGAAATCGACCCTGCGTCCTTGGCTTCAGCAGCTGAGCACCTGTAACCAATAAGCCACTGCGCCGGCGCCGATCTCTTGTTACAACATAAATGAATTTCAGAAGTTCCCGTTTCGTTGCCTCAGTCATGGAGTTGAGTGGGCAACCTTAGGTGCGCGACGTCACCGGATGCACGGCCATCAAAATCAGCGGGAGAAAGGTGGGGTTTTGGACGGGGGAACGCCCTCGGTGCCCACAAGGGGAAAAAGAATAAGCACAGGGGAAGGTGGTCAGTGTGAGGTCAACACGGAATGTGGTGTATGTGGCCGCGGATATAAGCGAAAGGGAAGGCTTTTGAAGTTCTTTTGAAATTTCTGTGTTTAAGTAAACGTGGAGGTTAACCATGTAAGGTGCCATCAGTGCTTTGAGATGGTAGCGGTTGGTTGCAGTCGGTTTTTGTGGCACAGGGTGAGCAGCATGCCAGCTTGAAGAGAAAAAGGGGAAAAGAGGAAAACTTATCACTTGTGCCTGTAAGTATAGAACACAGAACGGGCTTGCATGGCGATGCTTGGGATCTTCAAATGCGCCTCCTCTCCCCCTTTCTTTGCAAGGAAAAAAAGTGTAGAGATACTGTGACGGGAGCCAGCCTAAATGCCTGCAGATTTCTCCTCCTATGACGGCTAACTTGAAATTCACGAGGCTAGGTAGTCGGGCGGCCTAAGGCAATAAATGAATAAGAAATGTCATATTATTACAAGGAAGCCTTTCAAAAACGATTCTCGGCCTTCAGGTTCTCGAGTGTTTTTGAAGCCCTCTTAGAGGATATATATATATATATATAGTGAATCAAGAGTTCTTTCTAGATTTATATGTTTCGATATAGGAAGACTTGGAAGGGGCTTGGTATGGGCACAATGATTGTTGAACCAAAGGTGACATGAGGCCACTGTCTGTCCTATGCATTGCTGTTAGTGCATACTGCATTCAAGAAGGTGAATATTGTCTGACCAATTGCAGTCAGCGTGGATATTGATTGAATGTTGGAACTCTCATCTAGTAACTTTTTGCGGAACACGTAGGTCTTCCAAATCTTTATCCAAATCTTGCAACAGCATTTACAACAGGGGTGACAACTGCGTTTAGCGATGTTTTCCCATTTTGAGTGAATTAAGTATTTATTAATATTTTTGGTGTGTCTGTAAGCAACATGAGGTGCGGATTTGTATATACTGTTGACTTTCTTGGATGATATTGAAGATTTTCTGAAGGATTTTGCTAGGTTTGTTGGTTACTATTGAATGCAAGAATAATATACGTCCAATAATCTTTTTGGTTGTTTTCATGGTGTCCCTGTAGTACACTACGGTTAAGGCTCGAAGCTCTTCCTGTGGCGTCATCAATCGAGGCCAGTGCACGACTTTCTCTCCTAGCAGCTGAACGTCACGACAGGGTCAGCAAAAGAACCTGCGTGCACGGGCATTGGTTAAGTGGCGAGGAAACACCACGTGATTCGACCCTGATCCAAGCTCGCAGCTTTATTTGATGAGATAAATGAAGGGCAAATGAGGGTACTCGATATAATACTTGAAGGAAAGAAGCCAACAGTCGGCGAGGCCAAAGGAAAGCATTGGGGATTGTATTTTATATATTTTTTTAATTTTTACTTCGGTAATCACATAAACTAGTAATGTAATCTCTTTAGGGGAGAGATAAACACAAAGTAGAAAGAAAAAGAAACGTGCCGATGGTGGGAACCGAACCCACGACCTCCGAATATCGCATCCGGTGCTCTTCCAACTGAGCTACATCGGTCGCTGTCCCACCTGCTACTTTTTTGGGTATTAATGTTGTCTGTATATGAACCTTGAGAGTGTTCACCAGCGCCGCCGTCAATCATAGCGGTGGACGTGGAACGTCCTTCTGTTATCGCCAGCGTCACGTAGAACGTGATCAAGAGCGAGGGCGAAAGCTGTGCTAGAACCCTCTTATGCTACCTATGGCTTCAAGACTGCCAGAACCGAGACCCCCGTAGGCTACAAGCAGATAAATGAAGGACAAATGAGGGTACTCGATATAATACTTGAAGGAAAGAAGCCAACAGTCGGCGAGGCCAAAGGAAAGCATTGGGGATTGTACTTTATATTTTTTTTTTAATTTTTACTTCGGTAATCACATAAACTAGTAATGTAATCTGTTTAGGGGAAAGATAAACACAAAGTAGAAGGAAAAACAAACGTGCCAATGGTGGGAACCGAACCCACGCTGGTGAACACTCTCAAGGTTCGTATACAGACAACATTAATACCCAAAAAAGTAGCAGGTGGGACAGCGACCGATGTAGCTCAGTTGGAAGGGCACCGGACGCGATATTCGGAGGTCGTGGGTTGGGTTCCCACCATCGGTACGTTTGTTTTTCCTTCTACTTTGTGTTTATCTTTCCCCTAAACAGATTACATTACTAGTTTATGTGATTACCGAAGTAAAAATTAAAAAAAAATATAAAGTACAATCCCCAATGCTTTCCTTTGGCCTCGCCGACTGTTGGCTTCTTTCCTTCAAGCTTTATTTGATGGCACTTAATCGCCCCACCGCTGTCTTGACGTAAGCTTCTTGAAGGGGGGTGGGGGGGTGCGCAAGCCTTGTCAAGAATTCGGTGGTGATGCCACGGCCTCGCTGACAGCCACCGCATCATTAACGAATGCGTGCACTCATTTCTTTCTAATGTGGTCTTCAAAGTGCCGAGGAGGAACGATCTATGTCGGATTCTTCTGTAGGCGTTGTTGTGCGGTGTGAATTTCGCGTGTCAGGCTGACATTTGCAGGCTTTGTAACGCGCTACAATTTTCTAAAATTTTTTTATCAATATGCACTATTCGGAGATTCAGCTAAAATTAAAAAGTTAAAAACAAAAATGTTATATTGCATTAGATAATTACCGAACGAATTGATGCATTCTGCACATTATCTGATGAAGGGCGTTACGCATCGGAGAACAATCTTTCCAGTACTACCATCGCTTGCTTAGAAAATGTATTAAGAGAGCTGGATTGGGGGCAGTTAGGGACAAATGTCAATGGAGAATTTTTCAGTGATTTGAGATTCGCTGATGGTATTTCCTTGCTGAGCAGTGCAGGTGACGAATTTCGATGATTGATGACATGAAAGGCAAAGCAAAGTGGTAGACCTGAAAGTTAATATGCAGTAGACTAAAGTAATTTTCCACAGCCTCTAAGAGGAACAAGAGTTTGCGATAGGCAGCGAGACGCTCGAAGTGGTAAGAGAATACATCTCTTAGGACAAGTAATAGCCGCATGTCCAGATCACGAAAGGAAAGCAGCTAGATGAATCACGTAAAGCTGGAGCCTGTTCGGCAAGCACTTCAAAATTGGGAATGACAGGTTACAATGCAGCATCCCTTCGAAGAAAGTAATGAAAACTGCATCTTTAATTTCGGTATGCACCTGTGGGGCAGAAACGTGGAGGCCATAGCGAAGAGTGTTTAACTTAAATTGAGGACCACACTTAGAGTTATGGAACAAAAATGTGGTAGCAGTAAAGTTAAGAGATAAGAAGATGTGCCGATAGAGTGAAGGCGAGAATGCGAGCTAACAGCATTCTAGTGAAAATATAGAAGAAATTGGCATGGTTAGGTCATGCAGTGCGAAGCCAAGATAACAAATTGTCTCTAAGAGTGAAGTATTGGATTCCAAGGGAGGGGGAGGCAGAAAATAGGTGGGCCGAAGAGAATAAAACGTTTGCGGAGGTCAAACAGATGCATGCAGCTGGCACAAGACCCTGTTAATTGAAGGGATATGGCAGGGGCCTTTGCCTGCAGTGGGTACATGCCAACTGGTGATGACGATGTTCAAAATAAACAAAAAAGTCAATGAAATAAAGCCGCTATTTCCCGCGAGTATTGACGTCAAAAACCTCGCACTCGTCGCAATTCGTTTTGGAACTCTGTGACGACAACTGAGCAATATGCCATATTAAATGAAATGTGATGCAAACGGAATAGAATGCAAGTAAACGTGCTCTTGTATTGACATGTTGGAAGCCAACAGTGAGGCTCCAGGCATGCATTCGCCACTGCTAGGACCGCTCCCTCCCTTTCTTCAAATGCTGGGCCCGTTGACGAAAAAGGAACGATAAAAAATACAGCGTGCAGAGTTGAGACTCGAAGAATCATGAACAGGACACTACCTAGTGACGATGCACAGGCCTACATCACAGCGGTCACGTGACCAGGACCATGCAATGTCTGAAAAACAACTCCCCCTAGTAGTAGTAGTCGGCGTAAAAGTAGCGTTTTCCTTTCTTATTCTCTCGCTGCAGCTGGATCTGGTTACGATGGCTCCGCTGTCACGAATATGCGCTCGGCTGGGCTGGCGGGCGTCTCCTGTCTTACAGGCAGTGGCAAAGGCGGCAAATCAATGAGGGTCTTTAGATATACCTGATGCCAACCTGCACCTCAAGCGGTGTGCGGGATAGTCTCGTAACTGTGGAACAGACACTCGGGCCTTACTGCGATTTCTGTAAGGTCAGACCCATGACAAAAGAAAATGAACAGAAGTTACGCAAAATAGTTCAGAGCGCCAAGACAAAAGAAATAAAGGGAGCATTTAGGGGCATTTTCATTTCTCCCTGGCAGTCTACAGACACGATATACAAAGTATCAGTCAACACTGAACTGTTCAGTAAAAATTCCAGGGGAATAAGTCTCCTTGAAGAGTTGAGTGGTGGGTTTTCTGCATAACACTGTGGAAAACACAGTGCACTACTGACGAGCCAACCATCCTGGTTACTTGGAGGAATATGCGAAAGGTTCTCTGCCCCGTTTAGTTGGGTGTAGCCAGGCTGGTTATTATGATGTCGAAAATGCACAACAGAGATGGCAGCAGCAGTTGCACGTCAAGGTAGTCTACATACATGAGTAAAGGCCTTTGTGAACAATGAAAGATGCTTGGCGGAAACACTGCTCCAATGAAGCTGGAGGTCATGAAGTGAGCTTTTAAAACTGGAATCAGGACATTCGCGCAGACACTTTAGCAAAAAAATGATTGCGAAAGATGACGTCTCAATGGGGATTATAAAGTTCTCGACTCGTTGACACATGATAGGGTGTGTCAATGAGGCTTACTGTAAAAACAGTGTGGTTCTAACAGCGTGTTTATATTTTACCAACATCTATTATCATCAAAATAGCTGGCTTCCGTAGGCCCGGTCTTTCTTCTATTCGGCAGTAACAGCACTTGCCAAAACTTTGTTTTAAATTGATGGACACAAACTAGGTAGATTCATTTATGCTGACTTCTCCATGGACTTTTGATATCACCAATCACTCCATTCTGCCGAGCAAACTGGCTTTATGTGGCATAACCTGGTATCGCCCTCTGAATACCTCATCTTTATTTGCTTAGTCGAGAGCAAGTCATGGCCACATTACACTTTCAAAGTAAGCTCAATGGTACTCAGCACAGGGGTTCCACAAGGGTCTATTCTTGGAGCTCTTTAATTTCTACCAACTACTCCAGTTGTTGCGGACAGAATACATCAACAGCTATATTTACAAAAAAGCAAGGTATTTTCGTCAAGCGCTGCCAAGGAGCAAGACCGTCGTCATCGTCTACATGTCTCAACACCATTGATTCACCGTTCTGCATTTATTACCATCAGATTGCCTTTTGTATGTGAATGATAGCACCGTGTTTAGCTCAGAAGAAAGCATCAGTACATAAAATTTGCATCCAGACATACCTAACCTGCCATGATTTCAGTGAAAGAAACTGACAATCTCGAAAACAAGGTAATGCATGGTTTTCTGCTCTCTAGCAATAATGGAAATATCAATTTTCATCAGCTCTCGTGCAATCTACCCTTTGTGAATAATGTTCATTCTTCGGTGTACAGTTGAATTATACTTTTCAAGATTTTATGCTAACGTAAATCTACAAAACATGTGGCGTATGGATTCTTCTAAAACCAGGTAAATACTTTATAGCACATGCACATCAATCGCATTTAATTATGCCTTTATTCATAGCAATTTTAATCCTTATATTTTACAGAATTCCACGTCTATCTCATCTAGCCCGCTTGTGCTCATGAGAGTCAACCTGTGCGATTGATTACACATAGATTCTATACATAACTCTTATTGCTTCATTCTAAAAGAAGCTTTATCCTCCGATTGGTGAGCTAACAGAATTTATTCTTTTGATTACATCACTTATCCTCATTCTCAATACTAGTATAAACTATATTCCGGAAGTATTAGAAGTGAAGTTCGGGGGATTCGGAACTGTGTTTGGTAGTTTTGTGAATATGCTGATAAGCACAGGGTTGAATAGCATTAAACTGAACACTCCTCCTTGAGAATACAACGCGGGACCGGATGGTCTGTCATGTTACCTTGATCAGACTTACTCCTTGGTTCTTTGTATTGTCACGTGGTGTTGACAAGGCCGATGGCAACAAATGAAGAGCCTGAGATTTGGGAAGAAGAGTTGGGAGGACAACAGGACAAGTGTCAAGGTCATGGCTGTTAATCTGTTTAGGTTGCGGTTATTCGAAGCAGGTAGTTTTCCATTGTGCTTTCAAAAGCGGAATTTTGCCTGAGGTCCAAGCACAGCAGCATTTCAATGTGTCTGCTCAACGTAGTAAACAATGGAGAACAAAGTGAAGAGGATGACTTTGTACTGTTTCCATGACACTTTACATTTGATGTTAAGGTAATCTATGCAGATACTGTAGTTAAAATTTATGAAGGTTGGCAGTATTTGGTCACTACCGAATATTCGGAATTATTTAAATACCTCGTTTGCTGTATCGAATAAGAGCCAAATAATGCACATCTGATTGCATTATAAATTCTGAACATTCAGATACTCCCAATTTCAAGCTTTTTCAAATGATACATACACAGCATGCAGGTGCCTTGCGTTTAGTTGGAGGCAAAATGCTGCAGCTGCCACATGCGGGATCAACCCAGGTCCCCTTGCATATGCAGGCAATGTTGAAAAGAAGGCACCCACAGTTTTTTGTGGCTTCTCTTTCTGGCAATTAATAAGCAGCGTTAGATTCTTTTTTTGTTCATTTGCATGAGATGATAGGAGTGAGGCAACAAGCTGTGAAAGTAGCGTGCAAAGGCCCGCTTTCAGAGGCTCACAGCACTGAAACAAACTAGCAATACTGAAAAATAATAGATCATTGCTCAGTAATAACCATGTGTGAAAGAGAGAAAACTGCACTTCTGAAAGAAAACAAAAAGAGAGCAAAAGCTGCCCCCCCCTTCCCTGCCCCTCAAAAAAGAAATGTAAAGTGGCTTCCACAATGTGTACAAGCAAGACAACAAGAAATATGAAAGGCTATCAATTATGCACCAGCACATAAGAAAAAGAAATTACACCAAAATAGCATTCCATTAACCCTTCTGATGTCACGAACGTACCAGTAAGTTTTTGCTCTTCCCCCCCACAGTGTCACAGACGTACTGGTACGTTCTCTATCATGCGTTCAAAACTTCACGCCTGAGCGCGAAGCTGGCGCACTTGGATAGGCTGCGCCATCTGCAATATCTTTCTACAAGTTTGTATTTTTGCCCTGCATTGTGTTGATACATATATACTGAAGTGTATGGAGCGACCGTGCCCAACCCCCGCCACCATCTTTGCTGGGGAACGCGGTCGCTCTGCGCGCGCTACTCTATTGGGCTAAGTGATCATGCGGCACGCGCATTTCGCGGCGGCGCATGTGTGCGGTTACGGCGTTACAGGTTCAAGGGTTGTTCTGCCATCTGCCGCAGTTTTGCTGGTTTTTACTTTTATTCTTTGGCGTGCCTTCTATGACGCGTCACGTTCAGGGGCTCGCGCCGTCGACACGACTCAAATGTTGCTTTTGCTTTCTTCAGTAGAGTTAGTTGTTCGGCTAGTTGGTATTCTAGATTTAAGGACATAGTTTTCAGTGCAAAGGCACGCTGCCAAAGGAAAGAAGAAGGAAGACTATAGGGACGAACACAACGCTGACTCACAACTGTTTAAAAACCACCCGTGAAACGATAGAAGCATATTGTAACGTAACGTTACACAGAAGGCGCTCTGGCACTCTGGCACCGAAGAACACCAACCGCCAGTCAGGGCAGCACAAAAGTGGAGCACCATTTCGCTTCATCGTCTTCTCCGAATCGCCCATTCAAATCTTCATCGTCTATGAATGGCATGTGTCATTGCCCCCCTTCTTGGCAGCATCGCCTCGATGCTGCAAATGCTGCTTGATGCGATGAGCTGACAAATATTATGCTAGGTTGGTGTGGGATACCACAACACAAAACGGGGCACCATCAGTCTCAAGAATAGTCAGCGGGGCGATCGTGGTAGGGTTTCATCCGGACGACGTGAACAACATCAGTGAACTTGCGTCATCTGCGGCTTGAGCGATCTTGGGTCACGGATTCAACTTCGTAAGTAATGTTGTCGCTGAGGCGGCGGAGGACACGATATGGGCCGAAGTACCGGTGCAGCAATTTTTGAGAGCCCACGATGACGAACAGGCGTCCAAATCCAGACATAGTCTCCAGGCTCGTAGGCAGCGAAGCACCGTCCCTTGTTGTAACGGTCAGCGTCTAGTTGCTGTTGTAGGTATATGCGCTGCCTTGCCAGCTGCCGTGCTTCTTCCGCACGCTGGGTAAAACTAGCGATGTCCAGGTCAAACTCATCTTCGTCGTCGGTGTATACGGGCAGCATTGTATCCAGTGGAGTGGGTCACTCGACGGCCGAAGACAAGCTCGAAGGGTGTGAGCCGCGTCGTCTCTTGAAGTGCCGTATTATATGCGGATATGGCATATGGGAGGATTTGATCCCAGGTCTTATGCTCTATATCCACGTACATAGACAGCATGTCGGCCAGAGTTCTGTTTAGCCCTTCCACCAAGCCATTTGTTTGCGGGTGGTATGCCGTGGCCCGTCTCTGGCTAGTGTGTGTAAGGTTCAGTACAGCCTTAGTCAGGCAGGCCGTAAAAGCTGCCCCGCGATCGGTAATGATAACAGCTGGAGCGCCATGACGCAATACGATGTCGTGGACAAAAAACTCTGCGACTTCGGTGGAGGTTCCATTTGTGAGCGACGCGGTCTCAGCATATCGGGTCAAGTAGTCTGTCGCGACAACAATCCAACGCTTTCCATTACTTGACTTCGGGGAAGGACCAAGAAGATCCATCCCCACTTGTTGGAAAGGAGTTTTTGGTGGAGCGATCGGCTGAAGAAATCCAGCTGGTTTCACGGGTGGAGTCTTTCGGCGTTGACAATCACGGCAGGTTTTAACGTAAGATCGCACTGAAGGTAATAATTTCGGCCAATAGTATTTCTCCCGAATTCTTGCAAGCGTACGACAAACTCCCAAGTGGCCGGAAGACGGTTCGTCGTGACAAGTGCTTAAGATGTCAGGCTGTAGGCGCGTAGGCACTACGAGTAGAAATGTCTCTTTTGATCTTTCAAAATTGCACTTGTAGAGAACTCCACTTCGTAAAGCATATGACTGCAAACCATGACGAAAAACAAGCGGTACTCTACCACCGCGGCCTTCCAGATAATTGATGAGCGGCGCCAGCTCCGGGTCCTTGCGTTGAAGGTCAGCCATATGGGATTGGGTAATGGCCCCAATAAAGGGAAAATCGTCGGCGTTTTCCACTGCAGTGGAGTCCAATGGCGCGCGTGACAAGCAATCCGCATCTTGGTGTTTATGTCCCGACTTACAGACAACAGTGACATCATACTCTTGAAGATGGAGGCTCCAACGAGCTAAGCGTACAGACGGGTCTTTAAGGCTTGAGAGCCAGCACAAGGAATGATGGTCGCTGACAATACGGAAGGGTCGTAGATACAAATATGGTCGAAACTTGCTGATGGCCCAGATTACCAAGGCAATCCTTCTCTGTTGTTGAATAGTTCCCCTCCGATCGTGAGAGTGTTCGGCTCGAGTAGGCGATTACCCGTTCTACTCCGCCTTGCCAGTGAATGAGTACCGCGCCGAGGCCAACGTTGCTGGCAACAGTATGTACGTCAGTTGCGGAGTCTTAATTAAAATGGGAGAGTATTGGGGGTCTGTGTAGGCGGCTTCTAAGCTCCTGGAAGGCTTGTTCTTGATCGTCTCCCCACCGGAAGGGTATGTCTTCTCTGGTTAGTGCTGTCAGTGGTTCAGCTATCTTAGAAAAATCTTGGACGAAGCGTCGGTAGTATGAACAAAGACCTAGAAATCGTCGAAGTGCCTTTTTTTCGGTGGGGCGTGGAAAATTTGACACTGCGGTAGTCTTCTCGGGATCAGGGAGAACGCCCTGTGCACTGACAACATGGCCGAGAAAGCTAGTTCCTTGAAAGCAAAGTGGCATTTCTCAGGCTTGATCATTAGTTGCGCGCCTTTGAGTGCTTGAAGCACGATGCGCAACCGGTCCAAGTGTTGCTTGAAAGTAGCCGAGAAAATAACGACATCATCTAAGTACACCAAGCACGACTGCCACTTCAGACTTGATAAAACCATGTCCATCATACGTTGGAACGTGGCCGGTGCAGAGCAAAGACCAAACGGAAGCACCTTAACTCGTATAGGCCGTCAGGCGTCACAAATGCAGTCTTCTCTCTGTCTCTCTGATCCACCTCGATTTGCCAGTATCCGCTTTTGAGGTCTAATGAGGAGAAGTACCTGGCGTCGCGTAGTCGGTCGAGGGCATCATCAATCCTGGGCAGCGGATAGACGTCCTTTTTAGTCACGTTATTTAACTTTCGGTAATCGACGCAGAATCTCAAGGTGCCATCTTTCTTTTTGACAAGGACTACTGGCGATGCCCATGGGCTCGTCGAAGGCTGGATCACGTCGTCCGCAAGCATTTCATCCACTTGCGTTTTAATGGCGTCACGTTCCTTAGGAGAAACCCGGTACGGGCCCTGGCATACCGGTAACGTGGTCTCATCGGTGATGATGCGGTGCTTGGCGACAGGAGTACGACCGACCTTAGAGCCTGTAGCGAAGCAGTCTGCGAAATCGCTCAGAAGAGCCGAGAGAAGATTCCTCTGATCAGGTCTCAAGTCGGGGTTAATTTTAACGGTTTGCAGAACATGACAAGGTGCGGCCTCTTCTTTAGGGTTCGCTCCGGCGGTGCATAAATGAGGCAAGGCAGTAACATCGTGAAGGACGGCAACAGCCGTGTCCTTGGCAAGATGCCGCATCTTCTTAGCAAAATTTGTCAGGAGGACAGAGCACAACTGTTCTGGAGTTGTACGAGTCCTCGAGCAAGGGCTAATTCCTTCTCGAGTAGTAGCGGAAGGTGCCCATTCACGATGCCCTCGTAATCGTGGAATAAGTCATGCTTTACAAGAACCAACACACTAGAACGTGCCGGAACGCTCACGCAAAACGTTCAGACCCGGATCTTCGTTTTCAATGCGTGCCATGGCTCGTTTCGTCGAAAAGGAAACACGCGCTTCTTTCAGGTCAATGACAGCGCCGTTGGTCTGCAGGAAGTTTAGACCAAGGATCAAGTCTTTCGAACACTCAGGAGGCAGGATAAATTCTCCGACATACACAAAACCACGGATGCCGACCCGCACTGTGCACTTGCCTGCAGGTTCGATCAAGTGACTTCCCGCCGTGCGAATATTTGGGCCGGACCAATGTGTCAAAACTTTCTTCAGTTCTCGGGCGAGACCACGGCTCATTACTGAATAATCGGCACCAGTGTCGAGTAACGCGGTGACATCCACTCCATCAATCATTACACATAAATCGGAGGTAGTATGCCGGATACTGTCGCTACCTGACATAAGCGAAATCTCGTCGGGTCGGCCTGACGATGACGGAGGATCTTCACATTTCCCGACATCAGCGACCCTGCCTCCAAGGACCGCTGGTATTAGTTTTCCCGGCTAGGGCTGGGAGAGGAGCGGTGTCGGGAAGAGTGGGGACTTGTCGAACGGTAGCTCGTCGGGGACGTAGATCGACGCTCTTGGTAACCGGACGTGACGGGATACTGTCGTGCTGCAAGGTCGCTTGCAATCTCAGTTGGCCAATCGTCATTCCGAGGGTAGAGGTCCTCCGAGGCGAAACCCCGCATGTTGACGTGGCGGTACGGGCACGCCCGGTAAAGGTGACTGGCTTCCCCGCAATGATAGCATAGGGGCCGATGGTCCCGGGGCAGCCATACTCGACTTTTACGGGGTCGCTGGTAGATTGGCGGAGGGGAGTAGTGAGGCTCCATGCAAGGCCCTCCATGCGAGGACCCTGCGGCTTCATTGCTGGAGCTGCAGCATTGATACTATGGTCCGGCGGGGGAGCCTTACGTAAGACGGACGCATAGGTGGGCCTCGCGTTGAACGTCTGGTGAGGAACGTGCTGCTGGAGAACGTCAGCAACTTGCTGAGCTGCCATACACACCTCGTCCCAGACGACTTCAGCCAGTGAAGGAAAAGCTGTTGTATTGCAAGGCATCCGGAGCGCTTGCAGTTCCTCCCGCATGACAGAACGGATGAGATTTCGTAGTGCGTCCATGTCGCTGCCGACATGCACAGGGGGTGCGTCGAACCCAATGATGTTCACGTCACGGTTGTACTGACGGGCTCGGTGTTGCAGCGTTGTCTCCATGGTCGCTGCCTCGCTGAGAAACTCCTCCACAGTGCGCGGTGAACTGCGCACTAGTCCCGCGAAAAGTTCTTGTTTAACGCCCCGCATCAGGTGACGCAGCTTCTTACCTTCAGGCATTTGTGGGTCTGCACGCTTGAAAAGGCGTGTCATGTCCTCAAAGAACATACGCACGCTCTCGTTCTGGTGCTGATTGCGCGAGTGTAGCGCAGCTTCTGCTCGCTCCCGGCGGTCGGCGCTAGGCAAGGTGGCTTTCAAATCACGACAGAAGGCTGCCCAGGATGGAAAGGAAGCCTCATGGTTTTCAAACCATGTCCGTGCAGACTCTTCAAGAGCGAAGTACACGTTGTGGAGCTTGCGCTCATCAGTCCATCCGTTGTAACGAGCAACTCGCTCGTAGTTCTCAAGCCAGTCCTCGGTGTCCTCGAACACGTCGCCATGAAAAGAGGGGGGTTTTTGCGGCTGATGACACAGGATGTGGGTGGGAAGCCTGCTCTCAGATGTCATTGCAGCAGGTTCCACGGCCGTCTGAGGGTGCGTTGTCCTGGTAGCGGCCGGAAGGGGTCCGAATTCAGGGGGCTCTCCACGTAGGCGGCGGCCGAGGCGTTGATGTACGGGGGTAAGCTCCGTATTGACAGGTTGATTATGCAGGACTGGATCGATACCTGGCAATTCCTCCACCAGATTTGTAACGTAACGTTACACAGAAGGTGCTCTGGCACAGAAGAACACCAACAGCCAGTCAGGGCAGCGCAAAAGCGGAGCACCGTTTCGCTTCGTCGTCTTCTCCGAATCGCCCATTCAAATCTTCGTCTATGAATGCATGTGTCAATATTATATTCAGAGGGCTGGGTCAGATTCTGTTAGCGATACCTCAGTTGTTTTGTACAACACAGAAAAGATTTTCCTTTCTAAATTCTTGAGATAAAAGGTGTGATGCATTTCGTTTTGTTTTTTTTCCCTGGCACGGTATGCACCTGCACGTCTGGTTGTATATAACTCTTGTGTGCGTCGAAAAATAAACAGTTGTGAGGCAGCGCAGTGTTTGTCCCTATAGTCTTCCTTCTTCTTCCCTTTGGCCGCGTGCCTTTGCGCTGAAAACTATGTCCTTTCACTCTCTCTTGTCGTGCCCTTGCATACAGCTAGCAGCAGCAAAGGAGGTTGTTTAGCCTCTTTCCATCTCCCTCTGTCATCTTGATTTCATAACGTGCCATTTCTCTCTGTTGTGCGGGCCACCAAAAGTGCGCCCTCCGAACGCGCAGTTACTTTCGGATGGGTGACCGCACCGGACCTTCGACCGCGGACTGGAGCGATGGCTCTTGATTATAAATATGAACCGAGCTCGGATTCAGACTCTAAAGGAGTATTGAGCAGTTTTTTCTATACTGTCTCCGAACAAGCAGAATCTTGGTGCAAGCACCTGTGAGCCACAGTGCTGGGAGAGCCCGCGCCAGACCACACTCCGCTTTTGACCAAAGCGCAGGGAATGGCGGTGCTACCTATATACAAGCGTCTGACTGATGAAAAGCTGCTCACCCGGTGCCTACAGGGAAACACGCAAAACGCAGAAGAGTCGCCAAACAGCAAAATCTGGCTACTGTGTCCAAAAATCAAGTTTGCCTCGAGAACTGTTATGAAGACAGCAACAGGTTCAATAGGGGGCACAGTAGCTTTGAGCAAGTTCTCCAACGGAGCTTGGTGTGCTGCCACCAGAAGAGCTTGTTGTGCTGGAAAGCTGCCGTGACCAGCAAAGAATGAAGAGGATGACTGCCAAACAGCCGAAGCCCGAGCACATCGCCGCAACATGGTAAACAGACTCCATTCACGAAAACCGTAAGGGACCAATGTATGGGGCAGGTGAATTTTAGCAACCTAGCTGTGTCTGAGACTCATTTTTGTATTTTGTGAAAACATTTCATGAGTTTGTGTTGTGTTTTCTAGGAATACAGACGTTTTAAACTTTCAGATGCATTTTTCTCCACTTGCAGTTTTCAGCATTCTTGGCATTTTGTGCACACACTTTCAAGTGCTTAAAATTGTCGGATTTGGGTGAAATTTTGTACACAGCTGCTTCAAAGTGTGCAGAATGGAAATATCTGCCTGAATTATCACCATCTCTTCTACACTTTTTGCAAAAATTCTGAACTTTGACTAACAGAACCCAAAATATACACTTTTGGTGTTCTTGAATTGTTTCGCATATGAAGGATATTGTGAATAAATTTCAACTAGTGTTGCTCTTAATACACTGTAGAAGTATTTGGAAAGCTATTTGCATTTCTGAACAAGAGAGCAGTGCTGCAAACAAATAGTGAGATGGAGTATAGGTTCTTTTCCTCCACCTCTCCTTTCTTATCAGTTTCTCTGATTAGTTGAATGGCCTAGACATTATATAGACACAAACTATAGTCGACAGTGACGCTAACTTTGGGTCCATTCTCTGCAGCTGCGCCATTTGGGTTATACTAATAGCTCCCAGAAACGGAAAATCATCGGCAGTTTCTTCTGGACATATGGCATTGGGCGAGCACGACAGACAGTCAGCATCCTGATGCTTCCGTCCTGATTTGTATACGACTGTTACGTCATACTCTTGTAATCTAAGGCTCCATCTAGCCAATCGTCCTGAGGGGTCTCTGAGGCTTGCGAGCCAGCATAATGAATGGTGGTTGCTTATAACGCGGAAAGGTCGGCCGTAGAGGTATGTTCGGAACTTGGTGAGGGCCCATATTACCGCCAGACATTCTTTCTCAGTTGTTGAATAGTTGGTTTCGGAGCGGGTCAGTGTTCGGCTCGCGTAAGCGATGACCCGTTCTGCACCGTCTTGCCACTGAATTAGTACTGCACCAACCCCAATGTTGCTGGCATCAGTGTGAACGTCAGTTGCGGCGTTTTCGTCAAAATGGCCTAGTATCGGAGGATTCTGTAGGCGGCTGCGAAGCTCAATGAAAGCGGCCTCTTGTTCACTTTCCCACAGGAACGGCGTGTCATCTCGAGTCCGTGTGGTTAGTGGTTCTGCGATGTGCGAAAAGTCTTGTACAAAGCGTCTGTAATAGGAGCACAAACCTAAGAACCGTCGAACAGCTTTCTTGTCAGTAGGCTGCGGAAAACCAGAAACGGCAGCTGTCTTTTCAGGGTCCGGGCGAACACCATTTGCGCTGACTACGTGACCAAGGAAGCGAAGTTCCTCTAAGCCGAAGTGACATTTCTCCGGTTTGATTGTCAGGTTGGCGTCACGGAGAGCTTTTAACACAAGGCGTAACCTTTCTAGGAGTTGGTCGAAGGTGGTCGAAAATATGACGACATCGTCCAGGTAAACCAAACACGACTGCCACTTCAAACCGGACAGAACGGTGTCCATCATGCGTTGGAATGTGGCCGGTGCCGAACATAGGCCGAACGGTAGCACCTTAAACTCATACAAGCCATCGGGTGCCACGAAAACCATCGTCTCCTGGTTTCTCTCATCCACTTCTATTTGCCAGTACCCACTTTTTAGGTCTAGCGACGAGAAGTATTGGGCATCTCGCAGTCGATCGAGTGCGTCGTCTATGCGGGGAAGTTGGTAAACGTCCTTTTTAGTGACGAGATTAAGTTTTCTGTAATCGACACAGAAGCGCAGTGTTGTCCTTCTTTCTGACGAGAACAACCGGTGAAGCCCAAGGGCTTGTAGATGGCTGAATGACATCGTCGGAAAGCATTTCGGTGACCTGTCTCTGAATCGCTGCTCGTTCCATTGGAGAAACGCGGTATGGGCGTTGTCATACGGGGCGCGTGGTCTCGTCTGTTATTATACGGTGCTTGGCGACTGGAGTTCGGCCCACTTTGGAAGACGTTGCGAAGCAGTCTGCAAAATCTGCCAAGACAGCCAAAAGCAGATCCTTCTGAGCCGGCGATAACTCGGTGTTTATTTCGACAAGTGGCAGAACGTGACGAGGTCCAGTGTCGTCTTGAAGGGCATCTTCCACGGTGCACAAATGTGGACACTCCGTGATGTCTCGGAGGAAGGAGGTCACCGTGCCTTTGATGAGGTGCTGACATTTGTTCAAAAAGTTGGTGAGCAGAACGGTAGTGCAGCCATCCCGTGGGTGGACGAGGCCTCGGGCAACAATGAGACCCCTCTCAAGCAGCAGGATATGACCCTCCGCCATGCCCTCAAAGTCACGATATAGGTCATTTTGCACGCGCATTACGACACTGCACCATGGTGGCACCGTGACATCATCCTCCACAATACGCAGAGCATGGCTACAGGGATCGTGGGTGTCTAAGCGTGCCACTGCCCGTTTGGTCGAGAATGTGACTTGTGCCTCGTGTAGGTCGATCACAGCATTGTTTGCCTGCAGAAAGTCGAGCCCCAAAATCAAATCTCTCGAACATTCGCGCAAGACAACGAATTCCCCGACGTAGACGAAACCGCGGATGCCAATTCAGGCTGTGCACCTTTCGGCCGGGCTATTGAGGTGACCTCCAGCCGTGCGAATGCTATGGCCAGACCATGGTGTCACAACTTTGCTCAATTGCTGGGCGAGGGCGTGGCTCATCACTGAATAGTCTGCACCAGTGTCAAGTAAAGCGATCGTGTCAGTTCCGTCAAGGGTCCCACACAAATCAGAAGTAGTGCGTCGGATGCTGTCGCTACCCTGCCCCTGTGAGAAATCAGCGTATTGGTGTATCGGCGGCGGAGGATCTTCAATTTTTCCGACAGCAGTGGCCCTGCCTCCAGAGACCGCTGGAATTAGTTTTCCCGGTGTGGACTGGGAGAACGCCGCTCAGTATTGCTGGGGTCTCTGCGAGGGCTTGGGGAATGGTACCGCAGCAGAGATGATGATCCTGAGTCATAGCGCCTGTATCTCCCAGGCCTCTGATTGGCCGACAGATGAGCTTCAATTTCGAGAGGCTGTTCGTCATTCCATGGACAGGGCGCATCGGGTCCGAAGCCACGAAGTCCTACTCGGCGATACGGGCATGCATGGTAAAGGTGACCAACCTCCCCGCAGTGGTAGCAGATTGGCCTGCGGTCCCGCGTACGCCACACGTCCGACTTGCGAGGGCGTGGCACCACAACTTGAGCCGATGTGTCATAATCACAGATGTGGCTAACCACCGGTGTCGGGTCAATAGGACCACAGGCAGCTGCTTGACGTGCAACGAACATGTACGTTCATTTGTTGTTGACCCATGGAGGCATGGTAGCGACAGGATCGTAGGTAGCTGCCTGACGAACAACGGATGTGTGCGTGGGAATTTATCGACGCGCTGCAGTGCATTGGTGAGCGGGAATTCACGAACAGCCTGGCGTACTTCATCTCTGACGACTTCGGTCAGTGTTGCCACTGGCGTACTCTGAGGCAGACGGAAACATTGGAGTTCCTCTCAAACAACCGACCGAATGAGGCCACGTAAGGCATCCGCACCGCCTCCATGGTACGACGAAAAAACATCTGGGGCCAGGCTGCTGATATCTCGGTTGTACTGCCAGGCCCGTTGTCGGAGCGTCGTTTCCATGGTCGTTGCCTCCGCGAGGAATTCAGCAACGGTACGCGGTGGACTGTGAACGAGGCCCACAAACAGCTCCTGCTTAACTTCATGCGTGAGATGGCAAAGCTTCTTCTCCTCTTTCATATTGGGGTCTGCGCGCTGGAAAAGACGGGTCATGTCTTCACAGAACATGCGTACACTTTCATTTGGCCGCTGGTTTCTGGACTGAAGTGCAGCTTCAGCTTTCTTGCGGCGATCAGCGTCTGCAGGGCATCGACGCCCGTATTCCCCATGTTTTTCAACGTGGGCTTCAAATCACTCTGCGTGGTAACGTGCTCTACAAGCGAAATTTCGCTAACAGTGAAGAGACGTTTCTCCTTGTTGTGCCCTCCGAGTTGCGCCGAGATATATTGAGTGCCTGTCATGATGAACCCACCGCCGGCCACCTGGGGGTGAGCCGTACACTTGCACGAATTCATCAAAAGTATTATTGGCCCAGGTTACTCCCATCGGTGCGGGCTTAAGTACGCTCATGTCGTGACTGCCAACGTCGGAAGTCTCCGCCATTGAAACCTGCTGGATTTCTTCAGCCTATTGCTCTGCCAAAGACCCCTTTCCATCAAGTGGGCATGGATCTTCTCGGTCCTTTTTCGAAGTCCTCGTCTGGCAACCGTTGGGTAGTCTTCGTGACAGACTACCTAACACGGTACGCAGAGACCACGTCCCTTGTTAAAGGTACTGCAGCCGAAGTTGCTCAATTTTTCATTCATAACATTGTCCTACGTCATGGTGCCCCCGCCGTGGTAATCACTGACCGTGGAACAGCTTTTACGGCTCGCCTAATCCGGTTGGTCATGACTGACTCACACTAGCCATCGACGTGCGACGGCGTATCACCCTCAGACCAACGGGCTGGTGGAGTGCCTCAATCGCACCCTCACCGACATGATTTCTATGTGGATGAAGAACATCGCACCTGGGATGCGATTTTGGCCTATATAACTGTCGCGAACAATACCGCCACTGAAGAGACGACGCGGATGACCCCGTTCCAACTTGTCTTCGGTCGCCAAGTGAGCAGGCCGTTGGATGCCATGATGTCAGTTAGTCCTTCTTGCGGCTCTGACGCCGAACTTGACGCTGACATCTTTGTTCAGCGTGCTGAGGAAGCGCAGAAACTAGCACGCCTCAGAATCCACCGACAACAGGCGAATGACGCTGCTCGGTATAACCTCAGCCGAAGAATCGTCACTTACTAGCCGGGCAACTTCGTCTGGGTGTGGACACCTGTTCGTCATCGCGGCCTATCTGAAAAGTTACTACGCCGATACTTCGGCCCTTATGAGACTGTTCGCCATATCAGTGACGTCACCTACGCCATTGTTCCCGTAGCTTCAGCTCCATCCCGAAGTCCACAGCGTCCTGAAGTCGTGCACGTGGTTCGGCTGAAGCCCTATCATGATTGTGCATGACTGAACTTTTTGTCAATGCCGCTGGGTCCTTGGGACACTTTAGTGCACCCTTTCGCTGACTTCTTCCTAGTAGCACCACGTCGCATCGAGTCGATGCTACAGAGGAGGGGGGCAGTGATACAAACTATAGTCGACGACGAAGCGGAGACAATCAGTGGCTAGTTGACGTAGACGATGAAGTGGTTGCTAGTTGGCGTAGACGACAAAGTTGGTTGCCTGGAACCGCGCTCAGACCGCTGCTCAGACCGCTCTCGGACTTTGGCAGTCTTCTAGGCTCAGGGATTTGCCTGGACGTTTGGCGCAATACCCGTTACAATATATTCTGCACTTACAATTAGCATTGATACCGTATTTACTCGCATAATAGGCGCACTCCCAGTTTGAGTGCGAAATATCAATTTTTTTTATTTCCGCGCATAATAGGCACACCCCGAACTTGGCACTGAGATCAATGCCGTATTTACACGATTGAAAGCCGACGCGCCTGCCTCAAACAAAGGTGAAAAAAAAAGAAAACGCACATACATTCCACAACGCGAGATGCCGCATCTGAAACCTAGCTACTGTGAACAAGCCCGGAAGTTTTGGCAAGGAACACTCATGACAATGACGGCGAAGTACGACAGCTTGTAGGAAGGAAACGAAGTTTTTGCTTGCTCCATGCACGACAGTATCGGTTGTGATGGCCAAGTACAACAACACGCGGACTGTCAAAAAAAAAACATCAACGGCTGAAAAAAGTTTTTCCGTCAACTACCGATACCCCCCGAACTGCCGCATGGAGAATGTACACTTTACGCTACCTTCTTTGTGGCAGTTCTGAAAGCTGGGAGACTCGGGGAAATTAATTCTAGGACAGGAGGAGGAAGAGAAGTGTCTTGTCCATTTGTTTTCTCGGAGAAAATCGAAAGCAATGCCACAAGTGAAGTTGGTCAGGGGTGACGCGACACAAATGGCAGTGCCATCGCCATCGATGCGTATTTTAGGCTAGGCGCTAGGCAGTGCAAGCTGCAATCTGACACAAAGGGTAGACCCATTACCATCTATCCATTCTTCTGAGAGGTCAAGTTTCGCCATTTTGCAAGCAGCATGCAGTTAGGTTTGTCGTGTGTGCTACAATGGGGAAGTATGCGAGCTACACGGCTGGATTCAAACTGAAAGCTGTGCAGTATGCAGTGGAGCATGGAAACCCTGCTGCAAGCAGACATTTCAGTGTTGAAGAAACCAGTGTTTGCTACTGGAGAAGTCAGCAGGAAAAACTTCAAGCCACCAACAAGTCACGACGGGCCTTCCGCGGTGCGAAGTCCGGAAAGTATCTGCAAGTGGAAGAGGAACTGGTTCAGCACATACGGCGCCTCCGACAAGACTGTTGTGCCGAGTCCCTCGAAATAGTGCAGACTGAGGCGCTTATAATTGCCCGGGCGTCGGGCATCGACGCTAAAGACTTTAAGGCAAGTTTCGGGTGGACAACGCACTTCATGCGATGCCATGGGCTAACCCTGAGGGGGCGGACAACATTGTGCCAGCGCTTGCCCTCAGCATGTGAGGACAAGGTGGTGGATTTTCACCATTTTGTGATACGGCTCCGACAGCAAAAGAACTTTATTTTGTCCCAGATCGGGAATGCAGATCAGACGCCCCATTGTTTCGACATGCCAAGAAACACCACTGTGGAGGACAAAGGTGCACGAAGTGTGCTCATTAGAACATCTGGCGCAGAGAAGCAAAGATGTACGGTTATGCTAGCGGTGACTGCGGATGGGCACAAACTGCCGTCGTACGTCATTTTTAAAAGGAAGACGCTTCCCAAGGGAACTCTCCATCGTGATATAAATGTTAGGGTCCAGGAGAAAGGCTGTATGAATGAAGATTTGATGCTGGACTGGATAAAGACGGTCTGGGGCCGGCGACCAGGTGGCCTGTTGTATCCGGCCACGCTCGTTCTGGACAGTTTACGCGGACACCTTGTGGAAAGTGTTAAAGCAAAGTTGAAAGAGCTGGCCATGGATATTGTGATTCCGGGCGGCCTCACATCTGTACTGCAGCCTTTGGACGTGTCCTTAAAGCCTTTTAAGACAATGTTCGAAGGCTGTGCACTGACTGGATGGCTGCAGGGCAGCATCAGCGAACTCCAGGTGGCAAAATTAAGAGGCCGCCTGTGGAAATGTTGTGCAATTGGATAGTGGAAGCCTGGAGAGATCTCCGAAGATGTCATCAGAAAGAGCTTCAAGAAGACGGGGATCTCTAACGCACTAGATGCGAACAAAGATGAGATGCTGTGGAATTCGGACAAAGAAAGCGAGTCCCCGGTCAGTGATGATGAGTGTGTGCTCTCGGACTCCAAATCGGAATTCGAAACAGATGAGTAGAGCATCAGTGCATGTAAATAAATTTTTCATGTGCATGCACTCAACATCTCTCGTCTGTTCATTGAAACATAAGTAGCTTTTTTTTTCATTTTTATGCTGGGTTTATCGGCATTTATGTGAGAGTAGCCATATTCTTGACATATGTTAAATTTAAAGCGCGAGAATGAGAGTCGAAAAATTTTCGGAAATTTTACCCCGCATAATAGGCGCACCCCGAACTTTGAGCCGAATTTTCTGAAAAAAAAAGTGCGCCTATTATGCGAGTATATACAGCACACGTGAGCATCTAGACTGTTTCCACACTAGGGCCCCACCTACATAAAATTCTGAATGCTTTTTCTGGGTAGGGTCCTCATCCCATTATGTGTAGCATAGCTACACGTGAGCTACCCAAACTGTCTCCTCGTAATTCTTCAGCCTGAAGTATCTTAAAAACTACACTTTCTTTTTTATGACAACCTTGGCCTTCCTCACAGCGTCCTGACACAGCAGTTGTCATCCATGAATGTGTCTCCCTTTAGACAGCAGTGAAATTGACTGAAAAGGAAGGGAGGAGATAAGTAGTACAATAACAGAGGAAAGGTAACACAATTACCTAGGCTGTGATCACAAACTGAGCATATTTAAAAAATATACAATAAAACACAGTTTAAGAAATGTTGTCCCCAGTTATTTCATAAGTTCATCCATGAAATTTGGTGTGTAATACAATGCTGAATTGCAAGCCATTGTTTTCAAAGCATAAAAGTGTAAATCACTGAATGGGTTTCTAGTTGGTTTACAGGATCTAAGTCACAAAGCTACCCAGGCCATGAGAGACACTGTAGTGGCTGGACTCCAGAAATTTCGACCACCTGGGGGTTCTTTAACGTGCACCAACAGTATAGAGGTGCTTTGCTTTTCGTCCATCCTGCTTCATAGAAATGTCACACTGTAGTCAAGACAATACAAACATCATCATGGACTGCAAGAAGTACATCATAAGGGGAACACAAATTTTAGAGTCCCCCCTTAACAAACTGATGCATTGGCAACACTGGCGCGACAACGTTTCAAAACTTTATAGCATGCCTTGCCTCCTCCACAAAAGCCTATGCATTCCAGCCTGGCTTTGGACAAAAACAATCCTCTTTTCCCCTCCAAATGGCTGCTGCAAAAACAAGAAAAGAAGAGAGAGAACAAAAAAAAGAGGCCAAAAAACACACCTGAACACTTCCAGAGGTGCCAGGATGGTGACCATCAGGTCCGAGTGGATGACACCCAGCTCTGTCAGGGACTCTGACAATGTCCACCCAAAACGCAGCGCTAGCTCCGTCAAAATGGCAAAGTAGTAGTAGCCCTGCAAACAGAACCAATGTTTTGTGAAAAGATTGCACGCACATGTAACTTGCCCAGCTCTTGTCAGGGATAAACTGTGTGCCATGATGGCAAACTACAGCGTTCACCATCAGTGGGGGGCAGCACAGCTCTTCAGGAATGGCAAAAACACTGAAAAATTTCCTTCTCTAAAGCTATATCATTACCCTGCAAGGACGCAGCCAAACAAATGGTACATGTCTGTATTAGGTACTGAAAACTTTCAGCTTGTAGAACTGCGACTCTCACAAACGACGCAAGAAAAAGTGGAAGAAGGCACATAGGGATGCTTAATTCCCTTACGTGCTGTGAGCGTGACAGCATTAACAATTCCAACACTTGGCTTCCACCTCTTTTGCTCTCACAGGGGCATCAGCTTGGCATTTCAAACACGTTACACTTCCGAGCACTCCTACGAGTGAGTGGCAATTTAAGGCTTCTGTTCTGACTACGCTGGCTCGTGCCAGCTTTTGCTCCTATGAGGCTTTTATGCTACAGCTTAACACCTTGAATGGATGGGTTGTACTGCTACCTTCTAGCTTCCTCCATCATGCAGAATGATATAAATGTCAATTTTTGCCGACGTTTCCACATGATGTTCCGAGCGAATGCTTCTGAATTTTCAACTCGCTGAATATTTCTGGGCTCTTTCCTGGGTACAAGGTTAGAGAGGCACTTCGAAGGATTTGGCAACGTCTTCTTACAACTACACATCCCCCGCCATGAGGTTTCAGAAGTTATGAGGTACAAGCTGCACGCACGAGGTGGTCATGTGACCACAGACAAAGGGATGCACACCAAAGTAGCACTTAATCAGTAGCACATTCATTAGATGCATCACTGTGGCATCAAGCGGCAAAGCCATAACATAACTAAAGCCTAATGCCGGCTTTTATGGCGTGATTTGCTGCCAAAGATGTCATGGAAACCTCTCCAGTGTCCTTAGTCCTCCTGGCTTTGCAGCAGGTGCTTGCAGGGACCACGTGCTGGCACTAGAGCCTAGTCAGGCGTCCCCATGTATCTCTCTTTATTCAGGCATTGTCTAAATCCTGATGTGGACTCAAACATGACTGTACAATAAATTTTAATGAGTGACTATTCTATTTATAATGCAATGGTAACAGTATTAGACATCTTATGATAGGTAATCACTAGCTTCCAAAGACTGTCCATAGTGGCTCTCATCACGTGAACCAAGTTAGACTTGGCAGCTATGCGAGTCTGATCAGTGAATTTTGGGTTCAAAGCACAAGAAATAGTTTGTGACAGCAAATGTGGTTGCGGAAGAAAAAAAAAGAAAGGACACTCATCAAGGCAACAACCAAATAGCAATAAATGCTTTTAACTTGTGTTCAGATATGTTTCAATCAGCAGCAAGCCAAAGTGCAGTAAGCGTAACAGCCTCAAGAGCCCTTACCATGCAAATCCTTGCACGATTCTGAATTGAAAATACATCGTGTCACTTTGGAATGTGACACAGGGATGTAACAGGAATGTGGCACGTAATCTAGTAAATGCCGTGAAGTTGCTACTTAAAAGCCGTGACGTGTAACAACAGCTTTTAAAGGTTCCAGATCTAGGTCCCAAACCACTGCTGGCTCCACGTGCAGATTGGCTCCTACAATTTCCAGTGGCCATTCTTGCTACAGGTTGACACAACTTCAACAAGTGACAAACCTTCAATACACGCTTTCCTCTTTTTCGCGCAATCGCCTTGAGGGTTGGGGAAACTACATGCGTTTGAAAATACTCACTGTGCCAATCAATTCTCTTTTGTGCAAGTAGTACAATTCAAAATGCTTACTTCGAACTGGAAAATCCCTATTCACACCTGGGCCAAAAGAACTCAATGTCCTGGCAGTGCAGAAAGAATTGAAGTGTGTGCTGCACACTCCTGTGTGCTACCTGATCATAACGTTCATGTTCACAGCACTGCCTCCCTTTATAAAGCCTGAAGGATCAGTTTCCAACTGCCTTTTATCTGGCTTCCGAGAGCATTTGCAACACTTTGTATAAACTTGACATTCACTCCTACATATTTAACAGCTTTTGTCTAAACAAAATTCTAACCAGCTCTGTCAGCTCTGGTTTTTAAGTGGTATGAATATCCTTCACAATCACTCGGCTGCACCCATGTAAATGCTCATTTTCTGAAGTGAAAACTTCACTACGCCATGTATCAGCCAAGGTCAATCTGGCAGGCCACTTGACCTTCAACGAGCCAGAGGTCACAGTGTAGCTATACTATAGCCTAACCCAACATTATTAAATAGAGACAGTTGGAAAACTACACTGGTGCATCGCGTTGCAGAGTGGGACCAAACTGTCACTGGTCTGGCACCCGCGAATACCAAAATGATCACTGCGCCTTTCACCCCTGCTGCAGTGGATGGGTAAGGCGGAAATTTTAACTGCTACTAACCGTCTTCTTTCAGCAACGCAACAGAAATTAAAACTGTTTTTGCATTTTTAAAAACATTTTTGTACGCATATGACATGCGTGTTGTCTGCTGCCTGCCTGCTTGAGATACGTCTGCAAAGGCGACAGCTCCTCATGCGTACAAATGTGTATTTCAAAAAATGGAAAAACGGTTTGAATTTCTGTTACGTTGCTGAAAGAAGACGATTAGTAGCATTTCAAATTTCTGCCTTACTCACCCACCAATGGGGGGGCAAGGGGCGCGGCGGTTGTTTTGGGATTCGTGGACGCCAGACTGGTGACAGTTTGGGCTCACATCCTACTCCACAGTTTCCCAACTGTCTCTTATCTAAGAACGTTGAGCTTAACCATCATACCACCTATGGTATGCCACCCTTGACCTTTTGCAGCAGATACACCATCCCGTGTTTGTTCTCTCTTGCAGCTGACATCATCTGGATTCCACAGTCTCCTCAATTTAATTGCTGCAAAAAACGATTCTGCCCATGTCTAAATGTAAGCCTGGCCAAAGCAAAACCAAGCAAGACGGCGATTTCACTTTGCCTAACCAGGTTTAGGAGGGTTAAAGCTTTTCTTCCTTGAGAGCTAGATACCCCCTAGTATTCGAAGAACATTCAGCAGACTGCCATGTGTGTTGTACAAACAGCATACCAAAGAATAAAAAAAAATATTACTCATAGACGAGCAGTAGACGATTTCTTCACGCAGGAAATAGTTTTCATCGGCATTGGAATCAAACAGGCCCTAGTCCATCTTAACGTCCCAGGTGTAAGAGAAACATGAGCTGGCCACAGCTGACAAAATCCAGAGGATGAAGAACGGGTGGCTGCTGGATGACGGGTAGCTATCTGAACGTGGGAGATCATGGACAACACTGAGGCAGGATATGAAGGAATGCTGATATCATCAAATGCACACACAAAGCATAGAGGTGGAGCATCTAGCAGCAGCCTAATTGCATCCAATGCAGGACAAACATATCTCCCATTCACCTCCACTTGGTATGTTCCTTGTGGCAGCCATTACCAGTCGATCCCAGAAAATTTCCCAATTTCATCTCCCACTGTTGGTGTAGCCACCACTATCTGGCCCTAACAAATGATGGATTGTATCTGTATTCTCTGCATTACATGAATTGCAGTAATTTCTCTTTTCATCTCCATTTGTGATGTGATGTTGTTATGCAAATGCTTTTACGAAGGACTCTGATCCACTGGTCGGAGCTCAACAGAATGAGGGCAGCTTACACATCCACTCATATTAGGGAAAATCATCAGCTCAGTTTGTTCCCTAGCCCGCACTGCCCTTTTTCTGTCTCTCAATATCACTCCATATTATTTTGCTTTTCACAGTTAAATGCGTAGTCCATATATATACATACACACACATTGAGATTGACCTGTGTGGAGAAGCCCAGAACATAGCAAGAGACAAAAAGAAAGGGGTACCAAAACAGTACCCTTGTTATTCCCGTGCTACATCAATTTATTCAGTTTGGTTTGTGCAGTTTAACATCCCAAACTAACTCAGGCTATGAGGGACTACTATAGACCTTTGCATCAGGCGAGGAGGATGTCAAAACGCCTCCTCCTTGGGCTGTTGCAAACTGGTTCTGCTGCTGCTTCCACTGTGCTGATGTCAGGTGCATACAACAGCCCAGTGAGCAACATGTCGACTCCCAGAAGGCTCTTATTGCAAAGGTCTATAGCAAAGGGCTCCAGATTGACTGACCATGTGGCTATATTGCACAACCATCGCTAAGTAAACGGAAGTCTTGTACTTTGCCTCCATTGAAACAAAGCTGCCATGGCTGGGATTGCATCTATGTCCTCGGGCTCAGCAGTCGAGTGCCTGAGCCACTCAGCCACAGCGGCGGGTCTCTTTACTTGTATCTATAACCTTTTTTTGGCTGTGCTCTGCATGTTCTCTTCAGATAAAACTGGCTTCAGTATATTGCACTGCAGAGAAAAAATTCACGCACAGCAAACCAGTGCACAGATGGCACTTCGCAAAGTAAGCAGAAGCTAAATTGGGTTGCATCTAGCCAGTTACATTTGTCATCCATTCAAAACAAGCAAAGGTACGTATCGCACCATGAAGAAAGTGTAGCGTGTCAACACTGTCAGTGCCCTGTGTCCAACCCCTCCGCATCTTTCCCCATTCAATTTTTCACTGTTACTGCGTCTTCCCTTTCCTTATTAGCTCCTCTTCCTCATCTGTTTAGTCCCACATAGGGCACCAAGTTCACGAGGCATGCTTTCTGCATCAGGCAGCAGCTCCCACTACCTGGCACAAACTGCGGCTTTCATAACTGGTTGGAATTGCACTCAGGCTTAGCATGGGGCAATACCATAAAAACACACTCAACTGCAGCAGCATACATCGCACAGTTTGGAGCTACATTCCTGCCACTGCTATTGCCCGGAGACCTTAACCCACTGAAGGAAAGCAACACAAAACTGTGAAGCAAAGCCTTTGTACAGTCTTTCTGTATGCATCTAAAGCCATTACGATTCTAACGATTTCCATGAAGCAGACAGACAGCCACTTTCTTTCTTTTTCTGAGCAAGTGCATGAAGTAGACTCACTGTCGCTAAAAAAAAATGAGAAAGCCAACCAAAACTCCCTCCGGTAGACACTGAACAGTGTAGAAAAGAGCACGACAAAGAAAGTGGTGGCATACTTGGTGGCATTGGCCAGGTGCGGAAAAGCCTCTCGCGTGTCCCGGTACCGGCGTAGGCACTGTGCAAACCAGAACCAGACTGGTAGGCACGCCAACGTGAGCTGCAGGGCCAGGTTCACGGGTCGGTTAATATATAGCGTGCCGCATCTGCAATGCAAACCATTAATGATGCGGGAGCAGGGGTAACCGAGCACGGACACTGAGGCATGCAGTTCCGCATCGCAATTAAAATGCAAGCATAAAGACAAGCCAGCACACTGATGCAGGGCAGCATGCGGTGTGAGGAATGACTAATGTGATGGCGTCAATTTTGCCGAGGTCCAATAAGCAGCATAAAAGCAGAGACAGACACCACACAATGCTCAAGTTACCATACCATTTGGAATGCGAGACATCACTGCATATCAGGATTTAAAAAAAAGTACCCCAGAGCACAAAAAAAAAAGAAGGCCACATGGCCTGTCCAATTGTAAAAAAAATAAACATACTCGGACTGCTGGTGAAAGGTGTTAAATAGCAGAGGAACAAGCCCTAACAACACGGAGCAAAAGTGCAGTCAGATGGCATGCTAGACAAGCTACTAACATCCTGCCAGTGTGTACACCACAGATCCAATATCAACTTTACCAGACCGGATGCTAAACATCTTAACCAAACCACTTGAATGCTAATGAATTGTGGTCACTGCACTGTGCTTGTTTTGTTTCTTACAAAAAAGAAAAAAGAACTTGTTCACACCACTGTTTCCTCCCTACTGATGGCAGTGGGGCCTTCAACTATATCCAAAGGTTATTCAGCTAGATGTTATATAGAAATGCCAGGAACCCTACATAAGCCTATAAGAGGCAGCAACAAAACTGCCCAGACCAGGCTCTCCTTAACTGTGCAGACTGCTCACATGGGTCCATCCTTTGTGTGTAAAAACCAGAGTATGTTGAATAAAAGTAAACAACTAGCAAGCACAGCTTCTTCTCACCAAAAGCACCATAATGACATCCAAATGATACAGCCAGAAGAGAGACAGGGTGAGAGGTTCTGCTGGTTTACATCTAACCTGGACAGCAAATTTCACTGCTGTTCACCAGACTCGGAACGTGTGTAACTTCTAGGCCACTCTACCAAGTTGCCAGAGCAGGTTGTTCTCTTTCCTGCCCCTTGAAGCCCCTCACAAATGATCCATGCAGCATAGTATAGGAAAAAGGGTTTACAAGCAAAATTCCTTCAAAACGAGTCGCAGTGTGCAGGGACTTGGCATCGCAATTTCCAACACCAAGACAAACTGGCACCTTTTGTTTTAGACAGCCACGCCTCTTTACGGCAGCACTTGATAGCACAACACAGAGCACTTGTCCCTTAAGCCTCTGCTTGTGTGAAAATGTCCGTACAAGTTGCTTCCACTGATGCAGTATGTCCAGAGCTCACGGATCTGGGATCAACGGAGCTGCCGAAATCGTGTCATACGCAGCCAATAGTCTCATCACGGTGCGCAGAATGCGGTGCATTCGAGTGGCGCTGCATCGGCTTGAGGCACGAGCAACACATGCGAGGTGGTATGTCGCCAAACTAAATCTTGGCACATAGAAGTAGCAGGCACCTACGACTTGCTGGTGTGCCAAGCTGCAAACCCTGGACCAATAAATGGAGACAGTGAAATACTCAAACAAAGTAACTCCCCCCCCTTTCTCTACTTGGCTGCAGTGAAATCTAGAGTGATGGACTGGAATGTTGGAGAACATCACAAGGTCAAGATGGGCTGGCCTCCACTGCGAGGGTAGAAGGAAACACACACTTGACACTTCCCAATCTGCCACTTGTTCCGGTACACAAGGTCACACCGTGCTGCACATCACAAATTGAGCACAAAAAGGAGCGACAGTTTTTGAGACGTGCAGCAGACAGTTGAGCAACCGGGATGACCATTCCATGTAGCCATCACACCTTTGCAGTGTGTCAGAGGGCGACCTCTATAGCCTTGACAACGAAGGCATTGCTGGGGTATGGCGTCACGCCTTCTAGACACCAGACCACTAGAAATTTGTACATCAGGTGTGATATCTGCCCCCTGCAGCCAGGAAAAGACCAAAGCAGGGTGGCACACTCATGTCCCTTTGACCTCTACCATCTGTGACACATTCCTCTTGTGAATGCAGCAACTGTATTCTGGAGAGAAAGGGGCAGACACACCATGGAGGCACATATGTGTCTGGCCTTTTCCTACACATAAAGCTCTCACCGCAAATAAAAGAACCCTCATTCTCAAGAAGGGCAGGTAAAGAATGGAGGCATGCCTATGTGGCATTCAATTCACCCTCTTTAGGGTCTGTAGCTTTACGTTTACAGCCTGCGACAGAGCTTCCAACATGACTAGAGCAGCATTTTTACTGCATTGGAGGCCAGAGACAGCATGGAGGCACACCGGTGTCTGGCCTCTCTTCTGATGCCAATAGCCTACACTTGGACAGCCTGTGTAACACATCAGAGTTCTTTAAAGCAGGCAGGCAGACAGGCAGATGTCAACTTTATACCAAAGTGCGCCGTGAATAGCTGGTAAAGTGGCTGCTTTGATGACCCAGTGCACCCTTATGGGTATACATCAAAAGCATTTGCAATGATGGTGCCACCTTGTGCTGCAGCTAGAAGTTACGGCGCCATGGTTCAGCCACACCTGCTGCCAGCTGCAGTAATTTCCAGTAGCAAAACAGTGCCCACACACAAAAACCTGCTGCCACTGGCAGCCCACAGGTTATTACCAACTAGCCCGGTTCACAGGAGGAGTTTTTATTTTTCCACTCTCTCGAGGCACCCACAACTCCGCAATAGCATCACTGTGATAAACCTTCACCTTTACATGAATTTCTAGAAGGTGCATCTGCCCTCGTCTGGCCCAGCAACTCTGCAGCACCTGCACAGAAAAGTGGGCCTGTTACATAATGCTGATAAAAGAAAAACCAGTCTTGCTTCAAACTGGTGCCTACTGCTCACACAATTAAGGCCTGCGCCTTGCTTAAAGGTCCCATTTGATTAAAGCACCTTTACTGTAAAAGAAGCCAAAGACAGCATGGAGGCAGCACACCTGTATCAGGCCCCTCTTCATGTGTCAATAGACCACACTGGACAGCTTGCACTACAGCCCCTTATTTCTAAAGACGGGTGAATCCAGCAATGATGTGCACTTGTGTCTTACCTCCCTTCTGGTGTGCGTAACTCACACTTCACGAGCCTGTGTTGCAGTGCTTCGAATATGTGTAGAATGTCGTCATTTAGTAACAAAGTAAATGCAGTATTCGAAATGACCAGCGCGAAAACACAGACGGAGACAAGAGAAGAAACACCGAAAACAGGACGAGGAGTGTTTCTTCTCTTGTCTCTGTCTGTTTTTACGCTGGTAATTTCGAATTATGTCCCACCAACCCGCCCAATCGACAATTTTGATTAAATGCACTATGTCTGTATGGTCTCTGGTGCTGCCTAGGGGCCACTTTTGAATTTTAGTTACATTAAAATTTCCTCTCGACAACAAGGATACAAGCATCCAACCTGTTCTTTCCTAACTTGCACTGTTAATGCGACTCGGAAGACTCTGCTATGGGGAGAAAAAATAGACATGGAATAGATGCACACCCAAAGTGGACC
This sequence comes from Amblyomma maculatum, assembly GCF_055883805.1. Lineage (NCBI taxonomy): Eukaryota > Metazoa > Arthropoda > Arachnida > Ixodida > Ixodidae > Amblyomma > Amblyomma maculatum. The sequence continues at coordinate 93,983,065 of NC_139350.1, read as the reverse complement.
TTTCATGGTGTCTACGCTTCACGTTGCATTCCCTTTAGGGGAAAGCATGTTTATTTAGCTAAGAAATGGAAACAAAGCATGCATATAATTGAGCAAAGCACTGGTAATAATCGAATTCTTTTTTTTTTTTGATAAAGAAAGTGACGGAGTAGTCATTCTAGAGAGAGAAGATAATTTTGCAATGCAGAAGAACAGACAACTACCCATGATTTGTGGCATCAGTACTTAAGAGATGGGAAGCGGAAATCTTGAAATTCCAAAAGTTTTCAAATAGTACTATACACTATTCAATGCAGTTTGCACTGCACTTTCACTATTTAAACTATTTGTGAATAGTGTGACTAGTGAAAGTGTGGGCGAACCTCCTAAATGCTCAGAAATTGTGAATTTCTTGTCGACCTAATAGTGAAGCATCGTGACATTCCAAAGAGAGCTTTCTGTTTCCTCAAAGAAGCAACTACCAGCATGCGGCAAAAGCTTGCACGGTAATCAGTTGACGGCCACTGAGAGCCACCACTGCTGCGCAGTCGAGGGTAGAAAATTGAAATGCAGCACCACATCAGTGTCTAGCCACAATGCACTCGAAAAATGGCTGTGAACTTTTCTGGCATCGATCCTCTCATTTTAAACCAACATGTGCACGTGCATAGAATAGAACTGGCTTGTGAAGAACAGACTAAGGAAGCAAAATTGTGACCTATGTGTAACTGCGCTTGTTTCGTGACAACCCTTCTGATCATGGTCAAGTTTGGTCAGAACAGAAGCGTCGGGCTCGAAGCCAGCCTATGCAACCACACCACATGCAGTGAAGTGTGAGCTCTGCAGCCCCTAACAACGCAGTTTCGTTTTCATGCCTTCACAGTTGGTGGCAGCATTTGCACGGTTGGGGCTCATCATACAAGTTAGATTTGTGAAATCAGTGTGCGAGTGGTAAGCAGGCTACGTGCCATCGTGAATGCAGTGTTTGGATGGCATTACACTTCCGATGCTTTGCATTCAGGGGTCAAGAGAGAGCATTGGGGGAGATGGTCCCACAGTCCCAGAAGCGCTGCTGTTCAGAAGCGTTGCTGCTCCTCCGTCTGTTTCGCGAGCTGTCTTGTCATATATTGCCACTGCCTTGGATCATTGTTAATCGACCAGTAACATCCCTACCTTTCAATACTTCACAACAGCATTGGGATATTTCACATTTGTTTTCACTTCACAAATGTTACCAAATATTGCAAACAAGATATTAGTACCTACATGATAAACTGCTTTCTTATTTAATGCTTGGTAGGCCTTGCAGGTTTAACATGTTAGCATGCTGAACACAGGTGAAAAAAAATTCTTTTGCAATATTTGTGTTTTGTGGGGAAACATGTCTTCATTTCTAACTATCTGTACTATCTGTACTATTTTCATAATGATTAAGAGAACACTCCATTTGCGAAAAAATTTGATTATTTGTAGCATTCATTTTTCCCTTATAAGGATTTGTTATCCATATACCTCTTATAAATATGCCTTTTTCTGGCCATGGTTTGCAGAAGACTTCATCTGCAATTCAACTGGGCGGTATTTGAAAATATATTTGATTTGCACTTAGTTTTCAATACCATAAAATATCAGTGATATGAACCTGGCAGACCCGAATTTCAAGATGATACGAATTCGTACAATTCTTCGACTGGAATGCATCGTATACAGTGCTTTGCATCATGTTCGCAGGTCAAGAAACAAAGTGTAGCACCACGTGGTTCATCACTGCGTCAAGCCATAATGCCATAATGCCCACTAATTGCTAACTACAAACCTCTAATTTCAACCAGGCACCTCTCTGCAATGGTTCAAAACATTCATATTTTAACCCCCTTACTAGTTAACATTACCATTTTCTGATGTCTGCCAATGGTGGTATAATTAAACTGCTAACAGCATGGCTCTGCCTAAAAATGCCCATTTTTAAAAGCTAGTTGCAAACTTCTCTGACACATCTGGTATAATAGTAATTTTCACAAACCAGAGGTGACGCCGCAGTTGAGCCTGAGGCAACAGTAAGGACCCTGTCTATAATCAGCTTGAACTTAACAGCAAGTTTCATTAACTGTACGACTGAATCTCATTGCTTCATTGATAACGAGCGCATAATTTTGGCTAAATACTTTGTATTCATTACTGTAATATAAAGAACCGATGACAAACTGAAGCCCCTTGGCCCGTGTCTTGAACTGTTCGGCATGCAAGTGGAACCATATGAGATCACTGCCTGCCTTCAGAGAGTTTTAGCTACGTCAAAAACATCAGCACTGAGTGTACCTACATGACGGGAAAAGATAGAAAAATGCAAGCACATCTCGAGCAACTGCTGTGATAAAGGAGCAGACATCAAATTTTTGTTCTGCGTTCTGTCTTTTGAATGCAGTTCAGGGTACCATGAAATGTAAACAACCTCATGGTGTTATGAAGAAGCAATAAATAATTAACTAAACTTTTTTTCTCTTGTGCCATTTTAGTTTCCGTTCCAACTGCTGTATGGTGGCTGTGATGTTAAAGACACATGGAGGTCACATGCTGCGCACAAAAACTTTTATTCCACAACTCCATTCACGCGAGCTGCCCCGGAGCAATAATCTCGAAAAATGAACATACAATGATTGTATGGCAATATTTTTCATGACTCACATGACCGGAACTCGTCTGTGACGTCACAGCCGTTGTTCAGCAGTTGAAACCGAAACCGAAACTGCACGAGAAAAAAGTCTAATTATAAATTATTTAGCTGGTATAGGTGCACTCCACATCTTGCCTGACGTACAGTATTTGTCTTGCACATTATTGTAAAAAGCAATGCACCAAATTATCACATCTCTACTCCTTTAGGGCAATGTACTTGTTCCTTGATTATATTTCAATGCAGCTTCATTTCAGTTCAAGCACCAAACATGAAACTCGGTACCTGTCATAAAATTTCCCTCTGTTTCTCTGCAAAGGACTGCTTAGGCGCTTTGGGAGAAGCCCGCGCACGTTTGTGCTGAGGTCAGAACCCCACACCATCGTATCGAGGTGTGCTTTCGAAGGCACGACGACGCAGATAGTAGACGCGAACTTCTGCTCCTGCTTTCACTCGCTGGTAATAGAATTCCTTGGGGGGAAAAATGGTTGAGGTGCAATTTACTGATAGGACATAGCATGTAAACCTAACCCTTGTAGGCTAGTTAACTCAACTCGCCTTGCCCCTTCATGTTTTTCCTTGCCTGCCAGTTTCCATCTCAAATGTGCTCATTTCTTGCCACTCTGGTCCCTTGATTTTGACGTTTTATTTTGCAGACCGTAAAACGCAAATGATTAGAATAAAGCCCCAATAATAAAGTATAACACTTAACACTCAAAGTGAAAAAAAAAATTAGGTGGGCTTTAGCTTTAGTTAAACCCGGTAGGTTGCGTAAGCAAAGCCGACATAGCTTCTTTTTTTGTTCTTTCTTCTTCTTCTTTTCCTCCTTCTTCTTTTTCTTCTTTTTCTTCTTCCCCTTCCTTTTCTTCTTAATCGCCTTGTGATGTCATGACCTGTCGTGATGGTACATCGTGCACCCCTTGTCGAACACAACCAGCATTTCACTGAACACAGTAAAGTTCCTTGGAGTTCTATAATTTGTATACAGGACAGAAAAAGCCCAGTATTTGTCACTTGTGGAATCTCACTATCATTCTCACTGTAGACAAGGGGAATTATGAAGAGCATTTCATGATCCGCGGCGTAGCGCACTGGTAAAGCACTGGGCTGGGAATCCAAGGGATGGAGGTTCGATTCCCCGTTGGGAGACAAGGTTTATTATTTTTTAAGTTTCATTCACGCAAAAGCTCCTCCTCCTCTTTTTCGGCTGCTCAAGGTCAAACGTGGCTACCGGCCGGGTTTACACAATGGGCTGAAACCTGGCTTAATGTTGCTCACGCAATAAAAAAAATAAAATGCCCGCGCTTTACTTGCAGCTTGGGCTATAATACGGTACCCTTTTTTGAGCGTTGCTGTGGCATCGCAGCCACAACTACAATGACCCACCAAGATTTTTACCCCGGTCATAAAGAAAGCTATACAGTTGCACCAGAGCCTTACCACACAGAAACCTCGAGCTTGGCGCATGATAGCCTCAGTTGCTTATGTGCCAATAGACCTAACACAACACAACAGAAGTCATCTTCTTGGAAATGAAGCTAACCAATGACCACCAACAGTGGGACCAAATAGCTAATTACTGTTGCTGTACCCACACTGCTCTCTTTGGGAAGGTATCAGCGAGATAGCAATGGAATGATACCTCCAGACATATCCATCTTGTTGATGCAGAGAAAGGCAAGCAGCAGTGTTGCTGAGCTTCCTTCTTGCCACAGTGCTCCAGGGACAACATTCAAAAGTGCTTGCTATGCAGCATCAGAAGTAGGTACATAGCACAAATCTGTTGAGCAAGTTCTCTCCATTGATAGGATCGTAATGTGGCCCCAGTGTGACTGACAGTGACAACCATGCCTGAACACACTGACGGAACACCCACAAGCAAACCAATTGTGCACATTGACAATCCTTCTTTTACTGTTTGTGATGCCACCAGCATTTGGGGCCTATTTCGCAAGAACTGCCAGTAGAACCCCGCTATAGTAAAAACTCTGATATAGTAAAGTGAAACTGAAGTCCCAGTTCATCTTCTGTGGAAGACTGTACATTTTTTCCCCTTTACAGCAAAGATGTTTTTGCAGGGATGCAACAGCAGAAATATGATTTGAAGCAATTTTTGGTGCAGCAAAATCTTAGTTTTGGAGCATTAAAATCCATATTTGGAGAAGCTCACAAGAAATAAAAAACCCGCACTTTGCAGCTTGAATTTAAAGTTTGGAGTTCTTAAACAGGGAAGAAACCTTAAAATCGGGACAAAAAAAAATGATGTGAATATCAGACCGTATGGATGTGATCCAAAGGAAATGTAACAAGGGCGACCTATCACAGGCGCTTTATACCGCATGGCGTGGTATACAAAAAAAGAATGTGAGCCCTACAACCAAGGAAGTTAATTTTTCAAATTTCGCAGCAGAAAAAAAAAGAAAAAGCAAGAGAATGTGGTTTTTCTTTTTGCATCTAGCATGGTTAACAATCTCAACCATGGGTTCTTGCTCTTATGTCTAATAAAACAATGTTTTACTGCCTGCGAAATCCACAGCTTGTGTCGTGCGACGGCAGCTCCGGTACAGCCTAGCTCAAAGCCATGACCGCTATGAGCCTGTGCCCAAAAGCGAGTGCAGTGCCAAAAAATGTTAAGTCAAAAGCAAAAAAAAAAGCACGAAAAATAGCAACCAAAAGGCGAAAGGACAAATGCTGAAAGCAGGTACGAACGCAAGTCGTAAGCAAAGAAAAGTGGTGAGAGAGCGTGTCCTCGGTTGGTGATATATGCTTTCTAGAAGCTGGCGATGACACTGGTTTTGACTCTATATTTTGATTAAGGGGAGTTGGGCAATGACTCAGGATATTAGGCTATATAGTGAGCAGACTTTACAGTATTTCGATGTTCCGGCATCCATAAATATTAATTCTGATGGTCTTGGGCTGCACTGCAGTGTTATGGAATTATGGAATTCAAAATCTGGCTGCTGTGCATTTTCCGACATGCCAACCCTTCCCTCCCCCCCCAAAAAAAAGAATCCTGTGTACCACCTCAAGTTATATTATCACCAACAGAAGCCATAACTGATGCATCTCCTACACTATCTTATGACGGGAAAGTGAGTCTTGAGTCTATCGACTAAACCGCATAAAAACAACCTTGCTGCACATGAATGGCCCAACAAAATACAGAAAATTTCCAGAAGACACATAAAAAAAAACTAGTTACACCCATTAAAAGCATGCAGTGCTTAAAACAAAGCATGAAAGTATTACTCCAAAATCAGAAATACTACCACGGCCCTTTTCTCAGTGCAACGCAGTAGCAGTGGTGTCTCGTTACAAACGGCCCCTTTGCATTACAAGGGTGCTTCACCGCATGAACCGTGACCCTTGCGTTGAAGCATCCTCAAACCGCAACAGTTCAGCTTACTCAGAGTGGAGGAAGCACGTGAATCATAGAAAGGGAAATATGAGTAGGCATTAGAACGGCATGACACCATCTCAAAATAAAAATAAAAGGCCAGTGACGTGCTGGGGTGTCTCAAAATTTCGCGACTGGCCATACCACACTCGCCGAAAGTTGTCCCTGAGCATGGCAAACTTTTGCGGCTGTTCGGCACATTTTGGCGCAAATTCAAAAATTTTACGCTTATGGTGCAGAAATATGCTGCTGTATCAAAATGATGCAGTTGGCGGAACTGTTGCCCCCTTTTTTGGCAAAAATCGGTTATAGTAAAGTGCGCTTCACTGCCGGGACGACTCCCATGATATGACATCGCCGCCCGTGCACTACCTAGAATCGCGAGGCAAAGATTTTTTTGTATTTGAAAAAAGAAAAATAAAACAGTGTTTTTTCAAGTGGCTTTGCCACCAGGCTTAGCAGCATTCAGGAGAAGCCTATTTTATGAAGGAATCGGAGCCGTGAGAAAAAGTGCGCTGCGCGTAGAAAAAAAAAATCTGCAAACGTGGAAAGGAGGCGGCACGATCCGTTGAAAAAGTAAGAGTAAAAGTGAAGCAAGAAATATGGAAGGGGAAGAAACGGGCAAACATTCACAGCTCTGTGCAGTACAAAGCATGAGGCAGAGGAGGTAAGAAGTCGAGGTGCAGCGTGTGGAAAGGAGACGGCGCAGTCAGTTCAGAAAATAAGAGAATAAAAGTGCATTAAGAAATATGGAAGGGGAAAAAACGGGCAAACATTCACAGCACTGTGCAGTACGAAGCCTGACGCAGAGGAGGTAAGAAGTGGAGGTGCAGTGAGGGGAAAGGAGGCAGCATGGTCCGTTCAGAAAGTAAAAAAGAGTACAAGTGCATTAAGAAATATGGAAGGGGAAGAAACAGGCAAACATTCACAGCACTGTGCAGTACGAAGCATGAGGCAGAGGAGGTAAGAAGTGGAGGTGCAGCGTGTTTGGTCTTGCAGCACTTGACTGCCATGCACATTTATCATTTATTGCCTTTTAAAAGACAAAGAGCAAAACGTGACACTGCGTTCATGCAAGGCTTTGGTTTTCACATAGAATCAAACTTGGTTGTAATCATAGCCACGTTGTCCTCATGCTTAAGAGGTACTTCCACAAGGTGTGGAAAATTTTTATAACTGAAAAAAATTGCACGAAGAGATGATAACAGAGAAATGAAAGGTATTTTGGCATTTTTTTTTCATTAAGGAAAAAGACATGTTCAGTAAGTGCCCATTTATCTACCAGACAGCATCTTTAGGACTACGTCATCACCACTAACTGACATAGTAAAAACCCTGATATAGTAAAGATTTTTGCTGGTCCCAGTGACTTTACTATAAAGTGGTTCTACTGTATTGCTTTAGCAGAAAGCATGACGGAACACAACCTGTAATGTGTCGTGCAAAATAAGCAACAAAACGAAATCCACAGGCTGACACCGACTATGTAGCAACTAAAACAGAACAATATGATGGGCAGTAAAACCTAACTATATTGGACTTCAAAAGGCTGAAGAAAAGTCAAATGAGAAATGTCTAAATTAACTAAAGGTGACATTATCAACCCTCCTTCCCCCCCTTCAAAGAAAAAGTGAAGATGAAACAGATGAAACTGCGATGAGACAAACAACATCAAGTATGAACACACAGTTTCAGCACAATGTGGTAGAAGAAATTATCAGTGACACTGTCATGCTTGACAGTATGTCACTTAAGGTGTGCACAGGCTACAGTTCATCAAATAATATAAGTGGAATATTTACATGATCACATATCCAACTGATGACACCCCAACTCAGCTATCGTTTATGAGCACATCTCATGACATTTCACTACTGGGCTTTCTCACATATCACAGCTGACCAAACAAGATGGCCGAGTTCAGGAAGGTGGCAAGTATGAAGCACATTACTGAAAGATCAAACAATATTCTGCCACTTTCGCAAAAGGGTGGTCAAGTCATCTTGATTTCATTGTGTAAGCATGTCTCTGGTCAATGGAGTTTAATGTCCCAAAGTGACATGGTCTAACGGGGATGCCACAGGATGGCTTTGGGTGCATTGTGGCTACCTGCGGTTCTTTTAAAGTGCACCAGTACAGCACGGTACATGGACGTCTTGTGTTACTTTCCATCAAAACATGGCTGCTGTGGCTGCAGGCAAAACATGTGTTCTTAGGCTCAGCAGCCGAGCACTAGGTCCAAGCCCAGCTGTATTACATGACATAAGTGATTGTGAGGAGCAAGCGCCACGTCAATAGGACTCTGAAGACGACAAAGAGAAGAAAGAAACAAATTTGTGGAGCATTGAGAAAGTGCCACGTGGAAAAAGCAACAAACGCGCGATGCATTAGACAAGTGTCAAGTGGAGCAAACAGCAGGAGGAGACGAGAACACAGCCAGACCAGGGAGTCGGGACGAGGACACGGAAGAGAACAGTCAGGGAGAAAAAGTCTCTCAGCTGCATCTGTTTGCTGGCGACCCGAGTGATCGAGTGGCTTGAGCTTTCACCACAGGCATCCGGGATTACAGACCCAGATAGCCCTCGACGGCCGAATATTCTGCTGGTGACCCGAGTGACCAGGCTTGGGCTTCCGCCACAGACGTTCCATGTTCCAGACCCAGATTGACCCGATCCTGACTCCAGACAAATTTGCCTGAGCTACAGGACATAGGCGCAGCTGGACTTGAACCTTATCAGCAGCTGTGATGCCGTAGCCACAAGCTGGGTGGCCGAACGTGTTACCCGCATCTCCATCAGACGCTGCCCCGGCCGTCTGAAGCATGCGTACCAGATGCGTAGCTGTCGGATCCAAGCTGCAGCACAGAGGCCTGCTGCAGAGCCACCGTTGACCCGACTCGTCGAACTGGGACGCACCCAGAGCCACTGCTTCCACCTCGTCGGACGCACCAGCACCCCGGAGACAAACACGAGAGCGGACCTTTCCTTTTCCTGTTTAGATTATTTTCCTGTTCATTATGCAAGTTTCTTTTCCTTTTTCTTGCTTATGCGTGTTGTTTTTTCTTCATTGTTAAATTAGTTTTTGTTACCTTCATTCCCGAGAACCTTCACAGTGATTCAAAACGCCTATTAACCAGACAGCATCAGAAATCGGAATCTCTTATTTGTGTCAGCAAAGAAGGGGGGGAGGGGAGTAGAGTCTTACAGAGACCTTATAGTAGCAGACCTAACTGGCTTCAAAAATCTGTTGGACTAGTTTTGTGATTCTGAAGTATAAGATCACAAAAACTTCAGCACATATAGTATCTCTTCATAGGCTTTGACAGCGCCATGACTTCCAGCTCATGAGAATTCTAACTCTGCACAGTGCACTGCATACAGGCCAGCTAGCTAAGCCTAAATATGCACAACACAAGCAGCTGCACACCAAACATGAAATGCACCAGCCACAGCTACTTTTGCTTCATTTAGCTGTAACCGTCTCCTGAGATAATTCTGATGGTGCCAGTGCAGCCGTTGATGCTGGTGATTACAAAGCAGCTGCAGATTCTGCAGTGCCAGTTTCACAAAAAAAATGGCGGTGGCTTAGCTTGGCTATGCCAGGATACACATAGCATTAGGCTACTAGGCAAAGGAAGCACACAGCTGGGCATTTGCTGCGGCTAAGATGTCACTCCTCTGGATGCGCAGGCCGGCAAGACGTGCACACAGCAGTGGTGGAGTGCGCAGGCAGCGTCAGACTAGGCTACTATGCAACGAATCAGGTGCACAACTGGGCACACGCCAGCGCCAGTGCGTTTGCCGTGGCTAAGATATCAGTCCTCTGGAATGTGCAGACCGGCCAGACGCGCATGCGGCGGTGGTGGAGTGCGCGGGCAGCGTTAGACTAGGCTACTACACAATAGAGGTGCACAACTGGGCACACGACAGTGCCAGTGCATCTGCCACGGCTAAGGTGTCACTCCTCCGGAATGTGCAGACTGACGAGCACGCGCGCAATGGTGGAGGAGCACACGGGCGTCAGACTAAGCTACTATGCAATGGAGGTGCACAACTGGGCACACGTCAGCGCCAGTTCGTGTGCCGCGGTAAGATGTCACTCCTCTGAAATGCGCACACTGGCGAGATGCGTGCGCAGCGATGAAAGAGAACACGGGCAGCGTCAGACTAAGCTACTACGCAAAGGAGGTGCACAACTGGGCACACTTCAGCGCCAGTGCATCTGCTACGGCTACGATGTCACTCCTCTGGAATGCGCAGACTGATGAGGCGTGCGCGCAGCAGTGGAGGAGCACACGGGCAGTGTCAGACTAAGCTACTACACAACGGAGGTGCACAACTGTGCACACTTTCAGCGCCAGTGTGTCTGCCACGGCTAAGATGTCACTCCTCTGGAATGCGCAGACTGGCGAGGCACACGGGAAGCATCAGACTAAGCTACTATGCAACTGAGGTGCACAACTGGGCATACGTCAGTGCCAGTGCATCTGCCACGGATAAGATGTCACTCCTCTGGATTGCACAGACTGACAAGGCACGCGCGCAATGGTGGAGGAGCACAAGGGCGTCAGACTAAGCTACTATGCAACGGAGGTGCACAACTGTGCACACTTTCAGCGCCAGTGCGTCTGCCACGGCTAAGATGTGACTCATCTGGAATGCGCAGACTGTCAAGGCACGCGCGCAACGGTGGAGGAGAACACAGGCAGCGTCAGACTAAGCTACTACGCAACGGAGGTGAACAACTGGGCACACGAGGAAATTGAGAAATTAAAGCAAATGGTTCAAAAATTAACGAGGATATTAGAATCGCAATGGTCTGAAATCCAAAGCTTAAAGAAACCACTGAGGCAGGAAACCCTTCCTACTCAGCACCAATTAGACAAATGATGTCCCCAGCAGCATGTCAACAGCTGCAGGGAAAGGATAGGGTGGTCCCAGACGTGTCCCTCCTGCCACCCATGAAATGCAAAATTCAAGGCACTGACCCTATTCAGGCTATGGAGAAAAGGATGGCAAATCTGGAAAGGTAAGATGCCAAGATAAATGAATTTACGAACCATATCAACATCCAAATTCAAGCTGTCCTAGGGATAGTTCAGAAACAGACCGAGGAATGCCAAAGGTTAAGGGGTGAGGTGGCCCCCATAAACAGGTGCCAACAGAATATGAAGCAGATTGTCTTGCAACTGCAAAATAGCCAGGCACGCAAATGAAAATCAAATCCGGCAGTGGAACTGTCGCAGCTTCCGGTGCAGGTGGCCGAATCTGCAACAGTACCCTCCACTGTTAGATCAGACTCCATTGGCGATTGCTCTCCAGGAAACTGGGGGGCCTACTAAACTGTCAGGATATTGGGCATTTCATAGTAGCAGGGGGGAGAAATCCTTGGTCACAACGCTCGTGAAAAGAAATATCACAGCAACTGAACGCGATTTAGAGTTGAGAGAGATCAAGAATGTGTCAAAATTTTAATCGGAAAATAAAAGGACCCTATCTATTCCTGCTAAATTTATACAGCTCACCCAGGCAAAGGAAGGTGAGGTTCAGGGCTCTGCTATGCAAGGCCCTCAAAATTTCAAGCAGCCACTCACTGTTGATAGTGGGGGACTTGAATGCACGTCACCAGGAATGGAGGTACCCGCACCAATGCCCAAAAGGCCGACAGCTGTGGGAGGATACCGCATGACCTAGGACTCACCCTGCACATGGACCCCGAGAGTCCAATGAGGGTGGGCAATAGAGGTGCTTCACATGGTACGTACGAGATAAATCGCTAGTGAGGTTAATACCGATGTATTTAAAAGTTAGTGAAAGTAACGGCAGAATCATTAATTTTATAAGCATGCGGAGTGATACTGCATGACCTAGGACTCACTCTGCACACGGATCCTGAGAGTCCAATGAGGGTTGGCAATAGCATCAGTAAGGATACATCTCCAGATCTGAGATTCTTGAAAAACGTAAAAAGTCTAGAATGGCATAATTCAGATCAAAATTTTGGCAGCGACCACTACATAATCACATCCGCACTGAAAGAAGGCCTTAAAACGCGCAGGGCTCGCACGCCAGCAGTCGTTGAGTAGGATCAATTTAGAGATATCAGGAGGGCGCAGGAACTGGCGCCCATCAGAAATATTGAGGGATGGGCGACAGTGCCTAAATCAGGTGTTAGAGGTAACAAAAAATCTCGATAACGCCTCGAAGATTGCGGACAGCCATCTTCTACATATGTGGGAAGCTAAACAAAGCATGGAGCATCATTTCAAAAAGAAATGGAACCACAACCTTAGAAGGAGGACTGCGAGACACAATTAGGAAATTAAACTTTCAAATTATGCGAACAAAACTGGGACAAGTGTGACGAAATGGAGGGAAGCATGAACCTTTCCAAGAAGTGGAAATTCTGCCGGAACTTGTTACACCCTGACAACTCGAAGACACAATCCAGTATAAAGTGAGGCACGCGTTCGAAGGTATTGATGATTTCTTGAAGAAATTATTTGAGACGTATGTGGAGAAAGCTTCACGAACTCCACTTCATGACTACATTGAAGTGCCTAACGAGCCGCTGGACACCCCCATCACAGAGGTGAAAGTGAAGGCGGAGAATGTAAGACTTAAAACAAAGTCGGCTCCTGACCCTGACGGGGGGTAATTAACAAAATGCTCGGGAACCTAGACAATGAGTCCATTAAGTATCTAACGAAGTACATGAAGGAATATTGGGAAAAAGCCAAGCTCCCACAACAGTGGAAGATGGCAAGCATTATTTTAATACCGAAACCAGGAAAGCCTCCTCAATTAGCAAATTTGCAACCAATTTCCTTAACTCCATGTGTTGGGAAATTGATGGAGCACGTCGTCCAGGCCAGATTGATAAGCTTCATGGAGCAGGGCGATCTGTGGGCATATGAGATGGTCAGGTTCAAACCTCACTTGTGTATGCAGGACACCGTGCTCCAAACCAAACATGACAATAGAGTCAAGGTCTAAAGATGCGAAAGCAATTTTGGGGCTCGACCTCACGAACGCTTACGATAACATAAAGTATGAGGTGGTTTTGGAAGGGCTGAACACGATTATTATCGGTACCAGGACATATCGGTACATCAGAGACTTGCCAACGGGCAGAACTGCCTGCATGAAGTTCCAAAAACTTAAATTCCCCGCAATAAAGCTAGGGAGTAAGGATACGCCCCAGGGATCAGTGCTGTCTCCCCTATTCTTTAACGTGGCTATGAGGTAACTCCCTGAGCAATTGGCAAAGCTCGAGGGATTAAAATTTAGTATATATTGTGAAGAAGATGAGCCCTTTTTGCTGGATGCTGACAAAGAGGAAGCAGTCGGTGCATTTGTGATCGTGCAGATCATCGTGCTGGTTTTATCATCATGCATTTCCTTGCCAACCTCGACACCGTCCTCGACGGGTAGAATAAACCTTCTCTTACAATATGTGGATGATATCACCCTTTGGGTCAACCGGGGAAGTGAATCGGCCGTCGAAAACCTGCTCCAGGCCGCCACCGACATCATAGTCGATTATGCAGCCGAGGGAGGCCTAGCGTGCTCGCTGCAGAAGTCAGAACTGTTTATACACAATCCGAAGCACTTAAGGTGCACGGCACCGCCGAAGATCAAAATTAAAGCGGCGGGTAAGGAGGTACCAATAGTCAAGCAAATCAGAATCTTGGGCCTGATTCTCGTCATACGGACATAATGGCGAGACTATCAAGAGGCTGGAGAATCGTGAGATGCAGTCTGAGCCTAATTAGGCGGGTGGCCAGCAGGGGCTGAGAGTTAAAGGAAAAAAAGTTGAGAAACTGATACAGGCGTACAACTTCAGCAGAGTGAGCTACGCAATGCCATATCTAGATTTGAAAGCGGTGGAAAGAAAAGTTTGAGTCTCCAATGAGAAAATGAGTAAAAAGAGCGCTGGGACTTCCCAAGTGCACATCCACAGAGAGACTCAGAGCATTAGAACTACACATGGTTAGAACTGGCGGAAGCAGTGTAAACCTCACAAATTGAGAGGCTTAGCACCACGAGGACAGGAAGAGTCATTTTGACTAAAGTTGGAATAAATCCTGATAGGGGTCCCATGCCAAAGGGAGGGGTAGATAGGCAAGTCAGACAAAATCTGGTAATTCCCCCCTACCAAAATACATGCACCTGGAATATAACAGACAGGAGGAAATTAGATTCGGCGAGACTTCGGAACATCAGGTGGACCTATGTAGACGTGGCAGTAGGTGGTGGGCGTTTTATGGTGGCAGCGGTCGTCAGCGGCCAGGGCAATCCCGTAACAGCTGCCACTTTGCACAGAGGAAGCATAGAAGTATTAAGAGAGTAATCACTCCTTGACATCCACCCAAGCACAGCCATACGGCTACAAAGGAAGGCTATATAGCTTCCTCAGAAACTTTCTAGTTAAAGAAAAATTCGTCCTTTAACTACGAAGTTACTGAGGAAACTGTATAGCTTTCCTTTGAGGCCGTATGTCTACGCTTGGTAGGATGTCAAGGAGTAATTACTCCCTTATTAGAAATCCACTACTCTTTGGGGTATTCCCCTAAATATTCGACCAGCATGGAAGTGGCCGAGGAAATTGCGATCGCGTTAGCTTGTGTCGAAACGCAAAGTTTGTCATCAGTGACAGCAAAACTGCCATACAAAATTTTAGCAAGGGAAAAATCTCGCCCTTAGCGGCCAGAGTCCTAGTTCAAGCCACGCGCGGAAGGAATGAGAGGGGACAGTTCAGCGACGGCTGGTCTAGGGCAGCGCCGCACCTATTCCCCAAAGGCGCGCGCATCTGCGGTTATTGTTTCCCACGCGCCAGCAAGCCATGTGCATGAATGAACCAAAAAGAACCGGTGGGAACGAGAGAGGAAAAACGTGACAGAGCGAAGCACAAGGGTGTGCCCATTCTTTCGCTGATCCATCTCTCTTTCCTCTCTCCCGGCCTTCGTTCGCAGTAGCACACGCTACGCATGCACCAAGCCAGCTCAGCCCGTTTTCAGACAGAACATCGGATGCTTTCTCCAACGTGTTTTGCGAACCCTCTGCGCGCGGCGGCTGACGTGGCTTGGCGCCTGCAAACGTTAAGAAGCGGTAGATCTCTATTTTTTTTTTTTGCTAGAGTCGCCCATTCTTATCGTTGTGCTGTAAGAGCGGCATAACGTAAGATATGGCGGCTGCGGACATTAAGAAGCGGCAGTTTTTTTTTTTTTTTTGCGGGAGTCGTTTATTCTTGCATGTATGAATCAACGAAAACACATGGTCAATAACAATCATGACACCGGCTTTTAGCATTTTTTGCTTCAAACAGCATTTGCTGCTATCATGCTTTCCAATGATTTTGTGGCAGTGGACTACGCCCGCCCCAAGCGTGGCGTGATAAATAGAACCAGGCTTGTGCAATCAAGCCTTCGCGGGCACTCTGCCAAGTTCACTTCCCGCCACTGCAGGAGCTATCAAAACACGCCGCAATGTTATCGCTGCACAGCATCTTGGTACGTACGCTGCCAAGAAATGAGCTGTGGATGAGACGACCGAAACGAAGTGGCGTGCACCATCGACATGCAAGCGAAAACGCTCGCGATTTCTGCCGTGGCGACCCAGAAACCATGTGGCGTGATAAATAGAACCAGGCTTGTGCAATCAAGCCTTCGCGGGCACTCTGCCAAGTTCACTTCCCGCCACTGCAGGAGTTATCAAAACACGTCGCAACGTTATCGCTGCACAGCATCTTGGTATGTACGCTGCCAAGAAATGAGCTGTGGATGAGACGACCAAAACGAAGTGGCGTGCACCATCGACATGCAAGCGAAAACGCTCGCGATTTCTGCCGTGGCGACACAGAAACCATGTTTTGAGCTGCTGCGGTGGCTCGAGCGGGGAGAAGGACGCAGTTCCAACAAGTTGGAAATTTTTCACTCTGTCGCTGAGATCGTTCAATCACTCATGTGAGCGAGCTGGGCTTAACGGTTTTTTTTTCCGAATTCTCGGGTGCAAAAGTGGAGGGTGGATTCATTATGCAAGCAGGTTGATTACGCGACATATACGGTATCGTTTTTTCGCATCGTAAGTGCCGTCACAAGCTGATTTCTGTATATCAAATTATCGATATATCAAACTATTTCCCGATCCCCTTTGAGTTCTATATATCCAGGTTCACTTGTGCAATCTTTGTGGGGCGAGAGGGGCCCTCAACCACATATGGGATTGCCTGTACTCCCCGGGGGGACTCGCATTATAAGCAGTAGAGACGTCTGGGAGACCCTGCTGCACAGCTCGGACACTGAGCTCCATGGCTGAAGAGGCTGCTGGGAACCAAGACCTCCCAGCCTGCATTTGAGGCTGCCCCCTGAACCACTCGTTAGGGGGAAGATTGCCTTATCTGTTGGATATTAAAGTTTATTCTATCTATATATTTCGCGAAGGCAGCTTTTCAAGAGCTAGGCAGCGGTCGGTCGTACTATCGGCAGGGACGCCAGAAGAGAGAGGGGGGGCAAGAACGCATTCTTGTGTGCATGCATGCCCAATCTACCCCCTTGGCTTCTTCCCTTGTTCAAATTTTTGTTTGCTGTAAACTAACTTAGGACCACTATGTTCCCATAAAACTCGCTACTACTGCAAAGTCGTACAGTCGAACCTGTACACCGTATTTACTCGAATAATGCTCGCACACCCAACATTGAGCGTCAAAAATTGGAAGTTTTTTTTTCCTCGCAAAATCATAGCACCACCAATTTTACCACCGCAACAGTCATCTGCTAGTAGTAACAAGTGCCATCTTTGGAGCGCTACTGAACCTAGCTGGCACGCACTGCACGTGCTACCAGGCTGCAATAGCGTGCTCGGGTAGATCATCATCAATAATGGCAGCGTTTGGGCGAGTTGGTTAGACATGTTTAAACCTGGAAAGCGCATAAAAAACACATGGACAACAGCAAGAGACAGACAACACGCGAGCGCTTACTTCCAACTGATTTTCTCCGTGAAAATCCGTTGGGAGTAAGCACTCGTGTCCTGTCTGTCTCTTGCTGTTGTCCGTGTGTTTTTTATGCGCTTTCCAGGTAAAAATAAATAGATCATCATCATCGGTTATGCTCATATTTTTTTTTACCTCCATGATGCTCGTAGTCGTCGCCATTTTGCGAGTTGTCTCCGCGTCTCGTCATTGTTCCGTCCGTGTTGCTTGCTTTATTCACAGTCTACCCTGCTTTTGGCGCCGCATCGTGGTGGGGCAGTATGGAAGATATACAGCTGCTTTTAAGCTGAAAGCTTTCGAGTACAGGCAACCGCGCTGTAAGCAGGCACTTTGGCCTCAACGAGTTCTGCGTAGTATGGAGACAGCAATTGCAGTGTCCACACGGACTCTGATCAAGTTTCTGATCAAGAGTAGAACTGTATGGTTTGCTGTGAGCATTATGCCACAAAATGTAGCGAGTGATGACGAGGCTGTGTGCGGTAAATAATGCTTTAGCAATTTGTGCTTTTGGCGACCCTGTACTTTTATAACAAGAGTAAGTTCTTCTTGAAAGTAATGTTTTGGTTATATTTACAATAGCTGACCTACGAATCCTAATTCGCATCAATTTAAATTTGCTTTTAGCGCTCTAAAACATTTGCTTGAAAATTTTTCCCACATAATTATCGCACCCCCCAACTTAGCATCAATTTTCCACGAAAATACATGCAAGCATTATGCGAGTAAATACGGTATATCGAACTCGAAGGGGATTGGGAAATAGTTCAATATATTGATAATTCGATATACAGAAATCGGCTTCAGACGCCACTTGCAATCGTGAAAAACGATACTGTATTTCTCGCGTCATCAACCCACTTGCATAATGAACCCACCCCCTCACTTTTGCCCCCAAGAATTTCAAAAAAAAGTGTTCGGAGGCATGTCCCTTTGTTTCGACCGTCGCATCCACAGCTCATTTATTGGCAGGACGCCAAGGTGATACACAGGGATAACATCACAGCGTATTTATCTTTTGACTATACTTCTGATAAATCCTACGGTGGCATGCAGTAGCGAACTTGTCAGGGTGCCCATGTTCGATTTATCATGCTGTGCTTGGGGCGGGCATAGTTCACTGCCACAAAATAATTGGAAGCGTAATAGCTGCAAATGCCATTTGAAGCAAATAATGTTAAAAGTCAGTGTCATGATCGTAGCTGACCGGGTGCTTTCGTTGATTTATACAGTAAAACCTCGATAATTCGAACTCGGTTAATTCGAAATCCCGGATAATTCGAAGGTTTTCTGCGGTCCCGTATTTTCCAATGTAAATTTGGCCGGATAATTCGAACAGGCGGCCTGCGCCAGCCCGGTTAATTCGAAAATTTGGACTGCTATGTGGCAATGCCTGATCCATGTTTCGCCGCAAACCTGGCGAAACGACGGCCCTACGGAGCCGCGAGGCAAAGCCCCATAGTAATGGTGATGATTTATAGGCTCTGCACAAAAATCGGTCCACAGTGCGCCTCGCGCACCGCCGAAACGCGCCTGCAGAGGAGAAGGCGTGCATCACTGCAACACGGCGGGCATACCGGTTTTTATCACGTGGCCTCGCCCCCACTCCATCCCTTGGTGTGCTTCGCCCACTCTTCCCCCGTGCCTCCGACGCTGCAAGTACGCCACCACCACCGCCGCGCCGGTCTCGCCTGCGCCATTTCTTTGTGTTGTGCGCTGTGGTTAGGGGTCGGCTACTGTGTCGTTTTTTTGGGCGGGACTGTGCAGAAGTGCTAGCTTTGTGACCGTAGCAGTGCAGAAATGCCAAAGTACAAGATTTTAACGCTGCAGCAGAAGTTCTGCTTGATCCAGGAAGCAGGCAAGAGCGCTTGTTCGAAGACCGAGGATGAGTCCAACGCAGTCGGCTTCGCCGAGTATATCAACATTGAGAGCGAAGAGCAGACTGGCTACTCTGACTTGGAGAGTGAGATCACTGCTGGTACGAACATGCGCGATGACAGTGACGATAGCGACGACGACACCGACGAGCCTCCCCGAGCACCTGCTCTTGGTGAAGTTATCGGATCGCTGAACGTTATCCGCAGTTTTGTTGAGTGCCGCGGTGGAAGTTCAGAGATGTTTCGTCTATTTGACCAACTCGAGAGCATGACCTTAGAAGCCGCAAACTACCGGACGCGGCAAACCAGCATCTCTGATTACTTTCAGTAGTAATTCAAAATATGCCGAATAAAGGTAACACGTTCCTGCAACAAATTTTTTTGCCTAAGTCTTATTTCTTGGTGTGTTCGGTTAATTCGAAAACCCGCTTAATTCGAAGATTTCTCGCGGTCCCGATGACTTCGAATTAACGAGGTTGTACTGTAGATGTAAAAATGGACGACTCTCACAAAAAAAAAAAAAAACGCCTGCCGCTCCTTAACGTCCCAGCCACCATGGCTTATGCTGCACCACACGTTCAGCACTACATGGACGACTCTCGTAAAAGAAAACAAAAAAATAACGATTGCAGCTTCTTATGTCCGTAGCCACCATAGCATACGCTACGCCACACGTTCAGCTCAACAGCAATGATAAACCACCACCCGCAAACAAAAAAAAAACTGCCGCTTTTTGGCGTCCACTGCTGCTGTAGATTACCGTATTTACTCGCATAATGCTTGCACCACCAATATTACGGCGGTTTGTGGGGTTTAACGTCCCAAAGCAATTCAGGCTATGAGAGATGCCGTAGTTGAGGACTCCAAAAATTTCGACCTCCTGGGGTTCCTTAACTTGCACTGACACCACACAGCACATGGGCGCCTTGCTTTTCGCCACCATCGAAAAGCTGCCGCCGAGGCCGGGATTCAATTCCGCATCCTTGGGAACAGTAGTCGAGCGCCGTAACCACTGCGCCACCCCTGCGGGGCACCACCAATATTACCACCGCGAGAGTCGTCTGCTAGTAACAAAGGCCATCTTGGATCACTACTGAACGTAGCTGGCTTCGTTGTGCGCACGCGCTACCAGGTGGCGGTAGCGTGCTAGAGTACATCATCATTGGTTACTCTCGCCTTTTTTTTACCTTCACGATGCTCACAGTCGCCATTTTGCGATGTGTCTCTGCGTCTTATCATTGTTCCTTCGTTCTGTCCGTATTACTTGCTTTGTTCCTCTGTCTACCGTGTTCTTGGTGCCGCATCGCGGTGGGGCAGTACGCAAGTTATACAGCTGCTTTTAAGCTGGAAGCTTTCGAGTACGGGCTACAGCATAGCAACCGAGCTGCTAGCAGGCACTTCGGCGTCAACGCGTTCTCCATAGTGCACTACTAGAGAAAGCGATTGCTGTGTCAATACGGACTCTGATCAAGTCTCTGATCGAGAGTAGAACTGTATGGTCTGCTGTGAGCATTATACTACGGAACGTGGGGAATGAGAATGAGGCTGCGTGCGGCAAATAAAGTGCTTTAGCAATTAGTGCTTTTGGCAACCCTGTACTTTTATAACAAGAGTAAGTTCTGCTTGAAAGTAATGTTATGGTTATATTTACAATAGCTGACCTAGGAATCCCTATTCTCACCTATTTTAATTTGCTTTTAGCGCTCCAAAACATTTGCTCGAAATTTTCCCCGCATAATTATCGCACCCCCCAACTTAGCATCAATTTTCCGCGAAAAAAAGTGCGAGCATTATGTGCGTAAATACAGTACACACGTGCAACGTGACATGAGACGCGCATCGCACGGCAGCCGGCGCACAAAGAGCATTCACAACACACACTGGAGAAAGCGTCTGCCACGGACTGAGCTGGCTTGTCCGTGTATGTGTAGTGCGTGCTGGTGCGAACGAAGACTGGGAAAGAGAGGAAGCGGAGAGATAAAGCTCGGCAGAAGAGTGGGCACACCCTTGCGCTTGGCTCTATCGCGTTTTCCCTCTCCCGAACACCGCGTCTGCATTGATTCCCTCTCGTTCCTTCAGGCACATGGCTTGCAAACGTCATCAATGCAGATGTGGGCGCATTTGAGGATAGGGCACGGCGCTGCCCTAGACCAGTAATCGCCAAACTGGGCCCTCTCATTTCTTCTGTGCCGCGCGTGGCTTGAACACGTCAGGTGGCAAATGGCCGAGGGTGATGCGATTGTCTTTGAAGAAGGCGCATCGTCCAATGCGTGGTGCAGAGTTTGAAATATTGAATGACCGGTGAAATTAAGTTCGATATACGACGCAGCTTTCTATGCTTTTACATGGGATTTTCAGAGATATTCCGCGAGTTCAATATAACCAAAATTTGAATTATCCGGGTTCAACTGTTGTAGGCAACTTTACGTTGATGACACCCACAAAATACTAATAAAGTCACCAATCAGAGAGCTGCTAGGTCTCATACTAGTTTTCATAAAATAGCAATTTAACAATAAAAATCAGGCTAGCAATGTTACTATGTCAAGCTCAACTTGATCGCTGCTTTTATTCTGTGCAGAAATGCAAGAGGGGTGCAAGTACTTTTTAAGCACACAAAGAATAAAAAAAAAATGCAGCCACGAATTACAGACGGTAGGGCCAAACTCTCCATTACAGCGGGAGGGGGCGCGTAAATAATGGACTTGACGGGGAAGGCCGTATAGCGGAGCGGTACAAAAAACGGCGAGCTAACGGGGGTGTCGGTAGGTTGTTTCAAGCAGCGCGGGTGCTCGCGTGCGCCTGCGCCCGGGAAAACGCTCTGCCCGAGGATTTTCTACCGCATCATCATTCCTGCCGCAGCGCGACTGGCTCGCAGCAGGAACAGACTGTGATGAAAAGAAAAACCACAAGCGTATCGTTCTCGAGGGCGCAGGTGCTCGTGAGCAAGCGTACCCAACCGCAGCAAGAAATAGCACAGAGAACAGCAGATATTGTTTCCCTTTTTTTATTAACTGCACGAGAAACAGAAAATGAAAAGATGCGATGGGGTATCCCTCATACACACACACACTTTACATAGCCAAAAGTTTACAGTAGTGTTCAGTGCTCAGCACTAACAGTGTAATCTTGCATGCTTCCGTTATCACTACAAAAGAACCCAGTTTGCCGGCACTGCTTCTGTCAGCATGTGTACAGTTGATATAAACTTAATAAAAAATGCACATATTCATTCTATGCATTCCATACCATCAAAGCAATGTAGAAACATAGAGCAAATACATGCGTTCTAGTTACCTAGTGGTTGGTATTTGATGTAAGTAATCACATGTCACCATGCTATACATAAGCAAAATACATGATTAAAAATTTACACTACCCTTCCTGCAAGAGCCGCCGTCTTCGAAACGCACTTACGCCTCTCCACAGCACATGAAGGTAACAAGATCAACAACCCGAACCACAGCGAATGTCGCCGACTGTAATGGCCAGCACAATCAACAGAAGAGATGGGTCCATGAAACTGGAGCTGCACAAAGACAAGTCTCTTGTCTCACGAAAAAGCGGAGAGCTAGCAGGAATGAGATGCACAGAGTAAAAAAATTGCGACGAAAAATCTCAACTTTGGCCGATAAGTCAACACGCACAAAATTTCACAGCGCTAGACTACGCAGACGTCGGTTCTAATTCACAACGAGCAGAGTCGTAACAATTACAGCGGTTCGCGGAAAGCCGAAGAAAACCACGCAGCGGAGTCGGCGGCACCGTCAGTGCGAAGGGAAAATTTAGGCGCGAGGGAGAAGTCCTCCTCCCAGCTTTTTCTTTCCTCCTTTCGCCCCCGCATGTAAGAAGCTTGGGCGAATTAGATGGGACGGAAGTGCCGCTACTTTCCGCGGCCTGGTATAGCCACGTGATAATTCCACACTATAAACAGTGCACAAGTTAAAAGGACATTTTGTACTGTTGTCTTGACATTTGTCGTCCTGCAAGGCCAAGTATACTACTCAGCAAACTGACAAGCTTGTTCCAGAGTCAACGATTATTAACGCCTTAACACTACTAATAATGAGAGGCTCATGGTGCATTCGGAATTTATCCAACTATCAGGTACCTGCACAACAACATGAGGTGTACCACTGCTGCCACTGAAAACTGACACTGATCACGACATTATCAGCACCTATTGAGTTGTTGGGATTGATGCTGGCAACATTACTATATTTAATTCATGCAACCAACAAAAAAATATATATATGACTCATTAGCATTCCTTGACAGGACCCCTTTACAAATAGAAACATGTTGATGGTTCTGTATGTTGTATGACTGCTTTCCGACTAAATCTCCGTGCGTCCGCTACAGCTCAGAACAACACAAGCACTCATAGCGAGGGTTGCCGCCTCCTCACCGCTGTTCTCTATTCACTGGAAGTCAGTGGAGTAGAAGCAGAAAAAGTACTGGGCATCGATTAACACGGGCACCAGGCTGTTGAGCTGATCGGCCAGTCAGAAGTCTGCGAAGCGCACGTAGAAGAAGGGCGCCGCAAAGATGCGTCCCAGCACCCGCAGGAGCCAGAAGCGCACCTGGTGCCGCATGGTGTGCAAGGGGTTCACCAGGAACACCAGCATCAGCTGCAGCAGGGAAAGGGGGCTGGCGTAGATGGGGATGGCCAGGTGTCCCAAGTAGACGAATGCCAGCATGCTCAGGGCACAGAGGACGGCGAAGATGGCAGCTATCTGCACGCATCACCCACCATTACCAACATGGAACAGCAACCACGTCAGGCCCAAAGTGTTTCTGCACTTCAGCGGTTTGTGCTAATGCTTGCATTCCCTCCTCGAACAGGCTGCATGGCTGCCGATGGTCATTTTGGTCTTGCAGGAATGAATGCACGTCCCGGCCACCTGCTGCCAAAACCTGACTGCCATCTAACACACAAAGTGATAGACATCAAAGTGAAGAATTGCGTTCACCTGAAATAGCAAAAGCAGCAGAAGCGACCAACTCTGCCAAACTCTTTCAAGTCTACTATGATAAAAGCAGTGGTACTGCTACAGGCACTAAAGATCAAAACAACAGAATGCCCTAAAACCTCTGCAAAGAGGGTGCTGCCATGTAGTTCACCTGTATGCACCTCACACTACTAGCACAGTGGAAGTTGCAATGGAGCCAGCTGCAAACAGTCCAGAGAGGCAGAATTTCACAAATTACCTTGCCCGCTGCAAATGCCAATACCTCCCCACTTTCTTTGGTTTGAGAAACTGTTGGCATTTTTCATTACACCACTTTACAGCAAAGTCACTGGGACAAGAAAAAATCTTTACTGTATCAGTTGTTGGTGATGACATGATACCGAACATGCAGTCTGATAATTAAATGCCTACTTACTAAACACGCCTTGCTGCTTAGTGAAAAAAAAATCTCTAAAATACCTTCCATATCTCTCTTATAGTCTCTACATGCAATTTTTTAAGTTATAAGATTTTTTTGTTTACATCTCGTGGAAACACCTTTGAAGCATAAGGGCAACGCGGCTATGAATGCAACAGAGTATGATTTCAGATGACAACCAAAGCCTTGCATGAACACAGCGTCATCTTCTACGGTTTCTGTCTTTTAAGTTTTAAAAGGCAAGATGAGAAACGCACTCGGCAATCAAGCGCTGCAAAACCACACGCGCCGCGCCTCCAGTTGCTGCCACTTCTGCCTCGTGCTGCAAATGTATGGCTATCCTTACCTTTCCCTATTTCTCGCTGCACTTTTACTCCCTCTTACTTTCTGAATGGAGAGAGAGAAAACTTTATTTCAAAAAGAAAAGAAACAAAAAAGAAAAAGAAAAAAAAAAGGAAAGGGGGGGACAGTAAGTGGAGTCAAGACTCCAGTGGCCTGGGCTGCCGCTCTTGCTTGATTTACCAGCCTACGCTGGGTCGCTACGTCAGAGCATAGCAGAGTGGCCTCACACTGCACCTCCGAATGATGTGTGTCCACTCTTGCCTGATTTACTAGACTACGCTGGTTCGGTAGGCCAGAGCATAGCAGAGTGGCCTCACACTGCACCTCCGAACGATGTGAGTTTATCTGCAGGTTTGGGGCCCGTGCACCTCGATGTGATGTGGTAGGCGGTGGGCTGGTCGTTGCATTAAGTGCATATGTAAGTGTAGTGTTCTGGGAAAATGATGCTGTATTGATGTAGGTTGGGGAAAGTGTTGGTTTGGAGCTGTCTCCATTCCCGCGTTTCCTGTGCATTTAGCCCCTTGTGTGGAGGGGGGTAAATCCGACATTCACGTAGGTACTGTTTTCAGTCGCGCGCCGTAAGTCGCAGGGACAGGAATGCTAGTTGTAAGATCGGGGATGGTGGCCGCTCAGTTTGTGTGACCTCGAGCAAGCCTGTCCGCGACCTCATTACCTTCCAACCCGGAGTGCCCCGGGACCTAGGCGATCTGATGTTTAAGCAATGAACCTGTAGCCAATGGATTAGTTGTGAACTGAGCTAATTTTGTAGGTATTCTGCCTGCAAGAAGGAGCCAACACGCCGCTTGTGAGTCAGTGATTAGGCGAAGCTCTCGGTTGGTCACGTCTACGTAGGTAATGCCCAGCACGATTGCCGCCACTTCCACTTCTGTGATAGTACAGAGCGGGATGAACATGCTGGAGACTTCTGTGTAAGAAGAGCCCACCACCACAGCTGCTGCTGCGGTCAATGTATGCTCGTATAGAGCAGCATCCACATACAGTTTTCGGACTGTGTTCCACTGCGTGCTTAAAGGGCCATTGTCCACCTTTTAAGCAAAGGAGCCCAGTGTTTTGATCAGGTACCAAGAAAGTCTAAGCAAAATGCTACAGCGATATGTGCGCTGCAAAGCAGCAAAAATACAAATCAAAGCTCCCTCATCCTCCCCGTCGGGAAACCAGCTTCCCCCTTTCTCTATGAGCCGCAAGGTTGACGTTGTAGTCAAAAACAACATCCATTGGTCCGTCTCGCTGTCTGAGGGCAGAGGATGGGTGTCTACCACTCGCTGCACGCTTTTCCCTTGCCACGGTCCGACTGAATCAAGCAGCGCATGCTCCCTCGCCAGTTTTTGTTTTTTTCACACACGTGGAGTGCCACCAAGACAGTGAGTGCCACCAAGCGAGAGAGTGAAAAACCTTTGCGAGGGAATGGGTGGAGAGAAACACAACAGAATCGGGTGATTGCGGTAGCTGTAATTGCATTATTAGTTACTCTTTTCAAAAACATTTTGTGGCCTTGCGTTCTGGGGGCGAAGTCTCACAGTCATCGGGGAACAAAATATTTTCGACCGGAGGGTGGACAGTGGGCCTTTAAGGTAATGATAAGAATGCGCACTGCGGTGCCCTCTTTCGATGTTTGTAGACAGCTATAATTCCTTTTCCTCAGAGCTGCATCCTTTCCCTCACAACTCCAAGACCTACGTAAAGTTGCCTTCTCCTGACTGCTGCCGAGCCTGGTGGTAAAGCCATTTAAAAACACTTGGCTTTTTGTTTTTCGAAAAATAAAAAAAAAGAATTTCCTTGAGATACGAAGTAGCGCGTGTATGGCGACGTCATTTCATGGGAGATGTCTTTACTTTAAAGCAGGAAAAATGTACAGTCATGTATGGAACATGAACTGGGACTTGAGTTCCAATTTACTAAATCTGAATTTATTACAGCAGGGTTCTACTATATACGCGCTAACAAGACCTTGTTTCCTAAGCCTATGTGCAATCATGGGGCACTACTAAGGTGGGGTGAGAGAAGTATGTAACAATAAATTATGCATCAATGAAGCTTGGCATGAATAATGCACAGATGTAGAGATTAAGAGTACAGAGTCAATCACATGTCTAGGACGCTCACTTGATGCGCTTCAGAGGAAGTGAAGTGAAATCTTATCCCAGCTACACCTTTTCAGGTAAGGTGCTTGTGTCTGTGTGGTTCTCATGTGTGGCCGAATCTGTATGAACAACATTTGTATGGCATGGTATAAGGGATTTAATGTCTCAAAAAGCAACATTGGCCATAAGGGATGCCGCAGAGGAGGCCTCTGGTAATTCCACCATCTGGGTGCTTTGAATATGCACCAACATTGCACAGCATACAGACGCCTTGCGTTTTGCCTCCACCGAAATACGGCTGCCTATGGCCAGGAACTGCATCCTTGGGCTCACTACTCTAGCACCTTAACCAACACAAATATTTGCAAAATAAAAATCACAATTTAGTCGGTTTAAAAACGTATACCGAGAACTAACAACAATGCACATTAGACGGGCACCTTGCTTTTTTTACCTACTTCAAAACGCAGCCGGCATGGCCAAAATCAAATCAGGGTCCCCAGCTCAGCGGCAGAGCACCCCTACCTGGTAATTCAGCCACTAACTGGGGCGCTCAGTTTTCATAAGAAAAAAATTCTAGATGATGTTTTTTTACTGTGCCCTTATAATCTCTACATTTACTTGTGTAACATGACCATTTGTGCACTGCTAATCTCAGTCAATGTTATAAGCATGCTGAAGAAAGGGAACAAATGTGCAAAAAATATATAAATTGCGAGACCTTTTGTTGCAAATTTTGTAATGTTTTGTAATCACTACTGCGCATTATTTCTGCCAAGTTTCATCACCGCAGCTCTGATTACACCATCACTACAGAATTTTTTATTATTCCTTGTTCTTGCTAGCAGATGCCTTATCTTTGAATGCTGAAGTAACTATGAATTACTATCAAGCACTATCTGCCGCATGCCGCGTCATCACCTTAAGGGACAAACAGCCAATGAGAATGTTCCACGAAGAAACCAGAAACAAACAGTATATTGTCTCTAGCGAAGTAGGGGCAAATTCACGGGAAGCATTATGCAGAGCAAGAACACTGCATGACACATGCAAAGCCAAACGGGTGTGGCACTGATTTGAATTGGTTTATGAACCAGGCTATGAGAGACGCCGTACGAGATGGGCTCCAAAAATTTCGACCACCTGGGGTTCTTTAAACATACACCGACATCGCACAACACATGAACACCTAACTTTTCGCCTACACCGAAAAGCGGCCGCTGTGGCCGGGATTAGATCCCACATCCCTAGACACAAGCAGTCAAGCGCCCTAGCTCCTACACCACTGCGGCAGGGCTGGGTTTGGTACTAATATACTAACCTTTGAGAATATGACTTAATCAACTAGATTACGCTGGATGCAGCAAGTTATGGCTAGATAGCGTGGTTCTACCCATAAAGTACCTTGAAACCGACTCAATTTTTCCGCCTTTTTTTTTATGCATCAATTTTTTTTACAAACATAGTAGGCACAGTAAACAATTCCAAGTTGGGGTACACAATTTTCTGTCATATACAAACAGTACTGTTCAATGAAATGCGCCCATGAAAAATACTGACAAGAAAATGCAGATTATACACCAGGAAATATGGTAGTACATGATAGAGATAAGCACATGAAAAAGCGCATCCTGTAAAATCAGCCGATGTGCAATTAAAAATCAACTCGACTGGCCTGAACATAAAACATCATTTCCTCTGCTTCCAGAAGAAGCTAAGTTTGTTCGCCTAGTCTCGATCATTCCAGAGAAGCGAACAACCCCAACTCCAGGGTGCATATACCTACCTCCATGAGGTGTTGCTTGGAGAGGTGGTTTCGGCGGTCGAGCTCAAAGATGAGCACGTGGTTGACACCTGATGTCCGCCAGCCGTACACATTGACACCGATGAGAAACATGAACAGTATAATGAGGAGTGTACCCTGGTAGAGGCGAAACACAATGCGCCAGTCGTCCTGCGTCTGGCTGAACACACCTGCGCGCAAAACAATGCAGGAATCAAATGGGGGAGCTCGTTCTTCCGAAAGACTCACATGGTTCAACAAGATGGCCACGCTGTGCATTCAGTGTTCAAGGCGTAGAGACTAGCTGACTTTTGTCTCTCAACAAAATCCTACACACACTTGCGAAAAATAGGTGAACAGCATGGCAGCCTCTGTGAAACTTGGTTGCTTAGCTTCATAGAGTTGCATAAGCAAATTTGGCACCATTTGCGTAATTCCGCTGCCTCTAATGTAAACTTTTTATAACAGCAGCAGTGAAGAGTCCGAAGACCACTTCACAAGCGCTGACTTCAGCTCGGATGATGAATCAGACAAATATCAGCCTGAAATTTATACATGTGGCCAAAGAAAGCATACTTTTACTTTCAGCTTGCTCTTGAGCAGTTACACAAGCTCATTCTGGGCTCCCGCTTGTTTTATTCTCGCTCACTAGGGTTTCAGCAACAAGAAAAGATCTGGAACGTGATGTGGCACCTCCAGAACTTCGACAAGCACGAAGCTCTTCCAGATGCATCAAGTGGGGTTTGAGCACCTAGCTTTCATAGAGCAGAGCTGATTTTCAGATTTTCATAGTGCGATCTGCAATCCACCACCCTCTGCAAAACATGCTGCAAAACATGCCAGCCATACGCCACAAAAAGTTCAAAAATGCAAAACTCTGCTGTGCTATGAGCAAAGGAAGACCAAGCTGCAAATGAATGTTTTTAACAATTTAGCGATGCTATTAAAGCTGCACACATTCAAAATGAACTTGCAGTGCATAATATTTGCTATCTGTCCCAATTTAACGAACTTTTTGTCAAAAAATAAAAATCAAATAGTATATTTTTGGTCTATTTTGTAGAAAATGCCCTAAGTGTATTGACTGCGAGCCAATGGTAACATCGCGGAGAAACTTTGTCCTGCTTTTGCCAAGTTTTGGATGCCCTTGATCTGCTGCGACAGTCTACCAGAACACACGAACACGCATGAGGGACGAATACACAAAAAATCTGTGCAGTTGCTGCTTACAAACCACATTCAAGCAAAGATCAGTAACTTCTTTGCTGGCAAAGAAATTTGTAGTCCCCTTGGACCACTTTTGCCAAGGTGAAATTTTCATTTCTTGTCATATCTGCTATCGATGTCAGCCATTTGAGCAAGCTGCAATTTCATTGTAGCAACACAGCATAGTGTACAAGTTGGCATTGCATTTCCGAATGACGTAACAGCACAACTCCCCTGGTCCTTCAACTAAGTTGCGCTATTACGTCCTTTCAAAATGCAATTTAATTTTCATCGAATTTAAGCTTCGTATCAAGCTGTGGTACTTCCTTGATGCCAAAGTATACATCGTACAATAATCCAATGTATCCGAATCAAATTAAATGATCGAGAAATGCTTCCCTCAATTTACCAAGGTTCCCAATTTACAAAATAATTTGTGGCTGTCCTCAATTTCATTAAATAGTACTTTAACTGTAGTTCCTTGGTAACTTGCCTTAACTGCATTTTGTTAGTGCAGTTATAAGAATGAGTATGTGAGATTCAACAGCTGCACCAGGAACTGAATGGCGACTATTGTTTCCAAACATCACATAGAAAAGATATAAGCAGATAGGTACGCCAAATTTTTAAGAGATCAATGCAGCATAATTTTATATTCTGAATTGTTTTGTTTTGGTGTTCTATTCATTCATGCTTTCCATACCTTTCATTTCATTCATTTGAGAGTTTCATTCATTCGTTCATTCATGTCTTTATTCACAAGGATGACCTGAGGCCTGGGAAGGGGGTGGGTTCGGCGAGGTTGGGCTGGTGCCTTCACATAACCCCCCTATTTGTGAGTTTCATGTTATTACGACTACCTCATGTGTTCCACACATGATGCACATACTCGTGAGCCGCATGTTTCATCTCGCGCTGCGCAGCAAACATCGTCACTTTCATCGTCGTGCTCAGGCATGACAGTACTGTGCTATCGCCACAGCCATCATGCCTCATGTAAAACCGTGCTGTGCAGTAAACCCCGTCGTCTTCATCAAGTTCCAACTGGAAAACAATCTCGTGCACCATCTGTGCCGCTCCTTCACTTAACCTAGGAAAATATACTATACACATACGTCATCTCGCTAAAGACCGCAGCTTTGCCAGACAGGCTGCCAAAGCCATCAAACAACGAGAAGCTAGATTAGGCCATTGCCAAGAAGCTTACCAAGCATGGAAGCGAGCTAAGATTGAAGTGGCAGCAGCGACTGTGGCCAATGGCTGTGACTGCAGCCATTAGTGGCATGTGTTAAGGGGGGACTTCAAATCATTTTCCACATGCCGCGATGCCAACGCTAGCGCCACAGAAGGCGCCACAAAAGGAAAGTGCATCTCCATGCTTCTGGTACTGGGTCGATGACCCTCTCAAGCGGACTGAGAAAATTGCTAGCCATGAAGAAAAGAGCAGGAGAGAGCTGAAAGGGCACCCGGTCCGTGAAGAAAAGGGGCAGGGGGAGCTAAGGAGACTCAACGATGAGAAGAAAGGGGTAGGGGACCGCTGTGCGGTCCCCTCCTATTGTAACCATGTAACTAGTTTCCGGTTCCGGTTTTGGCTCACGCAGGGACAGATCGGAGCGTCAGCACCCGCAATGCTCGCGTCAGGTGCCATGCCCATGCACAGACCGGTTTTGGCTGACCTGCGCGACGACGTTGGCGCGTGTGTGTTTGTAGTCGGGGCTTTAGTTGTTGCGAGGCAAAGAGGAAATTTTTCAGCCAAGCACTTCGGTAAATGCAGTAACGTAAATGGTCACCTTCATTCTCTGTTCTTAAGTCAATCTGTTAATTATTGAGCTTCTTTTAGAACAGAATACCGTATTTACTCATGCAATTAACCTACCTTTTTTTTAAAGACAGCTTACATTTATTATTGAGGGAGGCTTCATTATGCGGGAAAAATATGATACATTTTTCTATGCATGTCAAAACTTCGCATCATACATCTGCCTACCAGACCACTTGCCCCTCTGTCTGTCCAGAAAAGCATGCAGTCATGTCCCTGCTGCTTGGTATTGCTCACTTCCAAAGGGTGTTTGCCATGATCACGGCACGATCCGAAGATTTTATGATGGTACTGGCTAATCATGGCAGGATGAAGTGGACATGCTGAATACTGGCCCAAAGGTCAAATGTGCATTTTTCATGCAACGTTAAAAGTTCACAGGATGGTCATAAAAGTGTAATGTGAATGTTTAAACATTAGCTGTGGCATGAGAGCGGTTAGGCATTTTTGCTCCTTATCTCGAGTTTGCCGAATCACTCTGAGATTTCAAGGTCCTGCTTTCTCTATACCACTTCAGTGGAAAGGATGTTTTATAGTGTTCCGATTTATTAAACTACTATGCGCCTTTCCAAACTTGTACAATGCTCATGTGCTTGCCAGCTTTCTAAGCATACACTGACAGAGCCAAGTGCACAGTGGTGTGCCAAACAACCACCTCCGCCGGCACTCCTGGTGCTCTGCCAAGTTTGTTCAGCACGCCACAATCGCAGGAGCTCTCGTGGAAAGATAAATATGCTGCAATGTTGTTAGCATGCACATCTTGGCATGTGTCAACTATGACAACATGAAATTGAAGAATGCGCTGAGAAATAATGCCTAAAAAAAGTGAATTCCAAACAACAAAACAGGAGGGCGGGTTCATTAGGAGAGTACTGAATCCACTCACGCAAAGAAAGTACCCACCCAGTTTGCTTGTTTTTTTTTTTTGTCTTTGCTTTTTGTAGCACTCTTTTCTCACCAACTCTGGCGAGTGATTTGCATATTATAGCACTATATGTGCAATGACAAGGAAGTGGCCACAGGTACACAAACTATGCCCCAAAATATGTGACCATTGCAGCCTCTTACAAATGAGGGTTAGCATGCTAACACAGCAGGCGCAACATTCAATAAATGCAAGCCCTGGAAAGCGCAAGAGCAGTCATGAGCCGAGAAAAATAAAGATTAAAGGCCTCTGTTTCTCGCTCCTTTCAGCAATACTCACCTACACACGATTGCGAAGGCAAGCAGAATGCCAGCTTAGTTCACTGAATCTTTACACCAACCACAAGACACAGAAAAAAAAGATAACCAAAAAAGCAACTCTCAGACCCTTTCAGCTCCTTTTGCTTAGTGAAGGTGTAATGCTGCTATCAGTACTAGCTCCCCTTGCCCCCACCCATTTCTTAAACACACTACTCACAGCCCAAAACAACACTCTCTTAAGCAGGAAGGTCAACACAAGAGCTAAGCTCTCTCGCACAGCTGTTAAAGCCTATGTGCTATGTTCAGCAGACCGCAGACCTTGCCTCATACCAGTAGGTGAGGTCAGCTCAGTGTCTTCTCCAGGAAAAGATATCTGCGTGCCACAGCTGTGCATGCCACCCAGCGGTGCTGATAGCCCTTGAAAAAAAAGACCCCCACAGCAAGGGAGAAGTGCAGCAGGCTCACCTGTGAGGATCACTGCAATGACGAGAACGATGTAGGCACCAGAAAAAAGTCCCACCTTGAAGGTCACCCAGGGTGATTGCTGCATCCACACAAGAGCCCACAGTCACTCTTGTGCAGTGGCACCTGTGGCTAAGTGAGCCCATGAGATATAATCCACCCTCTGCCAGAATCTGTGCCACCATTTTAAGTAGCAAGTGCTTGTTGCACACAGCTCAAGCAGTGTTTGTAAAATAATTACCTCAATAAACTGCACCTATCCAGTGAAAGTAGTGCACATCTTTAAACTCTGGATGCTTCAAATGCTGGCTAATTTAGAAACCACTCCTTCTAAACTTGAAAAAACACAAAGTTACACCAGCATTTATGAGCACATTTTCTCCATGGGCTGTACAGAGAGCTGCTAACTTATCTGGACAAAGCAATAATGCAGTGATGCTTCTGACCACCTTGAAGTTTAACGATTGCAAAATGACAGAAATTTAGTTATGTTAACCTATCACTCAAAAAGTGGGTATTATGAGTGAATAGGAACTGTACACATAAGCAGAAGGAAAAGAAAAAAACGCATTGAATTTAAGTCACAGCAAAAACAGTGTTTTGAACTAGAAAAAAAGCTTCAAGAATTTATGTGAGTAAAACAAATTACTGAATTAAAAATGAAAAATATTTTGGAAACTGGGATGCCTAAGGCAGACATGAGCAAGACAGCAACTTGTGGTGGTTCAACAAGTGCCAAAAAAAAATGATTGGTTGGTTGGTTTGTGGGGTTTAACGTCCCAAAGCGACTCAGGCTATGAGAGACACCGTAGTGGAGGACTCTGGAAATTTCGACCACCTGGGGATCTTTAATGTGCGCTGACATCGCACAGCACACGGACGCCTCTGCATTTTGCCTCCATCGAAACGCAGCTGCCGAGGTCGGGTTCAAACCCGGGTATTCCGGACAGTAAGCGGGTGAGCTTCAGTGGTAAGAAGCACTGGTCTCACCTGGTCACCTAGAGGAGGCACTCGTAACCGCTTCATGGCTTTTTGGCGGTCACCGCCTTCCAGCATGGTGGTCACCAAGCTCTGCAGCAAAGAACTCTACTCAGCAACAGCCCTCTAAAAGTGCCCCAGATGAAAGCTCACTGGACTGGCTGGCCCTTTGTTGAGCTTTGCCAGCTCACTTTGTAATACAAAGGCTTTCAGCACATGTGAGCTTTGACAATGCAACACTGCAGCACAACAAGGATAAATAAAGGCCGGCAAGGCCTCATCGTCACTCTTATCATCATAACTATGTCAACTGGAGGAAAACGGCCTCTCATATTATGTGCCATCAGCAGCCACCTTATCACTGTAAACTTCTTAATTTCATTCTGAAGTTTAGCTCAAAGCAGACGGGGGGACTGGACAAAGAGAGACGATGCGAGTGCTAAGCCCCGTTTTGAAAGCAGACTGGCACATCACTGGTGCTCTTAATTTTC
Source organism: Amblyomma maculatum (assembly GCF_055883805.1). NCBI lineage: Eukaryota > Metazoa > Arthropoda > Arachnida > Ixodida > Ixodidae > Amblyomma > Amblyomma maculatum. Next base: position 93,948,387 of record NC_139350.1, on the reverse strand, counting down.
TTTCACTCCTTCCTTTTTCTTCTATCTGCCTGGTTCCATTCTAGTGTGCTAAGACTGCGTGCTTGCCACATGCTGTGCCAGACCCCTCACACGCGCCACCACCGCTCATGATGCATGTGACATGGTAGCAGTGGAGCCGCACCACACTGCACTGTGAAGGGTGCGGGAGTTGCGCCCTTCATGGTGCAATGTGGTGGGGCTCCACTACAACATGAGCATCACTTTGTTTCCATCAATGCTTTGAAGCATTGATAAAAATGTAAGAACAGCCATTGCCACACTGTTCTCATCTCAAACTGAGTTGAACAGGTGTGTTGACAGAGGCTCTTTTCCCCAACGTTTCACCCCACAAGAGCTGAGCATTTGGCCAGGGTGGACCCAATGGAAAACTGGTGGGTACCTGGCATCCCTGGGGATTGAACCCAGCATCTCCCAAATGCAATGCAGCTGCTCAACTACAAGGCAAGGCAACCATTCCAGTCTTTCACAAAAAAATTTATTGTGATGCAAGGAGTTCTTGACAGTTTTTAGAGGTCATCTGATAATTCGAACAATTTTCTCGGTTCCTCGAGCTCCAATTAATGAGAGAGGCAAATTTAGTGCCGCTTGCAGCGAATGGATTACAGTGAACCTCACGAATTGCCTGACCGGGGCAGCCGCTGTATTAAACATATTAATAGCCAAAGAAGCATTTGCCGAACCTTGTTTGTTCTTGCCAAGTTATCCCAAAACTCAGCCCTGATGCACATTCTGCACCACAGTTTCCATCTTGGCTGGTTCGCTCTCATTCATGTTTTTGTGATGCACATCCCTCAGAGAAACTGGTTTGACTGGGCTAGGGAAAGATAATCCTCGACTCTTCCATGTGCTAAGCACACAGACCAGTCTCCAATATAGCAGTGCCCTTGACCACTGCTTGAAAAAAAGTCTATACAACAAGGATGAAAGAATAAGAACAAAGACGGTGACACAATGCAACACGAGGAACAAAAGTACCGTACTATATGCATGTGCTCTCCCTCCAATTTTTCCGTAAGGTAAATCTGCTACATTTGCCTTCAATAGCAAGTGCTTCCATGGACAGGCACAACGAAGTGCAGGACGAAATATTAGGTGCTTAGTTAGCCTCTTCTAAGATCATAAGCTTATGTACGCATACTTTCAGCACTGACCTGCCAGAAGATGGGAGACATGGTTTGGTTCACTAGCGTCCTTGAGTCGAGGATCAAGTGAATTAAATGCAGCGCTGACAGTGTATTGCCCAACAGGTGTGTCACAGACGATGGATGCACATGCATCTACTGTAGTCAGACAGACAACAGCCCTGCTCCAAAACTTCAAACGGAAATGCATGGTACAAGTTAAATTTGAACACACTGAGTTCATAAATTATTCGAAATTTTGAATATTTCCATGCCCTGACTTTTCATGATGTGGTCCTGAGAAAAATGTGCAGCCAACATTTAAAAGTGCTGGCATCAGTCTCACTCCCAACAAAATTTTTAAGTGACCTTTTGATGCGTCGTGGCACAAAAGAGAGCAAAACCTAAATTTTTTTTTTTGCAGCAGCAGGATCTTCCATTTGGCATACTTTGGTGTAAATGGTGCAGCTGTTCCCTCGCTGCATATACCATACTTCTTGACCAGAGTAGCTTTTGGTGCGATATTTTATGTGTTTGATCACCAGGTTTTGACTGACCTTCGATGCCAAAATTCGGATAACCTAAAGAGTACCAATGCGTGACATTACTCAATTTCGTCTCAAGATGTGGAAACTGATGACATTATCTTGCTCGTGCCTCTTGGTGCAGCTAACAGCACCACAACTTTTTAGAATATCGCGAGTTATACAACAAGCAAGCGTGACACAGCCAATGCAAACCCAGCTTGTGCTCAAAAACGAAAGTCACTGCTGTTGCCAGCACCATTGCATTTCCGTGGTGTCACGGCCTGATGCCTGTCTATGCACTTCCTTTAGCACAGCAGGGCTGCAGAGGAGCAACGTGTGCACCCATCGCTGCCTGCAGTCCGGCCATGCTTCGAAGCACCGAAAGCATCCACAGCTGCATTGCAGAGAAGCATGTCTTCTCCTATGCAGGAAGCAATACCACCGTGATTTTTTTGTGCTAGGTGTTCCTGGGGCTGGAGTGGTGGAGCATTTCAAGCATTGGCATCGCTTTGTAGGACCCCTTTGTCGACTTCAACAAGCTTTCGCTGCATCGGTTTAAGGAGAAATTAGGATTGGGCATTCCCGCATGGCATCCCAAAGCTCTGAATTACCTTGCTGGTGCAGGTCGCTGCCTCGAATTATTAGGTCAGATTTGCAGTAGAAATTACAGGGCTGCAGAAATTCTTCAAATTATCTGGGATTTCAAAAGAACCAAGCTCGAATTATTATGAAATATGAAATATTTTGTTTAAGGCAGCTCAATACACGCATTCCACAAGTGGCACATTTTGGCACAGGATTTTCAAGAGGATTTTTTCTGACTGCTAGATATAAGCTACAATTCAATATACTATCTGGATTGACTGCATTGCTCTCCCAGAGCACCCAGAAGGCATCAGTTGGGAGAATACTCCGGAGAAAAGTGGATTTTGCTCCCCCCGAGATGGGTCTCGGGATGCTCATATAGCTCCGCTGTAGATTGCTATAGCATGAAGTTTTTTTTTATTGTGAGAGGTATTTTGGAATCAAGTAAAAAAAAATGCTATGTTACATAAATACCAGCCTACTGCAAAGGTTGCAGTTAGCTTCTTTTCGAGAAGATATGACACCTGCTTACGCACTTTGTTCCTCGAGCCATTAATTAAAATGTTAGCTAATTATTTTCCCACTTCATTGAATTGCAAGGTTAAAAAAAAATACTGCAATTATGATAGTCCATCATTTTAAAGGCCTGATTACATTTACTTTGGCAACCTGGTATTTACCACTGTCCAAACACACATAAAAAAAAGAGAGAAACAAAGCAGTCAAAGAAAGCTTTCCTGTACCTCTGCGCCTGACTGAGTCACGAGTGGCAGGTGATGCTTGAGCGGCACAGAGATGGCCAGATCTTAGCACCATGCAAGCACCACCTAGCAGGCATTCCTTCTAGCCAACGAATGAGGTGCACCTACTTGCTATCTTGGACACCTGGTGTGCAGACGGGGCTATATTTCCAACCATAACCGCATCACACCACATGCCTTCATGTGTGTGTCTGAAATGAGTGTGCCAGGTTGACAACCTGGATGCAACGGACCTCTATATAACGAATTCCTGAATTTACGAAGTTTTTAAATTCCCCAATGCCACACCCATTGAAGCCAATGTATTTTCGAGCTCTATGCAACGAAGGTGTTGCGGCGGTCAACTTTGATGTAACGAACTCGCGAATCTGATCAGTAACTATTTTTTGAGCTTTTACTATTAGAACTCTAAGAAGCCAGCAGATACGTGACCGCCTGTAATCGCAGAAATCAAACAAAATTGACGATGACGATGATAGTACTACCTTCTAGCACCGCTCCGTGGCTAACGCAGCAGCTTCCCCCGGTGTTGGTAGTGTAGCAAAACATCAGGTGGCATTAATGACTGCATTTGATTTCTTTGTTGGTACTGTACGTGCATGTAGCACATGCAATTTTTGCGCACGTTGTGCATTTGCCATCTTGTCTGTTGCTCTGCCTCTCGTGCACGTCTCGTGTACCTATGGATTAGTGGTGTTGATTCGTTCGACGTGTTTCGTAAGTGCTAGGCCAGCCTTTCTGCCTGTATTCATGGGGCTCCGCTTGTATCTGTGGCGTCAGTTCGTCGTGATGAGTTCAACGACCAGAAAACAAATTGTTCTGTCATTTCAAGACAAACTTGCCATTTTAAGTGCGGTCTCCGCGGGCGAGAAGAAGAAGGACGTCGCCGCTCGTTTCAACATCCCAGCGAGCACCCTGTCAACAATTTTGAGTGCGGAAGAGAAGATTAGAAGTGCAGTTGAGTCGGGAACAAAGGCTAAGAAAAGATTGAAACTGTCGACATGCGATGATGTGGACAAGGCAGTGTTCACGTGGTTTTTGGACACGCGAGCCAGGAATGTGCCCATAGGCGGAGCGATATTACACCAGAAGGCGAAGGATTTTGCGTGCATCTTGGGCCATGATGACTTCAAAGCAAGCAACGGGTGGCTACAAGGTTTCAAGAGCCAACACAATGTCATCGGAAAAGTAATCTGCGGCAAATCTGCCTCTGCAGACAGCGATGCTACTGCTTCGTGGGTGGCTGACACGCTTCCTGGAATACTGAGTCGCTTCGAAGCGGCTAAAATCTATAATACCGATGAGACGGCTCTCTTTTTTTAGATGCTTCCGGGCTGCATGCTAGCACCTAAAGGAGGTGACTGCCACGGGGGAAAGCAGAGCAAACTCCGCGTAACAGTTCTACTGTGAACTAACCTTGAAGGCACTGACAAGCGAGTCCCATTAGTTGTTGGAAAAAGTGCCCATCCCATGTGCTTTAAGGAGACGAAGCGTATGCCTGTGAAATACACAGCGAACACTAAAGCGTGGATGACTCTGGCAATTTCTTCCGAATGGCTGAAAGACTTCAACCAGGATGTCAAGCGGCAAGGCCGTCAAGTTTGCCTACTTCTGGACAATTGCGCTGTGCACCATGAAGGCCTGCAGCTGTCTCACATCGAACTGCACTACTTCCCAGCTAATTGCACATAACTAATACAGCTGTTGGACAAAGGAATAATCAACAGTTGTAAATGCTGTTACCGATGCCGATTGATACAGAAGCTTCTTCTGGACATCCGTCTAGAACAGGAGCTGAAGATCGATATTTATCAGTCAGTTGAAATGCTTGCTGCCTCCTGGCAAGAAGTCAGGGCAGATGTTATTAAGAAGTGCTTTATGAAGGCAGGGATTACAAAAAACGCAGTCTGGTGCCGACGACGAGGAAGAAGAGACTTCCGCTTCATCCGATGTGGCCGAAGTGTGGGATGAGCTATGCAGCAAAAGTGGTGTCTCCGACGACGTCGACCTGAGCGACTTTTTGTTTGCCGATAATGCTGCCATAGCTACAGAAGAAATGAATGATGAGGCACTTGCCGAAAGCGTGCAAAATACTGATTTTTGTGATGATGGTTGATGAGCCAGATCCATGCGACGTGCCCACCGCGAAGGCGGTGTATCGACGTATTGCGCCGTTTCGTCGGCTCACGCGACGACGAAGGAGCATTACATGATTTAGCTTCATTGGAGCGTCGTGCTGTGACAAGCAAAGATTACGCAGTCTTTTACTGTAAAATAAATGCCCGAAGGGTGAGTTCACCTTCACTGATATCTGAAGCCTTTCGGTTTCGTTTCTGCATCATTCGTGCGAGCCTTCATAGAAAACCTGCATGTAACGAGAAATTGAGAACTTTTGTGAACTTCGTTATATCCAAGTTCAACTTATGCAGTGGATAGCTTGACAAGGCCAGACCTTAATCCCCACATACATGCCACCCCTGGCAGACTGAAAAGCATGTGCTACACCTGCACATAACCACAGAAGGAGTTAAGCAAGAGATGGAAAAAAAAATACGCTTAATATTTGGTCTTGCATGGCTGCCCAAGAGACACGCCAGGAGTGTGCCAAGGAAAAACAATAAAGAAGCTGCTGTGGAAAACAGGAGATGGTGGGAAAAAAAAGACCAACCAGGGTGTCTAGCAACCCACTATTTTCAAAATCCTTGACTTTTCAGGTTTTTGCCTGACTATTTCAGTTAAAATTCCCTGACGAGTGAAGAGGCACAAAAATGTAGCTGCTGATATTGAGCACAGACGAATAATTCCCAACAAAACGCTACTTATCAATCATATTCTGCAATTTACCACAGTGAAAGGCTATTATTAGTGTTAATGGCTGGTAAAATCGTCAAGTTTACGGAAAATTAGAAGCGCACTGATGCCAGCCTCAGCAGAGCTTTACGATACTACCGGATGAGAAATTTCCTATGGGTCCCATTATCAAAAAGCAGCGATATTGATTGGTCAAAACTTGAGTATATATAGGGTGCCTCGCATCGAGTCACCCTAGGTGCATAATAGTGGAGGCCCGCATGGAACATCGGCTCCGGCGATTTTCGACCGTAGCGGTGGAACAACGCGTCGAATCCCAAAACTATTGGACCTTGAAGAGCCATCAAGTCATCCGGAACGCAGGGAGACCACTCTCAACGTGGTGGACGGAGTTTTCGACTTTTTGGAGCACTTTTGCTCCTATCAGTTGTGGAGCCGTGGCTCAGCCTATCGGCTGAACGCCGGCGTCCCACGGCGGGAAGGCCGCTCCTGGCGAACATGGCGAAACGCCAACCAGCAACGCGGCTACGACCCGGAAGGCATGACATGGACAACCTTGCCACAGACCAGCCGAGAGCAAGCCTGCAGTGAAAATGTGATCCAAGCTTTTGAAAAGCGAGCCCAGAAACTCCAAGCCAGCGCGCAAAGGAAGGCCACGTCAGCACACGGAGGCCGCCACGAGCAACCCGACTCAGAACCCGGTGAGTGCGCAACCGGAGGCCCAACGCAAGTCAGAGCTGCATGGAAGCCCAAGTTTCTGTGCAGATTCAGAGCAGACGACGTGGTGCTAATCATCAAACCACTAACGGCCACAAACATGAAGAACTTGCAACAAGGCGAGTTGGGCCTAGCTCTACGACAGCGAGTCGGGGAGGCCGAAGCAGAAAATTTTTTCTTCACAGTGTCCCCGGACCAAAACCTGATCATTGTGAGCACGTCAAGCATCCATGCGGCAGACAGACTGGTTGGCGACTTTGCAATCCGAACGCAAGGGCAAGACCTCTATCTGCGTGGACACGTAAAGCAAAGTGAGGACAACGTGGTACACGGAGTCATCACTGTGGCCAATCTGGAGACCACCGAATCCCTGCGAGGGAAGGTGAGAAGCTTTCGCGGAGAGAGCAAAATCCTGGAGATCCGAAAGTTCGGCACTTTGAACAAAGCAAGGGTCACCTTCTAAGGGAAGTACAAGCCCAGAGCTGTGCTGTATAACGCGGAAGTTATACCGGTAGCCACTTACCGTCGCACCATACCAGCGTGTAACCTGTGTGGCATGGTGGGACATAGGGCAGACGCCTGCCCGACACCGAGGCAAGAAAACTGCGGACTCTGCGGAATGCAAGCTCCGTTTGTGGAGGGGGTGCGGGCCCCTCACGAGTGCAATCCAAAATGTGCGGTATGTGGCGGTGAACATGCCACGAACTCTAAAGACTGCACTGCGAAATTCCGAAGGAACGAGCAGCAACAATCCAGTAACAAGAACAAGAAAAAGAAGAAAAACAAGAAAAAGACAAGGAGCGAGAATCTCCCGCCCCCTTCGATTAACATGGAGCCAAATTCTAAACAAAACAATCAAGAGAGGAACTGGGCCAGCATGGTCAAGAACGGGAAGCAGCCGGTGAGTGGGGTCGCCCCTCCTCCTCCCAATACTACCTTTCCACCTACACCAAATTTGGTAGAAATTGAATTAAGAAAACAGATAGCAGCCCTAAAAGCTCAAATAGAGCTACTAACCAGCAAACTAGAAACTGCACTAGCTAAATCTCAGCCGCCTCAGCAAGAGGAGGCGATGGAAAGCGACGCAGAGCCTAGCATGGAAAACAAACTAGAAGCTATGATGAGGAAGATACAGGAATCCATTCCCTCCATAGTATCACGACAGATAGCGAAAGCGATGACGATTCGCAAGTATGCTAACACAAGGAGACCCACGAATCCCATAACTCACAAGATGCGTAGGGTGATCAGTGAGGGTGAGAAGCTGCAGCAGCTCCCCCTCCAGAATAACAATCTTCAGGCACAACATGGCGGGACGAACTAAGGAGAGTCCTATAATTTTAACACAGTGGAATAGTCGAGGCTTTAAATCAAAGACTAAGAGAGCGGACCTTAGGATGCACCTTTCCACGTACGAGCATACTCCGGCAGTGGTGGCCGTACAGGAGCCAGGTGGAAACGCGAGCCTCACAAACTACAAAACATTCCAACTCGACCCCCTAACATGCATCTTCGTGCACAAAAATTTCACAGCAAATCTGATAGATCTGGAATTACAAGCCAGCTTTTCATATGTGATGGTGACTCTCCTGCCCATAAAAAAGGATGATCCGCCGCTGCACATCCTGAATGTGTATTGCCCACCTAAAGCAAAAAAATGTAACCTTCTCCACACTCCTGAGTAGGGCTGTCAGGGAAGCGGGACGAGATCCGTTACTAGTGTTAGGAGATTTCAATGCGCAGAGCCTCTCATGGGGCTACAACCGAGAGAACATGCGAGGACGGAAGCTAGCGGAGGCAGCGTCCACATTAGGCCTAACCCTACATATCGACCCGACGTACCCCACGCGAATTGGGAACTCGGCGCAGAGGGACACTTGTCCGGACTTAACTTTTTCAAAAAACGCGAGGCGAGTGGAGTGGACGAATACGGAGGAAACATTCGGTAGTGACCACTGTCTGATCAACATAACGATCTGCACTAAACCCCTTACCAGACCGACGGGGCAGACTAGGATGCCGGACTGGGCAAAATTTAGAAAAGAATATAATGTTAGTTCTATCCAGGAGCAGGGATACCAAGCCTAGACCAAACAGCTGCTGACCAGTCTCCGTTCGACGGAAACGTGGGTAAAGCTCTCTGAGGCGGTGACGGATGTGGACACCCACCTCCTCCACCTCTGGGAAGCCAGACGCAGCATGATTAAAAGATGGCGCAGGCAGAAACATAACCGCAAGCTAAAAACCCGGATCGCGGCGATAACAAAAGAGGCGGCAGAATACGCGGCGCAACTCGCGGATGCTAACTGGGTAGAGAGGTGCAACGCGGCAGCTAGGCAGATGTCTGGCAAAAACACATGGCGTCTCTTCCGAGCTCTCATAGATCCTAACCAGACGCGCACCGAGTCGCAGAAAACAATAGGCTTCCAAAGCACCGTCGAGCGGCGCTGCTGCTCCTGACAGGGAGCGCCATCTCTGACAGAAAAATAGAAACTGGGGATAAACGCGGAAGCACCACCTAGGCATCCCGTGCAAGTTTTCTCCTTTCGCTCGCTCGCTTCTGCGTACGTGCAGACGTCCCGCGCTGCTTTGTCGCACGGGCACTCACTGGACGCCGCCGGCTCGCTCGCTGCCTTCACGGCGTGCGCCGTGCGCTTTCTCTCGCACGAGCATGTGCATTGACGCGCCCCCGCAGGTGCACCGCGACATGCAACCCGCATTCCGTCTTGATTGGGCAACCTGAACTTTTTATTCACGTCTGCACTGTAGAGCAGACGACAGACGAGGATGAGTAAATATTGATTGTGAATGCGTCCCACGTTAGCAAAAAGGTAGGAATGCATCTCGAGGTAAGTCCGCTATGTAATTATATTGTCGTACATAATATCTTTAAAAACTGCTAAAGTATCATCCGTACTGTGGAATAAAGTGGCCCGCTCGTTGACCATCGTTTTGGCCTGTAGCATGCGATCTATATATGGATTTGTTTTTTTATTATTACGACGTTACCAAAGAAAATTTCGCAGTAGAAGAATAAGTATATAGTTCGAAGGAGGTGTTTCTTCAAAGACAAGAACGCTAGCAATCTCATAAGCACATGCGTGCTCCGTGCGCTACACACGATATAACCGGCTCGCTGGCTCGGAAGGCAGGTGAAATCCAAGCTTGTACTACACAGTGTTTTATTTCGATTCTTATTAAATGGTTGCGCTTCATTTATGATAATATTTGGTTTGCACTCACGAACCCTGTGACGCGAATGGGGTGCTCCGTGCGAGCAGTGTTAGTCGAGCTACAGCTAGGATCACTTTTGTACTTCAATTCCTACATATCTTCGTTAATAACAATAATAATAATAATTGGTTCACGTATTGGCCAATTTGCGAAAATCTGTAAAAGCGTCTCAGCAAGGCATATTTTCCAATGCCGCCCCCACCCCCGAAAAAAAAAAAGGCCTCGTTCCTAGATATTTTCTTGGTCAATCTAAAAATGAAAAGGCAGCTGTGGACACTTAGGGCACATTTACACATCAGTCTCGATTGCGGACGTCACATCTGTTGATTTGGTTGCTTTCAGAGCACTCACAAAGCAGGGAGAGAGCACAAAAAATCGGCAAACTAGACACGCGGGGAGCGACGAGCAGGATAATCTTCCATCCTCTTCACTTTTTATGCATGATGTTTAACCACTGTACTTTTTTGATGGCTCTCCAAGCCGTCTTTGTCAACTGTCAACATTTCTGAGTTTACGAAGAAAGGGGAAATTGGCTCTTTTCGTTTCCACAAAGAACGCGAGACTTCTCAGAACGCTGTAATGGGGTTGGAAAACAGGTCTTGCGGACACGCTTCCAAAGGAATCTGCAACGTTTCACACGTGAGCCTCGAATTTTGGTGCTTCGCCTACTATTGTGGCTTCCCATGGCACAATGCTACTTAGTACATCCGTTCCGCATCAGCGGAAGCGTTTTTGTATCGCCAAATAACCGCCAGGCGCAATGCGATCGCCACGCGTGCACAGGAATCTAGCGGAGTGTCTGCTCCGGCGAAGCCCCATCGTTTCACATTTCGCCACCGCGCCAGGAATGCGGCGCTGCCGTCGCGCGGCGAAACTTGACCTTGGGTTCCCTATACACACGTTTCAAGGAAATACAGCCCAGTTAGCGCTGAAACTCCGAGACCAGTACTTGAGCACGACCCAAGACCCAAGGGGAGAAGCTTACAGGTACAGTGGAGACGAAAATGTTGAGCTAGATGAACCTTTCAAACTATACGAGCTCAAAGCAGCCCTAGCGAGAATGAAACGCGGGACCGCGCCAGGAAGGGATGGGATCACGGTAAAACTCCTAGCAAACCTACAAGACGACGCGTACCAATCCCTGCTAGAACACTTCAATTCGATCTGGACGGGCGAAGTACCTCTTCCCACCGAATGGAAGACGGCACTCATAACTTTCATCCCAAAGGCAGGCAAAGCCATAGATACGGACAACCTCAGGCCCATTTCTCTCACGTTGTGCGTAGGCAAATTGATGGAAACAATGGTCAGAGACAGACTTTCCGAGTATCTTGAAAATAAGCGAGTCTTCGCCGACTCGATGTATGGCTTCAGGCCAAATAAATCGGCTCAGGACGTCCTGCTACAGCTTAGCAGAGAAATATTGAATCCAATAGAACATCCGAACGGGGATAAGATAGTGCTGGCCCTAGATCTGAAGAGAGCCTTCGATAATGTGACGCACGAGGCCATCCTGACACACCTTTCGGAGACGGGGTGTGGAAAGAACGTGTTCGAGTATATAAAACGCTTCCTCTCAGACAGACAGGCCTACGTGAGGATCCAGAACGCAAACCATGGTCCCTTTCTATTAGGCACGAGAGGTACACCACAGGGAGCGGTGCTATCCCCGCTTCTTTTCAACATGGCAATGAAAAATCTCCCGGTCCACCTGGAGAAAGTCTCGGGTGTGCAGTACGCGCTGTACGCGGACGACATCTCCATATGGGCCACGCAGGGCTCTCTCGGAGAAATGGAGGCCAGCTTGCAGGAGACAGCCACCGCTGTAAATGAGTACGCGAAAAAATGCGGACTTCAGTGCTCACCAAAAAAATCCGAATTCGTCCATATTCGTCCCTCCAAAAAATGCACAGACAAGATAGAATTGCGACTCGGATCAGCACCAATACCCGAGAGAGAGGAAATTAGAGTACTGGGCCTTTTCATTCACCAGCGTAAGCTAGCGACGACCACGCTCGACAAGCTAAAAAAGGTGGGAGACCAGGTGAGCCGAATGGTCCGCAGAGTCTCAAACAAAAAAGGGGGACTGAGAAGCAAAGATGCTCTACGGCTGGCCAATGCCTTTGTAACAAGCATAATCCTGTACTCGATCCCCTATCTCCACCTCAAGAAACACGACGAGAACATCCTCGAGGTGATCACGCGCAAAATAGCGAAGAAGGCCCTCGACCTCCCTATAACCACGTCGAACCTGAGACTCCAAGGTCTGGGTATGACGAACTCGTTCGAGGAGCTGAGAGAAGCCCACCTCACGAGTCAATACACGCGACTATCGCAGACACCGTCGGGGCGTCGCCTATTAACCCGTCTACACATACAACACACGACTGTAACCGAGGAAAGAGTAAGGCTTCCCCAGGAGTGGCGATACGCCCTGCACGTAAAACCACTCCCCACTAATATGTCCAAGGACAACCACGAGGGTAGGCGCATGGCCAGGGCAGAGGCCTTAGCTCATCACTACGAAGGGAAACCCGGAGTGTACTATGTGGACGTGTCCGGCCTGCACCAAGGCGGGTGGTACACGGCGGCAGTGATCCACGAGTCCAAAACGGTAAACGGGCTCACATTTAAAGCCCGAAGCGTAACACAGGCAGAGGAGGTTGCCATCGCGTTAGCAGCAACACATTCTGATTCCAAAACAATCATAACGGACTCGCGAGGGGCGTGTAGTAACTTTCAACAGGGCTGGGTCCCGTAGCTGGCCTACCGGCTACTAAAAAACAGCTCGGACCTGACCTACCGACTACTGCAAAACAGCTCGTACGTGGAAAGTCCATCCCGCCGCTTCATAGTCTGGGCTCTGGCCCATTTTGGGCTAGAAGGAAACGAGGCAGCAGATGCCGCCACCCGCGCGCTTTCCAACCGGACAAGCTCGTCTCCTTCCTCCTCAGAAGAATTTACACCAGCCAACACTTTCAGAGAAATTACGCAGCTGTACCAAAACAGGCACAATATTTACCCCCACCCGTGTAAAGGGTTAACAAGAGCGGAGGAACGCGTGTTTCTTCGCCTCCTTACGAATACTATGATGTGCCCGGCGTCACTTAAACACTTTGACAGTGCCTTCTCTGGGGAGTGCCCGCATTGCGGGGAAATGTCCTCGGACCTTTTCCACATGGTGTGGGCGTGCCCCTCCAACACTGCCTTTGCACCTAACCAAAACACCACCCGGGAGGACTGGGAGGCGACCCTACTCACCTGCTCCGACCTGAAAGCCCAAAAGGCCTTGGTCAAAAGAGCAATGACGGCAGCGGAAGCCACTGGGATCCCGTACTAGGGACTCCACCTAGTGTTTGTGAGGGGAAGGGCACTAAGCCTGACCCCAGAGCAACCTTCATGTAACTCCATATTTTATTAAACGTTTTCACCACCACCACCCATGGCCATTAAAGGAAACTGCGTCTAAGTTGCAAATTTTCAGATTTTTGACAAATGCACAATCACCTGAAAAATAAAATCAGTTGAGGACTTACAGTAGCGAAAATTCTTAAAGATAACAGGCGTAGAGTTAATTAGGGGAGATCGCAGTTGTTTTGGAACGGTGGAATATGGTCAAAAATCGATTTTGAGAAAAACTCCTTTTCGGAACGTTTATCGTTTCAGGCACCTGCACTTAAATTATTGACGCTGAATTCGGTCAGAAAAAAACAGTAAAATAAGCTTTCGAAACGCCACTGAAATACCCCCCGAAAAGAGAAAATTTGTTCGAAATTTCCGCGGGCATTGCAGCCGGCCAATCGCCGCTATCTTGGGCTTGGTTTGAAATGGTTTTCTTTGTGCGGAATTTGCGCCATCTCAAAATTACTTTGCTCAAGCAGACTGGCTGCGCACGCCGCTTTTCCGAAGGCCGTTCATGGTCTCTGATTAGCTCTCACGGGGCGCGTTTTTGAAGCGCGCCGTTCCGAGTCTCTTATTGGCTGGCATGATAGACGCATTACTTTTTTTTTTGTTTTTCGTTTGCTGCAGTCGCTGCCGCTTCGAGCGAGTCTGCGTTTGCGCTCGTTTCTTGATGCACCGCTTCGCGCAGTTTTTCCTTGCGATCGAGATCCCGGAAAACTGTAGACTGTAACCGTGCACACAGCGAGCCTCTGGAAGCCGTGAGAAACAGGCGCGGGAAAAGAAAAACAGAAAGAACAATTAAAATAAAAACAAGAAACGGATCACAATCGTGCCGTCGGGACCTGCAATACAGCTGATAGAGGCTTGTTAGATGTGCAGAGAACGTCAACCACACTGCCCGATGACGACACTGTGGGTTCAAATTACAGCGCAAATTGCATGCCGGATGACGGTCCATTTCGAGTTGATGCCGCTACCGCTGCATACTACTCTACAGTGGAGCCGACACACTGTGTTGAGTGATCAGCGCAAAACCCGATCTGGCATGGGAGGCAGCGACCTGACGCGAGTTTCACCTCACCGTCAGCGCGGAATCTACAGAGTTCGTGTTTGGGGACATGGAAGTGTTAAGCAATTTTAGCATGCACACGAAGCGCGGAATCTGCGGCGAGATCACGAGGACGTGAGCGGCTAACCGCTGGAGAGTCACAACGGACCTTTTGAGGGCCACACAATGTCACAGTGGGGCTCGGGCCTCCTTGGCTCTGGGCCGCTAGTTCCCTCAAGAAACCGTTTTCAGGGCTCAAAAAACTGTCCTTTTAACTGGGCACCCTACCTAGCCCTACGCTGCATGCGCGCAGCACAGCTCGTCGATCGCTTTCGCGCTGGCCGCTACCTGCGCGGTTATTCCCGTTTTGTCCAGTCTTTATTTTTGGCTTTTTGTCTCATCACACAGCGCTTCCGCATATTTTACTGAGTACCCAATTCACGTGCGTATTGGTTCTTCTATTGTGGCAGCTTAGCCATGGGTTGGCAACAAAGTAATATATCTCATCTTGCACGGCCGCACGCTCAGCACTAAAGAATAAATAAAGCCTGCCTGAATATCATACTTGCTATGCGCTACCTTAAAATGAAAATGCACTGCAGAATATATTGTGCCATTTTCCCTGACTTGGCGAATTATTTGATGGTTTACCTGACATTTCCCCGATTTTTCCCGGTGGATGAAATTTCCCTGTCAATTCCCGGTTGCTAGACACCCTGCCAACACTTTTCTCGAGCAGGATCATGCAAGCTTGTGTGATGCCCTTCAATAAATTGCCTTTGGTTAGTACAATAAATGCTCATTTTGCCAATTCATTCACCCCTTTCATGTAAAAAAAAAGAAACGTGTACACCTGAAATGCTCACACATCTCCTTTGGGGGAACCAGAAATAAGATAGACATAAAGCATGACAAAGCAGCTTTCATCGCTTTTAAAGCTTGTATTAATGCGAGTCTTGAGGAGTTTCAGCTGCACACAAAACGAAGCAGTTCTCATGAAAAAAAGTTGCGAGGAAAAAACTTTCTATTTTACAGTCTACCATTCAGCCACCCCAGTGAAGCTTCCGACCTTAATAAACAC
Organism: Amblyomma maculatum; assembly: GCF_055883805.1. NCBI lineage: Eukaryota > Metazoa > Arthropoda > Arachnida > Ixodida > Ixodidae > Amblyomma > Amblyomma maculatum. The sequence goes on along the minus strand of NC_139350.1, from coordinate 93,933,079 downwards.
CTTAATACCATAGTCACTAATATAAATCAACATTTGTGCGCAATCATTCTATAAAGTACAACCACTTGCAAATTAACCAAAGCATGCACAGCGTAATGCCAAACATTTAGCACATAAAGCCATGATAAGGGCAAAACTTAAACATCTACTACCACATACACACTAGCACTAAACTTGACACTCAGTCATGAGACAAGCTTCAACGAAAATAAATTAAGCCTTTCACAAATAGAGTGGAATCGCATAATGCTTGAACTTTGTAGTGGAAAAAAAGAGATTCGCACCAGAGGTATTTTTTCATCACAGACCCAAAGATTATTCTTAAATCCAGAGCCACCTCCAAAATGTAGACATTACCATTGCCTTCTCCATGAAAAGTGGCCAAATTAAAGAATGCTATACACTTGAACTATTTACGGCAGTGCAGATTTACCAACTCCAAACAGTTCCAAAGCCACTTGCGGTTGAACTTTTCTTGTTTCAAGTGTCCAAAAGCAAAAAAAAAAAGAGCAGGAGTGAAGACAGCCGGAGCAGGTTTTGAAGCAACTCTCTGAGCATAAATATAGCATTGTTAGGCAACTATTAAGCAGAAAATGCCAAGTTTGGAACAGGTATGAAGCAGAAGTACAATACTTCTGTAGCCACTTTGTGCGCGAACAAATAAACCTTGATTACCGTGAATGCACACATGTTAAATTATCAGTGAGATTGACTTTTTTCATGTCACACAGTATAAACTTCAATAGATACTATTCATCTGTCTGTCACCGTTTGTCTCAAACAATTTTCATCACGAAATACAGATACAAAAACCTGGACAGCAAAAATCTGAAAAGCATTTCATCAGCCAGCAATAAGCATCGTCTGCAGGTCAAGCTGTGTGCCATGACACAAGCCGCTTTCTGTTATCGTATGCTGAAAAGCTTACAGCTGCTTTGCAGTTGTTCATTTCGTACAATTGTGGCTGAGGTGCACCGCGTATGTTCCCCAAATTGAGCTAAGAGAAGGACCAAGTTCGTTTCTCAGAACAATATTGGCAAGGCAAACTGATAGAGGCAACATGAGGAAAGGTGCAAATGCTTCCAACTATGACTCCTTTGTTCCTTCATGATAAAATCCTTGTGATGTGCTATAACCAATGTTCACTTGCTAAGCAAATGCTAGTAATGTGAACAAAACTGGAACTAATTGATAAATGCCTTTAGAAAACACAGCCATAAAAAAAGACAGGAGATGTACTGTTGCATACAAGTTACGTTAGTCATCACCATGAAAAGCTTATTGTTGTCATGAAACACCCCAAAATATTTCCCCACAAAGAAAGTGAGCAAGAGGCTGCAATTGGACTGACAAGCTGTCAACGGCGCATCATACTGCTGTCAAAACACAACCTGTCTCTGATGAAGGTGAAAAGCCCTGCTCTGTCTGACCATTTCTATGTAGTAAATTCAGTTGTGCTCCAGCGTCGTCCTTGTGCACTCTTTTCTTGTTAACGTGCCCTCTGTTCGCTGGTTTTCACCTTCAACCGAGACAGGTTGTGTTTTGACAGCAGTATGGTGCGCCACTAACAGCTTGTCAGTCTAATAGCAGCCTCTGACTCACTCTCTTTGTGGGGAAATATTTTGGGATATTCCATGACAACAATATGCTTTTCATGATGATATAGACAGAGCAGGGTGTGCGCCCTGCTCTGTCTGACCATTTCTACGTAGTAAATTCAGTTGTGTTCCAGCGTCGTCCTTGTGTACTCCTTCCTTGTTTATGCGTCCTCTGTTCACTGGTTTTCACCTTCAACTACTTCAACTATGCACCAATTGGCACAACAGGCTACGCTTCTTGAACCTGTCTCGGAAAACACAGGGCAGACTTTGGTATACAACATAAACAGGAATACCCTTACATGTTCTTTGCACTAGCAGAGTGAATGAAAACATTGAAGCACAGTGCTTTGTTCTACAATTTGCACTCTCAAGATATCGAGAAGACCACAAAAGCTATTTCAAATGACAATAGCATTGCGTAAATGAGAAGAGCCAGCGTTCCAAAATGAAAAGACCGAAAAAATGCCATGTTTTGGTCATTGTGAATGTAAGTGCATTTTTTTTTTCATGGTTACTTTAGAAAGCATACGTTAACTGTCAAAAATTTACTTTGAAACACTGCTTCCTAGTGCAGTTTTGAAAAAGCTAATGAAGATAGTAGGGCATGTTGGTGAGGGGTCCATTATTAACAAGCTCAAGACCGCAGACATGGAACAAACGAAGAGACAGGACCGCATTTGTACAGTCCTTTTTTTTGGTTTCTGCCGTGTCTGCCCATCTTGCATTGTAAAACGTTGGAAATACCAACGCCCACCCTGCTACAGTTCGCCCACAAAAGAATGCAAAGGAAGGTGAGCTCTTTTCTGCAAGGGCCCTCGACATGGGCGTAGTACGGGACATACCTCTGTCTCCTGGATGAGTCAGTCGATGTCCTTATTGGTGTAGAATGGTGCTGCCTACACGTTGCTCTGGCATCATTGGGCACCCGGGTTTGTCCCCAAGAGCTGCACAAGCAGGACAAACGCTGTAGCTTGTGCTCGCAAAGCCCGACTACAAGTGTGAGGTCTCTATGGTCACCCTGTACACTGTGTAACCAATGGCTAAGAAGGAAATGGCAAGCAGGTTCAAAAAGATCCGGAAAATGCTAATAAATTAAACACGACCTTGTCACACGAGAGATACCAGTGTCCGGTAAGAGGCAACCAGAAGACATTGGCCTCATCACGGGCATAAATTTGCCACAGCCTCCACTACCCTCAGCCAAGACTGCAGCCTACCCTCCTTTCAGCTCCATATGTAGTGCTGCAACTCGCTGCTTGCGAGAAACCAAAACTTGTCCAATGTGCGACTTTTGACAGAAGAAAGTGTCTTTTGTCTCAGACAAATGCAATAAGGGAAAATGTTGAGAGATGCATGGCACACTAAAGATTCTAAAATTCTGCACGCAAGATATCAGCACATGTGAATTTCACAAGCAATCTTCGCTCCTGACACATCCCATCTAGAGTGCTTGAATTGAACTGCTCCTGCTCATCTCGGTGATACATGCACCTGCATCTGCTACCCGGCATATCTGGACACAAGGCTGTACTAGACCAGACCACCTGAGCTGAAACACAATGGAGGGGCTACATAATGACAACATTATGATTCTACGATGTTTAGCAAGATTCCAGACTTTTCCCTGTTTTCTCCAAGAATTTAAGAAAAAATTTCCTGACCACTAGATAGGTAGAAAAAAAAAAGACAAAGTCGACACGATATTGTACTGGTATATAGACCATTCGCAGCCAAAAAAAAAGCTACTCATAGAAACTGCAAAATGCTGCAACAATACAAAATGTGTGCTTCATCTCTAAAATATTTCTGAAAAGGTTGAAAAAAATGTTCAGTTTGACTTATTAAGCACCCATTGCTTCTTCTCTTCCAGCTCTCCGATAAATGTGGCTGCTCATTTTCCTCTCTTCTGAGCAACTGCTGTTTCTAGGGCGTGTCATTATGACTTAGAAATACTTTGGTTTAGGCTAGTTGGTTCACAACCATGTTTGATACTGAAGATGGCACCAAAAGGACAAGGACAAGGAAGAAACACAGAACAACAGGACGACGGCCATTCATCCCGTTGTTTTCGTGTTCCTTCCTTGTCCTTGTGCCGCCATCTTCAGTATCAAACACTGCTATGAACAAACTAGCCTAAACCAAAGCACCTCTAGGTCATAATCATAAGTAGAAAGAAATGTTCTGAAGTAATTCAGATATAAAAGATACAAAAGCTTGCATTAAACGAGAAATATGCTTCCACAGAATACAAGACTGAAAAAAAAAAAGTATTGTTGCAAAACAAATTCTCATTTCAGACTTCCAACAAAGTCCTCTATGCTGATCTGGGTGCTTATAGCACCTTGCCGTTGAGGAGACACAAGATGCTCTTCACAAGAAGTAGCAGCTCCTAGAGACCGTGTCATCATAGCCTGAAAAAACAGCGCAATTAGTCTGCAGTGGTCTTTGTTTCCCCATGTCCTTTGAGCTTGGTCGTCCCCTAAGCCTACCAAATGTTTCCAAAATGAACCTGATGGCATGAATTTAAATTCTACCCATTTTCATGTGTGTGAGACAAAAAGATGTCATGGCAATATGCAGCGATATCATGCAAGGAACTTGCTATACTATTGTAATTCACAGCAAACTTCCTGTCCTATAACTCCCCAATTCTTGCAGGTACACGAAATTTTCTTGACAGTTGGAGATTTCCCAGGTTGCTAGACATCTTGGCATGTGTCCAGCAGCAAAGCACAAAAACAACCAGAATAAGTATCACAAAAAATCTAAATTACTACAGATGCTTTCTTTGCTGCAATGTGGTATGCACTACAATGTAGTACACACCATATTGCTGCCTTTTGCCAGAGCAGAAAAGGCCAGAAATACATTTTATTGCATTGATTCGTAAACAGAGGACCCTCAGAAGCACTGCCTGCAATGCAATGGTCTCAATGCAGCCACAGATGTCTGCTGTCTCTTTTTTCATGTGGCAAATGAAACTTGACATTTCCTACAAGACGTTAACAGACAGTAAGTTGTCTTTTAATGACAGCTGTCGACAGTAAATACTTTATACGTTACTGTCTGTTACGTATAAAGTATTTACTAAGGTAATCGCTAAAGGAATCAGAACAACCTTAAACTGCAATCGAGCAAAAGATCAAGCAGGTTATCAGAAACGGTACTCTACTATCGATCATATCCATACCATCAATCAGGTGATAGAAAAATGCTCGGAATATAACCAGCCGTTATACATAGCATTCGTTGATTACGAAAAAGCATTTGACTCAGTTGAAACCTCGGCGGTGATGCAGGCATTGCGAAATCAGGGGGTAGACGAGCCGTACGTGAAAGTGCTGGAAGATATATATAGTGCTGCACAGCAACCAAGATCCGGACCATGAAAAAGAAACAACAAGAATAAGACTGGGATGGAGCGCATTTGGCAAGCACTCAGATTATGACTAGCAGCTTACCGGTATCGCTAGAGAGGAAAGTAACAGTTGCATCTTACCTGTACTCATCTATGGGGCTGAAACGTGGAGGCTAACCAAGAGAGTTCTACTTAAGTTGAGGACAACCCAGAGGGCTATGGAACGAAAAATGGTAGGGGTGGAAGCGTGCAGAGTGGGTCAGAGAAATAACTCAGGTTACCAACATTCTAGTGGAAATTAAGAAGAAATGGGCATGGCCAGGACATGTAGTGCGAAGAGAGTATAACCGATGGTCGCTTAGGGTAACAAACTGGATTCCAAGGGAAGGAAACCGTAGCAGAGGGCAGCAGAAAGTTAGGTGGGCGGATGAGGTTAAAACGTTTGCAGGGTTCAAGTGGATGCAGCTAGCACAGAACCAGGCTAAGTGGAGAAATATGGGAGAGGCCTTCACCCTGCAGTGGGTATAGTCAGGCTGATGATGATGATAAGATGCTATAAGTTACTAGCACTGGGAGCAATGTTTGTACCTTCATTTAATGCTGCATAGCCTCAGTATGGCTGCCTCCACAGCTTGGAGCACTTTTGGACAGTTCTGAAGTGAGGCTATGGCAGCTCACTGCCTCTCTTACCCTTTCTCCATCTCTGCATTTTCTATGGCTCACAAGAAAGGGGAGGCTTCATAACATAAAGCTCTGCAAAGTGACAACAGCAAATGTCTAAAAAAGGCTGATTGGAAAAAAAGAAAAACTAGAGCACCTACAAACAATTTCGGAAAGGGTGAAGGATGCTGCCATATTGGGCACTGGGCTGCGCTCGTAGCAGAGGAAAAGAGTTGACAACTGCCCACCTTAATGGCTGTCACACCAGTTTCTCCGAGGGTTGTGAAAAGGTCTTGCCCCCATGCTACTCACCCTAATAATAAAAAAAAATATCTTGCCACCCTCAGTGTGCCGCTCCCCTCCTCACTAACCCTCCTTTCAATTGCACACTATAAACGAGGTTCTCCAAACACAGCAGTGGCCATAGCAGCCAATGTGGTGTCAAGCTCCGTAAACCCCGCTGCACGCCCCTCCTCCGCAATGGGCCCAAACCCAGTTTCGAACCTCGCAGCCTGCAAAGGTGGTTCTGTTTGTCTTGCAAAGGTACTTCCTTTGACCCTCACCTGAAGTGCTCCCTTAGAGCCTCAGCTGCAGCAGTCCTAAAAAACAAAACGAAAAAAAAAAAAAGGGCCACATAACGGGCTGTTGCCGCGCAAGGCGGACTTATTGTTGTCCGATGGCGGAACGAATCACTGCCACATCAGCGCAACTATTTGGGCCGTGACCCCTTTTCCCAAGCATTTCACCCCAGAAGAGCCGAGCACCAGGCCGGGGGAAAGCTTGTACCCATTTAAAAACCGGTGGGTAACCGGCGGCACCAGGGATCGAACCCGGTACCTCCCGAATGCGAGGCGGATGCTCTACCACAAGGCCACCGCTTCGGTAGAAATTCATGCACTCTCACGCTAGTGCACAATTCATGCACTCTCCCGAGGTCTCGCATTTGAGTGCAAGGTCCTTCCCCCAGGTGCGAGGAACCTAGCCACAACTATTTCATGTGAATTCTACACACAGCCCACATAGCGCCTCTGTCCCTATGTGGGCTATAAAACGTCATAACTTAGCTGTTTAGAGTGAACACATACACCTTCCACTGGCCTCAGCTTTTTCAGATCAACAGTGATGGCACGGCAGCGAAACAAGCCAACAGGTACACAATCTGAAAGTCACTAGTCCACACCAACGCATCTTGTCATGCTTCTTGAGGATGTTTCGGAAGCCGGTGAAGTTGAGATTGATAGTTCTGTAGCAGGATGAGGCTGAGGTAGAACTCAGTGAAGGTCAGTTTCAGGTCGTGGATCTTGCGCATGTGGACCTTGAACTCACGAGCCTGCCGATCAAAGGCCCGCATGAGGCCCAGCTGGCCTTCCCGCCACCGTGCTGCCACTCAGCCGGTGCGACTCCAGCTTGTTGATGTAGTTGTTCAGCTCAGACTTGAGGTTGCTTGCGCATTGCCTCCACCAGTTTCTCTGCAACAGGCAGGGACCACCAGTGCCTCAAGCAAGTTTTCACCACAATGCTTCCAAGATGAAAGCCAACCACAGAATTTGTCACATGAAAAGCAACACCACATGCTTTAACCCCTCTTCGCATAGCAATTTTCACTGCTTCCATTGGTCCATAGAAAAACCTGCAGAGAAACAAACCCCACAGATTTGTCAAATGGCTCCACAGCGACACCCAGTGTTTTCTCACAGCACACATGTTTGATGCACACTATATCTATCAATTGTCTGGCATTCATAACGGGTATAAGGTATACAGATATACCAGCATACATTACCACTACACACAAGGTGTTCTAAGCATATTTTATTTAAAAGCCAGCGTTGGAGTTAAAACTTTCTGACAGGCAAACTGTCAGGAAAGAGGTGCATGCCCATCTGCTAACTTGAATAGTTGGTAAGGAAATGGGGACTGCATTTTCAACTGATGCAGCATACACTGCACGCCTTCATGTGTGTGTCTGAAGTGAGTGTGCAAGGGGAAATATATGCAGTGGATAGCTTGACAAGACCAGACCTTAACCCCCACATACATGTCACCCCTAGCAGATTGAAAAGCATGTGCTACGCCTGCACAAAGTACCGGTAAAAGCCTAGCCACAGAAGCGAGGTAGGAGACAGAAAGAAAGATTCATAGTATTTGATCCTGTATGGCTACCTATAAACGGCCTCCTAAGCCACTAAAACACTCAGAAAGTTTAATCAATTATTGAAAAATATTTTTGGGTATCTTTTTTTTTCTTTTACTTAATCACTATATGCATAGTAAATAATGCTCATGAAGAATTGCAATTTGACATCTATTTGGGTTCAAGTCAACCTGTTAACTTTATATTCTGAGGCCTTGCCACAGACATAACCATGCGTCGATAGTTGTCTTTGAAAAACTGAGATTCAGTATTACTTTCTTGCGACTCAACTAACCACAATGACAAAAAAAATCTATGTGCCATTTTCATCTTCGCCTTCTGTAACCTGTTCAACACACTAACTCCAATAGCCATGGCAAAACAAATATAGTTGAGCCAGCAAGAGCTTCTCATCAAAAAAGGACATGTTGGAAAGCACATTACCATAAAATTACCATTGTATGCAAAAAGACACTAAGCATGCAAGCATACAATTGCATTAGCCCCTTCCAGAGAAAAATATGATCCACTGGAGAAAATGTTTCATAATTTCAGATTCTGTAATGAGCATGCCATCCTTTCCAGATAGGCACTTATAGTACAATTTCACTTACGCCATCATATATGCACATCATGACTTCATTATACAGAGGTATACAGAGTCTCGGTTACACTCTTTGACCCATTTCCGCCACAGTTTACCTTTTGTGAACAAATCAACATACCATTCAGGCACTTTAAAGCATTTATGCTTGTAAAACAAGTGAACAAAAATTGACGCCCACTAGAACCATTCACTTAGAAAACCAGATTTTCCATCTATTTCATACATCCAAGCCAATAACTTTCTACCCAAGGTTGTTCAGGCATCATCTCACTTTATACATCCATGTTTATGGACATTGTTCCTCATGTAGGAAAGATTTCACTGCGTTCAGGTCATGCCCATTCCACATCTGTCGGCACTGGCCTATAAGAGCTGATGGCAGCAGCCCGACGAAAACACAGACCCTCTGTAATACACATAGCATCGCTTTCCCTTACATCTACAAAGATCTGTTCATATTTTCCCAAAATAAGTAAAATAAAGAGTAGGTGTCATTTGCAATTTTGAATTTCAAAAAGCGAGTCAAACTATAGAATGCTGCTGGCTCTGACTGCATCAAAAGGAATCGTTTGATCCACTTGGATGCCAGTAGCTTTGCACACGCCAGTGACAGGCACTGCCAATGTGTGTTACTGAAACTGTGGAAGCCAAGCATCAGCTCTTCAATGGCCGAAGAGACAACGCTGTCCCAACTTCTGGCAGCCTGCAATGCAAGCTACTACAATAGGCCAGCTAGAATGTGCCACGCAAGTTGTAACATTTAATTTCATTTTCCAATCTTTTGGCTCTCTGTCAATGGTTTCAGCGTCCCGATAAAGTAGGCCATGGTGGACCACCCCGTGATGGAGGATAAAAAGGAAAAAGACAAAATTAGACATTTACAATAATTATACAGCCCCAGGCTGCCATTAGACATATTTGAAGTAAAAAGTGTTAAATCAATGGCAAATTTCAAACATACGCTTTAGATGTCCTACAGATAATTCAGGCTGATTATGAACGACTGAATAAGAAAGTCATTCGCAGTTAGAAATTCAACACTTACACATCAAAGAACCATTAACCCTGTAACGCTCGGTATATAAAAAAAAAAGTAGCAAAAAAAAAAGGCTCATTAAATTGATGACACAAAAGCTCGACATCTTGTTTAAAATGCAAAAATAATAAGAAAATATTTTACAGCAGAGAATAATGTTCTATTAGCTATTATCTGCTCCACTCCTGGAACTCCGGAAAATGGAGTTAATTTTGAATAATAGCACTACACTTAAAATGCACTATTCGTCGATTCCCTCCAAGCTGCTGGAGACTACCCATATTTTTCAGGTCAATTAAACTTCAGGCTCGCTGTCACGAAGCGAGCCATCATTATCTTCTTCACTTGAATAAAGCACAAAGTCAACAACCTCAGCACTTCCCCCATTAGCACCCAATGGATAACAATCTTCCACATTATAAGGTCACACAGATGATGCCATGTTTACTTAAAAGTGCGGGAAAATCCTGTGCTAATGGGATCAACCTCAGCACACAAGAAATGCCTTCTGCCATCTAGAGCAAGACTCTCATTCAGAAAAGTGCACAATATAGAATAGGTGCTGCCATCTATGCTTTAAAAGTAATACACTATTTGACGAACGATGCTCATCAAAAGCCATTCAAAAAGTTGGAGAAATTTCCTCGATTAGGCAAGATCATCATAAGCAAAACAGTGGCGATGGCTCGTGATAACCTGTGGTCATCATGAAATCCTTGCGAGGTTAAAATCCACTGCTCTCCACATTTGAGCTCAACGTGCTACTAGAAAACAGACTATTTCAAGAAAAAGGCACTAGAAAATTTTGCTCCAAAGAATAGTGCGACCTCTCTCTCAGCAAAGTGCAATGTGCATCCAAAGAGGAAGGATCAGAATATGACTCTCACAGCTATGGGATGAAACAATGTGTCCATGCTCCCTCCAAGTCAATGAGCACGTTAGGTTGGCAATACTTACCAGAATAGAAAGTGTTTATCTTGGCCAGCTCCTTGTCGCAGTATTGGAAGAATTCTTCATCAAACGATGCCAGGTACCTTGTGATTACACTCTGCTCCACCACTGCAAGTGAGTGTGCAGACACAAACTGGTGTGATTAGTCACACAACATCCCACTTTCTTAGGAAAGTATTTGAACCACTGCCATAACATGGGCACCTCCCACACTTTTTGACACATTCCAAGACAAGACACTAAAACCACTCGCCTTTAACTACTGCCACAAGTCTATGCAGATGCTTTTACAGCACACAGCCCTAATCCTACTTATCTGCATTAATACTCGTATGTATGCCATTGAATTAGCATTCCTTATGTATATCCGTTTTTCCTTTTATGTACTGTGCCCTACAGCTATACCCCTCCGGGTTTTGAAGGTACTGAAACCATAGATAGATGGATTTATTGAAAGGAAAGGCAGGACGAGGCCAGAGGAAACTGGTGGAGGTCCGAAGCGATTCTGACGTGCAAATCGATCGTCCGATCCGGGTATAGGGGCGAAAGACCAATCGAACCATCTAGTAGCTGGTTCCCTCCGAAGTTTCCCTCAGGATAGCTGGCGCTCGATGGGAGAGCAGTCACACCTGGTAAAGCGAATGATTAGAGGCATTGGGGTCGAAACGTCCTCAACCTATTCTCAAACTTTCAATGGGTGTACGGGAGGCCTTCTGGGTTGAGGCCTCCCGCTGCGATGAGAGTGCCAAGTGGGCCACTTTTAGTAAGCAGAACTGGCGCTGTGGGATGAACCAAACCAGAATAATTCAAATCTGGCCTGCTACTCTGCACTGGGAAAGGAAAGGAGAGAAGGAAGATTATGATGGGTGACAAAGTGGGAGAAGGCATATGAAATATATATACAGGCACAGTAGCTTGCTTTACAAGTGCAAATCAAGCCCGCTGGTGCACAAAAAAACGGCAAAGAGCACGCACTGCCTGGACACCCCCTTGTCCTGCCAAGCACCCAGCAGCAGTTCCTCCGACAGAGGCCTCTTGTCCAAACGCTTCAAGGAAGCGGCTAGCACACTTCATTTGCAAGCATACACTGGGCACACCAATAATTTATGGTCCACAGTTTCTGGGATGGCACTAGTTGCACATTCCGGTGAGTCCACCTGTCCAATTAAATGTAAGTACTTGCGTTTAACTGGTCAGGTGGACTCGCCTTTACTGCAGAGGTCAAGCTAAAGTTAAACTGGCCAAATTGCTGAACCATTCACACAGGAAAACTTTTGGACACATTGTATCACTTTTCATTGTTAGTAGCTGCCTGCCCCTCAAAATTACTTACTGCTAGTCCCTCCCAGCTTCAGGGAAATGAGGGAGCTCATAAGCTTGCCCAGAGTCTCAACTTCTGGCTAGGCTCTAATCCTCAGTACACTCTTAGCAGCGACAGGCTAGTCAGCTACAAAGAGATTACTGAGCCCTATTGGCTAAACAGGATACCCACCGGCAGATAGGACACCAAATAAGATCCAAGAGAGCATTTGGAGGCGCTTACAAGCAAGGGCTTTTCCGAAGCCAGCTGCTTTCAGTCAGTGGTACCCGGAACAATTCTCAAATAGGTGCAAATTTTGCCAGGATAAGTCAAATCTGGTGCATATGATATGGACGTGTCCAGAAATAAAAAATATAAATGGACAGTCAAAAATTTGGAGGACGCTTAAGCTTCGCCTTCAAGAGTGGAACGCGGTAGCGTTGTTGCACCTCGTCGAGAAAACTTATTAAACGCAAGGGTATTGGGGCATCCTCGCACCGGTACCGAAAGGGAGAAGCGGGTGAGCAAAGATAGTGATCTAAAGAAAGAAAAGATGCTTGATTCTACAACCCATGAAGGTGCACGGCGAAACGTCAGGGGCGAGTGGCGCGCCACGTGTGGGGGCAGCGCCGCACATTGCGAGGAGGGGTTCTTCTGTGTTTGCCGCAAGATGGCTCTGCATGTGCGCAGAGCGCAGAAGAAATGTACCAGAAACGTACTTCGCTACTCGTGTAACTGCGACTTCTATAAGTAACATGCTCATAATTACCGATATACACCGCAGTATAACGTTCTACGGCACGTTTCTAAGGCAACACCGCATTCACTAGAAGCGCTTTTGTACCGCTTTCAAGCATCGAACTCGTGGCTGAGTGGTAGCGTCTCCGTCTCACACTCCGGAGACCCTGGTTCGATTCCCACCCAGCCCATCTTGGATGTTGCTTATTTATGAAGTGCATGTTTATTTATGAAGTGCATGCCTGGATTTATCACTCACGGCCAACGCCGCCGACGACACCGGCTTTTCTGCGACACGAGCTCCTTAACGCTACCGCGTTAAAGCGGAAAAATTTTGGGAGACTCTACTGTTGAGCTCACACCCCAAGACTCGCCTAGGTGTAATCCCACTGGCCGAAAATGCCGTCCGGGTCTAAGGACTCCAGGCCATCTTGTAGGCGGATAGGTTGACGCCTATCCTGTATCTGTTGGAGATAGTTTTACCACCACCACTGCTAGTCACTTCAATAATGCCGAAAGGTTGGTGTAAGCCAATCATTACTACCATCGTTATCACACTCGAAAACTATTCTGAAAGCTCACAGTCGCAAACAACTGGGCCTGTTCATTTTACATCTTGAAACAGGAAAAGCAAAAGTATAGGAGAGCCCAAGAAAGGCCACACACTACTCACCACTCACTAACAACCTCTGACGTCTCACTGTTGGATCAAATCAAGCACACCTGTGGCACTCGAGTAAGAAAGCTAGCAACAGTGAGTTTCGTTTTTGAGTTCGGTTTCTGTTGGCTGTCTTTTTCCTGCCACAGACAACATACACGCATAATTCGTAGGTTTCCTGATCTATCACACAAAATATTCTGGAGTACTGAAAAGATTCCCGGCACAGGAGACAAGAACTCTTTGATGAAGCAAAAAGCAAGAGCCCCAATTTGACATTTGTGAACTAGTTTTACAGATGTTGCCAACAATGCAAGCAAACAAGTGTAATAATGCTTCCCAGTTGTTGAAGAGCAGCCCCCAAAAACTACTCTCACCAAGTCATACAGGATAAAATCGAACAGTGCGTCTAGTACCCCAAAGGCTATCAGGCGAATACCACTCTATGGCAAGATATTACATTAATAATAATAATAATAATTGGTTCACAGGAAGGGAAAGGCGCAGTATTTGTCACGCTTGCTCTGTGGACACCTGAACCAGACCGTAAGGGAAGGGAAGGTGGGATTGAAAGTGGAAAGAGATAAAGGGGAGCCATAGTGGAGGGCTACGGAGAAATTTCGACCACGTGGGGATTTTTAACGTGGGCTGACATCACACAGCACATGGACACCACTTCCGTTTCGCCTCCATTGAAACGCAACCGCCGTGGTCAGGTTCGAACCCGGGAACTCCTGCAGAGTAGTCGGGCGTCTTACCACTGCACCACCCCAGCGGGGCCAAGATATTACATTCTGAGTCACAATTTAGGAGGTCTTATCTACTCACATCATAAAAGTGCCCTCCTGAAAGTTGCATACAACATCCTTTGATTCATAAAATATATCTTGTCAATTGCCATTTCACAGACCTGTTCGCGGAAGTGGCAGAAATGACACTTTCTGCCACTTCCCTTGCACATTGTGATTTTGCATCCTTGTCTGTTAGGTTTGTCTGTCTATACAAGAAGGAGCACCTCTAAAGCACTGTCCCAAATAAACAGCCTGCAATGTCCATTGGACCTCCCAAACCTGCAATGCATTGGCAAACAATGAGGATTTACATCAGTGGACATGACTGGCTTAGGTGATTGCTTGTCACATGTAACAACTGTTGGAGATCATGCAAATGCTGGATGTTTGAATGCCTCTTTAATGGCAAAAAACAGCAGCAAAGAAGCATAGTAGCCATCTGCTGTCCTTACAATACATGCCCCTCCTGTAAAAATACAGTGTTGAAGGTATTGACCACTTCTCTCTGTTGGCATAAGGAGACTTCACAAAGACAAGTGGACAACAGGTATATTTTTGCATGTATGGCAAGAGTTGTGTCCTTTGGTTTAAATTCTCTTTTTCTGGCCTTCGCATTGAGCAGTAACCAAATCTGTGTGTTTTTATAGTTTTTATATCAACATCCAATGCTGTCACCTTCCAAGAATGAAAACAACTTGCAATCTTTTGGCCTGGAGTGTATCTGATCATCTCTGCCATTTTGCTACTTTCGTAACGTGCGTGCGTACGATCTGATAAGGAAACTTTTTGCTTTAGATGGCTCCAATGTTTGCTCAGTTTGAGACAGTTACTGATAAAAGGAGGAAAAATGCATGTGCTGGATGAAGTATTATCAGACACATCCCTCAAATCTCTGGGCAACAAAGTAATCGTGGCACAATGTAGAAAAATAATTCTGTACACTTTCCAAATCTATCCTAGCAAGCCTGCTGCTAAGAAGGAGCCAACCTGGTCATCTGGCATAGCTTGTTCAGTTTGTTTGGGAGCATATTTGTAAAGTGTGCAGAAAAGGATACAAACTGCCGTGTGAGGGCCTGCATAATTCAATCAGTACATGGATTCACAACTGCCTGAGCGTTTGGTGCTATACCAGAAAAAGTTTATATTGTATGAAGCAAAAGTAAAAGGCCGCAGTTTTAGGGCACTGCTCTTGAACAGCTGGAAAGCACCATTACACTAGTTCTCTTGCACTGTGCCATGAGGCTGCATGTGCACGCTTCATAGTAATTAGTCCTTGCATTGTTGGTAACAATCTGTAAAACCAGTTCAAAGATGTCAAATTGGCACTCATTTAGCTTTTGCTTCAATATATATAGGGTCAGGCCCAGGCTTTTAAACCTTGCACTATTTTTATAGCCCAAGAATGTTTTTAAATTTAGTTTAATGAATCTTTGCACTTCATGTCCCCACTCTAGCCCTTCAACCTGCTTTCAACTCCAGCACCAGGGCAGAACTGCTGAATAACAGACATTTTTTTCTCTTTTTTTTTTATTTGTGCACAGCCATTCTAAAACTGCTCACAGGTGATAGTGAAGGACAATGCCTTAACAGCCATGAATTGGTATGAGTGTAAGACAGAAACGCCTGCCCATGTGAAAAAGCTTAAAACCCAACAGCCAGAGAAAAGTGACTCCTTCATAGCAAATAGCAAATGGCACTGCAAAGTTATCAAAAGTGAAACAGAAAGCAGAAAATAGAAAAAAAGACCTTGCTCAATCACACAACCAAGTACCACTGTCTTTACTAAATTATCAAAAGAACTTAGTGGCTTCCTTTAAATAGCCTTGGCAGTATGTATGCACTTGGCTAGGCACCTATGTAAATAAGCCAGGCAGTTTGTTTATATTGTCACGCACTTCCCGCGGTCCTCGCTCTCGCTGAGCCAGAGTCTGTTTGGCGCTCTTATTTCGAGCATCGACATAGCCGAATCACGCTCTCATTTCTTTCATGAAGCGATCCCAGGTGGTAAGGGATGCTTCACGATTGTCAAACCATGTTAGTGCAGTTTCTTCAAGAAAGAATACCGCATTCGCCAGCTTGGTATTCGCATCCCAACGGTTGTATTTGCTCACCCGATTGTAGTGGGTGAGCCAGTCATCCACGTCTTTCCCAGGCTTGCTATAAAGGTGTCGGGGTTCCCGATAAGGCTGTGGGGTGTTCTGTAGTGCTGCTGGCATGGGAGGCGCTGAAACATCTGCTTGTGCCATCTCCGTCTGTAGGGGGGGGTAGCCCAGCACTTCTTCTGCTTTGGCAGTGCAGGAGAGGTTCCGTGGTGATCTTTAACACGCAAACTCCACCACTCTTGTTACGAAGTTTTTTTACACAGATGTTAGGATGCGCTGCAGATTAATGCACCGAAGTGGGCAGAATCAGCTTCCTCTTCTCCTTCTGCTTATTCCGCCAAGCCTCCTCTTCCTCCAATACAGGACCGTGGGAAGTGCGTGACAATATATAACGGTGTGTTCAGATAAGAATGGTAATTGAGGTCCCATGACCATTTATTTGTTTTCAATAAAATTTTTATATGTGGTGGGAAAATGTCTCGACACAAAGAAATGAGCTTTAGTTTTGCAAGATAAGGTTTAGTTTTCTCAGAAAAAAAAAAATCATGTACCACTACAGGTGGAAAACGCTGTTTTCGCCATTTGAAAAATTTGCAAGTTTGGAGACATACTGCTGCATACTAAAACTTTGACATCCATTATGTTTTACTCACTAAATCTATGCAACTTTTACTCTTCTGCAAATTAATAAAAGCTTGTTTTGTTGTGTTTGATTTAGTAAAAAATCGCAAACATTGCTTCAGAAGCAACACGCTACAAAAAAAGTCCATTTTCAACCTTAAATATGGGCATGATGCATTATGTTGTTTGCATTAAATCTTCTGTTTACTATTCAGATCATTTTCTTAATTTCAGACAAAACTGTGAGCTCTAGACCAGTAGGTGCGTTCTCCACAACGCATCAAATTCAGCCAGATTCCATTAAATAAATGCTATCTTCAAGTTTTATGAAAATCCTTCTCAAGAATCATCAGTGCCTAGTAAATATTACAGCCTGAAAAAGTGTTGCATTATATTGTTTAAAATTATAAAAATAAGTCACAGGTTCTGAAAGATGTCTATATTCAGCCCTAAATTCTATCATAATTTAATAATGTGTTGCTGCTGAAAAATTTTCTCTATATTATACAGGCCTAGCTCTTCATTTCTACAAAAATTGGAAGCTCTAGACTTGTTTGTTCTTTCTCCATAGTATTTTGAAATAAGCCAAAATTCAAAATTCTCAAAACAAAGGACAATTTTGACTCAAATTTAGGGACTACAGCATCTTTGATTTTTATCAAATTCTCATAAACACAATTCTAAGTACTTTACAAATATTAGGCACTAATATGTATTGCATTACGTAAATTAAAATTTAAAACTGAACAAGTTTTCATTTACAGAAGTGCTTGTGGCTTCCCTAAAGAGTAGGCATCAAAAGTTCGGTTTATTATTTGCTGAATTTAGCTACATTTTAACTTATGCAATATTGAAAGCCTTCTCAATGCTTATAAAGTCATTGCCTGCTTGTTGGCAGTGTTGATGATTGCTTAAAGTGGAACAAATTTGCTATTTTTGGCAATTTTATGGAAGAATGCAAGTGACGATTGAATTTTTTCTTTATCCTGTATTTTTTTCTTGTTGCAAGGTGCTGTGCTATTCTATCTAGTTCTTAACTATATTATTTCATTTCTCCTTTATGATAAAAAATGTAACATGATAGTTTAGGTGGAGTTTCACATTTCTTTACAGCAGCACGAATGAGCCGAATGACAAGCATTCTTGTAAACAGAGCTATCTAATTCAGAGAAAAATAAAGAACACAAAGCGAACATGTCAACCACCTAACCTGCAAAGCCTCGGGTCACGCATTTAGCTAGAGAATTTGCAGGTTAGGTGGACGGTGGGATGGCTTTGTTTTGCCTTGCCTTTTCACTGGGCTAGATAGCTCCTCCGACAATAATACTCACCATCTTGGATCATTCGTGCCACAGGCATAAACACATATATAATTCCACCAAATCTATCATGCTGCAGAGCATTATGCTTATGACAGTACGCAAGTACAGTCGAAGAAAAGAGTCTTCAAAAATATATTATTTTTAATTTTTACCACAGCAGAGATAAGAAAGAATATATTTAAGAGCTGGATTGAATATAACAGCATGGCAAAATAAAAAGAACATTACAGGATAGATAAAAGGCTAAATTATAACTTGTGTTTTTCCACGAAACGGCAAGAAATAGCAAACTTATTCCATTTTCAGCTATCAGTAACTCTGCCAACAAGCAGAGAATGGCTTTATAAGCACTGGGAAGGCATGAGATAAAATGTAACTAAATTCAGCAAATAATGAATCAAATTTGTAACTCCTACTCATTTAGGGGAAGGACTACGCAATTCCATAGAATTAAGCCATGAGCACAGTTTGATATTTACTTTTATATTTTTATTCTACATATTGCAAGACTTGTTATTGTCCGATATTTATGAAGACCGAGTATCATTTTAAGTGGTTTAAATTAATATATAGAAGAAGGTGATGTTTTTTAAATTCGAAACAAACTTGTCCATTTTTTATATTTTTGAATTTTAGCTAATTTCAACGTAATATGGAGAACAAACAGAATTCCAGAGCTACAAATTTTTGCAGGAATAAAGTACAAGGCCTGTGTAATATCCAGAAAGTTTAAATGGCAACAACTTATTGGACAGTGCCAGAATGTAGGGCTAAATATTGACAATTTTCAGTAAAAGCTCTCAGTTTTATAAAAGTTTTTATAAGTTTAAAGAATATAATGCAACACCTTTTTACTCCCTAATGATTCTGAGGTACTGAAGATTGTTTGAAGAGATTACAATAAAAATCGAAGATGATGCTTTTTTTTTTCTAGTTGGAATCAAAGTTGTCCCTTTTTTGCTTTTTTTCTAATTTCGGGTGGTTTTGATGCTTTGTGAATAAAACACCTAATAGCCTACATACAGCCTCATAGTTCTCTGAAATTAAGAACTTAGCCACCATAACCAAGGAAAAGAGTGGCAACAACTTAATTCTTCGTGCAAAAATGTAGGATTGAAAATACTCTTTGCAGCGCGTTGCTCCTGGAGCAAAGTTTGTGATTTTTTACTATAAACGTGTGGCAAGAAAAAATGTTTTTAATGACTCTCCATAAAGTAAAAGTTGCATATATTTACTGAGTAAAAAATAATGTACGACAAAATTTTAGTCTGCAATCAGCAGGGCTCCAAACTTGCAACTTTTTTGAAATGGCAAAGATGGCGTTTTCCACCTCTAGTGATATCAGATTTTTTTCCAATAAAACTACTGACAGTCTTGCAAAACTAAGCTTCATTTCTTTGTGTCGAGACATTTTCCCACCAGAAATAAAAATTTCATTATTAACAAAAAAATGGTCATGGAATCTCGACTACCGTTCTATTCTGAACACACCCATATATATTGCGAGGATTTCTTTAGGATAGTCAATACATCATTTTTGACAGTACTGGTATAAATACTGTCACAGAGTGATAACTGCAGACCACCAAGCAGGGACAGAAGAAAAGACTTGCAAAGGAAACTCTTCATTGAAGAGACTTCCTTCCCCCCTCCCCCCCCCCAAAAAAAAGGGCAGATCAGCACCTGTTGAAGAACAGAATGCCTACTGCTCTCAGCTTTGTTTAATTTAAAGTTGTCAAAACACCATTGAGACAGGGCACCAAAGGCAACTACAACAATCTGGAACAATGCAGAAGTAGCTGTGCATGCCTACAATCTTTCCAAGATAAATCTGGCCACATCTCGTGCCACAAAGTGATAAAGCCACATGTCGTCGCCCTTCAGCATGAAGAAACAGTACAAAGCTTCGCAGCAATACTTCTAGCATGCTGTGCCCTGTCCCTTGGAGTTTGCTCAAGTGGAAGTTTATTGACTGTAACCCTTTAGTCTGTTTGTGGTCAAGTGCTTTTGAGGAAAAAATGAAAAAGGCAAAAAACATAACAGCTCTCAGAATTTTCAATCAAATAAGCAACATGATAGTCAAAGGCTTGTCAATTACAGTTACCACAAATCTTCCCCACTAAAGTCTGATAGTGTCGCCATTACAGGTGACCAAAAAGCCATTTTTTGGACCACTAGTTCAGAGCAACTACACAAGATCCATTCCAGGAGCTCAAGTGAGAAATGGTAGTAAACTTTACAAAGCAAGAAAATCCTGGTTATCACAAAAATCTCTGTACTGTCAAACATTTTTAAGTGTGTCACAAACTTAATTCAGACTTTACTTAGGCCACGCAACACAACTAATACAGAGGCAGTGCTCGAACTGAGCATTTACAAACCCATGCCCGAAGTTTTCACTCTTACTTTCACCGCACTATGGTTTCCTTGCTATCCTTAATTGAACTGGAATAGGAAAGGGTCTATATATGCTTAACCCCTCAAATTCACAGGCAAGTGATCCTTTGAGGTAACAGAATAAGTGAACGATAATTGTACTGCGTGACAGCAATAAAGCTGCAAAAACACCTCCAGTGTTTTTTTTTTTAGCCTAGTGGGAGAGAACACTGACAACTACATCCTACTATGCACCAGCATCATCTCTCATCAGGCTAGTGTCACCTGAAAAACAGTGTGCACAATGCTGAAGACCAAGCATAGTACACCTTGCATGGTACACAAAGAAATAAAAATAATAGTGTTCTGTCCACAACGTTTTACGACAAAACAAGCTCATGTGTCTCAACAATGGGAGCAAGCTTTTCAAGTTGCTGATAAACGGAAGACAATGCAGAACCTTACTTAGCCTGGTCAGCCCCAGTAACCAAAGGGCATAAGCAGTGCAATACCCTACATTTGCTGAATGATAAAACCTCAACGAGGAGCAAAGCTCACCTTCTGCCGATGGTGCCCTTTCCACTGCCCCATAAAGCATTGTCTTCATATCCTGCAATAAAAAGCCTCGGTCAAATAAAGCAAAGGCCAGAAGTTTTCACACCCTCCAACCAAATAACAGAGTGCCTTGCTTTTTTCTTCCACTCCATTTCGACAAAGTGAAAGGGGCAGAAGCTGGAGGCTCAAAGCCTGACAGAGGCCTTGGCTAGCACAAGTGGTATGGTCACTTACTGCACAAATGTGCACACAATCGAATAGATGTTTTCAACAAATGCACAACTAACAAATGCATGCATAAATAAATATAAAACCACAACTCATCACCACATCATACTCACACACCTCAAATGAACTACTGAAGACAAAAGTCTCCAGGAGGTGTCATCAGGAATCAAAGCCCACAGCCAGTGGCTGGAGACAAGATATATCAAGTAAAAGACAGACGTGTGGTGTGAGCTAATTAAATCAAGTTATCAGCTGTGAAGGAGCATCACCTTTTTTACTTAATACCCTCTCCCTTTTCATTTTTTAATTATAAGTGAGCCTGGCTTGCGGTCCATTTCAGTGTAAGATCCTAGCAGCATTATTGATCCAGATTTTGGTTTTTTTACCTTTGCCGTACAACCCCTTGCTGCCTGGTTTGTTGCATTTCTTAACCCCATGTGGGTGTTTGTTCTGAGGATATATAGTTGGTGGCATTTCAGAATAAAACTGAAGTTAAATGCCTGTGTCATCATGTTTTGTGTTCCATCCATGTGTCTACACACTGTTGACCAACATGATAATAAATGGGAAACTCATAATACTAACACTTCAGTGCTTTCTTCACTTGAAAATAAATGAACTACAATTAGATACATAAAAACAATCAGACTGCAACGAACACTATTATCTAAAATGCCCTACCATCAAATTGAGGAAAAAAAAAACACCTCAAAACATCACAATTATATCAAACTTCATCCAAAGCAGAAATTCTCAACTCAACAAATAAAAACCATAAAAAAAAAGCTCACCACACCTAGAGACAGCAAAGCTTTATTAGGCACACATCATGAGTCGATACTCGAGCCCAAAGACAAGTGCTCCAGTGGAATCCTGATTTTTTGTACAGCCCAATAAACACATCTCCATTTAAACCTCCTTTTTTCTTCTGCATAAGCCATCAGCCTCCTATTACAACTAAACTATTATAACTGATCACAAGCTCCCAAAAGTTCTTAAATAACAGCACTCACAGTATTCACTACCCCTGACAGCCTAAAGTGCCAACGCCCAGATAAACAAACAACGTACCTGAATACAAACAAATAATTTCGTTCACAGGCCCACCAAAGCACCAGACGGCTTTTATCTAGTACTTTTTTCAGGCAGATATAAATTATCATCAACAAAACAAACGTGATGGGGTGGGACTTGAGAGCAGTTATCACCCCTTTAGACTTAATTCAGTCCAGTGAAATATTCGAAACAAGGAATATCTACCAAGGCTAAACATCACTGAGACAGCCCATTAGCAGCAAACATCCTGAAGCAAGAGTTCCCAAGACACCCCACACATAAAGAACCTCAATACCAGCCAATCAAGACAACTATTTTATTATGCACATTTTTTTCCTAGGTTACATTATTTTGTTCCTTCTTGATGTTTTCTCTTATTCTTTTTTCTTCAATGCCAAATTCTTATTTGGAGTTCTACCCTTTCTTCTTTTTTATTAACTAAAGCCCTTATACATCTGCGGAATGACAGAGATGCTTTATTTTTATTTCTTCTTAATAGGTTCTACTGTATTAAAACAAACACATTGCGTGTGACCCACTAAGTTTAACAAAAAAATCTGCAAGAGTACATAGAACAACATTCAGATTTACCTTTATTAAATATGCAAAGGCTGGCTCCACATCACTTTATAACAGTTAATAAAACTGAATGGCCTGATCTCTGAACAAAACGGTTTGTTAGAATTTTTCGCTTTCTTATCATTTAATCACTCTAATCTGTATCCCTCATTATGCTTAATGCTTCTTCCTGCAAGACACCAGTTCTTTAATCCCTCGCATTCACTAAAGCAAATATTCAAGCTTTCAAAGAAGCGAAAACAAAATTTCATTTGCTTCCACACACAACCATGACTGGACTCAAGCAGCGGCGGCGTGCGCGTTCATCGCGCCGCCACCACTCGAGTCCGGCCATGGCACAAAAGAAAGAAATTAGATAACATTAGTACTACCCTGTGAGGCACAGTTAGTTACTCCCAATAGTGTTCTTTTTGCTTGCAATGCAGCTGTTTTGGGATTTTACTAATTTGTATACAGACACCGCTTTGACTTATTGGCCACAATATTAAAATATATATATATATATAAAATAAAATTACTTGGCTTTAATTTCAATACTACAAAGAAGCTTCCAAAAAATTTACTTTCTTCTGTGAGATCAAGAGAAATCACCATCCACTATGGCTAATACTGTAAGGCATAACAAACTATGCTTTGCTGAAATCACAAATAAGCAAAAAAACATGCAACTCATCTCCACAAATGCATACATTCAGGACAACTATTTTGAGCCAGCTGCTAACACAAGCTTAGAACTATCATTGCCCATGTGAATTACGCTACCAATTTAAAGTGGAGTACTGCACAGCGCAACACCACACACATCACATAAACGTAGACAAGTGCAAACATAACGTGATGCGTGTCAAGCCACCAAGCAATCCATCTTAAATCATGAGCTAACGTGCCCTTAAACATATGCTCCTAAACTAATAATATGATGCAATTTGCGAAAATACAACTTATAATCCATGAAAGCAATGACGTCGGTAGGTTCATGCGGATGCTGACCAGAGAAAATTTTACACTGATGCAAAGTGTAACACTGGAGTCAGATTTCAAATGCATTTGAGAAGCAAGTCACACAATCCATTTAACTAGCATCAAAACCCTCTGGACAGATGGGAAAAGGAAGAAAGGAGGTGGAAATTTATTTTGCATGGAAGAGAAAGGCAGTGGCAAGGCACATTAGTGCCCTTTCACACCACTGAATACTTGGCCAATGCTACATGGAAAACAAGCACGCAAGCACACATAATACGTGCCAAGATTCTTCTCAGTCCTCCAATGGCAAACTGATAAACGACATGCAATGAGCGTTGAGAGGTGCTCTTTTCCTCAGCGCCGATAATGCACATCTCCGGAGGCGTACGATAAGCGCCTGCAAAATGCGAAGAGCACCCCCTTTCTTTACTGCAAGTCTGGAGTGTAACAAGCGTTATAGGCTGTGGACCTTTCTTGCCTCTCCACACGTTGAGCAGCAAAGAAACATGCAAAATGAATGGATGTCACTCATAATTTGGATACAGTTTAAAGCTCAGAAAATAAGTCCAGTAATGGCGTACATTCACTATTATGTGGCAAAAGTTATGGCTATGCTGTAGCTCTTACATTTAACTAGTTTCAGAAGCATATCACAATACTGTCACCAACACATGTAGCAAACAGAAGCACAACCGAGCTGCCCTTTTTTAATCAAGCGAAACTCGAGACAGACGAGGACGACGCTCAGCCACGTGCCAAGACATTCGGTTGATGAGGAGCAAAAGTTCAGAATCGGCCTGCTGCTTTCGGGCTAAGGTGGACGACGTGATAACACCGAGGAAAGCGGTACCGTCGTCGCAGCCGTCCGTGTGGCAGGGAGTAGGGGTGCGGGACAGACAGTCAGTGTCACTGTGTTTCTTGCCGGACTTGTGCACGATAGTAACATCAAATTCTTGCAACCGAAGGCTCCATCGAGCAAGCCGACCCGATGGATCTTTCAGGTTTGCCAGCCAACACAGTGAGTGATGGTCGCTCACGACACGAAACGGACAACCGTACAAGTACGGACAAAATTTCAAGACTGCCCACACAACAGCGAGGCACTCCTTTTCCGTAGTTGAATAATTAACTTCAGAACGGGACAAAGTGCGAGTGGCATAAGCAATGACGCGTCCTGCACCGTCCTGCCACTGAACAAAGACCACACCGAGGCCGTTACTGGCATCCGTGTGCAGTTCCGTGTCGGCCTCTTCGTCGAAGTGGCCAAGTATAGGTGTACATTGGAGACGGGACTTGAGTTCCGTGAAGGCTTTTTCCTGGTCGGGGCCCCAAACGAACAGTTCGGCGTCTTTTGTCAGGCGGGTCAGAGGCTCAGCGATCTTGGAGAAATTGTGAACAAAGCGACGATAGTACGCGCAGAGGCCGAGAAATCGATGCAAGCTTAATTAATCTTCCGGTTTGGGGAATGAAGCGACAGTGGCCATCTTTTCTGGGTCTGGGCTTACACCTCGAGCGCTGACAATGTGACCGAGAAATTTCAGCTCATTAAAAGCGAAGTGGCATTTTTCGGGTTTTAGAGAGACCAGCAGATCGGATGGCCTCGAAAACAGCACGCAAACGTTGCAGGTGCTCGTCGAACGTTTCCGAGAAAATTACAACGTCGTCGAGATATACGAGGCATGACTGCCCCTTCAGGCCAGAGAGTACGGTGTCCATCATTTGTTGAAATGTGGCAAGGGCCGAGCACAGGCCAAACGGGAGCACTTTAAACTCATACAAACCGTCCGGCGTAATAAAAGCGGTCTTCTCACGGTCTTGCTCGTCAACCTCTATTTGCCAATATCCTCTCCGGAGGTCAAGTGACGAAAAGTAAGTGGCATGGCAAAGGCGATCGAGGGAGTCGTCTATGCGCGGCAGGGGGTACACATCCTTTTTCGTGACGTCGTTGAGGCATCTATATTCCACGCAGAACCTCAAGGTTCCATCCTTCTTCGCGACAAGGACAACAGGCGAAGCCCACGGGCTCGTCGACGGTTGGATAACATTGTCCTGGAGCATTTCTGTTACTTGGCGGTGGATGGCGTCACGTTCTTTGAAGACACCCGATAAGGACGCTGACATAGTGGACATTGGTCGTCGGCAAGTATAATTCGGTGCTTTGTTAGTGGCGTCTGTTGGACCTTGGAGGTTGAAGAAAAACAATCGCGGGACGAATTGACAAGATTCTCTATGCAGCGTTTCTGACTGGGCAAGAGGTGTGGGTTCACATCGGTCTGAATGGCTGTAGACGTCGCATTGTCGAGGTCTGATGTGTTGGATAAAGCGTACTGGATTGTACATTCTCCAAGTTCTTCAAAATAAGCGACCATCGTGTTCACCGTCAAATGTTGGGGTTCACACGTGAAGTTTGTCACTAACACTTCGGCTTGCCAAACGGACAAGTTCGACAAGGCCCGAGAGTGAAAAGCAGTGACATGTTAGCTTCGACAATGCCACGTGTGCCGGTGCTGTGATCACATTCGACTGTGACGAAGTTGCTCGCCCTCGGAGGGATTGTTATGTGGTCGTCAGAGACGCGCAACATTGTTTTCCGGAAGTCCGTGTTGGTATCAACGGCTCACTTGGTTGAAAACGATACTGTGAGCTGCTCTTGAAGGTCTATAACAGCACCATACTCTTGCAGAAAATCCATGCCTAGAATCAAATCTTTACAGCAGTCTTTTAATACGGCAAAGGTGCCAGTGAAAGTAAAACCGCAGATCTCTATGTGGCAAGTGCACATGCCAATCGGCGTCATGACGTGGCCACCGGCAGTGTGCATCATTGGCCCAGACCAAGGCGTCAGAACCTTACGGAGTGTCGTTGCTAGCTGGCTGCTCATGACGGAAAAATCGGCGCTGGTATCCACAAGTGCGATCACATCCCAATTGTCGGCGGTTACAAAAATTTCCCCGGAAACAATGCGTTCGCAGCCCGTCGGTAAGTTCGTCGGATCGGGTCATCGCCACTCAGGCCGTCACGTCAAATCGTCGGCTGGAGGCTGTTTAATCCGAGACGTAGTGGCGGCCTCACCCCCAAAGGTCGCTGTGTTTAGTTTTCCCGGTGAGGGGACGTGCCTCTGAATTGCCCAGAGGAGGAGTATCGACTGGGTGACGCAGACTGCCTCGGGGATGATGATCGCGTCTACCGTTGCAGTGACGTCGGGTGCATCGCGTTAGCAGCCAGGTATTCCTCAATTTCATGTGGTCTTTCTCCATAGCGATGTCGAGGCGCGTTCGGTAGAAATCCTCTTAAGCCCATTCTCCGGTATGCGCAATTGCGTAGAATGTGGCCAGGCTCGCTGCAGTGATAACAGAACGGCTGTCTGTTGGGTGTGCGCCACAAGTGCACCTTGCTGATGACAGGACGCTGGTCTTGCTGCAGCTCGACGGGGTGCAGATCTTGTTGCTGCTTAACGGGGCACAGGTAGCGAGGCGGTGGTCCGGCAACGGGGCAGAATGAATGTGTCTCGGGGGCATGTCGACGTAGGACATCATTATAAGTCATAATGCATGGCTCTGGTTGTGGTGCTGGTGGTGGCTGCACCGCTTGCTGGATTTCATCACGAATGACGTCCCCGGTAGAATAATTCACTGCAGGTGGTGCATTCAAGTGGACGTTCTGCAGTTCTTTGCGGACAATGCTCCTTACAAGCTCCCGCAATGCCTCGTCCCTAGCTGCTGGCACAGACGCGCAGTAGGTTGTGGCCGCTCTGCTTGCCTGACGGCTGTATTGGGTACAGCGTTCCTGCAGTGAACGTTCCATGCTCGTAGCTTCTCTTGCGAAATCTGCAAGTTCTTGGAGGGTCACGAGTGAGGCCAGCGAACAACTGTTCCTTCACCCCGCGCATGAGGTGCTGTGCTTTCGTTGCTTCGAGCATGGTAGGGTCGGCCCGATTGAAAAGTCGCGTCATGTCCTCGACAAACATGGCCACGCTCTCATTTGACTGCCGAGACCTCAAACGGATTGCTATCTCTGTGTTTTCTTTGCGCGTACTCGAGCTGAACGTTGTGAGCAACTTACGGCGAAACATGGCCCAGTTGACAAAGGACGCCTCACAGGTTCTCAAACCACGTCTTGGCCGAGTCTTGCAGCGTGAAGTACACATTCATTAGCTTCCACTCATCCCATTGGTTGAATGCGGCTACACGGTCAAAAGTGGCCAACCAGTCTTCGACACCCTCGAACCGGTCACCGTTGAATGATGGCGGTGATCGAGGTGCGAGAAGGACGTACGGTGGGGCGTTGCTGGAATGCTAACTTGTCTGGCTGCCCGTCGTAGATATCATGGCTCGCAGCGGTGTGGTCAGTGGTTCGAACTCAGGTTGTAGGCCTCGGAGGCGACGGCTCGCTTTATGGACGAGAGTGGCGTCTGAGCGTCGATGGGCAGTGTCACTGATGTCTTCGGGGGCAATGTACATGTGATCTTATCCTGCACAATCCACCAAATGTCACCAACACACATAGCAAACAGAATAACCGAGCTGCCCTTTTTTTAATCAAGCGAAACTCGAGACAGACGAGGACGATGCTCAGCCACGCACCAAGACATTCGGCCACTTGGTGGCGCTAGAAGATGGGCAGCGGTGTGGCAATATTTAGTAGCACTCCCCACCTCTGATGATACACAATGCAGCCACCTTGAACATCTTTTTGAGGCATGAAAAAAAAAAAAAAGACACACATCTCGACTTCTGAAAACTTTGGAAGTACCTACGTTCACAAGAGCATATAATATATGACGCTGAAGCAGCACTGAAACAGGTCTTACAGTGATGCATCAGTTGAAGTGTGCCATTAATTAACAGAGTGCCCGACACTAAAAAAATACAGTTCAGGAATATTTCGAAGGCAAGTTTTGGTTCGGTTTATTTGGTTCAGAGGGTTTAACGCCCCAAAGTGGCCCAAGCTATGAGGGACACTGTAATGGAGGGCTTCGGATAATCTTGGCCCCCTGGCGTTCTTTAAATTACACTGGTGTCGCTTAGTACACTGCCACCTTGCATTTCACTTCCACTTAAATAAGGCCCATTGTGACACAATAAGATGCCAAGAAGCATTTACCTAATGCAATGCTGACCTTCACCAAGGATTCATGCCTTTCTGCAATCATTTCTTTTTTTTTTAACTTTATAACATGCTGCTCTGAGTGAATGCTTTGACAATGACAGACAATTCCTTCTTCCCTTAATCTGTGTGCAGGCCTTTACCACATTAGGTCTTGAAAGAAATGCAGGTGTCTGCGTGTAAAACAATTTTAAATGCCTGGCTGTTTCTCACAGATCACAGCTGGAAAAAGGCGCAGGCCTCTGAATTCCAAGAGGTCTCTTTCTCCCACCTGCCAACAGATATAACAGACTCATGTCCTCAAAGCGAGGTAGATACCCCAATCAGAAGAAATGTAAGAAAACTACACAGCTGAATACTGTTTAAGGGCTCAGTTTTAAAAATATATATTAAAACTTAAACGTTTCACTAAATGTTTGTTACCAGTTTGTTTTGTAGGATTTAACACCCCTAGCGAGATTGGCTGTGAGGGACGAATTAGTGCAGGTCTCATGATAATTTCCACCACCTGGAGTTTCAACATTTGCTCGTATCACAGTTCTGCAGAAAGTGCAACCACTAGAGCTGTTGTGATACTTTTCTCGTGACAGCTGCTCGCATTGGAAAACATTGACTGCTCTGAGTCTTCCAGGCTTCGGAGACATTCTGGTGTGCCAGTGGCAAGGTTTATAGACCATTTTACGACCTTTGGAGAAACCGGTTTGATTGGGCTGTTAAGGGGGAAAGTCGTCAACATTTTCCTGTGCTACGATAGCAGCCCAGCTCCCAAATATGACAGCACCCTTCACCCCTTTGTAAAATTGTGTATAAAATGCAGCATTTTTACCTGACATAGACCCATGGGCACTGTCATCATGAGGCAGTAGTGCCTGTATTAAGCATTTAATGTCAATTCTTCGTGATTTCATTTTAGTACACTATGACAAACAGGTGACACATCCATCTTGAAAATTTTGATACTGCAAAAAGCTTTCTTACTTTCATCGACCATTGCCCGAATAATGCTGAACGTGAGATTACATTGCTATTAAACATTTTTGCCCAGTGTTTCAAGCGGCTAGATTTTAACGGTAAACTACCTGTTGAGAATATGCTACAGTATCTGCTTATAAAATTAATCTCAACTGATGATGAAGATGGCTTTATAAACGCTCCAAGACAATTTTGTCTCCACTTGCTTAAAATTAGTTTTAACAAGTTGGTTAACCACCTGTTTCCTGCGGACTGCCCCAAAGAAGCGCTTTGTTCCGCAATGGAAGGCCATATTAACCACTGAAACCAAGTGTTGCAAACTCGAAAAAATACAGCTAGCATGCTGTTAACTTATCACTACATGGAGCTTGCACATACTGTTTGACATCCACATGTTCACAGGAGCCAGCACTTTCTGTTCAAAATGGTCGATGCCATTGTAAGGAAGCTGTGCAAAGAATATGGGGGCGTGAATTTGAAACTTCCAGCTTACATTGAACGACTTCTAGCCTCTCATTTAGAGGAAACTTTTGCAGAAAAAATAGGAAAACTTTACTGGATCAAAAACTGTCTGCTGCCTCTGGGCTTTCAAGCTGGTTCAAAGGCATCTGGGTTGGGTCTTTCACTCAACTCAGTAGCCACACAAAATGAACGAAATGCTAACCGTTGCCACTTTTCCAACGCAGCGACAAACAAAAAAAAAAAGTTTAATAAATGTTCAACGTCGACTTTTGTACATCAGCCAGCATAATCAGGCAGTAATGACTCTTTTTTCTCTTAATTTCTTTGTAATATGGGCACTAAAGGGATAAAGAAAGATGTCCAAGGGCTATGCTTCTAAGCTGTCCATGAAAAGAAAATGAAAGGCAATGGTGATTCTGCATTCGATTTCAGGTTGGTTCTTTTTGTTTGTATCACACAAGCTATCAAAGTTGTGCAAGAAGAACCTGTCCTCTAGCTTGTGCGTGTGGTTGAAGCAGCAGCATTGCAACCTGAAGGTTCAATGACGTTCCACTGACAAGTGGCAATTTGTATTTTGTGCAAACAAGGTGGTGCTTAAATAATAGCCTGAAAAGTATGATAAGCATAATATGTTGATGCACAGATCACTATACGCAGTGCCATGACTATAAGTGTGAGCCATTACTCAGTAAGCACACTGTTAAAGCAAAAAACATGACAGTTATCATGTACGCTCAAATTTGATATATGAAAGGAGTGAGCAGAATGCATCAGTGGAATATCAGTCAACTTGTCAGACAAAAAAATATCACTCTCGGTGGGCACTAGGACATGCATGTATTAAAGGCGACCCAATTTTTATATGCATGTTTTCATTTCAAATGATGAACTAGTAAACATGGATCACCTTGTGGTATTTGCTTACGGCAACCCTTGAAGCAAACAACGGCATAAAACTCTGTGTCAGCGGTCATATTGCATTCTTTTCACCTCACGTGATCTGAACATCCATTGCACGGCACAGCCATGAATCACATGGTTAAACCGAAACAGCATCAAGGAAGCTATTTAACAGTTGTAGGCAAACACCACAGTGCGATTCATGTATTCTAATGTCTAATACCCCAGTCAAGCCTGCAAGTTAAAGTGCACTTACGCATAGTGCCCTTCGCAACTAGAGACTTTACACTAGGCAATGCTAAACAAGAAAGCGGAGTGAACTCGCATAAGCACTCCTTGATGTGAAACTGGAAACTGAAAAATAAGTTTTAAAAAAGGAATTGGAACTTCCAAGCGTGAAATACATAGAACTGCTTTTTAAAGTAGTAAACACTCAAAAAATGCTTAAAATTTGACACCGGGCAATGATTCAGAGACCCCCTATCAACAAACACCTTGAACAATAACAGACCCCCTAACTGATAACGGCGTAGCTGCAGCGGCGCACCATGCCTAAATTTGAAGTTGCGTACACGGTTACATCACAGCCTTTTATGTGATATTTTGCCCATTGCTATTATAAAACAATTCCTCAAATGAAAATATGTACAAAACATGTAAAATCAACTTGTATAGATTTCTTATCGCATAATACATTTGTGACGAAGAAATTTCTGCCGCCGAGGCTACGCATTCGGCCCTCAGTTTTGCAAACGCACTCCGACCTGAGTGCACACTTCGGCAAGTGCACTTATGTTACACCATTTAGCAGCGTAGGGTGCACTTTTCGTAAGTGACACTCGTCGTAAGTGCACTTTATTTTGGGCACTTGACAGGGGTATAACACATCATTTGAAAGAAGAAAACATGCAACTTTTCCTATATTTTTTTTTCAGCAGAACAAAAAAAGGTCGTACAAAAATAAATGCACAATCAAATATATGCACAGAACAAACATTTCAGGCACGATAATGCGCAGATACAAAGAAAAAAAACCCTGGTTAAACTTTCTCCCGCATGCTTGGGCGGCAGAACTTTAACATGAGAGGCAATATCCCTACACAAAGGAACTCTCGTATAATCCTTTTTAGAAGTGGAAAAGCGCTGACTGTAATTAATGGGGACATCTCTTCTGTTCAGCATTTTTTACATCCAAAAGATAGCATTTGGCAACCATAACTTGTTCTGTTTATGGGCATCTTTATATTAAGACCTTTGGTTGCATACCAGCTTACTCTGTAAGTACATTGTGCAAGCAATTTTCATATATGCACTGTAAAAATTTAAAGTAGTAAACTAAAGTAGGAACCTTATTCAATGAGCCCAAGGCTACGTATGTTGTGAATAACTCTTTAGCTAGGTGCCTGCACCAATCCGCAATAAATTCACTTTCCATTTTAGATCCATTTGGACTTCCAGCACTGGTCACTGGTGCTGGGTGACGAAGCTGCAGCTTTAAAGCACCTGTGGGAAGCGACTGGACAATAGAGTACAACTGGCCAATTCTTTGCTAGTTCTGCAAGACCATTGACTGCTCAGCACTGCTGCGCCGGAAGCCGAAGGAGGTTAGAAGGCATTTCAAGGCAAGGGCATATTAACAATTCCTTCCCAATCCCTGTTCCAGGAATGAGAGCCGTCAGCTGGGTTGTTCTCATTAGTGCGAGCAACCTTTGCCCATAATATGCTGTTACACATCAACACCCTAAGAAGCTATTGGACACTTGTTTTGATCCAATGCAAATAGAGCCAGTGATATCTGTAAAGAACGCATATTTGCGACAAAATTTATTATGACCGGCAACCAGCCTAAATTTTTAACAGCAAAGAACTAAATGTAGAAGATCCTCGATACCGGTGCAAGATTTTATTGAACGCCCTCGAGCACTACACACAAAACGCAACCGAGGTCAAGCATCGTGCTACGAATGTTACAAGTTTCAGTCAGTCTATGTAACAAACAAGCAGATGACAAAATAAGCACTCTCAGGACTCGACCATAAAACAAAGCAGAATGACAAGCAGACGACTGTCGCTCGAGCAGCATGATCGCGGCTCACATGTTTGTTGCCGATTTGCGCTCCGCTTCGCCAGCAGTCGACGGCGCTGTTAAAGAATTGGCCGAGCGTATACCTCAGCACTGGCTGTATCACGCAGCCGGTAATTAGCCGATGCATGCGGCAGGCAAGTGGTGACTATGGCCACTCGCTGTTTTCGTAATACGCCATGCCAAATGAAATGAAAAATGAATAACGGCTCCTAAAAGAATACGACCCTATGAGTTGTCAACTAAAAAGAAAGCGCAGGCCGAAGAACAGCCTGTAGGCCTGAACCTCAACAATGCCTCGAGCGGAACCGCAACACCGATTAAGTGCCGACGCGCTTAGGAGCCAGCGCACGTACAATGTGGCGAAACTCCCCGTTGTTGCGCGAGCGGCAGCCATTAATCAACGGAGTGCGTCGGTCGACGGTCGCATCTCGACGATGCACAGGGCGGTTAACCCCGGAGACAAGCAGGCCAGGTCCGGCGAAAAGCGACCGCAAAATCATACGACACTGCGTTCTCTCAAGCAAGAGAAGCGCCAAGGAAACACGTACCAAGAAACTAGCTTCGTGGTGATCACAAGATTCGTGTTCTCGAGACGTATCAAGCTCCTACAACAAAGACACTCAGCCACGACGTTCAGAAAAAACGCAGCCGTGCGAAATGTTGCCGAAGGGCAAAGTCGAAGCGAAGGCGCGCACGCACCTTCGCGAAAAGTTGTGGCACCGAATGAACGTGCTAGCACGAGCTCATTGCAAGCGCAGTGGGAATCGAGCTGCGCCTGATGAGAATTTTGAACGTCCCGGGCGCACTCAGAAGCGTTGCTTCGAGTTGCGACAGGCAACGAATGCGCCAGCAACAGCGGTCCCCGGAGGCAAGCAACTCAAACAGGAAAGCGCTACTTTTGCCACTGCCTTGAAAGTTCCACTCACCTCGTATTGTTTGCGCCACTTGGGCGTGATGTGTGCCGCCAAATGTTCGGTGAACTTCATGCTGTTTCTCGAGCCAGGCGGTGTGCCGCGACGATTGAGCCACTAGGGCAGACTTACAATTCAATGTGCGTGGACGCGCGACGCAAAGCAAGCTGCCTGCCACTAGCAACGTCTGCATGAACTAGTGGCGCGAACGACGACGCTCGGGCACGCCGTTTTTCAATGTCGCCGCCAGATGGCGCCACTGCAACATTTACTAGTCGACTTTTCAATGCTTTCTTGCAATAGTGCGACATAGTACCGATGCTTTTGAGCGCCTATTCAGTAAAAGTGGTGATTTTTTCCCTCTGCCGACGTATGTGAACCTCCACCCATGATAGAAGGCGTTTCATTCGACATTATTCGGGTTTTCGCTGTTGCACTAGGGGTGAAAGGTGAAAGCGCTTTTATTTCGCTGGCGTCTGCTACAGCTCATGCGGGACGAGTTATCGCGCACTGTAAATCATTACGGCACATTAATTTGTACGGGACAGATATTTTTCTGAGCCCTGCAGAGACCGCTTTATTACAGAGCCAACTCAACTGTCAGCAGCAGACTGGTAGCAGAGTGGCCAGGCATCGTGCACACGCACGGGTTCTCGCATCTCTCCAGCCACGTCGCAGTAACCCTTTAGCCAATAATGATGATCATATTACACTGCGCTATTCGGTATCCACTGGTAACCAAGAATACTCATTTTAGCGTGATATCTGCTTAGCGTTAAGAAATTTTGCCAACTGGTAAAGTGAGGAGCAGCTTCAGGCTGTTACTTTTTTTTTTTTTTGACAAAGTGGTCATGAAAAAAAAAAAAATCCTACGCTTAGAAACGAACCATCCGGCGATATTCTGTGGCGTCACCATAATTCTCTGTTCACAGCAACAATATCTGTTATAAATCATCGCTGTAAGCCAGGTGCTAAAATCCTTACATCATCTCATATGCAAAAAATACATACATGAGGAGGGCAGAGCAGTTTTGTTTAGGTACTTCACAAGGCTTCTCCACTGCTGTTTTATTTTATTTGAGTGCACATTGGGACAAAAGCCATCAACAATGAGTTGTTTTGTGAAATTATTGACTACACAAACAGTCCTAAGAGCATCGATCTGCTCATCTTCAGGTGCTTTGAAGCTTGACATTGCGCTGGTTAATGCATTTTGTGAAAAAGTGCATGCAGGTAGTTAAGCGGTGATTTCAGCTGCGCCAATTTGACAGTGGTCAGAGCACCCAGTTAGCAGGTTTGCTTGGCCAGTAGCATACAGAGTATCAGCTGTCTGCTTGAATTTAGGGAGAAGCAGGTCGTAAACACATTCTCAAGGTCAGCCACAAACTGGTATCACTCGGGTGCAAAAAACCTCTGTTGTCTTTAAAATTAGTAAAATTATCGAAGTTTAATACATATGTGACTTATCTTTTTCTTTAAAAAAAAGATTAAAGCCTTTCTCACAGTTAGTCCAAGGTCAATGTACAACTGGTCGCGCAACTTGGAAGAAAACGCGTGCAGCTGCCTACTGCCAGCGGCATCAACTCGATGATGAGGGCTCCTGCGAACTGTGAGGCAAATTACTAGCGCACAGAAAATAAGATCTGCCAGAACTCCAAAAAAATTAGAAAGTAAACATAATATTCGCGCTCAGGAATGAATGCAGTTTTTGTTTCTTGCGTAAGAAAAAACGTGTCACATTTTTAATAATTTTTTAACTTGTTTCTAACGGCCTCTCCCGGCCACTTATTATTCGCTGCGTAGTTGCCCAACGCTGAGATATGGCTAAGACCAAAGCTTTTAAAGCGGTAGCGTTAAGGAGCTCGTGTCGCAGAAAAGCCGGTGTCGTCGGCGTCCAGTGAGCGATAAATCCCGGCATGCACTTCATAAATAAAAAGCAAGTTCCAAGATGGGCTGGGTGGGAATCGAACCAGGGTCTCCGGAGTGTGAGACGGAGACGCTAACACTTAGCCACGAGTTCTTTTTTTTTTTTTCTGACATTGTATTTATTACACAAAAAGGGTTATGTACACAGACTATTTACAATTCATTCAGCCATTGCTGAGATGCACAACAGAAGACAACTTTTTAAAAGGCAGGCAAAAATAAGCACCGTGTCACCAGCGGAAACCAATCAGGTTGAAAGTTATTTTCATCATAAGTGTCCTTCAGTTGCAGCATCATTCTGCTAAAATGGAGTCTAGGTGGAACAACAGGTTCAGCGTTGCGATCCGACATGCGTGTCTTCCACAAGCTATGAAGTCCAATAAGGAAAAAAACATGTCATATGGTTCGTAATCAGATTGTGTAACAGCAAGATACCGCACACTGTACGAATTTAGAACAAAGTCTTTCTTTAGAGTTCTTTGCAGCACATCCCAAAAAAGAATTGCGTCTTTGCAATTAATGAAACAGTGCTCAATAGTTTCGGGCACATCACACAAACGGCAGTTTACAGAAGATACAAAAATATTTTTTCTATGGAGCCATGTGTTAACAGGTAGAGCTTCGGTATGTAATTTAAAGAAAAATGTTTTCGTGCAAGGAGAAATCTGCATTTTGCGCACCCTTTTTAACACATCATGACCTTTAAAGCCAAAGTATAAAGAACGATACAGTGGTGGCGCAAAAAGCATTGCTACCAAATTCTTGTATAGTATCTTGCGCGAAACAGAATATAAGTACTCATTCGAGAATCGTACTGTCAAAAACCTCACCGAAGCATAAACTTCCTGCATAAATCCTAGTAACTGCGGGCGATCAGTAAAATCTGAAGAAACCACTAAGTCGGGAAGCAAATTCATGAAATTAACAATGCTCTAATAATCGGATGTGAACAATCACGAAAAAAGAAGAAACGGGCAACTAACTGCCTTACATACAGATGCACTAAGCCGAGCCCCCCTGCACAAACAGGTCTGAATAAGGTTATCACGCCGAATCGGTTCAAAATTGGATGACAAAATAAACGTCGCAAATATTCGGTGAAGGCGCTGGATGTAATGCCTAGCACAGTGGAGGACCTGAAGCACATAATAAAGTTTTGTCGCCAAAAACATGTTGCAGGCCTGAGCCCGACCGAATATTGAAAGCCGATAGGGGACAAATGTATTAGCATAACGCTGGACTACTGGAACGCGCTCTTTCCAGTAATTTGAACTTGACTTAAATGCATGCAGTGGAACGCCTAGATATTTAGGTGGCACACATGACCATTCAATTCCTGCATATAGGGGTGGTGTTGAGCCCCACGAACCAAACCAAAGGCCGGAACTCTTGGAGTGATTCATCTGAGCACCAGAAACAACGCCAAATTCTTCTATGCTGGATATAACTTTTTCTATGCTTGGTTTGTCAGTGCAGAAAAACGCAAGATCATCCGCATATGCAAGCACACCTCATTTCCAAGGAGAGGGAAGCCATGGATACTACTGTTATGTAAAACGCTCTGACAAAGTGGTTCCAAGTAAAGAGCAAAAAGCAGTGGAGACATCGGACAGCCTTGCTTCACAGAAGAGTTGATTGGTATGGGGTTTGATAGGTGGCCATTTACAATTAGGCGAGTCGAACAATTTCTATAGCAAAGTTGCACCCCCTTCAGTACTACAGAACCAACGTTCGCTCGTTCCAGAAGAGAAAACAGGAAAGAATGACGAACTCGATCAAATGCTTTTGCGAGGTCGACCTGAAGTAAAGCAACCTGATCGTGAGAGCAGGAGCATGATTCGAGGACTGTGCGCGCAATATGTACATTACTTTGTATGGCTGGGCCCCTCAAGCCGCACGTCTGGTGAGGGCCAATGAGAACCGACATTGCGAACTGTAGGCGATTTGATAAAATTTTGGCGAAAATCTTGTAATCCACATTTGCCAGTGTAATTGGTCTATAGCCTTCTACTGAGCGTAATTTTTCTTCATCAGTACTCTTTGGAATTAGGACTGTGTGGCATTTTGTAAAAGTCTCGGGAAGGGCTTCTAGATCAAAACTTATCGCGAAGACATCTAGCAGGATAGGAACAAGAACAGATTTAAAAGCTTTGTAAAATTCAGAGGAAATGCCATCAGGACCAGGCGTTTTTGAGAGAAGTAATTGATCAATTGCCACTTCTACCTCTTGCTGCGTGAAAGAGCTACTAATTACAGAACAACCATCTTCTGATAAAGGGCTCACCAGGGATGTGAAACGCGAGATGTTAGAATTTCTTACAGGAGGAGTGGCACTAAACAACATCGAGTAATAATCCACGAATGCGGACGTAACCTCATTCGTACTCGTAACCAATGTGCCATTACGCATAATTCCCGGAATCAGCTTTGCAGTCGCATGATGACGTTCATCAAGCAAAGCTTGCCGCGTCGGCCGTTCGCAGTGCAAAGCACGCTTGACACGAGATCGAATTAGGCACCCCTGTATCGTTCCGCATCATGCCTTTGTAACTGACTTTTGACACTAGCAATTTCGTCCGTATATGATCCAGGGGATTCACATTCTAGCTCATACAGGTTACACAAGTTTTTGTTAAGTGTCTCCTCGTGATGTTTTCTGTAGAAAGATTTAATTGAGCCAAGTTCAATTGCTATCGCACGTACTTCCTGCTTGAACATTTCCCAAGCGGCGAACAATGGTAGATTTCTGGAAAAACATGATTGGAGCTGTGAGCGCACACGAATGATAAATTCTTGATCATTTACCAGCGATGAGTTTAACTTCCAAAGTTCCCACTGCGGCCTAAACTTTGAATGGTCATTGCCGCCGAGCCGGGCTACTACCATGCTATGATCAGAAAACGAAACCGGTATAGTTTCGCAAACAAGCCAGCGGGAAACTAATGTACAAGATGCATAGATCCGGTCTAGACGAGCGTGAGAATGCCCCTGAATGTGGGTGAATGATC
Source organism: Amblyomma maculatum (assembly GCF_055883805.1). Lineage (NCBI taxonomy): Eukaryota > Metazoa > Arthropoda > Arachnida > Ixodida > Ixodidae > Amblyomma > Amblyomma maculatum. The sequence goes on along the minus strand of NC_139350.1, from coordinate 93,894,072 downwards.
TAAAAGCACGGCAGGATGCCCCTGTATCAACCAGTCCCGCATCTTCTGTAACACGGAACAAAAGTTCCCCACTCCTGTCACTGCGTGCGTCTAGACTAGAACGATCTATGGGGTTGCAAACACAGTTGAAGTCACCCATTAGCACAAGATGTCGGTCACAGTCAAGTAAGCTGGCTATGTGTTCAAAAAACTTATGCGCTGTGTCACAGTATTAAAAGCATAAACATTAATTATCCGCCATGGCTTCCTAAAGAGTAGAAGATCGCAACATATCAACCGACCCTCGGCGTCGATATTATAACTTAGGCCAGTACAAGGCAGCGTCTTTCGCAGAAACAGAAAACAACCTGCCGACAAGCCCACAGCATGCGCAACAATGACATTAAAATCTGCCAAAAAGGGCTGTAACGCCCTCTCGGTTTCCTCCTCTCTCTCTATCTTCGTCTCTTGGACTGCCACAATATCTAGACGCTTGCTGTGCAAAAGTCGGCGAAGTTGCATCTGTCTCTGGCGAGACCTAAGACCCCGTACATTGAGAGTTGCAAGCACTATCTCTTCAGAGACCGCCCTGGTGACAGCACATAGTTTTGTCTACAATTCTATTTGCCTCTCGGAAGACGGCGAAGCCGCCTCCGAACCACCGCCAGGCCTCCTCGACCGCGAACGCCGGCACTTCCCTTTGTGCTTCGACGCTCGACCGCGACGACGATGCTTGTTGCCAGCTTGATCGTCCTCCTCACTGGACTCGGAGGCACATGATGCACGGCGTTTCAAGACCGGCTCGTCGGCAGCCGCGAGCCCGTCAGCCACAGGAACTTGGCTCTGGTCTGGACATTGTTGCACAGCAACGGCCACAGGGGTCACAATATCCGCGGTGACATCCGCTGGGTGTTCGGGAACGATTGGTGGATCGTCTGCGGTTGGCTCCTTGTCCGAAGCTTGACACGACATCTTGTCCAAGGCCTGAGACGCTTTGTTCTCATTACCCTCGGACGCATGAGCAGTATTTTGTTCCTCAGTATTCTGTGGAGTAGCACTTGAGGACTCGGCCACAACGCCGACAGGAAGGTCGCCAGACGCATCAATTATCTCAGACGCGTCCATGATGTGCTCCCGTAATGCTTCGTCAGGAGGCCGTACTCGGTGCCGAAGCTTGTCCGCGTATGTAACCACACACTGCTCTGCTGTGTGGCCGAAACGCCGGCAATCTTCGCAACGCGGCGTACGGCAGTGCCGACGAATGTGTCCTACACGGTTGCAGCGGAGACAGAGAGGTGGTCGGCCAGGTATCAAAACGAGGCTCTGCACTCCACACACAGTTAGCTGATGTGGAACGTCACCAACGCTAACCCCTTCGGCAAGAGTCAAAGTCACATCTCGGCTGAGCGTCTTCATCTGTTCCATATCGGCAACTTTCCAGGTTTCCCTCGAAATCGAGGTGACTTTGCCATAAGCTTGTAGAGCTTCACAAATAAAGGAGTCATCCAAGCGTTCAGGCAGCCAGAGAAGTTTCGCCTTTATCTCCTTCGGTTCTGGATCCACAACAACACAGCGACGGTTCTTAACTAATAGATCTCCACATGAGACTAGTTTTGCTTTAGAGTGCGCCGATTTACATGTAACCATCCAGACATGCGACATTTGAAATTGTCCGATAGAGCTTATTTCTTCCAAATCCACCACGTTCCGAAGGGCGTCTCTGAAGTCTTGGGCACGGTAGGGGCGACCGGCGAGGTCAGCATGCAGAAAAACAGAATCGACGACAAGCTTACCAGTTGGGAAACGGGGAAGGACAACACGATAATCATTACTGCTGGCATTAACCTGAGCAGTACCTCGGCCTGAGGCCGATTGAACCTTTGTAGCGGAGAGCATCGTGAAACGTTGCCCGCGCCGCTACCGCGCGCACCACCTGAGGCGCACCACCTGCGCGCACAACTCCAGCCACGAGTTCGATGCTTGAAAGCGGTACAAAAGCGCTTCTAGTGAATGCGGTGTTGCCTTAGAAACATGCCGTAGAACGTTATACTACAGTGTATATCGGTAATTATGAGCATGTTAGTTACAGAAGTCGCAGTTACACGAGTAGCGAAGTACGTTTCCGCTACATTTCTTCTGCGCTCTGCGCGCATGCAGAGCCATCTTGCGGCAAACACAGAAGAACCCCTCCTCGCAATGTGCGGCGCTGCCCCGACACGTGGCGCGCCACTCGCCCCTGACGTTTCGCCGTGCACCCTCACAGGTTGTAGAATCAAGCGTCTTTCCTTTCTTTAGATCACTATCTTCGCTCACCCGCTTCTCCCCTTCGGGCCGCGCGGGTACCGGTGCGAGGATGCCCCAATACCTTTGCGTTTAGTAAGTTTTCTCGACGAGGTGCAATAACGCTATCGCGTTCCACTCTTGAAGGCGAAGCTTAAGCGTCCTCCAAATTTTTTTCATCCGCGGAATGGGTGCTTCATCGGCCCCGGTTCAACGTTCATCGTTGCGTGCTGCGTACAGAGTGGGTTATCTGTAACAAACAGTCAGTATTTCATTCTGCTGGTTGTGGTAGAGCTTTACAGCAAGGCGAAGACTGTCTGTGCTCGATGAGAAACTGAGTGCCGGTGCATGTGCACATTTCCGGACGATGGGACAATGCTGCGTCACAGCTCGGCGGCTCGGCTCGGCCTCCCAGGCACGTCGCAAAAGTGGTGGCTTGTTTTACGGATACACGTCTGCATGAGCGGCGTATCGTTGCATGTTTTAATTGAGCGGTGAAGGTGAGATTTTATTGCCCCCAAGACGCGTGTCGCATTGCCCAAAGCCTTCCGTTCCGCTCCCTTTGCTGCATGTTTTGCTTACTGCGTCGTATTACCGCACCAACGTTCGCTGAACGTGCTTTAGCTGTTATTACAGTGATGTTCCTATTGTCAATGGGATCTTTCTCATGAACATGTTAAATGCTTAAGTTGTAAATTTGTAACCTCTCATTGACTCCTTTCAGTGGCAAATGAAGTGCGAGTAAAATATGGGAATCATGAACAGGGCGAGATTTATTAGAGCGAAGCTATATCGTAGATATTTTCACTTTTCAGACGCATTAACTTCTAAATACTAGCAATCCCAATTTGAATTGCTTACCTAAGCTCTTACAGGTTGGCGTTCTAGCGCTACCCAGAAAACCATATTATATTCAATGGATATTCAATGAACATCCATAAATAGATATCCGATGTCCATATGATGTTTACAGAAGTTGATATTATGTTGACATAACATCCATGGAATGTCCATTTTGACACTTGTGGACGCCCATATAATGCCCACAGCATGTCCACACACAATATTGATGAGACATTAAATGATATTGTGTGGATATTAACCAATATATTTTTTGGTGCTGCGAGTTGTGCATTAGGAGTACCCTACTTTATAATAAGCGAGTAATTGCTCAATAATGTCCACCCAAGCACCATATGGCTCCACCTGGGTGGATATTATTGAGCAATTACTGGCTTATTATAAAGTAGGGTGAGTGGGCGTTACTGTGCAGCTACTACCATCCTGCAAATATACTTCTCTTCGGGGGAAATGCCCTAAATACATTTAGAGTGCACTAAGTAATTGATTCCATACTTTGCAGCAACAGCTGAAAATCACCAAGAAAAATTGTTGTTGTACAGTCATGTTTATTTGGTCATTTATGTTTTATTTTGCCTCTGTGATATCAAGTCCGGGGTGCACATTGATGAATGCAAATATACAAATGCACATATATAAATACATGACAATAGTAACGGCAGCACATTTATCACAAACATGAAAAAAGTAGAATGGTGGGTATGTTGCAAATGAAGCATGTTCATTGATGCAATCTGAGCTTGGTAAAATGAACTCAGCAGCAGTCGCAATGCACTGGCAGTATATCCTAAACAAGCACACTTGTGGAGACAGCACTCTATTCTTCACAAAATATTTTGAAAATCCATGGCAAAAACTCATATTGTAAGCACACTGCAAGAAGTGGTAAAGACAGCCCTTTTAATATAAACAGGAAAAAAAAAAGTGAAATGGTGGGTATGCTGGAAGGAAACTGTTCATTAGTGTAATTACACCAACAATATACACATACATACAACGTAAACATATGCTGGGCCTTGCAAACAGTGGAAAGGATTTTGTTGCAATCTTCCAGTGTTCACGGGGCAACATTCAGCTTAAATTAAAAAGCAACATGTGTAAGAAAAAACATACAAGACCACCAGGGTGTCACTAAGTATGACAACTTAAATGAAAGGAAATTTCAAGGAATGAACACAGGAAAATTTTAGATAATGTTAAAAAATGATTAAACTCAGAAAACTGCAGCTGACTCCCAAACAAGAGCAAAAACATAGCAAATTTAAAGATAAGAACTTTAATAGCTATCAAAACCCAAGCCCTTGAATGCCTGCTATATATTCGAGAGTAGCAATGAATGATGGGCTCTTGGTAGTCTTTCACCATCACAAGACAAGGCCGGAACTGCCTTCTAGAGCTGCGCTAGGAAGCTGTCCACTTTACTAATAAGAGGTAATGTATATGGTAGGCGGCAGGACTGCCCTGCAAAGTGTTTTATTCAAGTTCAGGCTTTTCTAGACACCCAAAATCGCATCTGATTGCCTCTAGCTTGGCTGCCATCCCTATAATGAACAACAAGTCCCACACGCATGCTTCTTTCTAGAGGCAAAGAAGCGGCACTGTGTATTTTGCCCACATTGACGGTTCAATCATCCCAGCTCGAACTAAACATCGTGTATTTTTAGCAATGTATGCCCTCAACCGAAACGATAATCGACTGGTAAAGTCACCGCCACTAAAATTGCACAATACCAGAAACGAACCCTAACACTTTGTTTGCCAAACAGTAACATCAACACTCACCATTTTAGCTGTTCTCCCGCACAGTCGTCTGGTGCTTGGCCGAATTTGGGCGCGGGACTACGTGAAGCACACAACAAAAAGGCCGCCGTTGTGAGAACAACACAAACACGCGAAAGAAAAAAAAAAGAAACAAGCGAACGAACCACCACAACAACGCAGCAAACTGAGGCGGCTGCCACAGCAATGCTGGCGGTGGCGCTAGCGGCGCGGCCGGTGGCGATGACCGTGGCTACTAAGCTGCCAGCTCTGTTGTTGGTTCTCGTTTCGGAACTCTGGCGTTTGTGACTGCGCTCGTTTCGGAACACTAGCGTTTGGGACTGTGAACACAACGTGAGGAGTCTCTACAAAGTTTGGCTTTCCGCACGTGTTGGCAGCCATGAAAAAAAAAAAAAAAAAAAAGAAATGCGCCAGTCGATAGCCTAAATAATTCCTTCAGAAAAAAAAAGGACCAAACATTGAGTAAACATCTCTCCGACCTTGTCTCTCCCCTGTATGAGACGACACATGCGCAATATGTTTGTGCTATAACTTCAAGTTAAATATACATCCACTCAAAGCTTTTAAGCACTTTTCCTAGATTTCTATACACTGAAAGAACATCCACGAAATAATATCTTTAGAATATCCACTAAATGATTATTTTCATCGAATAATCCTCTCAATATCCACACAATATCGACAAGTGACATTGGACATTAGGGCTATTTGTGGACATCCTCTGAATATTCATGGTTATCTGGGTATCGTTAGTTATTCCGTTTGTTTTTGTTGTTCTTTGACGCTGATATGTACCGTCTTTGCCAAAAGTAACCAGGCTGCTCCGAAGGCTGCCGGAGCAAGCGCGCGGCCGTGTGGCGGCGTTGCGCTCTCTGTGGCTTATCGGTGCTCGTCAGCTCCGAGGGTACAACAGCTGACGCATAGAGAAAGAGATTGCTGACGCAACTTCGCACCCTCACTCTCGCCCGTTGGATGATAAAAACTAGGCGCGTATGATGTGCGGGCTGCGGTTTCACGCGTGGGAAGCCTGGTTGTGCCCAGCGAGGGCGCTCAGTACAGCGACGGGGCTATTTGCTCTTCTCGGCAACTGCACTGAAGCAGATATAAGTCGCGTTTCTCGCTATATAGTTATGCGTGCTTGTCTTTTGTAATCCGCAGTTGAAACGCACCAGCACGATTGCGCTTTCCTGCGTGTTTGAGGCGCCTGCACATTAAAGAATGATAACGCACCTCGAAATTTCAATATGCTTTCTCCGAAGTGTCTTGCGTCCTGCCACTTTACGGGCCGTAACTCCAGTACAAAGATATGAGAAAGCTTGTGAAACTTCTGAAGCCGTCTTATATCTCTTTTAGGCATGAAAAATTGTGTTAGCCCTTTAATGAGACTGTGATGATTGATTCTAACAAATTCTTACATTTGCTTGTGGGTAAGCTTTCGTTTATGTAACTAATTATAATGAAACCCTCCTCACGCTTAGCTATTAAATGCACATGATTACTTTCTCGTTCGTGGAACCCTTATTTCAGGACAACGCTGTCTGACAAACATAGCACATATTCGTCTTAGAAACGAACATCTAGAGCTCATAGTGTCTACTATCACCTGCTTTTCCGCAGTTGCCGAGAAGAGCGATAGCCCCGTCGCAATAGTGAGCGCCTTCGCTGGGCGCAACCAGGCTTCCCACTGAAACCGCAGCCAGCACATCATACGCGCCTAGTTTTTATCATCCAACGGGCGAGAGTGAGGGTGCGAAGTTACGTCAGCTGTTGTACCCTCGGAGCTGACGAGCACCGATAAGCCACAGCGAGCGCAACGCCGCCACACGGCCGTGCGCTTGCTCCGGCAGCCTTCGGAGCAGCCTGGTTACTTTTGGCAAAGACGGTACTTTGTTAGCAAGATCTTTTACCCTTTTATAATCTCACCGCGTCTCGTTTGGAGACCTACGCTCAGGTGATTTTGTTATCACGAGGAGTTCATGAAGACCGTGACGAATGAGCGGTGGTCTATGTAAGTAATCGTGAATTAATAAAGCCTGGCTTTCTATGCAGCAGAGCTTCACTCATTTATGCCCTTAGTGAAATGCCTCAAGCCATGTGATTCTATCCATGTGCTTGCCGAATTCACTTGAAGGCCCTTGTTCACAAACGTGCCCGAAGAAATAAGCCCCAGAATTCGTTTACATGACGCGCGACGAAAGACTATACTCCGTTTCATACATCAGGTGCAACGCAGCGAAAGCTACGCAAGTAGTCCGCAAGAAAAAAAAAACAGGAGGCGTATCCCTACGCGCTCGTTCTGTAGGCGAATGGCTCCTGCCGAAACGGGCTCTATTCCGAGCATACACGTTTGCAATACCATGCTTCGCATGCTTAGACATATTCACAGAGCAGATCTTATAGAAAAAATGCGCACCAAAGAACCATTTTCTCAAAAAGAGATGCGCAGCGCGGAGGACACAGCCAGCGCCATCTGGTGGCACAGCTGGCAAGGTTGCGGGGCAACAAAACGCGGCACGAACAAAAACGACATAAAAAAACATACAAATTAGCCGAATCCGACCTTTTCTCCCTAAAAAAGTGCTTTTTATGAAGTTGATGGTAAATGTAAAATTTATTAAGCTTGCAGACAAAGCAACTAATATTTTCTGTCGTCAAGAGCAGGCAATATTTTTTATCGCGGATGCGGAGAGCGCAAACAAGAGCTGTAGCTTTGGTAGTGTTGCACTTGATGTATGAAACGGAGTTAAGGGCTAACGACGACGGAGGCAGAACGATGCTATGATAAGGTGGTTAAAGATGCCGTAACATTTCAGTTAACGTAAAACTTGACAGTAGAAATCCATGTCAAGTAAAGTTGGCTGAACAGTTACGGTGTCCATTTTTCTGCCTTATCCGAGCATCGTTCTGCCTCCGTCGTTGTTGGCCTTGTTTTTCGTTCATAAGTAAAAAGACAATCAAATTCCCCGCCAAAAGTACGTCACTGTGACGTCACAAGCAACGTCACGTGTTTGTTGTGCCTCACAGTTCGCAGGGAGCGCCGGGAAACTAAAGCCTCGCTCAGAGTCGACACGCAGGCTTCTATAGGAGTTACGCTACCATTTGTTCTACCATGGTTAGTCTTCAGAATGCATTTCCTATACAAGGCGTTTGATGTCGGATTTGAGGTAGGATAGAGAGACCACAATTGTATACAGCTGCCAGCCAACTGGCTCACCCCAGGCAATTTTTTTATTTTGAAGTTAAGTAATTAGTATTTATTTTTCTAATTCACTAACTATTGCCTTTAGACAATAGCTGGGTTTGCAGAATTTGAGAGCACCTTCTAAAATCTCCATTCCATTTATTCCCGATAAAGAAAGTCTCATCGTTTTTCCAAGCTCTAAAGAAAGCCCGCGAAATACAAAAATTATCAGCCTGTATAGCGCTGAGACTGGGCTGTTGAGTCACGGCCGCAGCTAATTTCTGTCACTCAAACCATGCACGGTTGAGAGCACCACAATATCGTGGCGCATAAATGCGTCAGTCACGTGATTTTGTTTTTTTCGCGGGCTTTCTATAGAGGTGGGAAAAACGATGCACGTGAGGTTTTCTTTATCGGGAATAAATGAAATGGGAGTTTCAGAAGGCCCTCCCCAACTTTGCGAGTCACATTTATTTGAAAGCAATATCTAGTAAATTAGAATTGCAACATGAAAAATAGCATGTACCGTTTTTTTTTATCGATATTTATTGTCATAGGGCATCAGTAGGGTATGATATGAAGGATGAATAAATGATTAAATAAATATGCCAGCTATAGTGATCCAAGGATATACCATGACTACGCGGAATTTAATTTAATTTCAGCTGTCTGCTTTATTGAGCCTGTGGTAGTATTCGAGATCACGCAATCAGTCGAAGCTTTCTTCCCCGAAGTCTTCCTTTTGTTTAGACCTGGTGCGCCAGATGGCTGTCAGCAAGTGGTTTCTCTGGCCTATCTCAAATGGTTTATTTTTAACCCTTGGCTGAAGTCAGCTTGGACACGCGGTATAAAATATGTCGGCTATCGTTTGGTGCCACAGGCTTAATAGCAAGAATCTTCACTGAGCACAATTAACTCTGCAGCATCAATAATGCCCACATCCAGCCTTGGCTTCACGGGTTTAACGGTAATATATGCCGGACAACCCGGCAAGAGTGCATAGGCACCGCATCAGGTGCCAGTGATGGCTTTTCACGCTGTATATCCTCACTTCTGCCGTTGATCATATATGTGCGTAGTCACGCAGCAGGATGAGATGCGGCTCGAAATGATGCTCACACACTGCCGATGTTTCTGGGAGAGGCTTCTCGTGCTTTCACAAGCTTCGTTTCCACAATTTGTTTTTTCAGAAACTACTCATGTGACTATCACCGCAGAGTCCCCACCCACCCCCCCACCCCCACCCATATCTCTCCCACCAAGGCCTGCCCTACGGCCAAAACGCAGAGAAAATATGAGGAATGGGTACAAAACATTTACTTTGATGTGATGGAATTGAAACGTGTACAATACATTGCGGGGGGACACCTCTGTACCTCCTCCCCATTTCGCGCACGCCTATGCATGGCTATCGTACTGAAAGAGATCTATATAATAATAGAGTTGAGCAGTGAGATGGGCGTTAACCCTCTAAGGTATGAGGAGTGAAATTTAACTTATGTTTCGAGTTTGCTTTGAGTGCCTGCAGACAGGCAAGGGGGAAATTACATTCTAGTTTTTTTTGCAGGGTAGATGTGTAGGCCAGTTGGTGAGACATAAAAAAAAATAAAACCGCAGCAGACACAGTACGGAGGCTAGAGACAACACAGGGCGGTACTGGCAACTGAAACGTTTATTGAAAAAACAGGGGCTTTTAAAGACAGATGGCACATGTGACCTTACAATCAGGTAAAGTGGGCTGAAACATGAAAACCAAACAAGACCTGCGGCGAACCTTAAAAGACAACAATCAGCACGTGGAAGTTGATAAAAGGATGATAACAAGCATAATCTGTAAAAGAGGAAATCATTACAAAATAATCTGAACAATCTACAACAGCACATGAATGAAAAGACAAACATCTCCGCACTAGATGAGCATGACACGAATCCAAAACAAGAGGCTCAAAATAATTTTTAACGACCGACAACCAGGGGAGAAAGTGGAGGCATACAAACAAAACAGTATAACAACCACCCAAGAAGTCACATGACAAGGAAATATACTTCTTTTTGGAGGAGAGCGACTGAAGGGGAGCTAACGCATTCATCTGGATGCGAACGCTGGATGGCAACCGCCTCTACAATCTCTCTTTCAAGTTGTCCCTTCCTTCTTCCTATAATCTCAGTCTGGCTGAGCTGTGGGCGACAGCCCCGACAACTACGGCAGTGAATCGGCAAATTCGAGCCCCCTGCCTCCCCCAAGGAACGCGCGTGTTCTCGTAAACGTTGCTTGCTTGTCTCATATATGATTTCTGTAAAACATTGTAATTTCATTCAACTTGTATAGAAGTCGGCTCCCCTATAACTTCTGGACACAAAACATTGAAATTGAATCTCCATTATTATTTTTTTCAGCTATGTGAGTTCAAACCATTTGGGCTCAATAGGTATGCCATTTGAGTTCAATTCGTGAACCATTTGGTCTTCATAGGTGACCAATTATTTCCAATGGGGAGAACCAATTGATATCAAATGGTCAGGCCCAATGGGTGGCGAAAACACAATTGGTTTTTGACAAATTCATTTCAGTTGGGAAATTCCCAATTGGACCCATTGACTTTTTTTGACTGGGGACCTATTTTATGCTTACATTGTGAACAGCTGCACACTAAAATACATACGGTTTCGATCTCTGCTGCTCCGCCCCAGCTAGTCAAGTACCGCTACAGGCGGCAGCAGAATCTCCCGCTATGAGCTTACAAGCTGAGGATGAGCATGCAGCTTTACTTATGGAAATAGAAGACTGTCTGCAACGACTCAGAGACAGCGGCAGTTCTCTCCAAATTTAAGAAGTACCGAGCCAGCTTCACGCATTTGAAAACGTGCTCAGAATAAGCAAAGACTCGAGTGTTTTGAAATTTTGGGAGAAGAAGTTGCGGCGCCCAGAACTGTAATCACTAGCTACAGTAGCGCTCGCTGTGCCATCTACACAAGTGTGCGTCGAGAGAATGTTCTGGAATAAAGCATATCCTTTCTTGTCATCCAACACGAATGACTTCAACAATCCTCGACAATGTCTTCTAATTCCTTCGGTCTTATGTGCTGCCAAATAAAATATTGGCAGCAGTTACTGAGAAAAAATATTTGCGAGCAGCCATGACGTCACGTCAGGCTTGTTGTAAATTATGGGACTAAATATGCCAGTATATCCTCGAAGTGGTTCTAAAAAGAAGGTATATTTCGCGCCTATGCAGGTGACCATGACGCGCAACAATTGAGGTTGTGACCGCATCTCGTCGAGGCCACAGGAGCGAGACAATTAACCAACCCGGTTCTTAGGCATAAACGATAATCACTCAACTCCAATACGTGGCGGAGGGGGCTTTTGTCAGCGCCTTTCGGATCACAAAACATGGTTGCCTTTGCGTTTCACCTCCATAGAAACGCGAAATGCAAAGGCGTCCGTGTGCTGTGCGATGTATAGTCACACGTATGTTATATACATCGTTAGCCCTCGGGTGTGTGTTTGGCTCAACTTGACATGATTTCAAAGTATTTTAGTGGGAGCCGGACGAAACACCGACGTACTAGTGCCCCAAAAATAAAATCGAGCATGGGTATGTGAGAAAGTGCTCTCATTCGTCCTGGCTGCTGATGAGGAGAACACCAAGTGAGTCATCCCACAACAACGATACGAGAACAAACTTGTCCCGCACGTACTCGAGCTATACACATGCGCTTCCGCATGCAAGGCACACCGCGAAACGAAATTTTGTTCGTTCGTGTGCTCCGTTTTATTTTGGGGGCACTAGTGCATATTGTAGTAGAGGTTTCGCTTTGAAGTAAAATTCATGTGAAATTTTGTGTACCTGAAAAGCGCACCAGAAAAAAGTTTTTTTTAACTTTCTTTCAGCGCGTGACCGCTCTAGCTGGTAATGTGTCAATGAAAATAATAATTTTTGTTTACCCCCATCCTGCTCTAATCATCGGTCACCCATTATAAACATTTTGCCCGGGTCTGTATAACCAATTGGAGCCCGTCTCATCTAACAACAGAAACAATAGACGGACTACTACGATTTTTCAGCTTTTATTATATAGAGGAAAAGGAAAGAAAACTGAGAATTAAAAAAAGTGGAGTGAAAAAATAGACCCGAAGATTTGTGTGTGTGTGTGTGTGTGTGTGTGTGTGTGTGTGTGTGTGTGTGTGTGTGTGTGTGTGTGTGTGTGTGTGTGTGTGTGTGTGTGTGTGTGTGTGTGTGTGTGTGTGTGTGTGTGTGTGTGTGTGTGTGTGTGTGTGTGTGTGTGTGTGTGTGTGTGTGTGTGTGTGTGTGTGTGTGTGTGTGTGTGTGTATGTGTGTGTGTGTGTGTGTCAACCCGTTTGAACCGGTTTAGGCATGGTCGGCACGAACTCGGAAGGTATGAACCCGAACCCGAAGCGAACCCGAAATAATTTCGACACTGGCCAGGGCATATTTGCAACAGTATTCTTCAATGTAAATACCCTTCGAGTGCACAATGAGATAATAACAAACACTGTGTACAAAACTTAGAAAACAAAAATGCAACTAGAATCAATGTGAGCGTTAGATACACAAGTATTTTTTTTTTTTTTACTTCTAGAAAAGGTTTAGCTGTTTCACCCTTTCTAGCTGTTAGCTAGGGACTTCAGCGCCAACCACTCGGTTACGGAGGTGGTACCTAGCAGCTGGGAGAGAGGGAGCGGGAACCGGGTCAGCTGGCCATGCAATGTTATCTGCGTTTCGGCCAATTGCAGTGCCTCCTCCTCGAAGAAGGCGCCACCGTTCTGCGACTGCAGAAAGGTTTCCAGTTCACCACAGGGGTTAAAGTTTTCGTGCTGGCTGCTCTTGCCCCCGCGCTGTAATTCGGGGTTGTTAACAATGACAGGGACTATGCACTGGTCGTTCTCCCCCTTTTGTTCCCGTGAGGCAACCGTGTTGGCAAGAGACGAGTAGGCTGCTGCTTGCTTTAGTCGGTTCGCGTGAACCACAGCCGTCGATGCCTCTGCGATCTCCCGAATCCTGAAATTGACTGCAGAGAGCTGATCTACTATGAGGTATGGTCCTTTCCATTTAGGGGTCAACGGTGAGTCCTGCCTTTAACTGCACGCACTCTAGGTATACGCGGTCTCTCACCCTCCGGGGAACCGCCCTAGCCCTGGTGTCGTACTGCCTTTTCCTCCTGTAGGCTGCTTCCCGTAATGCTTCCGCGATCAAGTCATGGGCCACCTGCAATCTAGATGTCAGTTCTGCTCAATAATCCTCCAGCGACACGTATGACATCCGTCGCTCTCCGTCAACTACCGCATTTGTCGTGTCTGGGTCGCGGCCAAATAAAAGGCAGAAAGGCGAGTCACCGGAGCTCTCATGTACCACCGTGTTATACGCAAAAATAGCAAACGGTATCCATAAATCCCAATCACGTTGATCTCGCGAAACGTAGCGAGATAACAGTTGGCTTTGGTTAAGCCTCTCTACAGTGCCGTTACAAGGCGGGTGGTAAGGGGTTGTCTGCCTTTTGTCATTCCCAAAAAGCCGAGAGGCATACTTTCATCAATCTAGAGAGAAAGTTTGACCCTTGATCCGTTAACAACTGTCTTGGAACGCCGTGCCGCAAAACATGTCTTTTCTACAAAGGCGCGCGCCACGGTTTCTGCTTTTTAGTCAGGCAGTGCCGTTATTTCAGCGTATTTCGTCAAGTGATCCACACACACACCAGTACAGATTTTTTCCTGTCGTCATTTGGAAGTGGGCCCATGATATCCATTCCCACCCTTTCAAAAGGCGTCGAGACCTCCTCAAATTCCTGAAGGGGAGCTGGCCTGCGGTTTTTGGGGGTCTTTCTACACAAGATTGGCAGTTAGCGCAGTAGTCTCCAACGTCAGAACGCATGATTTGCCAAAAGTTGAAGCGCTCCAACCTTCTCCGGGTCTACTACTCCACAGTGGTCCGCGTACGGAGCATCATGAAAAACCCTCATTAAGCGGGGTACATGTGACCTTGACACCAATACTCTTTCCCATACCTGGCCAGCCTTTCTTCATGACCAAGTAGGCCATGTGCGCTTTCGAAGTGTCCCTTGGTTGCCTACCAAATATTAAAGAGCACTGAAAAATCTGCATTGGAGTAATGCGAAAGCACGGATGATGCTATTGGTTGCTTCTGGTTGCTTCTAGTTGCTTAATTCACTTCTTGTTTGCCCATTTTAGTCTTTGGTACTTTCAAATTGCACGCCAATGCCTTCCTATGCCATTTTTTTCGTCTCTACTTCCGGTTGCGTGACGTCACATCCCTGAAGTCAAATAAATTCACCTGTTTACCCATTTTTGTCTTCGGTACTTTCAAATTGCGCGCCATTGACTGCCTTATAAACTACTTTAGTCTGGTACTTTCAAATTGCGCCTTAATTCCTTCCTATGACCTTTTTATTCGATTTCAGGTTGCGTGACGTCGCGTCCTTGAAGTCACCTAAATTGACTGATTTAATTAACTATTTTAGTATTTGATACATCCAAATGTGGCGCCAAGCCATTGATATTCAGACCAATTTCGCCTTTACTTTTACATTTTTGCTTCTATTTATTTACATTAACTTATTGGCCTAATTAATTTTTCGGACACATTACGTCACCATCTATCGGTTGACACCACTCATTAACTTCTACCACTTCTCAATTACTCACAACTGCTGCGGACACGATTTTGCGTGTTTTGCCTCTAATTAACTACCTAATAATGTTATTGACCTAATTATTTTTTCGGGGACAACAAACGTCACCCTCTATCGATTGACACCACTCATTAACCTCTACCTCTTCTCAATTACTTACAACTGCTGCGGACTTTTACATTTTTTGCCTGTAAATTACCTATTTAACTTATTGACCTAATTATTTTTCCAAACATAACATTACGTCACCCTATATCGATTGACACCACTCATTAACTTCTACCACTTCTTAATTACTCACAACTGCTGCGGACACGATTTTACGTGTTTTGCCTCTAATTGATTACCTAATAACCTTTTAAACGTAATTATTTTTCGGACACAACATTACGTCACCCTCTATCGATTGACACCACTCATTAAAATCCACGAGTTCTCAATTACAACTGCTGCGGACATGATTCTGCGGACGCGGTCTGCGGACAGAAACCTGTGAGAATAGCGAAGTAATGCTTTTGCATTAATAAATATTGTCACGGTACTGGGTGGTTCCCTCCCCCCCCCCCCCTGAGGTAGCACTAAAAAATTTGTCCAGTCCTTTGCAATTTCTCTGTTCAGTGCGGAGATCTTCCATGTCTATGGCCGGACAAAGCTCATTGAAGGTGCGAACCAAATTTCTACTTAACGTGTCCGCGTTAGTATGCACCTAGCCTGGTTTGTGTTCTATCTCAAATTCGTATTCTTGAAGCTGCAGGTTCCACCGCGCTTGGCGCGAGCTTGGGTCTTTGACATTTAGCACCCCCCCCCCCCCCCTTCCCGCTTCCTTCATGACGGCGACCGTGCATGTTCTCCGACTGCAGCGGACGATCCTGCCACCATCGGTCGCTGCGCGTGACAACCCCCCCACCTCCTCCTGCTTGGCGGCGACGGCGTTCTCCTGTTGCCGAAGTGGCCTAAGCACCGGCTCGCTATCAGCGGATCACGATGCGTGCATCCCACCCGACAAGCAAAGCCACGTTGTCTTGACTCGCTAGCGGCGTCAGCGGCGTCACTCAGTCGCTGCTATCACTTCGCCGCGCAACGTTCCTATGGTTTAACAGGAGCTGTTGGCGGGCTAGTTGGTGAATGTCTACTGTAGTCATGGTGAAATTGTTACTCTCGGCCACTCACGCGTTCATAGCTCAATCGCTTTCCACCCCTCCGCCATCAGAATTCATGAAGGACATGGCTCAGCACGTATGACTAAACACCTTAAAACAAGGTTAACTAAAAATAACTGATAAGAACCTTAGCAAACGCAGTCAGTCAATCGCAGCAAGGCAGAGTCAAGTACTCGAGGCAAAAGCAGTCAAAGGAAACAGAGTCAGGTATGTGAAGCAAAGGCAGTCAATCGCTCGTAGCAAAAGCAGAGTCATGTATGCGAAGCAAAAGAAGTCAAAAACGAACAAACAAACAAACAAAAACTTTAACAAGAACGAGCAGGGCAAAATTTAACGAACAACCTGTATCAATAACAGTCAGTCACTCGTAGCGCTCGTCAGTCACTCGTAGCGCTCGTCCCGTGCTACGTGTCCCTCTTACTTTTGTGTCGTGTTTGTTGCGCAATTTCACCATGACTACAGTAGACGTTCCTATTGGCCCACGCGCTGCCTCCCGTAACCTCCCGATAACTTAAGTGCTCTCTTCATTTCTCCGACCACAAAGTTTCCTTCATGACAGTCAAGAACTCTTAGTGGAGTGTTTCTTGAAGGAATATAAAAAAAAAGTTGTCTAATTGTACATACATGTCTTGCTCGAAATCTTTGCCTCAATCTATCAAATCGGGGAAACAGCTGATGAGCTGCGCTCAAATTGCGCATTATGAAGTAACGTAATCGTCGGCAAATTTTTTTCTTTTAGCTCCTCGAACGCCGTCTGTGTCCCGTCCGACCATATGAACTCGGTGTTTGTTGCAGTTAATGCAGTCAATGGCTTCGCGATTCGGGCAAAGTCTTGAACATGCCTGTAATATCCGACTTAGCCAAGAAACTAGCGCACATCTCGAACTCCGGTTGGCCTCGGAAAGTTAAGAACGCTACTTAGTTTACCTGGTTCGGGTTTTATTCCGTCCGCAGTTTTGTGCACGCGCACGAACCATGACAGATGTGTCCGCAATATATCGGTGGTGTTCTGGTATGTAGTGAGCGATATATAATTAGAGATAGACAATAATAGTCAGTGATGAGAAAGAGAGAGATAGCGTCTCTACTCTCTCTCCAGAGAGGAGAGCTCTCTCTCTCTTTTTCACAGAGACAGAGAAAGAGAGTATGAAGAAGAGGGTCTCTCCAGACTCTAGAGAGACCCTTTCTCCCTCTATCCGTCTTTATCGCTTGCCCTTCCTTCCGTCTCGAGAGAGAGAAAGAGGAGAAACATTCTCTAGAAAGACTATCTCACACAAGTCTTCCTCTCTCTCTCTCTCTCTCTCTCTCTCTCTCTCTCTCTCTCGAGGAATCAGGGGCGTTTCAAGGATCGCAGCAGGGCGGCCAAAATGCTTTCGCCTTGCTGCGCATAATTTATAGGGTATTATTAGTTTTAAAAAAGCTGCATGTGTACAGGCTGGCTTACAAATTTTCCCAGCGCCTGTTAAGATATGGCTTCTTCCGTGATGAGGTTTGTGTGAGGTGGACAGCATTTTCTGTTCTGTCTTGGGGTTTCTAGCAAATTTCTAGACGGTCGTTGTAGTTTGTGGGATGGGAGGAATGCGGCCAGCTCGGTCGGTTAGTGCTGAAGCTAAACTGTTGGCTGCCTTATTTCCACCTAGGCCGTTGTTTCCAGGTGTAAATATGATTATGTTTTGGGGAAAGCGGGGAAGAGGCCCGTTCTAACGAGCAGGGCTGCCGCCAATTTTGGGATTTTGATTTCGACATGCTGCGTTGTCAGATATAATGGTCAGGGATCAGCCGACATGCTCTTCCATGGGCGAGGGCGATAGCTACTGGTTTTTTCCGTACAGCGTCACAGCCTAGTAGGGATGCACAGGCATGGCCGGGCTCGAGCGGCAGAGGCGCGCTTTTTACGGACTGCGCAGAGGGGGTGTTTCCTTTGTGCCGATGCTGCGAAACCGGCGTTGTGACCCGGCCTGCCCTATGGGGGCAGGGTCACGCGCTCGCGTGCGAAGCGCGGTTGCTCTGCGATGGTGCTTTTGGTGCACAGAAAAAGTGTGTGGCCGCAAGCCTCCACCACATGCTTTATGCATTCACTTGTTTGTGATATTCGTGTTTTTTATTCTCACCAACGAGATGTCGTAAACTTAATTTAGCCACACTACAGGTACTCCTTTTATGAGGAGTAAATAACCATCTTTTGGAGAGCGCGCTATGTTTCGAGCCATTTACTCCTTTTTGTGTGGTTTTGAGTTTACATGGTGGTATGTCATATTTTCATATTTACTCATTTATGCCGATCTTGTCTATTTCATGTCCTTTGAGAGCATGAAAGAAATGGAAAAAGAGTTCCCCAGCGGGCAGTCGCCTCTCGCTGGCTGCCTGCGTTCGGCTGTCTGCTTCAGCATACATAATTCATTTCGAAGCTTCCGGATCAGTACTTTTGGAGGTCATAACCCGGTGATGACAAAGGTTACTCGAGGGACGACGTTGTCCCGGGCGAGCGCACGCGCTGTCCCTGAAAAGAAATTTAAGTGCGACAGCGCAGTCTCCCTACTGATTCTGCCGCACTACTACTGTCATGCATGCAGGGTGCCGATCCGGAACCGAACCGAAAATTTCGCCCTCCGAAAATAACTCGAATTTTTCCTCCATCTCGGAATTCAACCCGAACAAATTGGAGTAACCGTTCCGAACCGGTTCGCCGTGCGGTTCCGAACTTCCTGCCCACTTTTGATGGCAATCATTTTTTTTTCTTTTATCGCCGCTTGTAAAGCGCTCTTCTCGCTTATTTCCAAAGTGCCACTGCAAACCGCAAACATCACAGCCATATTGAAAATCATCCCTTGCAAAAAGATGACAAGAACAGAGGAAATATATTGTCGCATGCATAGCACCAATCTCTAGTGTCGGGCTATCATTTAATCCCCAACACGGGTGGTCGCTGTCAAGCGGACCGCCTCAAAGTGGTTCTAGAAGAAGGTCGCCTGTGCAGCCAACCATGACGAGCAACACGACGGTGGCCGAATCGCGTCGCGGCCACAGCAGCGAGACAATTAATTAATACGGCAAATACGACAATGACTCCAACCCAAATACTTGGCTTCTGTCAGCGCCTTTCGAGAAACAACACACGTGTGCCTTTGCGTTTCATCTCTGTAGAAATGGTGATCTTGAACAGATTTCAAAGCCATTTAGCGGTAGCCAGACGAAACAGTGTTGCACATTTAGTAAAAGAGGTTTCGCTCTAAAATAAAATTATGTGACATTTTGAGTACCTAAAAGCGCAGCTAGAAACTATTGACTTTCGGCGCGTGAGAGTTTCAGCTGCTTATGTGCCAATGAAAATGCTCATTATTTTTCCCATCCTGCTCTATTCGTTTGTCACTCATTATAAACATTTTGCTCAGGTCTGTACAACCAACTGCAGCCTGTCACATACGACGAAAAAAACAATAGTTGAGCTGCTATATGAATTTACAGATTTCATTTTATACTGGAACTTGCAAGAAAACTCAGTATTAAAGAGTGCAGTAAACATATACACTCGAAGCTATTTTTTTTCTTAACCTGATTGAACCGCTTAGGGCAGGTACGAACTGGTTCGAACCTGAGCGGAATGTGTCTCCGGAGCCGAAACCGAACGTGAGCCGAACCCGAAAAAAAAAATCCGGTTCGACACCCTGCCGGCATGGTGCAGCAATATATTAGACGAGGAAGGAGCGGGCAGGAGAATTACGCAATAATGCTCAACTTTCCTGGATGATTTTTATCACCTGCTATTCTCTTAGAGGAGTAAAACCTGGCGGTCACGCAAACTTGAAGTGTCCTTCCTCAACTAAACATTTATCTTTACAGGACTGGTCTTGCGACCTCTCCTTAGTGCCAATTTTGTGATGTCAGAAACAACTGAACATTTTTTGTTCTTCTGTCGCCGATATACATCGCTAAGGAGGGGCTTTTTAGAAATGCCATTACAGAAACTTCGCTTGCACTAGCGGTTGTTCTGTCCCTTGGCGCTTCTCTATGCTGGGACGTGTCGATGGGAATGTATGCTCTGCCGTAAAAAAATTTTTCCAGAATCAAACTGTTTTCCATCATAACTGGTTGTTAATATTTTTTTCCATTATTTTTATATACTTTTTGTTATGCCTAATTATGTATTTCTTATTTATTTATTATATTGTTACTATTATTTTATTATTCTCAGTAATTAATATTTCAGCAGGCATATGCACCACCCTAGCCATCACTGCCAGTGAACCGGATTTTATCAGAGTTCTAATCTCCGATCTGCAGAATGGAATCTCAGAAATTGTAATCATCACCTGGTCATGGCCAATCCCCCTTGTGGGTATGCGCCATTCATGAAGACAGCAATAACAACATCTCTCAGTCAACAGCGTGGTTTTTTGGGCATGTTGGTACATGATTCCAATACACTATAGCACAGCAAAAGACGAGGACACAAGAGCGGTGTTTGTCTCTCGCTCTTGCGCCCTCGTCTTTTGCTGCGCTATAGTGTATTGGTCTCAGTCAACGATCATCTCTCTCTGTTCGCTGTGTGCATCGGCTTGTCGCGCAGTAACATTTGTTTGGAGGTACGGGGTATGTCGTCATCACTCCTCATACTGGCCCAGAGTTGCCTTGCGTTTTCTTGCCCCGTCGGCAGATAAGGTCTAGGAGGCATCGCATGCTGGTCCCCAACCTGCCGCATTCGACGCGACTCTCCGTTCCATCGTCCCGTCCCCCGCTCTGACCACTAGACGACGAAGGAGAGACTGACCCGAGCCTCCACCTACACGACCACAAGACACAACGAGAGACAGTAATATACGTGCGCAAAAAGACGAGACAAAGAGAAGTAGACAACGACGGCGCAGAACTTCTCAACCGTTAACATTCCAGGGTCAAGACAGAACTTTGGTCCGAGGCGTAAAGTCTTCTCATGCTTAGAATTGAAAACGACATCATCCAAGACCAAAAGCTTTCCTTCTGATGCCGGTCTTCTCGTACCTTTTGGGAGGGTTGGACGGACTGCGCTCCAAAGGAATTCCGTCAGCTGATCGGTAGTCGTACACCAATCACGAAACACACGCTGATTACGACGCGTGTTCTCAAACAGGCACTTAGTCCAGCAATACTGTCTCCCATCATCACCGTGTGTATCTGCCGAGCCCGCACTGCGTCTTGGCATTGCCGATACGATACCTGCCCTCCGGATGTGCAAGCACTTTGTGGCTGGTTACGGCCTTCTACGGGGCACTACAGAAGAATTTTCAGAATTCTCAAGAGTGAATGGTGGCGGCAGGCGAGGCTGTTAAGGACTTACTTCGGACTAAGTGCCTGGTTGAGAACACGCGTCGTAATCAGCGTGTGTTTCGTGATTGGCGTACGACTACCGATCAGCTGACGGAATTCCTTTGAAGCGCAGTCCGTCCAACCCTCCCAAAGGTACGAGAAGACCGGCATCAGAAGGAAAGCTTTTGGTCTTGGATGATGTCGTTCTGGATTCTAAGCATGAAAAAACTTTACGCCTCGGACCAAAGTTCTGTCTTGACCCTGGAATGTTAATGGTTGAGAAGTTCTGCGCCGTCGTTGTCCACTTCTCTTCTTTGTCTCGTCTTTTTGCGCACGTATATTACTGTCTCTCGTTGTGTCTTGAGGTCGTGTAGGTGGAGGCTCGGGTCAGTCTCTCCTTCGTCGTCTTGTGGTCAGAGCGGGGGACGGGACGATGGAACGGAGAGTCGCGTCGGATGCGGCAGGTTGGGGACCAGTCATGCGATGCCTCCTAGACCTTATCTGCCGACGGGGCAAGAAAACGCAAGGCACCGAAGCTCTGGGCCAGTATGAGGAGTGATGATGACATGCCCCGCACCTCCAACCAAATGTTACGGCGCGATAAGCCGATGCACACAGCGAACAGAGAGAGATGGTCGATGACGGAGAGATGTTGTAATTGCTGTCTTCATGAATGGCGCATACCCACAAGGGGGATTGGCCATGACCAGGTGATGATTACAATTTCTGAGATTCCATTCTGCAGATCGGAGATTAGAATTTTGATAAAATCCGGCTCACTGGTAGTGATGGCCAGGGTGGTGCATATGCCTGCTGAAATACTAATTACTGAGAATAATAAAATAATAGTAACAATATAATAAATAAATAAGAAATACATAATTAGGAATAACAAAAAGTATATAAAAATAATGGAAAAAATTATAACAAACAGTTATGATGGAAAACAGTTTGTTTCTGGAAAAATGTTTTTACGCCAGAGCATGCATTCCCATCGGCACGTCCCAGCATAGAGAAGCGCCAAGGGACAGAACAACCGCTAGTGCAAGCGAAGTTTCTGTAATGGCATTTTTAAAAAGCCCCTCCTTAGCGATGTATATCGGCGACAGAACAAACAATGTTCAGTTGTTTCTGACTCATCACAAAATTGGCACTAAGGAGAGGTTGCAAGACCAGGCCTGTAAAGATGAACGTTTAGTTGAGGAAGGAAACTTCAAGTTTGCGTGACCGCCAGGTTTTACTCCTCTAAGAGAATAGCAGGTGATAAAAATCATACAGGAAAGTTGAGCATTATTGCGTAATTCTCCTACCCGCTCCTTCCTCGTCTAATATATTGCTGCACCATGCCGGCTGGGTGTCGAACCGGATTTTTTTTTTCGGGTTCGGTTCACGTTCGGTTTCGGCTCCGGAGCTCAGGTTCGAACCAGTTCGTACCTGCCCTAAGCGGTTCAATCAGGTTAAGAAAAAAAAAATAGCTTCGAGTGGATATGTTTACTGCACTTTTTAATACTGAGTTTTCTTGCAAGTTCCAGTATAAAATGAAATCTGTAAATTCATATAGCAGCTCAACTATTGTTTTTTTCGTCGTATGTGGCAGGCTGCAGTTGGTTGTACAGACCTGAGCAAAATGTTTATAATGAGTGACAAACGAATAGAGCAGGATGGGAAAAATAATGAGCATCTTCATTGGCACATAAGCAGCTGAAACTCTCACGCGCCGAAAATCAATAGTTTCTAGCTGCGCTTTTAGGTACTTGTAAGGCCGCAGTGAAAAGCGACTCGCACGTGGAGTCGCGCTGGCGGTCGATCCCCCCACGCGCCGAGGCAAAGGAGCGAGCGCTGTTTTTTTTTCTTTTTTTTTCCTCCTTGTCACCCCTTTTCTTGGGCGCGGGCTCGCGGGGCGCGCGGGAGGCCTGGTCTGTTTCATCCTTTCGCCCCGAGGCGTCGCCAAGAGGCGAACGCAGCCGGGATCAACAGTGGCACGCTTCTGCGAACCAGCTTACGGTTAGCAGAGGGCGACAATAGGCGCGACACTTGCCCCCCCCCCCCCCCCCCCCCCGAAGTAGGCAATCAGCCCAGCGTTCTCCCGCTGTGCCCGGGACATTCCGAACGGCGGCGACTGTAAACTGCTCTGAGACAGTGCTCCCCACCACCTTTTCCTCGAACGGGACGGCTGAGTGACCTCGTCTCGTGATCCCCCCCCCCCCCCCCGCGGCGTTTCTTTCACAAAGGCGCAGCTGCAAGGTCGCGTCGCAAACACGCTGAGGAGTGGAGGCAAAGACAGGCGCCGTGTGAGAGGGTTTGGGGACCAGCGAGTGGAAAGAGTGTGTGTTTTGAATGTTGTATTTTTATTTGAAGTAATAAGGACCTGGGTCCGAGATTATTCCCAACTCAGGGGGGTTGTGGCATGTTTTTCAATAATTTGATTGGCTGCTTCATTTTCGGGGCGGATCACCGAAGGTGACCGCCCTCGGGCCTTTGTTGATGTTTGTCATCAAAAAGCGGTCCTCGGACCATGTTGGTCAGTCAAGATTGAGGCTCCGTGCTTAGCACGTATTTACAGTCCCTAGGCTTTAACCGAGATGCTCGGTAGAAAAGTAAGGGCTTGTAGAGGGACTTCTCTGTGTGAGAGTCTATTTTGTCTTAAGTTGCAGTTGTCTGTGTGACTTGTTACTGTAACTGTTTGCCAATGTAAATAATATTTTTCATCTGTAAATATATATCTCCTCCTGACCATCATCAGATCATCGTCTACTGTTCTCGTCTTCTGCTTCTGTACCTGCCGAACTACGAACATAACATCACTGGCGCAGCACGACAGGGTTCGGCAACCAGCGACCACGAGCATCACCCAGAGCACCTAGGCCCTGGGAACCCACTAGGCAACAAGCGTCCGCACGTCCAGCCAGAAGCAGCAAGGTGATCCAGGCCCCGAACCAGAGGCAGCGTTCTGGGGAAGGACTCCGACGAGGCTGCGGCACCAAGGGACGGAGGCCCCAACTGGCGACACCAGCACGGGTAAGCGGGATTTCTTGCGCTTTATTGAAGTGGCTATGGCTGAAGTGTAAAGTGGCGTATGGGTTTTACACGGAACATGATGGCGAGCGTAGGCGAGAGAGAGACAGGGGGAAATATAACAGATGACAGCGAGCAGTCGGAGCATGCGACAACTCAGCCGGTAGCAGGAGCGCTACGTGAAGTAGCGGAGATGTCAGTATCCGATGCGGTTGCAATTCGCCGCATGGAACTAAATTTTGAGCTTGAAAAATTAAAAATTCTTTCACAGGAACGCCTAGAGTTACAGAAACTTGGGCTAGATCCAGCGGTTGCAATGGCGATAGCGGGAAGCGGGCAGACGTCTGTAAGGTCAGACACTGACGATCAGCGTCGAATGGGGCCCGATCCAGTCTCCCAATGCGCTAAAGTCCTTAAGGGACTGAAGCTGCCGTGTGACCCGGACGTGCCGTTATGGTTCGAGGAAGTCGAGAGAATTTTCACGACGTTCAAGGTGCCAAACGAAAGCCGCGTTCACTTAATCATGCCAGCACTAGCTGAGCGTGTCAGGTACCTTCTCCGTAACCTCGGGGACAATGAGTGTGGCAGCTACGAGTCGGTAAAAACAGCCGTTTTAAAGGAGCTGAAGCTTAACCCCTCAGAATACCTCGAACGCTTTGAGCGCGCGACGAAACGCCGCGATGAAACTTGGGCGCAGTTCACCTCGCGCACTAAGACGTACTTTCAGTACTACCTTCGGTCACGGGACGTAGAAACCAAAGACGACCTGGTATCATTGATCATCGCAGATCGCATAAAGGGTAGCTTGAGCCCTGAGGGCTTAGAGTATGTGCGTCTTCGTGAGGAGGAGAGGTGGCTAAAACCGAATGAAATATCCGACGTTCTCCAAACGTTCGAACAGGCTAAAGGCAAGGGGCGCGCAGCGAAACAAATTGTTGTGTATGCGGAAAAACCGAAGGGACCCCCGCAAGCGGCGAACAATGATAGCAAACGGCCAATTCAGTGTTATGAGTGCCGCGCACCTGGCCACCGAGCCAAGGAATGCCCTTGCGCTTCACAAAACGTGCAGAAGAATGAGAAACGCGCTCGAGCTCAAAAAGTAGCTGTGGCCAACGTAGAGGCATGCGAAACACCGGCGTCAGTAACCTCCCAGACAACCCTAGTAGCAGAGATGAAAACGCCCCAGTCATTCGACGAGGTACGCAAATCGAAGCTACAGCAGGTGGAGATTGAGTGCGCAGGGATACCGACGACAGCTATAATTGATACCGGTAGCGAGATAACCGTCGTTAGGGAAGGCCTCGTGCCAAGTATATGTCGGGAGCCATCCGGCTCAATAAAGCTAGTTTCGGCTTTTGGGGAGACGGTTAACGCGAAACTGGTCACTCTTGCGGTAAGCATCAGGCGACCCACCGCACACATTACAGGGCCCGAGGCAGTAGACATTGTATGCGCGCTTTCGGATAAGCTGGCGGAGGGAGTGGATTGTTTGCTCTCCAGGGAGGTTTGGGAACTGCTTTCGGAGATAGACAGTCGCTACGAGGCAGTTGTTATGAATAAGGCCTGCCCTCTGTCTGAAGCAGTTAACGCGTCTGTCACCATGGCGGAGCAGAGCGCAAAGCTGAGCTCTACATCACACGAGGAGCAAGCGGCGGGGCCTGAGGCAGACAAACTAATGAGTGGTGAGCAGGGTGTGGCGACAGAACAGCCCTCTGAAGTAGATCTGGAAGAAAGCGAGAAGGAAGATGTAATCTCGATTCAGGATGACGCGGACGCAGCCCTAAAACAGCGCCAGGTATTCAGATCCGACCAAGTATCAGACGAAACCTTAAAGAAAGCGTGGGCTGACGCAAAGGCAGGGAAGGCAGGCATGTTTGTTTCAGACGGCTTGTTGTATCACTGGGACTCGATCTCCGGTAGCAAAGTGAAGCAGCTTGTGCTCCCCCTTAGCAGGCGTGAAGAGGTACTCTGCCTTGCGCATGAGTCCCTTTGGGGAGGCCATTTGGGGCCGCGGAAGACAAAGACCAGAATTAAGTACAACTTTTTCTGGCCAGGCTTAGAAGGGGACGTAACGCGACACTGCAGGACATGTCACTGCTGTCAAGTCCGCTCAGACAGGCGAATTAAAAATAGGGTTCCAATCACACCTCTCACCAGACCCGACCATCCGTTTCAGGTCGTAAATGTCGATATAATCGGGCCGCTCGATGTTCCGTCGAGCAGGGGTCATAGGTACGCTCTCTGCCTCGTTGACTTGTGCACGCGGTGGCCGGAGGTAGTCTGTTTGCGATCCCTAACCGCTAGGGCAACATGCGACGCCTTGCTTACGATTTTCAGCCGCACAGGCATACCTGAGGTAGTCTGTTCAGATCAGGGAACGAACTTCACGGCGCAGCTGACGCGTGAGATGCTAGCAAGACTGGGATGCGCACCGCGTTTTTCGACTCCTGAGCACCCGGAGAGCAACGGGACAGTGGAAAGGTGGAACCGCGTTTTGAAGAACATGTTGTTCCATGTTATTGAGAAAGATCCCAAGAACTGGGATAGACTGGTCCCGTTCGTTATCTGGGCGTACAGGGAAGTCCCCCATGGCACTACAGGCGTGGCGCCGTTCCGGCTCTTATTCGGTAGAAACCCTACCGGACCGCTAGCAATTCTGCAGCGAACATGGACAGGCCAGCAACCCCTCCCGAACACACTCAGGGAAGAACCCGCGAAGTATTTGCGACAGCTACGCGAGCAGCTAGAAGTAGCAGCAGAAGTAGCGGGTTTGACGTCGAGCGCACGTCAGGGAAGTTACGCGCAGGCGTATAACAGGCGCGCACGGAGCAAGACGTTTGTCGTCGGAGACCAGGTATTGCTCTTTGACACAGACCCTGGCAGTAAATGGCCCCCAAATGGCTCGGTCCATTCGTCGTAACTGCGCAAGAGAGGCAGAACTCGTACAGAATTGACAAGGGAAAAAAGGCTACAGCGATAGTGCATGCGAACAGGCTGCGACCCTACTACGCACGTGTCAGCCACGTCGGAGTAGTTTTCGAGGAAGACGAGGAGTTTTGTGAAATTGAGTACACCCCTCGGTCTGTGCTTGAGAGATGTGGTGGTCGTCTGATAGATGCGGAGAAACTCGCACACCTACCTACTCAGGACCGCCTAGAGATCTCGGAGGTGTTTGCCGCTTACGCTGATTTGTTCAGCGAAACGCCGGGAGTCGCACGAGTTGGGGCACATAAGATAGAGCTGCACGAAGGCCACCAGCTCAAACGCACTTTCCCATATCGCGTGCCGGAGTCATTAAGGAGTGAGGTGAGCCGCCAGGTAAACGAGTTGCTAGACCTCGGGCTGGTGTATCCGGTGTAAAGCGAGTGCGCCCATCCCGTTGTATGCGTGGGTAAGAAGGATGGATCGGTGCGCATGTGTGTTGACTATCGCGCTTTAAACGCAGCGACGCGCACGGACGCCTTTCCAATGTCACCCCCTAAAGAGCTCATCATGAGGGTGGGCCGCGCTAGGTATATCACTCTTATCGACTTGCGACGCGGATACTGGCAGGTTCCGGTAGCTCCGGAGAGCCAACATCTGACCGCCTTCGTAACTCACGAGGGACAATATGCTTGGCGCGTCATGCCGTTCGGGCTAAAGAACGCCACGGCCACCTTTCAGCGGATAATGAACACCCTACTCTCGAAACATCAGGCTTATGCGGCCGCATACCTCGATGACATCGCCATTTTCTCTTCCTTGTGGACTGAACACTTGCGGCACTTAGAAATAATTTTTGATTTGTTGCGCGACGCCAAGCTTAAAGTGAGCCGAGAAAAGTGTCAGGTCGCACAGGCCCACATTAAGTACCTAGGACACATAGTGGGAGGCGGAACCCATGGGCCCGACCCAGAAAAGATATCGGCCATTCGTGGGCTCGTGCCCCCCGCAACAAAGAGACAGCTACGGAGTCTGCTAGGCTTATGTGGTTACTACCGCGATTAGGTTGAAGGATACGCCGAGGTGGCCGCACCACTGACGTCTTTGACGAGGCGAGGTGTACCTAACACGATTCCGTGGAGCCAGGAAGCGCAAAACGCGCTCGACAGGCTCAAGTCAGCTCTGTGCGAAGCTGCATCGCTGAACACCCCCGACATTAAAAAGCCATATTGGCTGTTCACCGACGCGTCCGACGTTGCAGCGGGGGCTTGTTTGGCGCAGATGGGGAACGAGGGACGGGAAAGGCCGAAAGCGTTTGCCAGCCACCGATTCACGCCAACGCAGACCCGCTGGTCTACGATCGAGCGGGAAGCATTCGCCATTATCTGGGCACTAAAGAAATTTGATCATTGGGTGTACGGGGCAGAAATTAACGTGGTGTCTGACCACAACCCCCTCTCCTATCTCACTACTAGTACGCCTCATGGGGCAAAACTCGCGCGATGGGCGCTGGCCTTACAGCGCTACAACGTGACGGTGACCCACAGGAAAGGGTCAAGCAATGGTAACGCCGACGCGTTAACCCGTGTCCCCAATGTGACTTGGGGCGTAGAGCAAGCAAACGCTTGAGCCATGGCCTTTCGACGACGCGTGAATGTTCCCGCGTACCCGGTGCAATGTGTGATGTGAACGGTGGAGTGCGCGTGAACTTGACGTGAGGACATCCAATTGCTCGAGCGCGGGACTTTCACGAACACTGTCCAGTCCACCGATGCGAATGTGTGATTTGTTCAGTGCTATACCCATATTGTGTCACGAGTTCCATTTGGTGTTTCATTCACGTGCGAAGTGTCTTACATGTTTTGTTTTCTTCGCGGTTTGTTGCGGCCTTTGTTGTATTAGGCTGAAATGACCGGATTCCAAGCTCATTTACCCTCTTGGGAGGGGCGTGTAAGGCCGCAGTGAAAAGCGACTCGCACGTGGAGTCGCGCTGGCGGTCAATCCCCCCACGCGCCGAGGCAAAGGAGCGAGCGCTGTTGTTTTTTTTCTTTTTTTTCCCACCTTGTCACCCCTTTTCTTGGGCGCGGGCTCGCGGGGCGCGCGGGAGGCCTGGTTTGTTTCATCCTTTCGCCCCGAGGCGTCGCCAAGACGCGAACGCAGCCGGGATCAACAGTGGCACGCTTCTGCGAACCAGCTTACGGTCAGCAGAGGGCGACAATAGGCGCGACACTTGCCCCCCCCCCCCCCCCCCCGAAGTAGGCAATCAGCCCAGCGTTCTCCCGCTGTGCCCGGGACATTCCGAGCGGCGGCGACTGTAAACTGCTCTGAGACAGTGCTCCCCACCACCTTTTCCTCGAACGGGACGGCTGAGTGACCTCGTCTCGTGATCCTCCCCCCCCCCCCCCCCCCCGAAGTAGGCAATCAGCCCAGCGTTCTCCCGCTGTGCCCGGGACATTCCGAGCGACGGCGACTGTACACTGCTCTGAGACAGTGCCCCCCACCCCCTTTTCCTCGAACGGGACGGCTGAGTTTCCTCGTCTCGTGATCCCCCCCCCCCCCCCCCCCCCCCGCGGCGTTTCTTTCACAAAGGCGCAGCTGCAAGGTCGCGTCGCAAACACGCTGAGGAGTGGAGGCAAAGACAGGCGCCGTGTGGGGACCAGCGAGTGGAAAGAGTGTGTGTTTTGAATGTTGTATTTTTATTTGAAGTAATTAAGGACCTGGGTCCGAGATTATTCCCAACCCAGGGGGGTTGTGGCATGTTTTTCAATAATTTGATTGGCTGCTTTATTTTCGGGGCGGATCACCGAAGGTGACCGCCCTCGGGCCTTTGTTGATGTTTGTCATCAAAAAGCGGTCCTCGGACCATGTTTGTCAGTCAAGTTTGAGGCTCCGTGCTTAGCACGTATTTACAGTCCCTAGGCTTTAACCGAAATGCTCGGTAGAAAAGTAAGGGCTTGTAGAGGGACTTCTCTGTGTGAGAGTCTATTTTGTCTTAAGTTGCAGTTGTCTGTGTGACTTGTTACTGTAACTGTTTGCGAATGTAAATAATATTTTTCATCTGTAAATATATATCTCCTCCTGACCATCATCAGATCATCGTCTACTGTTCTCGTTTTCTGCTTCTGTACCTGCGGAACTACGAACATAACATCACTGTACTCAAAATGTCACATAATTTTATTTTAGAGCGAAACCTCTTTTACTAAATGTGCAACACTGTTTCGTCTGGCTACCGCTAAATGACTTTGAAATCTGTTCAGGATCACCATTTCTACAGAGATGAAACGCAAAGGCACCCGTGTGTTGTTTCTCGAAAGGCGCTGACAGAATCCAAGTATTTGGGTTGGAGTCATTGTCGTATTTGCCGTATTAATTAATTGTCTCGCTGCTGTGGCCGCGACGCGATTCGGCCACCGTTGTGTTGCTCGTCATGGTTGGCTGCACAGGCGACCTTCTTCTAGAACCACTTTGAGGCGGTCCGCTTGACAGCGACCACCCGTGTTGGGGATTAAATGATAGCCCGACACTAGAGATTGGTGCTATGCATGCGACAATATATTTCCTCTGTTCTTGTCATCGTTTTGCAAGGGACGATTTTCAATATGGCTGTGATGTTTGCGGTGTGCAGTGGCACTTTGGAAATAAGCGAGAAGAGCGCTTTACAAGCGGCGATAAAAGAAAAAAAAATGATTGCCATCAAAAGTGGGCAGGAAGTTCGGAACTGCACGGCGAACCGGTTCGGAACGGTTACTCCGATTTGTTCGGGTTGAATTCCGAGATGGAGGAAAAATTCGAGTTATTTTCTGAGGGCGAAATTTTCGGTTCGGTTCCGGTTCGGCACCCTGCATGCATGACAGTAGTGTGGCAGAATCAGTTGGGAGACTGCGCTGTCGCACTTAAATTTCTTTTCACGAACAGCGCGTGCGCTCGCCCGGGACAACGTCGTCGCTCGAGTAACCTTTGTCATCACCGGGTTATGACCTCGCGCTAGGCCCCCGCGAATCATTAAATAATCTCTCAGTCACCGAACATCTCGGTTCTCTGTGTGAATCGGCTTGCCACCCGGTAATATTTATATATATATAGCTGCCGAGCGAGATCTCGATACCGTTAATCCGTTACCTCCCTTTCTCTGTGAGGCAGCATCTAGCCATAATTTATAGGGCTAGTGAAGATGCTACCGAGCTTAAAAAGAAATAGGGAGCACTCAAGCTTCGCCCTAAGAGTTCACGCGACAATGCCTTTATCAGGTACCACCTTTTCATTCCGCACAGGGGCAGACGGTCAACGGACTCTGTGTTCAGCACGGGAAAATTGCGGAGTTGGAAGAGGTGGCGATCACCATGGCTGCTTCGCATCCTACAATTGAATGCACAATTATGGATTTGCAGACTGCGTACAGAAATTTTATGCGGGGCAGAATTGCGCCGCTAGCCTGCAAGATACAATCAGGGGTATGTGCTTCGCGCAAAACGCTTATTTGGGTACCAGGTCGTCAGGGTTTGGAGGGAAATGAGCGTTCACTTGCCGCCGCCAGATATTTTTCGCCCCCAGGTTCCCTCCTCCTCCCTCCCTGATAACTCAGACTCCTCACAACC
This sequence comes from Amblyomma maculatum, assembly GCF_055883805.1. NCBI lineage: Eukaryota > Metazoa > Arthropoda > Arachnida > Ixodida > Ixodidae > Amblyomma > Amblyomma maculatum. Next base: position 93,862,342 of record NC_139350.1, on the reverse strand, counting down.
ATTATTAACCTACGATTACGTATTACAGCACTTGCGCTTATCAAGGCAAATTTTTCCGGACCCAGCCAAGGGAGTAGATAAAGTAGAATCGTGGAATTTACGCCGATTAGAAACCTTGCGTTTTAACAATTCAGTAAGGCTTCACGCTATCGACCCAATGACCCTTTCTCAGCTGAATGTAAATTTTTACGGACAGAAAGCAGATTTGTACCATATGGGATATGGGCCTGCCAGGACAATAGTACCTTGGACACTATACAGCAGCCAACGTGGGAATGATGGGAGGCAGCCCTGTCCAGCTCGGACATCGAGGGCCTCGTGGAAAGAGCGAGAGCGGCGGTCTTAGCCAGTGGAATCCCGGACTAAGGATCCGACCAGCCTTCCCGCAAACACCCCTTCTTTTTTCCTTTCAATAAAAAGTTTTCATCATCATCATCATCATACTCTTTTTGGGGAAAGGAGGGCGTAGTATCATCTCACACTCGGAGATGGATATATGTCTTAGGTTCGAGCCCCTATCGCAAACTAGCCTTCAACTAAGATGGATGCTAAGTGGGAAGCAATGTAGTATGACGTCGTCCTGAACACTGCACAGTAAATAACGGTGGCGTCCCAGTTTTGATACGAAATCACGTGCGTATTTTTTCCGACGCCATTTTTCTCAATACTGCAGGTTAGAGGGCGACGCCTTTTCGTCCGAACAGCTGTCGGTAACACTGTCCCGCGGCCAGTCGACATTTTTCGCGGAAGCTCAGAATCGCAGAAATCAGCTGCAGATACACTAATTTCAGATCTGACCAAAGGCATAAAGGCAGTTGAATGTTGCTACAAAACCTACCGTCACTACAAATAGAGAAAACACAAGCACGAACACCGCGCAGACGTCTCGCCAGGTCTGCGACCTGGAGTATCGTATCGACGATGCAGAAGAACGATCGTGTATTCTACAATACTTCGGACATCTAATAAAAAATCGCAATCTCTTGAACACGTACCATAGACCTCAGGAAAACAGGCGCTGCTGACCTTTATGGGCACAATGAACCTGATCACTGCCGTCTGTTCATAGTGAAATTCGCACTATTCGAACGAAACGAAGCCGTTCACGCTAATAGCCGCACGTTCAGAATATTTCTCACGACGTGTTCGCAGTGCCCCCAAGCAATTTGCCACCTTTGTCAAGAGGAAACCTTTTCTTTTCACTGCTTTACAAGACCCTGTTCATCGGCTCCCGATGAGTCCATGAATCCGCCCAATCTACCGAAGAAATTGCCTAGCGGTTGCTGCATCACCCACAACTTTCCGCTCGTTATATTTCCGCCTCTCAATGCAATCTTTAGCTTTCACACGAAACGCGAAATCGCATCCAGTGCTTTGTGCTCAACTCCCTGCAAAATGTGCGGATATACGAAACATGGCTTACTAATGACATCAGTGAAACGGAATCTATTCCCGAAATGTTGCACATCCGCGAGAGGTGCGTCCTCACTGCAGTGATGAAGCAGTTGTCATGTATAGATATTGATATTTTATCAGCCCTTGGGGTGCTATGTTGATTTGTCGCGCTGCGTCGTAAACCGTCCCCTAGAATTTAACTCCGGCGACCATTATGTCTTTTATTGTGGGCACGAATCCAAGAGAAGGAATGGGGTCGCTCTCATTATAAACAGAAGAATGTGCAAAACAGTGCTAGGGTACAACCACCAAAACGACCGAATGATTTCACTTCGGATCCAAGGTCACAATTTCAACATAACAGTTATCCAAGTCTATGCACCGACCACTACTGCTGAAGAAGCTGACGTTGAGAGATTTTATGCGGACCTACAATGCCTTTTAGACCGCACCCCATCATCAGACGTCGTTTTTCTCATAGGAGACTGGAATGCTAAGGTCGGGAGTGAAGAAATATCCGAAATTATACGCAAGTTCGGTCTTGGCGAGCCAAATGAAGCTGGGCAGAGGCTAGTAGGGTTTTGTCAAGAAAACAACCTGACCATAGCGAATACTCATTTTCAACAGCACAAGAGGCGCCTGTACACATGGACTTCACCGGACGGTCTGTACAGGAATCAGATCGATTATATTCTTTGCCGGCAGAGATGGAGAAGCGCTATACAAGCAGTAAAAACAAGGCCTGAGGCCGATTGTGGCACCGATCATCAGCTTCTTGTCGCCAAAATTAAGCTTCGATTGAGGAAAACGCAGAAAACTAGAAGGCCTTTCAGGTATGATCTGGATCAAATTCCATTAGAATATGCGGTGGAAGTGAGGAATCGATTTCAAGAATTAGATCTAGAAAACAGAGAGCCCGAAGAGATGTGGACTGATGTTCGTGATATAATACAAGAAGTTGCTACTAAGGTAGTTAAAAAGCAAAAGAAATGCAAGAAATCAAACTGGTTATCTGAAGAGGCTATGCAAATAGCTGAGCAAAGGAGGATGACAGATGTTATGGCGGAAAGAGAAAGATCAAGGTTCTGAATGCGGATTTTCAGAAAATAGCAAGGAGAGATAAGAATGCCTTCCTGAACATACAGTGCCAAGCAGTTGAGGACAACAGCCAAATAAGGAACTCAAGAGCTCTGTATAAGACAATCAGAGGTATCAAAGGAAGCTTCTGTGCTAAGCTGGGCGTGATAAAGGACGAACGAGGCAAGGACCTCACTGAAGCCTCAGTGATAAAGAAGAGGTGGCAGGAATACACAGAAGAACTGTACAAGAAGGACCCGAATGTGCAAACCCAACATAAGACGGTTGTGATTACTGATCTCGAGCCGGGCATCCTGAAGAGTGAAGTTGAATGGGCCTTAGCCAGCCTTGCTAAGGACAAAGCTAGCGGAATTGATGGCATTCCAGCTGAGTTGCTTCAAAACCTCAACCATGACGCTGTTAACATTCTGCATACATTATGTCAGAAGATCTGGACAACCCTGCAGTGGCCACAGGTATGGAGGAGGTCAGTTTACATCCCCATTCCACAGAAATGCAGTGTCAAAGATTGTTCGAACTACCGCACGATCGCGCTTATTTCGCATGCTAGCAAGGTGATGTTAAAAATCCTCCAAGGAAGGCTGCAGCAGTATGTGGATCGGGAGCTTCCGGACGTGCAAGCTGGGTTTCACAAGGGCAGAGGAACTAGAGACCAAATTGCCAACCTTCGCTGGATCATGGAAAAAACAAGAGAGTTCCAGAAACCCATCTACTTCTGCTTTATTGATTATGCGAAAGCGTTTGACTGCGTAGATCATAGCAGACTGTGGCAAGCTCTCCAAGAGATGGGAGTTGCAATTCACCTCATCTGTCTCCTCAGGAACCTGTATGAAGGACAAGAGGCCACAGTCAGAACTGGGCATGGTCTTACTGATTGGTTTCCGATTGAGAAAGGAGTGAGGCAAGGCTGCATACTGTCGCCCTGCCTATTTAACCTATATGTAGAGTGCATCATGAGGAAGGCCGGTCTGGACGAGTCTTCAGCTGGAGTGAAGATTGCTGGAAAACGTATCTACAACCTTAGACATGCGGATGATACCACTTTAATGGCAGAAAGTAAAGTGGAACTCAAGAGACTTCTGATGCGCGTACAAGAGAGTGAGAATTTTGGGCTTAAACTGAACATTAAAAATACAAAGATCATGGCGTCTTGTCCTATCAAGTCCTGGAGCATCAAGGGACAAGAAGTGGAAGCTGTGACAGATTTTCTCTTCTTGGGCTCCAAGATTACCTCGGAAGGAGACTGCAGCCATGAAATTAGGAGACGCCTGCTTCTGGGAAAGAGAGCAATGGTTAGCCTTGACCGCCTAGTAAAGAGCAGAGACATTAGTCTACCAACCATGATCCGTATAACTCGTGCTATGGTCTTTCCAGTTGTGATGTATGGATGCGAGAGTTGAACTGTGAAAAAGGCTGACCGCCGAAGAATTGACGCGTTTGAATTGTGGTGCTGGCGAAGACTCTTGAGAGTTCCTTGGATTGCCAGAAGATCAAATCGGTCGATATTGTCGACCATAAACCCTGACTGCTCATTGGAGGGTCAAATTCTAAAGTTAAAGCTCAGCTACTTTGGTGATCTGATGAGAAGAGAGGAGTCGCTGGAGAAAGATTTGATGTTGGGAAATGTTGAGGGTCGCCGGAGAAGGGGTAGGCAGCGAACGCGATGGTTAGATGGCATCCTCGAGGCACTGCAGATGAAGCTATGTGATGTTAGGAAGATAGTGAGAGGCCGGAGAGCGTGGCGTGACATGGTCCATAGGGTCACGAAGAGTCGGACACGACTGAACGACTGAACTGACTGAACTGTCGTAAACCGTACTGGTCGGTGTTGGTGACGTTATACACAGCATAAAAACAGCCACAACCCAGGGACATACTGTACAGCTTAGCTGGGTTCCGATCACATAGGAATTGATGGAAATGTAAGCGCTGATAAATGCGCTACACAAGCTCGACATATAGAAATTAAGAAAGTGCAAGTTCCCTACAAAGAAGCAGTCAAATAAATGCAGTCTAGGCTGAGAGATAGATGGCAGTCTAAATAGAATAACGAAGAAAATAATAAGCTACACCTTGTAAAACCTGTCAAATCTGAATGGAAGTCATGCACACACCAAGAACGATTCAGCGGTCATTTTATGTCGCCTCCGTATTGGACATACACACTTTACACATGGTTATATCCTTAGATAAGAGGAAATACCAAAATTCGAGATTTGCAGAGAAACAATCACAATTAATCACATTTTATGTTCCTGTACAAAGCTAGAACTAAGAAATAACAATTTCCAATATTTTATTCAGAATGTATTCCTCTTCACCCTAGCTTACTTATCGGCTAAAATGCTCTTGTTAATATATCATGCGTTTTTATGTTCTTAAAAGATGTCAACCTTCTTAAAAATTATGAGGTTCGCAGATTAAAATCTGCAGCTATTTTGACCGCCAAATAAACGTGTTTCTTCGTCTTTCCATCATTTTCTACCTCTAAAAGATCTAAATGCACAGCGCTGTGTAGCGTATATTAAGCCTCACGAAACGTCGGTCTGCCTGGCGTAATATGAAGCCAACGGGGATATTGGCGGCCACAACAGCAAATACATGTGCAGAATTATGATCGGACACTTTTCTAGCTCACTTATGTAGAACGCAGTGCTTGCACACTCGAGCTAAGCTTAACTTAGCTTAGTTAAGCTATGTTTAGGCAACAGCGCAAAAGGACAGAGACAAGTGGAAGGAGGTACACAACGACGACGCTAAGCTAGGCCAAGCTAAGCGTGTCCTGAAAAAACTTTTGCCAGTAGAAGTAATTGCAGATCTCTGCTTTCCAGTCGTCAGGTAGCAACATGTAAAATTTTGAAATAAATATAAACGGTAGACCAACCATCCTTTGTTCTGTCCTACATGGAAACACCCTACTATTTCTTGATTCCCTTTCCACCGCGCAGCGCGGTTGGAATGATTAAACTCAAAAGTAAGAGGGGGAACAAAGAAATGTATTGCTTATTGCTAATATATCTGTTGTGCGCCATATATATGTGCCGGCCAGGGCATGTCATGCTCGCAGCCTGCGCGAGAACGGCCGTTTTTTTTACCGCTGTGGAATGCCAAGGAAATAAAATGGTGACCTCGAGAGCCTTCCTGCTCTTCATTTTGCCGGGCTTATATGTCTAGAAATTACTCACAGCCTATTTCGTCATTTCCCCAGTTAAACAGACAAGTGACTTATGGGCAATGAAAAAGAGCTAGAAAAAACAGTGACTATGAACATGGTTTGTTCGATAAACTCCCCTTGAGGCGACTTATTTCTTCTCGACATTGAAAAAGCTACTCTAATCACTAATTTCATGTCACATGATCGTGCTAAAACCACAAGGCTTCGTTTTGTATGCGTTTTCTCCCTGACAACTGAATTTGTACTAGAGGTTAAGTATATCCAACTGCTTTTACATTGTTTTCGTAATGGCTGTAATCGGCATCCAAAACAGGCATGTTGAGTCGTGAGTGCTAGCCGATTTCCTGGCCAACGTGACACGCGACCGACCGAGGGCCGCCAAATGCCCGAGCAACCGTTGCCAAGCAGGTCGGCGCGCTCAGTCGGGGTTACAAGCTCTGGCCATGGATGCTGGCCGACTCCTGCCCAACCTAGTACGCGGCCGACCATGGGCCGGCCAATGGCCGAGCAACCATGGCCGAATTGGTCAGCGGTCAGTCGGATGCCCGAGCTCGGACCTTGGCCTTGAACCTTCAAATTAAACCCGTTAAAAATGTATTGGAATTGCTAACATCTCCTTTAGCTCATATTTTCCATCTGGTACTTGAGTAAGGTATATTTTCCACTGCTATGAAATGTGCAAGTGTGCCTGTATTATATAAAGGAGGTGATCCCAATCTTGCATCCGATTACAGGCCGATTTCCATACTTCCAGTGTTTTCCAATATATTAGAAAAGCTAATTTTTTCTCGTAATGCAAACTTGTTTTCTCAAGAAAAGCATTTTAACAGACTCACAGTTTGGTTTTAGGAAGGGTCGCTGAACTGAAGCTGCTTTGCTAGCTCTGAAAGGAAATAATTTTGGCAAATATTGATAGTAATTTACTCACAGCCGGAAAATTTATTGATTTCAGTGAAGCGTTCGACTCCATCGATCAATGTATTCTCATTATTAAACTATCATTTTATGGAATTCGTAAAAGAGCTTTGGCTCCACTGCAATCTTACCTGGAAAATAGGCACCAGTGTGTATGCATCAGTAACAAAAGGTCATCTCTCTTACCAATAGTACATGGCGCACCACAAGAAAGTGTTTTGGGCCCCCTTTTATTTAACACTTATATAAATGATATTGTCAACATTGACACCTTAGTTCGATTTGTTATCTATGCTGATGATAGTACCCCACTTATATCTGCGAATAATATCAGCCAACTATAGTACTAAAATGTAATGATGTCCTTTCGAAACTCTCAACCTAGACCAAAGCAAATAAAATCAAGGTAAACCCAATTAAATCCAAAGTAATTATACTTCGTGCTTATAATAAAGAAGTTAGTTCCCTAGATCCACTCATTTTCAAAGACCAGAACATAGAGATAGTTCACGAGCATAAGGTTCTAGGTGTATACTTTTCTTTGCATCTTAAATGGGACGCTCATATAAACCATATTTCTAAAACGCTCTCTACTGTTACTGGTGTAATCACACTCTCGCACATTACTCCCCATAAGGGCTAAACTGCAAATTTACTATGCTCTGTTTCTTTCTCACGTTAACTACTGTAGTCTAGTATGGGCAACAACAAATATAAAAAGCATATTCTACACTGACTCACTAAGCTTAATCACAGCACTACACTCCAGAAATGCAATGCAACCCTTGATAGGAAAAATAATACATTGCATAACAACAGTTAAAACACAAGAACGTGAAGTGAAGATCTGCTGGGTGCAAAGTCATGTAGGGATCAGTGGTAATGAGCGAGCTGATGTATGTGCCTCAGCCGCTCGAAACGCAAACATTGAAAAAATAAGTATACCCCAGGTAGCACAAAGTGGGCTATGAAGGGTGGGCCCCGGTGGGCCCGATGTAGGCAATGGAGGACAGCCCCGATGGGCTCGATGTGGGTGCTGCAAGAGGGGCCGACGTAGGCCCGAAGGGGGCTGTCGACAAAGCCCCAATGGGCCCCACTAGGGGCCGATGCAGGCAGCCCTTGCGGGGCTGCCCATATTTTTCCGGCATTGTTAAAAGGGCACATCCCGCCAACTCTCCCCGATGGTCCTACTTTGGACCGATTTGGGCAGCCGCTTTGTAGGAACATTTTTTTTTATTTCAGTTAGCCCCTCAGATAATGACATAGGACCAATGCGGGTTCTCACTTGCGCTTGCCCACAATATTCTCATAGGGGTCCGACGCAGGAAATTGATGGAAAGCCCTAGTCCAAATTTTCCCAATCAATATTTATGCACATAATTAAGTAATTATATTATACTGGTCTGCACTTTCTAAACAGCCACAATATTACATTTTACAATAATTCACAACATTCATCTAGCCGAAATGACTTCATGTACATCTTGTTCTGGCTATGGAGATGTGTGTTCTGAACAGTAATATTGTGCTGGGAGTTGCAGGCTGTCCAAAGCAACCACATAAGAGGCAACAGTTAGCAATCAGTTTGTTTTAGTATTTGTAGCACAATTTGCATGAGCGCAAGAACTAAAGCCATGTAAATTGCTAATCGACAAATCATGGCAACAACTGTTATTCAAATCATCTATAATAGTAATGTAGGGCAACATCTAATGCAAATAAAGGTTGGAAACAATGACTACGCAATTGCACGCACGCTTTCTAGCCCCATTACGGCCGATGTGGGACCTACAGCGGTTTTGTGTGGGCAGCCCCAATTGGGCTGGGTGTTGGTTTTGAACCTAAAGCCCACTTGCTGTTGCACGTGCCTCCAAATTCCCCACAAGGGACCAGTTTTGGTATCATGCGGGCCCTCCCGCCTTCCAGCCCCATTACGGCCCATGTGGGCTATAAAGCAGTTTTATGTGGGCAGCCCCAATTGGGCTGCACGTTGTTTTTAAACGTAGAGCCCACCTGCTGTTGCACGGGCCTTCAAAGTCCCCTCAAATTAAGGACCGATTTTGGAACCATGCGGGCACGCCCGCCTTCCAGCCCCATTACAGCCTATGTGGGACCTAAAGCGGTTTAGCTAAGGCGGCCTCATTTGGGCTTCAGGAGGGCTTGCCCAAATTGAGCCCTTATTCATATTTCACCTGCCCTCAAGTAACCTACATGGGACCGATTGGGGCAGCATGTGGGTATGTCCGTTTTCTTACCCCACTACGGCCGATGTTGGTGCCACAAAGATTTAATAGGGGTGGCCTCATTTCGGATCTATGAGGGCTTTCCCATAAAAAGCCCACATTTAGGTTGGATTGCCCTCAAATATTCGGCAAGGGACCCTTGTGGTCTGGATGCAGGAATGTGCTCTGCATTAGCCCAAGAAACGCCGCTATGGGACCCATGCAGGAGGAGCAGGGGCAAGCCCAAATGGGGCTTGCCCACTTTTGCCCCATCGGGGACCGATGCAGGTTTTATGGTGGTTGCCCCAGCCCCACTTGCCTACATCGGACCTACTGGGGCCCCACATTCTGTGCTACCTGGGTACCCCATAAAGATGTCCTAAAATTCATATGACAAAAACTGAAAGAGAAATGGCAGGATTCATGGGACAAGGAAGTAAGCAACAAATTACACTTAGTGAAGCCAGTGATAGAGGAATGGAAATCATGTACTCACCAAGGGCGTTTTATCGAAGTAGTTTTATGTAGCCTCCGAATCGGTCACTCTCATTTAACACACAACTTCATACTCACAAAACGAGATGTACCTACGTGCGAACTCTGCAGAGAAGTTGTCACCACTAACCACATTTTATTTACATGTACAAAACCTGAACAACTAAGGCAGAAACACTTCCCTCTAATTTATAAAGAACACACCCCACTGCACCCAAGCTTACTAATAGGAGAAAAGTCACTTATTGATATTTCCCATGTTTTTTCATTCCTTAAAGACGCAAAGCTTTTAAACCAGCTGTTATATCTCTAACTGTTTAATTTCAAACCTTGCTCTTGGCTCATGATGGCCTGAGTCGCCTATGTGGCATAAAACTCAACACAACAACAACAACAAGCTTCTTGTTTGCAAAGAAAAATTATTTGTCTCATCGTAAACTTAGAACCAACGTCAAATATTCAACCCATATTAACATCACTTAATATGATCCGCGTGGATAATATTTATGAATATCGCTTTTTACAATTAACTTATTTCGGTTGACAAGTATGGGTAATTTCTTGGTAAAACTTGCATCTCTTGAACACAGCATTGCAATAGTAAACACTAGATGCACTTACACGTGGTCTCTACCATATTTTAGAACAGACTACAAATTACAATCTTTCACTCATAATCTTCTCGTTTTTCTCAAAAAATATAAAGACTGTTGGTTTTAGTCTTAAGCCATTGAAGACCGACTTCATGCAAATATAAGCTATCCATACATGTGTTCTAAATCAATATTATACTCCCCTTTACCAACTTTTTGCCTTGTTGAACGTTTTTATTTGATTTTATTATTGATCAACGTTTTATTTTTGTTTTTATATCGTGCTGCAGTGACGTATGCATTGCACGACATTTTTGGATGTGTTAGTAGAATTAATAATGAACTTCTGGAATTTGCTGTTTGCTCCTGCTATGTTGTGTACGGGTTTCCTGGGCCTTTGTCAAGGTGTTTGAACAGCTTTTAGCCCTGGTGACCGTCCACTTGTTGGAAAATAAATTTGATTTGACTTGGTTTAGTTCGGTTTATGGCTGACTTACGCCCAACCTTGTACATGACCAACCACGGGCCGTCATTAGGTTGAGCACATAGTGCCGGCCAGGTCAGCTGCCGATAATCGGCCATAGGTCAGCAGTCGGCCAATGCTGCCTGGGGAGTGAAGTCTTCGAGGGCATTTCCAGTGTATACGTCTGCATTAAAAATATTTTTGTGTGGGAGGCAATCAGAAAAGCACATGATGAAACACGTGATGAAACAGTGGCAGTGATGAAAGCGCTGAAAAAGCAGAAGCACGAAAATGCATTTGGCGCAACTGAAGTGGAGTTCCTTGGTGACATCATTACAAACAAAGGCATCTCGCCTAATCCAAAGCACGTCATAAATTTGCTTGAAATGCCTGGGCCAAAAATTAAACATGAAGTCCCGCGCATGCTTGGATAGCTGAACTATTTTGCAAAACTATGAAAACATGTTATAGTGAAAAAGTGAATCACAGATTCCAAGCACAACACTTGTTCCAGCAATTTTTGATCCCCGGAAGCAATCTAAGATAAAATGCGATGCATCAAAAGAGGGCGCGGATGCAGGACTTTTGCAGTGTCACAATAGCCTGTGGCGACCGGTGGCATATGCATCCAGTCTGCTGACTCAAACTGAACAACGGTATGCGTAGATTGAGAAGGAGGCGCTCTGCCTTTCCTTTAGCTGTAATAAATTTCAGCAGTTCGTTTACGGACGGAAAATTTTAATCAAGACAGATAATAAACCTCTGCTGTCCATGGCAGCTGAAGAAATTTGTGACATGCCGCTTCCACTCCGAATATATATATTTTTAACTGCTTAAGTAGGATTTCGTTTTGCAGTACGTTCCTGGCAAGCATCTCATCTTGGCAGACACGCTGTAATGATTATCTCCCCTTCAGCAATAAGACCGTTTAAGAGCCCGGATGATATGGAGGTACACACAGTAGCGGTCTTGGCTACATGGTCAAGGTCGCCACACTCCAAGCACTCCAAAACGGCGACGGCCGTTCAATCTTCTTGTAGACTGCGGTAGGGATTAATGGCGCACGCACTTGCCAGGGATCACTGGCCTTAAAAAAAAACCACCGTGGGACAGCTGCTGGCGCATATCTCTCGTTCAGGCCCGTTGGAAACGGTGCTCTAGGGAAGCGGACTTGATTCACTCAAAGCCGGTGTCTTAGGACGATGCAGCCGGCCATTTAAACCGTGGAAGCTTTCGTACTGTGTAAGCTATATTACGGCCGGTAAACAAAACTTCTTCTGTAAATTATAACTTGGAGCAAATTTTTCAGTCAGCTGATTTAAAAAAATATAACTTCTGAACTGATACTTTAATACTGAAACGAACAGTAGAAAGGTTTCGTAATGAGTCGTCAGTAATCAACTCTAGACGACGAAATACATGCAGCAGGGCAGACCATGCGAACTTTCTTAAAGGCCTCTAGTTAGTTTTATGGCCTAGGACGGGGAGTTTCGTATCATATAAAAACTTGATTACCTATATGCTGAGAGACTCGGTATACATGGCCTCGTAGGTTGAAGAATACCCCATCCGTGTTGTTTAGGCTCGAAAAAAAAGGAGAATGTAGCTTCATTGGCATGCATGGGTTTCTGTGAGACCTATAAATCGGAAACGCAAGCGGTTGAAATACATTTCTGCGGTAATCACACTCGGTCACTGCAGCTGCCCGCGAGAGCGTCGGTTTCTTCCAGCCTTCACTTAACTCATCCTGCATTAGAAAAGCATGTTCTTGCAGCTGACTTCTCTGTTCTCCTTCGCATAAAAAACTTTACGACAGCAAGCTTAGGTTATATGCATGGAGCAACACCAACGCCGGTGTTTGACAAAACGTAAAGGTTCACTCGAGCACAAGAGATATTTCTGAATAAAGTAATAGCAAACGCAGGCTACACACCACGCATACTTGACAAGTGGTTTCTGAATACACACGAAACACTCAAACATACGAAATGCACGAACTGTCACGAACAGTGTACAGCAGAACTAAAACATCAATATATGGTAATGCGCATCCTTTTCACGAGGAAGAAACAAAATAACCCATATTCCGCTCAACCGCATGCCCACCCTAATACGCCAGATACCATCAAGCACCGCAATAAAGGTGCCATTGCCACCTATGGCAGTGAGAGCGGCCTGCTTCGAGTAGTGTGAGAGAGGTCGAATTACAACGCGCATATCGGCAGCATGGCAACCAACGAGAACCAGCTTTAACAGCCGTGAAGAAGCGAGAACCACTTCCATTCCTCTTAATTCCTTAATTACCCAAAAAGCGGCCGAGAGCCATCCCTTCAATCAAATAAAGGCTTTATTCATTCATTGCAGGGAACAATTACCAGCCCCTCTAGGTTATGATTCCCTCTCTTGGAATCCACTCCAATACTATACGACACCTTATGTACGTATGCACGCCTACATTCTTCCTATTCATGACGAGATAGAACATCATTAGCCCCCAAATGGCTACCATTGCTACTCTGGTCTGTGTGTCTCTTAAGGGTGTCCTATAATATTTACCTTTTCATGGGTAGATGTTTCATCGTCTGAATTTCTATCCTTTTACTTACATTGTTTTTGCGATCGTTATATCTTTATGCCCTCGCCAAGGTAACACAACGTTTACTAGTATATACACGCACACACACTCTCCCTATCAATATCCCTACGTCAAAAAAATCAAAGAATGAAGAAATCGGGTGCAATGTTCGAAGACTCGAAGAATTTGGATTGCCTCACATGTTGTGCCGGCTTTGTTACAAGAAATATTTTGGTTGTACACCTCTACTGCAGCAACACAAAGAAGCCTAGGCGCCATGTTTATGAACGGAACGCCGTATATCATAAGCTTAATCATGGCGCATTCTTTGACGCAGAGGTACTAAAAACGTGACGACCGCCATGAACTCTACATCTGGCCCTCGCATATTCTGCCAGTCAAGTAGTCAATGCTCTTATTTTGGGGCTGAATAATCTTAACGTCAAGTAACGACTGGTTCCTTCGCGGCGAAGAAAACTAACTCTCAAAAGCTTGGGACAGCCGAGTCTAGAATACAAAACGCGGATTGTTATGCACTCACGTGACACGTGGTCCCATATTGCTTTGTCCTGACCCACAGAAACCTTTTTGTTTGACGTCAATGAAACGTACCAAAATACGATCTTCCGTACCCGAGACCCGGCGTTCCTTTATGCAAAACGGCGTGAAACTATTGCACAGCCGACATCACGTTTTCGGTAGTATCTCGTTCGGGAGCGCACACCTCGTATGCTACCTAGCTTTCCTGGTTCTGCCGGCAAATAAATAGCGTGCGGAAGTGCGGAATAGAGAGCGGAAGTAAATAAGGCTTGCGCCGACATCGAACCTCATTATGCATAATTAGTTTGTTCATAATATAGCTTGCAGTACCACCTCGAGGCGACGAATTTGCTCTGAAAAACTTAGGGCGAAGACGTTCCGTTCGGTGTTCGTTAGTGAAATTGGTGAGAAGTCGACTTTGCCATCTTCGAGGATGACAACAGCCCGAGCAACAGCAACGCTGCGGTCGAGAAGCAAAGGCGGTTTACTCTCGACGACACCTTCCACTCTCCGGAGGGGGTGCGCACCGACGGTCACCATAACATTGTAGCGGGGAGGAACAGCCACGTGCTCGTCTAGAATGTGGAGCGGCGCCGGCAAAACAGTAAAATTCGAGGGCATTCTCTGTCGAAAACTGAACCGACTGAGAGTGTAGGTCGATGATGGCGCCGTTTTCCGCCAGGAAGTCCATACCGAGTATAACGTCCCTGGAGCAATCTGCTAGCACAACAAACGTTTCCGGGAAGGTTCGCCCTTGAACTGCGAATTGCGCTGTGCACGTTCCTCTAGGTGTAATCAAATTTCCTCCAGCGGTACGTGTTTGAGGGCCATCTCAAGCTGTCGTGACCTTCTTGAGTGCCGCGGCGAATGATCCACTGAGTATAGAATAATCGGCCCCAGTATCCACCTAAGCGGTTACGGCGATGCCGTCAACTGGAAGGTCGAAATCGGCTGGCGGTGACGTCTCGCTGCGGTAATGTCGAGGTGTTCGGTCTCGGCTCCGGTGCGTCAAAGAGGTGCGGTGTCGTAGAGAAGGAGTCGGGCTATGCAGTTGGTCGGGTTGTCGGCTTGCCGTTAACTTGGGCGGCTCAGTAATCGTCGTCGTTGTCTCTGAGTTGTTCGGCATCGGCGAAGGGGTTTGCGTCGTTGGAGGGTCTTGCACATTTCATCGTCAAGCAGCCACACCTCCAAAGGCTGCTGTGTCTAGTTTCCCCTATGGGGATTTGTAGACTGTTCCCGTGGCTCGGGGGAATCTAGCGGCAGGGCGAAGGTGATCGGTAGCGCTGAACTGAGTCTGGGTTAGAAAGGTAGTCGGCAATCTCCCGTGGGCACTCTCCCGGCTGCGGACAGCGAGCACCGAAGGGGAAACCGCGAAAACCCATCTCTTTGTACGGGCAGTGACGCCAGGCATGCCCAGCTTCGCACCAATGGTAGCACAGCGGCAGGTAGTTCGGCGGCGCCTGGGTCGCTGGAGGAAAGTCGGCTGTGAAGGTGGCAGTGGTATTTGGGGAGCAACCGGCGCAGGCGCTTCGTAACGTGGTGTTGAAGGCGGCAGAAAACGGCTTGCGACGGTGGCGTAACTCATTTTAGGTGGTTGTGGAGGGCTTGCAAGAAGCGGCGCAGGATGGTATGTGGCGTGTCGATGAAGAAGGTTATAGCGGCGTCATCCGGGCCCTGATGTTGCTAAATGTGAAGGCGGGTAAGTTGACGGGCTTCCTCAGCGCGCTGAGCAAACTGCTCGGCGCCTGGCATAAGTGGATGATCATCTGTGCAGCTCGGAAGCATGGCATCCAACATTGAACGTCACATCCGTAGACTAGGTGAAATGGTGTAAAACGCGTCGTCTCTTGGATGGCCGTGTTGTAGGCATATGTGATGTAGGGAAGAATCTTATCCCAGGTTTTGTGCTCCGAGTCTTATGTACATTGCTATCATGTCGGCGATGGTTTTGTTGAGTCTCTCCGTGCGGCCATTCGTCTGCGGGTGATATGCAGTGGTTTTTCGGTGGCTGGTATGACTAAGCTCGAACACGTCGTGCATGAGCTGAGCCGTAAACGCGGTGCCTCGATCGGTGACGACTAGGGACGGTGCGCCATGACGCAACACGATTTGCTGCATAGAGAACTGAGCGATCTTAAATGATTCGCCACGCTGCACTGCCTTGATTTCCGCATACCGTGTCAGATAGTTGGTCGCGACTATAATCCATTTGTTACTCGCCGATTACAGCGGAAATGGGCCCAGAAGGTCGATACCGACTTGGTCAAATGGCGTACGAGGTGGATTAATAGGTTGGAGCAAACCCACATGCGTGAGAGGCGGCACTTTTCGACGTTGACACTCGCGGCAGCCTCTGACGTAGCAATGGACAGCGTCAAAAAGTTTAGGTCAATAATAGGCTTGACGAACTCGAGCGAGTGTGCGTGCAAAGCCCAAGTGGCCGGAGGTGGGCTCATCGTGGCAAGCGAAAAGGATATCGGCGCGAAGGTCGGCAGGTACGACGAGAAGGTGCGCTCGGTCAACAGTGCTTGAGTTTTTTATGATTAAAACGCCATTCCGAAGACAGAATACAGTACAGTTACTAGTAGGTGACCTAAATTTACCTGACATCAATTGGGAACGTTTCCAAGCACTTTCGCGGACCAGTGAATATTTAAACATCATGCTTGACATAATGCTAACGCACGATTTAATTCAAATAGTTCAGGAGCCAACACGTGTGCAAGGACCCTGCGAATCTGTGCTTGATCTGGTATTTCTGCCCAGAATGTTAACTGAGTATAATGTTGCAGTTGTAGAAGGTATATCTGATCACCGTCTTGTCAGTATCGGTGTACCCATAGTCTCTTCCGCCTCATATGAAAAACCTGTAAAGCGATCCTTCAAGGACTACTCACGCCCAAATGATGCAGCCATAATAGAACATATGGAAACCTGCCTCACAGACTTTAACGACAATGACGTGACAACACTTTGGCGCCGTTTTAAAGACATTTGTCAGTTCTGTATTGATAACTTTGTGCCTGATAAATGCAAAGTAATTCGCAAACAAAATCCGTGGATGACACGTGACATTATTCACATGACCCGTAAGATAAAAAGGTTAAAGAAAAACCCCTACAACTCGATCACGTTAAAGAAATGAAAGAAAACCTTGCGCGTGCAGTACGGACCTCGAAGGAACGCTACTTCAATTCAGTATTACCAAACTTTATTGTTGAACAGCCCGAAAAGTTCTGGAACCATATGAGCGAAAAAAAGAAACCAGTATCCCAGATTTGCATTGATGGTCCAATCATTACCGATCATCGGGATATTGCGAGTGATTTCAATTGTTATTTTCATAGCGTATTTTCTAATTCTGGTATTTGTTCATCCAATGAAAAAATGTTTCACCCATCTGAGACAAATTTTATTTCGCACCCTGGCATAGTTTCGATGCTATTAAACTTAAAAACTAAATCTTCGTGTGGTCCTGACAACCTTGGAACATTTTTTTGAAACGATATGCTGAATCCATTGCAAAGTTCCTTGTTATTATATTTCGTGCTTCATTAATCGCTGGAAAATTACCGGATGACTGGAAGATAGCCAGAGTTGTGCCGGTGTTCAAGAAGGGCGACCGTTCATTGTTAGAAAATTACCATCCGATATCACTGACATCCTCATGTTGTAAGTTAACTGAACATATTGTTGCCAATCAGATTAATGAATTTCTGGATAAACACTCAATACCGTCTCATTTTCAGCACGGATTCAGAAAAGGCTATTCGACAGTTACACAACTAGTCGCCGTAATACATTCACTCGCCTCAAGCCTTGATAAAAATGGTCAAACTGATGCGCTGTTTCTTGATTTCAGCAAAGCCTTCGATACTGTTCCACATGACAAACTCATACTAAAACTGCGACATCTTGAGCTTCCTGAAATTTTGATCGCATGGATAACGAACTATTTAACAAATCGCCACCAGTTCGTATCTGTTAATGAGCAACAATCTGGCTGTCTTCCGGTCACATCAGGAGTCCCTCAAGGAAGTGTCCTAGGCCCATTGCTTTTTTTTAATTTACATAAATGACATTACCACTGCAATCAATTCCACTGTGAAAATCGGTTTGTTTGCGGACGATTGTATGCTCTCTCGCGAAATCATGTCACCAAACGATCAAATTCATTTAAATGCTTCTCTTGCTGGCATTTCTGATTGGTGCAATATCTGGGGAATGAGGCTTAACACTGAAAAAACTGTCTTTCTTCGCTTCTCTCGTCAAAAAGCTCCATTATCCTTTACTTACACGTTAGATTCGTTGCCTTTGCAGGAACAAACCAATTATAAGTACTTGGGTGTCACAATTGCTAACAATTTATCATGGAATTTACACATTGATAATATCTGTTCTTCGGCCCTGCGTAAATTATATTTTTTGCGGCACAAGCTTAAAAGTGCTCCACCTAACGTAAACTTGCTTGCCTATCCCACTGAGCACAGAATATCTTGTAGCTGTCTTGATATGTCTATATTGGTCACATATATCTTGAGCTATCAAAGACATCTACGAGACGTCGCTTGGTGCTAGTCTAGAAGACATCATCGGCAAGATGTCTGGAATTTGTCTTGTGAAGAATTTTTATGTCTTCAGCTATGCAAGACAGTTATTAGCCGGCTTATGCAAGATGTCTTCTAGAGTTCTGCTTCAGAAGTCTACCATACTTCCTCACAAGACGTTTCAGGGTCACATATGCACCTGTAGTGCAATATGTACACAATTTAACTGGACGACACTGTTCTGCATACTCTAAGTATAAATTGTAGAAGGTTCGTTCTAGCAATTTTTCAGCTTGCAAAATGCTGTATCCAGTGCCTGCGCTTTTCAATTAAGCATGCAATCTGGGCTGTTTCCACCATGCAGGACCAATATGGCACCAAGAAATGCTGTTTAGGCGATGGGTATCTGAACATAATGTACAAAAGCCGCTGACACCTTCATTTCTGCATCGTTTAATTGGTGCAGCCTATAGCCACACCTGTGTTCGACCTCGCTGGGCGAAGTCCAGTCGGCCGGAAGACTGCAAACTCCGAAGCCGGCAGTGGCGCAGGGCGGAGCGCTCGCGCCGGGCCCGCTGGCCATTAAAGCATATTTCATAGTCATGTCATCACGTCGTTCTGTTTCTGTTGTGTCGCCGTGTTCCATCGCTTGTCATGTCACCACGTAACATTTGGTGGAGGTGCGGTTCATCCCCATCCTCGCCTTGCACCGTCGAAGCAAACCGTACGCCGGGTCCATCTACCGAAAGCCCGTAGAGGTCGCCGCACAGCTCTGCCCCAGTCCTTTTTGCTCAAACCCGACCAGCCGCTGTCCCCTGCCTCGTCCCCAGCCCTGACCACAACACATGACGACCAGGAAGAGCCCAAAGCCGACCCGATCGACCCTATGACGAAGCGACCTCACGACCACTCGAGCAAAGACAGCACCCCCGCCCAAGCCGTTCGGCATGTCCATGAGTCTTGGGCTTCGGCAAACGGTGAAGATTGGACCTGATGCTCCGCGCCAAGCATTCATCTCTTCTTCGCATTCATTGTGATGTCCAGCGTTTCATGTCCTAATCATGTGTCTGTGTTCATCGTCACTTCATGCAATGGATTTCTAGCAATCGATCGGGACGATCGCTCGGTGGCCCCGGGTAGTGCTACGAAGATGACGAAGCGGGCAGTGGCGCGGGGCGGAGCGCTCGCGACAGGCCCGCTGGCCATTAAAGCATATTTCATAGTCATGTCATCATGTCGTTCTGTTTGTGTTGTGTCGCCGTGTTCCATCGCTTGTCATGTCACCACGTAACAATATCAAGAAAATGATGGCAGTTCAGTATATGACCCCCTCCGCACTGCAGTGTGTGGTTTATCGTCCTACGGTTTAGCGGTACCTTTTACGGGCATCGACAAACCTGTAAATTCGATTTCAATAGTCTAGTTCGATTTCAATAGCTGTTCTCTACTTATTTTCTTTAGCTTCGCAAGCAAACCAGCTCAAATTAAAAGCTTTTACTGGTTAGAGCTGTGTGTAAAAGAGTAGAATAAAATGTAATATCTAATTTATTAGGTTAATGTCTTTCATTTTAGCTTCTCGTGTAGACAGGTAGGTCCATTTTTCTGTTCAGATACCTCATTAGTTTGCTACAGTATCGCTCGTAAGTGAGTAGGATCTCAATATTTACTAACGGATGAGCATGCCATGGACCCTCAGTACCAACATAATTCAGGCCGGTCTTTGAGCGATTCCATACAGGCAGGGAAAATAGAAAACCTGTGGTTTCAAAGCTGTTTTCCTCTAAGCTTTGAAATGAAAGGGGAAATTCAGGTTTCCCTTGGCAAACTTGACTGAGCATGCAGGACGTTTAGCTGGAATACTGAAATTGTCGTGTGTATGTTGTAATAAATTGTTATATTGATATTCAGATTTATAGATCTATTGTTCAAAACCTACGTGCCATGCGGGCTATATCTTTAAATCAAGAATTGGGCAGATCAGGCATATACAACCAGATATGCCTTATTTGGTACTCCAAAACAGGAATTGGGCAGATATGCCTTATCTGGTCCAGATCTGTACTAATATACCATATCTCCCCAATTCTTGATATACCTGATCTTGCTTTTTTATAAGTCCAGATATGGCATTTCTGTAATGGTTAGAACTTCAACTAACTTATCTTACGATGGCCATTATAGTTGGCGTTTTTTACTGAGAAGTAAGGCACCGTTGTTACCGTTACCGCACTCTTCTGCTCACTCAAAAATCGCCAAGAGAGGTATTGTTATGAGTTGTTTTCGCAGAGCTCGGCGAGTTGCCACCAACACATGAAGATAAGCTTTGACAACCAGCTTGAGTGGTTAATGGCCGCATGTTCCCCAAAAGCACTTCTGAATGCTGGGGCAGAAAAGTTGCTGCAAAGAATTAAGAGGGGCCATGAAAAAGTGCCCAAGCATGCTGAAGCAGAACGAAAAAAACTTGAGGTGATGCCTTATGTGTATGGGGTTTCCCATAACACCATAAAGGTTGCTGCGAGGCAAGGTGTCAAGGTTGTTTTCCCTTCTTCTTTCAAACTTTCAAACCTTTGGTCACGTGTTGCACGTGGCAAAACTATAGCCCCCTGTGTGTTCAACGCGACATGATAATTGCTGTGTTCCTTGTGCCACACTTGTCATCTATTACATTTCGCTGAGATGCGAAAAGGTTTAAATTGGCCCAACAGGCAGGTCTATCAACGATAGGCTACCTAGAGCATCACAACTCTGTCACTCATTAACGGAGCAAATTTGTCTCGCCATTGTTTGAAATGCGGTTGCTATGCGCTGCTTTCTAATTTCACTTTTCTTGGTAGGCGTAGGGGTAAGGTAGATTGCGAAGTTCTTGATGCCTATCATATAGGTATGCAAGGTGATAATTGTATTAGCACCACATCCATCTTGTTGATGCAGAAAGAAATGTTTCCTATCTCACCGGCTCAAGCGCCTTGGCTATCTCAGAAGCGTCGCTTTTGTGTGCCTGTGTGCTGTGTGTTGGTCGTCGAGCCGCGCATGTCTTGTTAGTTTTCTTGGAAAATGTGCTCTTTCCAATAAAGCACAGTTGTTAGTCCAGCTGCCATGTGTGCCTCGTCCTCTTCCTCATCCTTTGGCTGGTCTATTATTCTTAAAGACAATGCACCAAGGACCCAGGTTTCAACTCTGTTGTAGTCATGCTATTTGAGGGTCGCTGACTGTGCCCACCCTTTTGTACTCCAGAAAAAAAAAGTGTCCGCGATGTGGAGGTCGTCCCCATCCGACAGGTGAGGGAGAGTGCTTAGTGGTGTTTGTGAGCAGGCAGGCAGTGCATCCGAAGAGGAAGGCGCTTCTTGTGTGAGCTATTCGAAAATTGCAATGTTGGCTGGCACAGTCGCACTCGCTTGTAAATATGGCCTTCATTTGTTTACTTGACACCTTAACATGTATGCGTCACTGGAGCCTAGCTTTGCAGGAGTTCACATTTGACATGTAGTACAGGAAAGGGTGTTGTCAGCCTAAGCTTTCCTGGGCGCCGCCTATTTGTTTGGCACCGAGATGTTAATTCGCTAGGCATATAATATTTTCGCCTTTTTCCTTTGAATGCTTGCGTTTTTTTATGCTCTTTAGTTACTTGCAGCTCCGCCCCATGATATGTTCTCGCAGGAAGTGGCTTTCTACAGCATCTTTTGTGTTACGTTATGGATCAAAATCTTGGCTGCGTATTCGCTTTCGAATAAGCAGCTCTCTGGTTTCTTGTTTTCTCTAACATGATTACTTTCGGAAGAGGACTCGAACTTATCGAGTAAAAGTTGCTTTGTTTCTTTCTTTATTTTATTTTGCAAAGGCAGACTTTGCTAGAAAGCAGCTTGGCATTTTCAAAGTTGGGTTTTCGCTTTCTATTAGCTGTGCTTTGGGCCTTGCGTGACTGAGACTGCTATCGCTGTCTAACAAGTAAGCAGGAACCAGAGGGCCAGGTTTGAGACATGGTCGGACCGACCACGCTGAATCGACTCCAAATCGCTACGAAGAGCAGGGTTCGCTGCTACAACTGCGAGACCTCTTCCGGTGGCAGACGGGCTTTTGAGACCAGGGTTCAGGCCGAGGTGCGCACAGACTCTCCAGCAGCTGAAAGCAGAAACGGACCTAGCGGACTCCGGCGAGTGACCGCCGCCAAAGTCAGCTAAGTAGTGGCGACGGCACCGCAGTGGCCCTTTGTATCCGGCATCGGCGGCTAACCCTCCGCGCCTCCCCCCTCCGGGACGAAGACGATCTGCATTTTTGGGCCTTAATCTTTATTGGCGCCCATGGCAGCCACAACGGGCAGCCTGTCCTTGTGTTGGAAGGATCAGAGGTGCGTCGCCGAGCAGCACTGATCCCGCTCGCCGAATTCTCGTGGCAGGCGGGTGAACTTCTGGAACGTACCGCTGGGGAGATCGCCTGCGCCAACAGAATACTTCTCGGGCTGTTTCGCCTTGATGCAGAATCTCCACCACCAGCAAAATGTCGTCATCGAGGTCGGAGAAGTATACCCTCGCTACCGAAAAATGTCCGAGGAAGTTCGAACACCACTCTCGGCAGAGGACAGCACCACAGTGATCTCTTGTCCCCACCGGTTTTACTGCACAGATGAACTGTTTCCTCAGCTAGGGAAGTGGGGTAAGTGACCAAATTTAACCGACCGATTCTGTTTGCACGGAGAGCTTTGTTTTGGTTCTTCAACTAATACAATGCTCATCATGTAAAAAGGTCTATAAAATGGTTTTTCTTTTCCTCTCCTCTTGCTACATTCTTCTCCGCTGTCTCGGCTCCTCAAGGTTTCACTGCGGTGAAACCTAGGCCCCCGAACCCCGATCACATCAGGCATGACAAGGGGGTATGTGCTCCTGCTGGGTGCGACGTTCAGCTTCCCGAGGATGTCGCTGAGCAATGCGAAGGACAACTGATGTCTCAGCACAGTAAGAGCAGAGACCGTCCCCAGTCGGAAAAAACTACAGAAAAGTTTCTGATGTTACGACAGAATTTCTGTGCGGTTTTTGACGGGAAACCTGTTGTGACAACAGAACATTCTGTAGTAACATCAGATATTTCTGTAGTTACAACAGAAAAGTGCAACAGAACTACAGACAACAGAAATATACTACAGAAAAACTACAGAACTACAGAAAAGTACTACAGAACTACAGAAAAATCTGATGGTTACGAGAGAACTACAGGATATTTTGTCGTATTTTTGACACAGTTCTGTAGTGTTTTTCGACTGGGTCTTGCCGTCTAAGCACTGCGCTAGGCCTTTCAAATTAGGGTCCGAGACTTGCTGCTGCGCAAACCTGCTGGTGCTCACCGCTCCGCGTATTAGCAATCCATATCCCGTAGGAGCACTCGAGCAGACGACGAGTTGGCACGTGGATGGATGATAGAATTGTGAAGAAGATGAGCCTTTCTTGCTGGACGCTGATGAAGAGGAAGAAATCTGTGGAATTGTGATCGCGCGGATCATCGTGCTGGTTTGATCATCGTGCGCTTCCTTGCCGACCTCGACGCCGTCCTCGACGTATAGATTAAACCTTCTCTTACACTTGGTGGAGGTGCTGGCCATATTGCCCGGTACTGTCGAAATCGCACTCCCGATGAGTTTCTATCGAGCCGAACATCACCTTCCTGGCAGCCAACCCGGGATCAGTACGCAGCTGCTGATTCATCTGCAGGTTCCGTTGCGAATGACCGTACTACCTTTTCTACTCGCCGCTCAACCTCGCCGCGTCGTCGCTCCCTATCTCTTCTGCGCCGGCGTCCCAATCTTGCGCAAGAGGAAAACTGAATGCCGCAGTTCCTGAGGCGAGAACTGCGCAATGATCGAACTGTAAAAGGCCTCACGTATCTCCTGCAAATCTGCTTGAAGTTTCTGTTGAGGGGGTTATAGTACTGGCTCTGGTCGATACCGGCGCTGCTGTTTCTGCCATGGCTGCAATTCTTTGCCGTTCCTTACGCAAAGTGACGACACCTATTTCAGGATTCTCGTATGCACGGCAAGTGCCCAGCCTGTAGAGCCTATAGCGGTCTGCACCGCTCGAGTCATCATTCAAGAAGTTTTGTACGCAATAGAGTTCGTAGTTTTGCCTTCCTGTTATCATGATCTTATCTTGGGTTGGGATTTTCTGTCGCGTCATAATGCGGTGATCAACTGTGCACGTGCCGAACTGGAGTTTTTTGCGCTAGACGAACCGTCGCCGGACGTTCCTTTTCCCAAAGTCCTCGTTGCCGAAGATACTGATCTCCCTGCGTGCTCTGTCGTTCTTGTTCCCACCGCTTGTGCTTTTTCCCGCCGTACTGATGTACTTTTCATCCCATCGCCTATCTTTCTAAGCCGCAAAAATCTTCTCCTGCCGTACGCCGTACTTTCTGTGTCAGCTGGCCTCTCCGCACTCTGGATTTGTAATCCGTTCTCATTTCCCGTATCCCTGCGTCGCGGTGAATGCCTCGGCACCATCCAGCTCAATGGTTTCTATTCTCCCTGGTGACGCAACACCCGCTTCAAAGCCCGCTGACTTGGATGCACTTATACCACCTGTTCTTGCGCTGGACCCGTCTTCTGCCGACGTTTTCCTCCGCTCCATCGATACCAGTCTTCCTGAACCTCAATGCTCTGAACTTCTCGCGCTGCTTCATCAGTTCCGTTCTTCATTCGATTCTCACCAGCCTGCTTTGAGCCGCACATCAACTGTTGCCCACCACATTGACACCTGTTCCCATGCTCCTCTGCGTCAGCGCCCTTATCGAGTGTCGGCCACTGAGCGCCGAGTTATTGAAGGCCAAGTTCAAACAATGTTACAGAATGGAGTGATTGAGCCTTCTAATAGTCCCTGGTCCTCCCCTGTTGTCCTAGTGCGGAAGAAAGACGGTTATAATCGCTTCTGCGTTGACTACCGTCGCCTAAGCAAAATCACGAGGAAAGACGTCTACCCTCTTCCGCGTATAGATGATGCATTGGACCGCTTACAAGGTGCTGAACTGTTTTCTTCCCTTGGTTTACGATTCGGTTACTGGCAGGTGCCCATGGCTACGAAAGATCGCCCTAAAACCGCGTTTGTCACCCCCCGATGGCCTCTTTCAATTTACCGTCATGCCGTTCGGTCTCTGCAATGCTCCTGCTACATTCGAGCGTATGATGGATACGTTTCAGCGTGGCGTAAAATGGAAGACGTGCCTCTGTTACCTTGACGACATCGTGGTGTTCTCGCCGGACTTTGCGACCCATCTCTCTCGACTGAAGCGGGTCTTGACATGTCTTGCGAACGCTGGTCTGCAGCTCAACTTGAAGAAGTGTCGTTTCGCTGCTCGTGAGCTGACCATTTTGGGCCACCTTGTGTCCAAAGATGGTATCCGTCCTGATGCAGCCAAACTTCGAGCTGTGATTGCATTCCCGAAACCTACTACCATCAAGCAACTGAGGAGCTTTTTGGGTTTGTGCTCATACTTTCGGCGTTTTATACGGAACTTTGCTTCCATTGTCGCCCCGCTCACTGAGCTCCTCGGCAACAACTCAGACATTTCGCTGTGGTCACCAGCATGCGACGACGCCTACAACACCTTGCGCCGCCTCCTCACAGCCCCGCCCATCCTGCGCCATTTTGACCCCCAGGCGCCAACCGAAGTGCACGCAGACGCGAGTGGTGTCGGCCTCGGAACTGTGCTTGCTCAGCGCCCCTCTGGCTTCGGTGAGTACGTAGTCGCTTACGCCAGCCGTACTCTCACCAAAGCCGAAGCGAACTACTCTGTAACGAAAAAGGAGTGCTTGGCCATTGTCTGGGCAATCACAAAGTTTCGCCCTTACCTTTACGGTCGTTCTTTTGACGTAGTCACGGACCATCATGCCCTATGCTGGCTTTCATCGCTAAAGGACCCATCCGGCCGCTTGGCACGGTGGGCTCTGCGTTTGCAAGAATACGATATCCGCGTTATTTACCGATCTGGTCGCAAACATAAAGACGCCGACACTTTATCTCGCTCACCGCTTCCAGCCGACCTTGCCGGCCTCTCCGTCTTAGACTCCGTGGCATCTTCGATCGACGTCAGTGACATGCCTGCCGAACAACGGAAGGATCCATGGATCATCTCTCTTATTGACTACCTTTAAAACCAATCACCGATTACCCCTTCCCGCTCCCTTCGCCGCCAAGCTTCCCAATATGAGATTCGGGATAACCTCCTTTACCGGCGCAACTACAGCTCAAGTGGACGGAAATGGCTCCTCGTGATTACGCGCCATTTACGGACTCAAAAATGTACAGCCTTTCATGCCGATCCACAGTGCGGACACGCCGGAGTTTTCACAACGTACACACGAATCCGTCTTCGTTACTATTGGCGCGGTATGTACAACTCGGTTCTCGGGTACGTTCGATCGTGCCTGACGTGCCAACGCCGCAAACCTGCCTCTCCCCGTTCGGCTGGTGAGTTACACCCTCTCACATTTCCGCTTAGACCCTTCGACCTAATTGGAATTGACCTATATGGCCCTCTTCCGTACACACCCGATGGCAATCGCTGAGTCATTGTCGCCGTCGACCACCTGACGCGATATGCCGAAACCGCCACGCTCCCAGCTGCAACAGCCCGAGATGTGGCCGGTTTCTTATTGAAGAACTTCATTCTCCGTCACGGTGCTCCTCGTGAATTGCTCAGCGACAGAGGCCGTGCTTTCTTATCCGAAGTCGCTGAAGCCCTGCTCGATCAGTGCAAAATCATTCACCGGACTTGCACCGCTTACCACCCGCGAACGAACGGCCTTGTTGAATGATTTATACGCACCCTCGGCGACATGCTCGCGAAGTACGTCGTATCCAACCACACGAACTGGGACATTGTCCTTCCTTATATCACCTATACGTACAGTACTGCTACGCAATCTAGCACGGGTTTCTCTCCGTTCTTTTTGCTTTACGGTCGGCATCCATCTGCTCCCCTTGATATTGTCCTCCCCTACAACCCTGATCCATCAGAATACACTACAGTGACAGAAGCTGCCAAGTATGCCGAAGAATGCCGCCAGATTGCCCGCACACTTACGACCGACTCTCAGTGGCGCCAAAAATATCTCCATGATACCGATCAGGAGAATGCACCACACTTTGAGCCCGGCTCACTTTTGTGGCTATGGGTTCCATCCGGTAGCCTCGGTCTCTCCGCAAAGCTGATCTCAAAGTATCACGGGCCCTACCGTGTCGTCGAGCACACTTCACCAGTGAACTATATTGTTGAGCCGCTTACGCCATCTTCTGATTTGCGACGCCGTGGCCGCAAGACTGTACATGTTCAGCGTCTTAAGCCGTTCTACGATCCAATTGTACCTTCGTCCCCTTAAGTCGCCAGGATGGCGCCTTTTTATCTGGGGGGCATTGTGAAGAAGAAGATGAGCCCTTTTGGCTGGACGCTGATGAAGAGGAAGCAGTCTGTGGAATTGTGATCACGCAGATCATCGTGCTGGTTTGATCATCGTGCGCTTCCTTGCCGACCTCAACGCCGTCCTCGACGTATAGATTAAACCTTCTCTTACAGAATATAGGAGCTTCCCCTTTGAAAGGGGGTGGTAGCAGTAGCTATCATACTCATTTTTCTTCCTATATCCTAATTATTGATTTAGACTGGTTAACTAAACCATCATTCTATTTATTAAATTTTTGTTTCTACATTACTAGCATTACGTCACTTCTCTGCTTTTAAGCCACCAATCTTCCAGTCATTTTTTGCTAATTTCCACCGCCGGTTTATTCACCCGGCCACTGGTATTTAAACCCCAGAGCTTCAGGAACAGTGACTGCGCTGCATCAACTTCCGGATGGATACCATTACATTCGAGTGTAATAGGGTCAGTGATTCCTAATACGTGATTCCTGTGAGCAGCGCCACCTGGCGACAAATAATGTATATATTGTCTAAAACTAATAAGAACGCATTTAAAGGCCACCGTTCCTGTCGGTTGCAGAAAACGCGAGACCACTGAACACATCTTCTTGGAGTGCCATGACTGAGTTTTCCTCTGGTATATCTTGAAGCGAACTTTAAAAAAGGAATTGCCAATAACGCCATTCGGTATCCGATATCTGCCATGCGCCGACCCTGAAGGAGTGCCGAATGACATGCTGATGCTATTATGTATGCATAGCGTATGGAAAACGCGTATGGATGTTAGGCATGAGCGAACCGTTGTACACCCCGCTCGACACTACTTCATCGAGAGCGTGGTATACCTGAGAGAAATTCTGCGTGCACAAGATAATTCTCCGGAGTGGCTACCTGTACTAGACCAGCTGGCTTCAGTAAAGCCCTTTTAAATCTAGCGCTTTAGGCAGAACGTGCCTAGTGTTTTTAGCATTCCTTTTGTTTTGCTTTGTTGTGTATTCAGAGTGTATGCTGTGTGCTTAAAAAATTGGTAATAAAGAAAAACATTTGTGGCGCAATGAATCAACATCACCCATCTATGCACTGATGCCGCTGAAACATCTGTTCGACTCCTGTGTTGTGTTTTCGGAATATTTTTTTTGCAATTGCCTGCACCACAGTTATATCCGGCCTTCAGTGAGTGTATGTTACCTTTAGGTTGCGTTCAGAGAGACTTTCAGCAACAATAGGCATGACGTCGGTTACACTAAGCAACTACATTCCCCAATATCATTTCCAGTGTCAGTGAGTGTATGTTACCTTTAGGTTGCGTTCAGACATCTTTCAGCAACAATCGCCGTTTACAGTGAGTTATGTTACCTTTAGGTTGCATTCCGAGAGACCTTTCAGCAACAATCGCCGTTTAACTCGCTTAGAGCGTCGTCTGCTCCAGTGCGCCTACGGGATATGGTTTGGCAATACGCCACCGGTCCCAAGAAGGCGTCGTCGTCGTTTAACTTCAGGGCAGCGTCAATGGGGGCTCGGAATAAGCTGTCTGCGTCGGAATGCTTGCGGCGACTTGTAGACTACACAAAGAAAAAATTCCCGAAGACGCGTAAGCTCTATATGGCAAGGCGGCCAAAGCTGTCTTTCAAATTGGCCAGCCAGCAGAGCGCATTGTGGTCGCTTACCACCTTTAGTGATCAGCAGTATATATATGTACGGAGCTTTATGTGGTCTACATGATCGCAACAGGCTCCTTCTTGGTCATCAAATAATTGTCTAGCGCTTTTGAGAGGGCCTGGTAATATACGCAATAACTTTCTCCTGCCCGAAACTCTTCTGGGTGAAGACGGCGCCTAGGCCCGCACTACTTTCGTCGGTGCGAGTTTAAGTCTCGGCGTTGTCATCAAAGTCCGAGGACAGGAGGAGACTACGTGGTGCTTAAAATCGTGGAAGGCTTCTGCTGCAGCGCTTCCCATTTAAAAGGCATACATCAGTGTTTGTAAGCTGTGTCAACGGTTCGGATGATACGCGAGAAGTGCCTCACAAATCGCCGGTAGAACGAGCACAGCCAAAGGAATAGGCGCACAGCTTTCTTGTCGCCAGGCTGCAGAACCTGGGCGATCGCCACTGTTTTTGCGCGTATTGGCGAACTTCGTCTTTGCCTATGATGTGGCCAAGGTACAGCAGCTCCTCGCAGGTGAAGTGGCACTTACCTTCTTTCAACGGTAGCCCAGATGACTGCATCGAGTACTGTCTGAAACCTTTTCAGGTGGTCTTCAAGTTAGAAGACCATGACGTCATCTAAATATACCAGACAAATCTGCCACTTCAAGCCTGTCAGTACCGTATCCATTACTCGCTGGAAAGTGGCTGGTGCGCAGCATGGCCTAAGTGCTTCACTTTCAACTCGAAGAGGCTATCTGGTGGAATTAACACAGTCTTGCAATTTTTTTCGTCGACCTCAGTTTGCCTGCAGCCACTTTTAAAGTCCATCAAGGGAAAAGTACCCTGCACTGCGAAGCCGGTCCAATTGGTCGTCGATGCGAGAGAGAGGGTAAACATCCTTGTTCGTTATGCTGTTCAAGCAGCAGCAATCGACGAAGAAACAAAGTGTGCTGTTTTTCGTCTTCACAAGAATGACTGGTGCCGCCCAGGGACTCTTCGATAGCTGGATGGCATCATCGCGAAGCATTTCGTCCACTTGATCCCGGATGGCCTGGCGTTCTCGTGGCGATACACGCTAGGGGTTTTGACAAAGAGGTCCAGTGTGCTCGTCAGTGATAATGCGATACTTGGCCAACCTAGCCTGATGTACATTGAATGCTAACGAAAACCACTCGCGTAGCTTCAGAAACGGTGAATGTAAGGTTTTTATCAGGTTCGGGATAGGGAAAGATTCATGCCGAAAGTGGGACGCTGACTTTGGTTAGGTCGGCCTCCCGCGGGTTTGTCGAAGGGGGAGAAGACGTCTCGGATGTATGCTAGATCATCGAGGAAAGCGATCGTTGTGGCCTCATTTTAAGATGCCGCTATTCTTCGGTGAAGCTCGTCACCAGTACCTGAGTCTGTCCTCCTCGTATATGGGCGATACCTCTTGCAATGCCTAGCAGTCATTCCAAGAGCAACTGTGTATTCCCTTCGCCGGTTTCGATGTCGTCGTTGCCAACGCAGGCAATGACTCGTGATTGCGGCGGCACGCTTGTCTACGTCGACGACGTTTAGAGCGATGTGATGGTCACCCGATGCTCACTGAGAAATTCTTCACCCAGAATAATGTCTCGTGAACAGTTCTGCAAGACCACGAAGCTCGTAGTATAAGTACGTCGATTCACTGTCACCCTTCGGTTACATCGCCCTGACGGCGTAATAAAGTCACCACCAGTGGTGCGGATTATAGGGCCTTCCATCCCAAGTGGTCGTCACTTCCTTGAGCTGGGCGGCGAAAACTCCGCTGATGACGGAATAGTCGGCTCCGGTGTCAAGCGGTAATCGTGCGACCGTCGACAGCGACTTGGAGGTCATTGCTCGTATCCAAACATTCCATGTCGGCTTCGGTATGTGATCTCGCCTTTATTCTGTATACCGAAGTCGTGGCTGGGGCATGCGATTATGATGTAGCTGGTCGCCATTGTCACTTTTAATACTGGGAACGTGATCGTCGAAGGCGTCTACATACGAAGCATCGGCGTAAAACGGCGTCGTCGTCGCTCTTCGGCGGCGGAGGAGGATCATGTTTTTCGCCTTGAGGCAACCTCACCTTCGTCACTGATTCCGGGGACTAGGGGACCTTGCTCGCTCCCAGTTGTGGCTCGACGATGCAAATTGTGAGCGGTACGGCGATGAAGAGCAGAATAGGCGGCTTAACGACGTGTACTCTGCCCTGCGCAGGTAGTCGTCTGTTTCCGACCGTGATGCGTCGATGGCGAAGCCACGCAGGCCTATGCGTCTGTATGGCCAGTGACGGTGCGGCCAGCCTCATCGCAATGGAAGCACAGTGGGTGGTTGCTCGCAGTCGTCAAGACGTCTAACATCCTGAGGCTTGAAGGCCGTTCATAGGCTTGGCGGGTGGGGGCCAAGTGGTGTCATTCAGGTGGAGGTTGTTCGCATCTAGATGAAATTAGGGGGTCGTGTCGGGGTGCAGGACGGCGTAATTTAGCAGCATAGATCGACGCTTTATTTCTTGCGTCGGAGCTGTCGGAGCATTCGCTTGGGGAGCACCCAATGCATGCTGGACGTCCTCACGGATGGCGTCCGTGAGCAACGGAACCTGCAGATGCATTGGCGATGAGAGGAGTGGGCGCAATCCTTCGCGATCCAACCTGACGCATGATATCATGGAGGTTACCTCCACTTGTATCTGCGGCGTCGCAGTTGCTTGTAGAGAGCGCTTGAAGAGGCCTGTATTACTATCGAGCCCAGGCGTCTAAGCATGCTTCTCGTTCGAATTGCGCCACAGTTTAGGGTGGGGTTCTCATGAGGCAAATGAAAAGAGATTCTTTGACGCCTCGCATTAAAAATCACTTTCTTTGCCTCAGTCATTTCAGGGTATACATGGCAAAATAGGCACCTAATTTCTTCGACATAATTAAAGACGGGCTCATTTGAGAGCTAGATGCTTGAATGAAGGAGTGACTGGGCTCTTTCTTTTCTGATGATGCTCGAAAACATTTAACAGGTCTGTCTTGAAAGTGGCAAAATATTTCAAAAAACGTCTCGCGATTATAAAATAAGATTCCGACGGATCCCTGAAGAGGAAAGTACCATTAACTTCGCTCCGTCATGTATGGCGTTGTACGCTGACACGCGTTCGAATAGGTCGTACCAGTCTTCAACGTCCTCATCCAATCGTCCTTGGAAGCAGGGGCTCCCGGGGCTGGGCGAAAACCAAAGGTGTTTTCTGTTCGACGAGTGCCATTCTCGGGGGTATAAGGTCACGATGTCTGGATTCAGCGCCTCCACCAGATGTCACGTGGCAGTGACAAAGCCGTAGGCAACTATCAAACAGACTTCGCTTTCACTAAAAATAAACTCTTTATTGGGCTTTCTGGCGCCCTCAAAAGAAATAAGCAACTCGGCGGCGTCGATAGCAGCATTTGTGCTCAGTTGTCGAATTACGAATGCCCGTCGCACCCGACCATGCTCAATTAAAAGTCTGCGAAGAAACATGTAGATAAAGCCGAAAACGGTGACTCGCCGTACTTGGAACTATGTAGAAAAACACGAGAGTGGCTGGAATCCTTACATCTCGGCTCACCTTGCGTGGCAAATAAAATGATAAAGCTGCATCCCGCGGCAACGAGCATGAAAAAAGAGTGGTACAGAATTGTCCTGCGCGCTACAATCAGTGATAAAGCCGTATTTCCGCTGCTGTCGAAGAACAACAAAGATTTGAATGGTTCGCGGCAAAATCGGGTAGTTTGCGTGAGAGGAAGTGGAGATTGGAAAGTAAATAGCAGGATTAAGCCAAGCCCCTGGAACCATCCGCGTTCTTTTTCTATGGTGCATTGCTGACATTTTCTACAACATACTTAGCTTTTTGCTGTTATTGAAGATAATGCTGCCCTGGGCGCTTCCCACAGATTCCAATACAGACGCCCCTTGCATGCAACAAAAAGTTGATGTAATTTGGCGATGTGATTGCAGGGCTCATGATCACTCTCGCGAAAAGATGTTATTTAGTGGCTCCTTGCGCACAGGTAGCAAAAGCGGAGCAATAACGCAGCTTGTATACAATAAAGTGCTGTGAATGTTTTGCGGCGCAGGCTGGTCCCCGAACCCCAGCGCTGTGTTGGAGCAGTCAACAACGGTGGTTCACTGTCGTCCTGCCGTGTTTATTGGAAGCACCTGTTTTCAAAGCATCATGGACGGGGCTGGGCTGTTGGCGAGTCACCCAAAGCCGAAGTGTAGCTGCTGTCACTGTGGTCGCTCCTGGCCTCATCGTCAGAAATGTTGGGGTTGCAGTGTTCCCCCCAGGACTTGATGCGCTCGAAGATGTTGCTCAGGGTAGTGTCGACATTTCTGAGGGTAGCCTGGAAATGCGCAAACAAAAACGAAAAAGTTGTCTCGGGCATTGGACTACTGCTCTCGGTAAACAGCCCGATATTAGACAGTGGAATGACAACTAAGAGAGTAGATGTTTGTACGAGGCCGCATTCCGTGGGCTCTTCGGAAAGTTGCTGACACACGGTTTCTATCAAGTAGGACCTTATGTGATGAAACAGCTTGCCGAAGGGAGCAGGTTACCATAGCACAAAATTTCAGGCAATGCTACTTAGCAATGGGTGGGTGAACTAAACTCGATCAAATCTTGCATTTAATGGAAGACATTGCGAATGCACGCTGCCTTTTAACACAGATGCCGTCACTAATCCCGTGTGAGACACCAGCCGGGGAAGGGGGAGGGGGGGAGCTTAACAGCTTTACATTGTCCCTCTTCTCAGCATATTACCAATGCAACCCATGAGGACTCTCGACACGGCGCTTTATAAGATGAACTGATGGGCAACTAATACCGCTTCCTCACTACGAGTATATTCAATTATCTACGTTTCATTGTGACCCCCCCCCCCGCTTGTAGAGTGTCGTTTCCTCTGCTCTGGCGATAAATTTTGGTTTACACGCCTTTCGGCTTCTCGTGCGGCCACCGCGTGGTTGCGCTCATTCTTCGGTAGTCGACTACTACGCCGACATTCTACACCCAATCTTCTCTATGAGTGTTCAGAGAGTGCACCACGCTGTGTGAAAGAGAAGGTTATGCGGCACGTGTATTTACTTATCTATTATTATGTTTTTTTTATTATAACTATGCTGATATGTGCGTCATTTGTACGCGATCTGTGGCGTTAGGGTATAAGAAGTTGAGGGTTTTCCTAAATAAACGTTGTTGAAAGTCAGCGCTCGTTGTGTCGTCCTCTAATCTTGTGCTCCCGTCCTGTGTTCCGCGCTGTTACCTCAAGATTTTACACCCGCAAAGATGATCACGAGTAATCCGGCAACAGGCGCCCAAGAGCTACGCACTAAAATAAAGAGGTCGCGGCGGCACCTCTTCAAGACCCGCCCTTCTGCGTAACTTGGGCACAACCAGGTAAGGGCGCAACCAGTCAGCACAGTTGACATTAGCGGGCATGGACAACCGAGAACGCGGGGTGGTGAGGTGTCGCCCTAATCGGTGGCGAGCTATAAGTATGGAGGAGGAAATAATTAAAAGTTAGGCCTCATTTTTTGAAGCCGGATGTCAGGGCTCCCCTCGACCAAGTGATCACGTACCTGCGGAGTTTCAGCACGTTTGCGAGGGCACCGCAATTTCCGCGAAGCAGACTATCGCTTTATGCCGGGCAGCTGCCGCGGGCGGCTGAATCCGCTTACGGCGACATGCTGAATGAACGAAACGCACAGCAATGAAGACCAACACTTACCGTAGGTCTTCAAAACATTTCACCATCCACGAAACGTAAATGTGTAAAAATGCGAATTTTCAGCTCTACCCGCATGGTTTCGTCAACAACATATGACTAATGAAGACGACACATCAAACGAAGCGTGACAAAGGTATTCCAACAGACAGAAACATGATTTC
Organism: Amblyomma maculatum; assembly: GCF_055883805.1. Classification (NCBI taxonomy): domain Eukaryota; kingdom Metazoa; phylum Arthropoda; class Arachnida; order Ixodida; family Ixodidae; genus Amblyomma; species Amblyomma maculatum. The sequence continues at coordinate 93,827,370 of NC_139350.1, read as the reverse complement.
CACCACTTTATTTTGTTGTTGCTGTTCTCCTTAAATTCCTACATGCGCGTGCAAGCCAAAGAGGGGGGATATTTTTGCCGGTCAGCTGAGCCGGCTATCACATGACGCATGGGTGTAGTAGCGTAAACTTCACATAGAGGTGTTTCACAGGCCTTGTATAAATGAGGCCGAGGCTAGCGAGTCGAGCCGGATGTCGGGCTGTCATCACCCGACTGGATTTGCAGGAACCCGTTTCTGTTGAACCTAGAGTGCCTCGATGTAACGCACCGCCGCGCGGCACCGCTTGCATCTAAGTGCCCTGTAGTCAAGGAGCCTCGATGGCCAGCGCCGCTGAAAGTGGAGGCGATGACATTGAGGCAGCCAGGCCACGGCCGGTCTCGAGGGAAGAGGCGCACTCTCCCTCAAGAACCGTCGTCCCTAGGCCAAAGCTGGTTTCATTAACGTTGCCCTGGCACCCTAGTCGGGCCTAGAGTCAGTATAGTCGGGTCGAGATCAGGGGCTACACCTACCGACGCCGATTCGGTTGGCCAACGCCATGCCTTTTTGCCAAACCTCCCACCTACTCGGTCCTCTAGTTCTCACTCTCCTTCTTCTGTCATTATGCTGTTTTTTCTTGTTTTATTTAGAGTTACTCCTGTGTTTTGTTTTAATTATTTTAATCACATTATTCGTCAGTAGCATAGTCAGGGATGCTACTGACAAGCTTGCAGCTATAGAATTTCATCTACGAAGCTTGGTAGAGAGGCACTTATACACACCCCCTGAAAAGGGCATTGTCCCGGCCGGAATGCACACCTGCAGGAAACGCGCGGCATTTTTCTGGCAACGGATGATTCAGCACTGTAGCCGGTTTCTGCCTTCAGGATCGAGTCAGAACGGATGTGGTCGCTGTGGTGAAAATGTTCTCGGTGCAGAGAGAATGGTCATTCTGTTGTGAAAGGATCCACAACCTTTCTGCCTCCGCCGCGATTTCTGTGGAATCAACGACTTGGTGACACATGTGCATCTCCTACATATCGGATGCGCATCTCTGTCAGGAACCAACGCTGTTCTACGTCCAGAGCGATCCACTCAGCAAATGAACGAGCATGAACCCTCCAGGAGACTCATTTTTGCCGGGCGGTTTCCTTGCCGTTGCAAACGATTGGACGAAGACAACGATTATCAAGCTCCCTAACGAAGTACATCTGATTACGTGCACCGAAGGAACAAAATCCGAATGCTTTGGCGAGCACGAAGGTGAGCCTGTAAGGTTAAAAAAAAAATACTGTGCGTCGTGCAAGAGTGTCTATGCTCCGAGCTGCAAAAACACAGATACTACAGGTATGTATGCATCTAAAGGAAATATGCATGATGAAAAGTACCTACTGGAATTGGCACCCAGCCTGTAACGCACCAGTGATAGCTGCAAGGAGGACTTCTTCGGTGCATGTTTGCTTTAGTTGCGCCGGGGTCTGATGGAGCTGTATTTTGTCGTTTTTTTCTTTATGTGCGAAAGGGCTAGGTAGCTTAGATATCACAGGCAGCCATGTGCGCTAGGCCGTAATATTTAGCATGTTTTATCGTGACTGCCACCTGACTACGAAGAAAAAAAAATAGGGCGTTTTAATGCACTGCCGTACGCGAGCCTCATGAACAGCTCAACTACTCGGCTCGCGAACGGCGGTGGATCACAACAAACGCCCAATATTTTTTTTTGAGTCAGGCGGCAGTCTCGATAAAACATGCTAAATATTACGGTCTAGCGCACACAGCCACCTATGATATCTGCGCTACCCGGCTCCTTCGCACGTAAAGAAAACAAACGACAAAATACATCGCCATCAGGCTCCGTCGCACATAAAGCAAACACGCGCCGAACAAATGCTCATTGCGGCTTTTACTGGTGGGTTATAGGCTTGATAAAAACTCCAGTAAATACTTTTCATCGTGCATGTTTCCTTTAGATGCATACATACACGTAACGAAGTATTTTTCGCACAGTCGAGAGTACGCGGTCGGTTGCTAAAGTCGGCCATTTACATCTTGACGTTTGGTGGCCCTAATTCAAGCTTCACGTCGTTGTTGGTCGCGGCTCGCTGAAGTAAAACCTGAAAAACCGCTTCTTGCATCCCGGCACGTCTAGAGAGTGGCAACTGTATGCGGCAGATGTGGTTGGCATCGCTTTTCCAAGCCTGTGACGGCCACCGTGCCGCCCGGTGCCGCCAGCCCCCGTGCACTGGCGGCGCCGAGAAACGCCGTCGACGCCGTCCAATGTGTTTCCATCGGTCGCCGCTACGACTTCACGCATGCACAGATCATCATCATCATCATCATCATCATCATCATCATCATCATCATCATCATCAGCCTGATTATACCCACTGCAGGGCGAAGGCCTCTCCTATATTTCTCCGCTTGCACAGAAAACTCGCGCAAAAGGCGGATTGAATCTCGCCTATTTCTCGTCGACCGCGCCCGCCACGCATCCCAGCATTCCTCAAGCGCAGTGAAAATGGCGTCTTGCTAACAGCGACCGCACGCGCATTTCAAACACTGTTGAGGAAAAGCTGCTAGAAGGCATTCGAGCTCATCCTTGTTATGATACCAAACAGATTGACTACAGAGAAATTGAGAGGGGAACGAAATGCCTGGGATGGCAATCGGTCAGCGGCCGGGCATAGCTGGGAGCTCTTCGCTACAGTCCGTAATGTGTTATGCCCGTTTTAAAGCAGCGCTCGAGGAGGTGTAATGGTGGTGTTGTTTCTCTTATCTGCAGTACTTTCAATGGAAGAATACCAGAAACTACGGAAGCGGCTTCGCATAGAGCTGTGACCGGTACACGCCAGAACTGATGCTTGGACGAGTTGGTATGCCATTTTGAAGAAGCACAGCGCGACTTGGACAAGGACGGAAGGCAGACATATACGGACAGGCGCTTGTCATGTCCAAGTCGCGCTGTTCTTCAAAACGGTGCACACCGCAATCGATAGCCGTCCATTTGGCCACACGGAGCGTCAGCGGCTCAACAACCTGGGAATTCGCGAAATCGATGGAATTCTACAGGAGCTGCGGCCAACCGAGAAAGTGATCTTCATGACTGTGTAATATCTAATTCTTCTGTAATCCTACAGATACTTAAATGATGATTAGTTTTTAGTAAAAGACTCACGTACAGAATCATTATCGTTCCGTCCGTAGCCATGGTCGACGCGGGCTCAGGCCGTTTCTGGGCTGGACGTCTCCACAGCTGGCTTTAAATGCTTTGTGCCATTTGAATATTCGCAACATTTTAAACATTCGCAGTAAACACATCGCATCATTGCCTTGATCACGACAGTAATTAGTGCCTCGATAGGCGACCAGTTCCTCCCTGCAGGTGCCCTGTCGTCTGCTCGAAAATGCACGCCGAAAATGTATGCCAGCTCTCGACGACATTTGTGCGCATGCGTGCCGCGGCATCGTGCACGCCAGCCGCGCCAGACCGTAGAGGCGGCAGTTTTTTTACGCGCCCGTCATAGCCAACGTACCGTGGCCGACGTCAACGGCTCTGCCAGTCACATCAAAAACGTTGGACTATATTGGGGCCTTTAGCCGTATCGGCCCTTGTGGTGATACCCGGCGAACAGCGCGTACTTCACCAGCTTGGCGCGGCGTCTACTGCCCAACGTTTTTGCATGTCATTCCGTCGAACAGCGCTTGTAGTTCGTAACTGCGTCTCGAGTAGCCGTTTGCTTGCAACCATGGCAACAGGTTAATATATGATTTCTGTTTGGGCAGAGCAAAAAGTGCAAACAGAAAACTGAAAGCAGTCGAATGTTCTATACGCCAGTGTTGAAATTGTGAAGTCGAGAGAAACTTGCACATTACCTCTAGGTTAATGCCCAGGAAGAAGAGGACAATCAAGTCAAAATCTGTAAAAGCAAGTCGATTACTTACTGTTGAAAGCATCGGGATAAAACCTGGTCGGCGAAGAAACACACTATATTGACAGTTCAAGCGATTGGGTTGTCGCTTTATTTCTGCTTTTATGTATGAGCTTAGCCAAAGTTCGCATTGGAACGCCTGTGATGAAGGCTATGAAGGTTTGCAGTGCGCATTGTTGCAGTGAGAAGTTATAATGACTGGTGTAAGCTGTGAATCATTCGTGAGAGTAATTTTTTTGTTGCGACCACTTCAAGGTATACACCTGTTTTGAGGAATTAAGAAACTTTGTTTCCTGACCGATTCAATAGATGCAGTGCTTACAACTAGCAGCTACCAGATGTACGCAAAATTCGGGGCTTGCATTACGGGAACATGGAGCTAAATTATACACCCACAGCCTATTTGCGCCATTAAAAAAAAAATGGTGGAGATAGCTTCTTTTTCAGGCCGGAGCGACATCACAGGCAATCGTTGCTGAAAGCTGTTTCTGTCTGGGCTCGGCCATGATTTGCGAAAGCCAAGATCGTTGCCTATCGGGTTTGGTGCAAAAAAGAAACATCAAGTGCGTTAAAATGTTCGACGCAGACCGTCATTAATATCTTGTTGTCACGATCTCTTTTGGCACCCAGATTACATAGCCCGAAGAGGTAGAAAACAGGGCCGCACGGAATGCAGGCTTGGCATACTTATAATACGTGCGGAAATGCACAATGCGGCCTTTTAAAATGCTGGAGTCCGCGAGTGCCCGTGATCTCCGCGTAAGAGTTGAAACATTTATCGCTATTCGTGTTTCTTCTCCGACTATGTGTCGAACGTTTAACCTCTGTCCCGCAATTACAGCCGCCTTGGAACACGCCTTATCTGTCGTACCACGCCGTCCGCAGCTGGATGTTTCGCACACCAGACCAAACATAACCAAGGGGTCGTTTGTATCGCTGCCCAACGCCTGCTCACAAAGAGCTCGTACAATAGACCTTATTAAAATCCTTATGCACAATTTCTGCCATCTGTCGGGCCTTCAGCGAACCGCGCTACGCGACGCCGACGAGTGAGTAGGCTGCGCTCCCACGGCTGCTGCCGCCGCACTAGCTGCGTCTGTTTTGTGCTGTGGTTTCCGCGCTACTTGCTCGCATTCAGAGCAAAAACAAAAATGACGAAAAAGTGACTTGTCCACACTGCCTTCATTCCAATTTTACTTCGTAAAGCGATACTGCACCGCTGCCAAAACTTCTTGCGAACGGCGGCATCAGCGTAGCTGCAAACGCCAAAACCTTCATTGCTGCTCCAGCGCATTCCATAATACACTGCTCAAATACACGTCCATGAAAGTTTAATAATGCTTCCGAGTGGAAAATACGGCTGTGATATCACGCTGCGTCAGCCGCCGACGGATGCTTTCGGGTCCAGCGCGGGCTAGGCTCAACCTGTTACTGCGCTTGGCGCTCGGCCTGGATCATTGACGTTTCATAGCACATTGTACAAATATACGCGTACACCAAGGAGCTTGGTATTGTTTCTCTTTCTAAATATAGGACCGATGCCTAATGAACCCTGCCCTCCGATGGAACTTCGCAATTCCCAATACAGCGCTACTGTTCCCATCCTGTTCCCATCCTCTGCCTGGACGTTTACCGGCTGATGTATCTCGTTAGCGGGTAAACAACCATGTAGCAGATCCCCTATTCTATACGTTATTGACTAGAACTCCCAGCCGCGTGAATTTTCCCGTGAAAATCGACCGATCAACGATGTGATTTCGCACGCGATATCACCCTCAGATATGTAGCTCCTGTCGCCGTCATCCATCGTGGTTCCATTTCGTGAAAATCGATACATTAGCAGATACATGCTGCCTGCGAAATGCCCTCATAGAGGTCTGCCTTGTACCCACACGCAATTTGAAGCTCCTTTATGGACGCGTATTCGAGCAATGTTTTGTGGAATGTGCAGTTATTGCAGAAAAGCCTCTCCAGTGCTGCATTTCTTCCTTTAATCGTAAATCTTGATGGGATTGAAGCATTCAATCATTCTTCCGTTTTCCGTGGATGGGCTCAGTACTGAGCTAGGCATCAACCATTAGAGCCTATCCAGAGTCTGTGCCAGTTTCTCACATTGAAGAAAAGTTGGTTTTTACTTTGCTATGTTTCGAGAGGGGAGGGGGGGGGGGGGGTGAACGAGGTTTTAGTAGCTTGCTTTGCTTCTGAAGATTTTGAACTAAAAAACTAATAGCCCTGCATTCTCATGCGACATTCGACACTATAGCGACATTCTTCAATAAATTATTTTCTGAAAACATAGCGAAGACGTACGGGCTGTTTAATGTTGAATGGCGGTTTTGTTTTTATAGGTGCCGAACATATTGTTACGCACGACATCAAGGAAGAAGAAGCGGGCAGTGCGCGGACAGGAGCGCTCGCGCTAGGCCCGGCAACATTTCATTAAACGTCATCTCACTGTCATCGACCATCTCTCTGTCCTCTGTTCTCCTGGTTTCATCGGCTTGCCGCATCGTAAAAATATTTTGAAAGTCCGAATTTATAGGGAGTGCAGTCAGTTGACACCTCAAGGAAGAAAAATGTCAGCATTGTATAATTGTGATGGATGACTTGTTTTTTCACATATTGCAAAACAACATAATTTGCCAGCAGCAAGTCAGGGAAGTAGTAGCCAAAATTATGGGCGTCCAGGAAATGTCATGCATGCATTTATAGGGCTGGATATTTTTAGACAAAATAAAGTTGGAAGACATATGCGCGCTCATCCTTCTTTCTCCTGCTACGATAGCCGCAGTCGCAAACTTCACTTCTACTGATCAGCGTGGTGTAAGGCTTACTGTAAGCGATATTGCTCTGTGGCTAGTGCCAACCGATTGACAGTTTCAGTCACTACCTGATTAGACTGTTTTGACGGCGCGTGATGAAGGTTAAACGAAAAAAATGGCATTATGCAGCGATATGGATGGGATAAAACAAAAAATCTCGCATTAATAAAGAAAGAGTAAACAGCGCGTTGATCGCCGTCACTGCATACAGCAAGAACAATCATTCCAACTCGCGCTAGACGAGAGCAGCTACAGGCAGATGCTGCCCCGCATATACTTTGCATCATACCTTTTGCAAGTCGTGTTCTTCTGGGCACGCATCTCAGTAACTGAAGCCTGGATGTAGTAGACTATATTCAATACATCGATGAGACGAATGCGTAAATTCCTTAGAATTCCGCGTTGGAATTTAAGGGAAAAGCCTGGCGCCATTGAAGTGGCGCCCGCATCGAATTCTACCTGGATACCTGGACGTATACCTGACGTATAGAACATCTCTCGACAGCTTATTGCATGAAGCCGTGAAATCTGGGATGAGTTGGCTCAACAAGAAAAGCACAAGCAACCCTCTTGCAGATATTTTAACCCGAAAAGGCGATGATGCACAGTCAGCCTGATTTTTTTTTTTTTGTGTGTGTGTGTTTGCTCTCGCCCATTGTCTGCCTCCGCACTTTTTTCCTTCTGTTCTTTTTCTTGGGACGGTTTGGCGGGCACGCTCAAAATCGAAGCGGTCGTGAAGAGTCTGCTTCTCCGCAGCGCGCAAGGATTCTACATGCAGCGTTGCAAATACGGGCCGGCCTTCGGAGTGGGCGGCCAGTGCGGTCGCACAGGGCACCAGCAAGAATGCGGCGCCAATCTGCACTGCGCACTCCAGAGATAAATGTAGAAAAAGTGAATCTGCGGAAATGAGGTGAAGGAAGGCTGGCCCCGTGCAAATATATTGGTCGCATGCAGTACCTGCGCGTGAATTATGTGCACACACGCGCCATTGATACGCGTCCCACGCGCACCCACACACATGTTTTGCTGGGGCGGAAAAGTTATATCTATGCCAGCATAACGGCCCCGTGTGCGTTGATGTCTGATCAAGCTTCGAAATGATACAAAACGCTGCTAGCGGATGAATGGATAATTTTTGGTCGCTGTAGTTGTTTCACATAATTGGCGTAACTTAAAAGCGGTCAATTGAGCCCAGTGTTCTAACGTACTACATAGAGCAGCGGACGAATTTTTATCGGCCCTCCACTACGCTGCTACGGCCAGCGCAGACATTACATCACTTCTAGGAGAAAAACGAACAAACATAGCAATACAAGCAAACGTGCATGCAACTTCGTGCTTTGCTCGCAGGACGGCAAGACCCCTTTTCCACTAGCCCCTTGTCACCCGTTAATAATTAGGGGGTATTATTAACGATGCGCCCTTAACGGTGCGCACACTCCCAGACACCCTTAGAGTGAGTGGGGGTAGCTGTTCCGGTCGCAAAGGAGATGCCCTCGACTTGCGTGGCAAGCTCAGCCGGAATTCAACTACCTTGTAGTGACAGAAGGGGGTGGTCGTTTGGTGCCCAGCGGTCGCCGGTTCAAACCAGAGTAAGGATCGGAGTCAGAAGTAACAAACAAAACACAATTTATGCACAGCAAGAGACGATACAAAGGAATACACAAGGTCACTTGAAATACACAGAAGAGAGGTTCACAGAATACAAACGCTAAGCATGCAATTACACAGGTATTCAATAACATAGAAGCTTTACAACAGATGAAACACGAGAGAGTTACATAAACAAACACCAAATTGTTCACCGGGCACTGCTGCAGTCCGACGCCTCAAGAGTCACGATGTGGCCGCCATACGAGACGAGCGCCGCTCCCTTGAAGGTCCGTGGGCTTGCCAGCAGCGGGTGATCCCCGGGAGTCCAGCCGAAGCACAGGCGAGCACGTCGCAAAACACTGACGAACTGACTGACTGACTGACTGACTGTCTCACAAGCGGCATGGTTTCTTTAAATAGGGCGCGCCGCGTCCGTTTGTTAGCACGCGTCAAAGCTAGTGCGCACACACACAGCTTCGCTGGTTAGAGCGCTCTCTCTTCCTCCCGTCGAGCCGCGCGTCGTCATTGGCTAGGTCCCATAGAAGATTCTGGAATTTTCTGGCGGATTCCAGACCGATGAACCACCGTCCTCCCCGGGCAATGGGAAAGAGGGTGACGGCAACGCGTACAAAGCTACGCGCTCTCCCGCGCGGGGAAGGAGGCTTTTCTCCATGCTTTTGCACGCGACGCCGCGCGGGCCTCGCGCCGTACCGGCTTGATGAAAATGTGCGCCGATTTCGTGACACCCCTCCTTCCACACACGCACCCCCCCCCCCACACACACACACACAAAATTAGGCGAGCTCCGAGGGCAGTTAAAAGCCGTCATTCGTTTGAATGCGCTAAGGCAACGCGCCTTCAGTGGCACATCCTGAGGCACGTTGTAAGAATGTCGCGGGCGTTAGGCCAGCCTGCCAAACCCTCCTTTCCTTTCCTGCGCATCGGACTTTAGAGAGATCTTGAATCGCCCAACTCGTCCCCTGCTCTCACCGGCTGGACATGTAGGAGTGACGTAGACACTAAGGCACTGATTGGTCACGTGAAGGCGCGCTCGAGATCAGCAAGAATATTCCCTTGTGGTGTCCTCAATGATCCGCACAGCTGCAGTTCACGGTGCAGACACCACTCGATCCCACTCCCTCGTTCATCTGCACTGAGCGCCGTCAATGGTGGGCTGAGTGAAGTGCGCGCTAATTCTGTCGCTCCCGTCTGACGCCCGTCCGCAGCCATGGCACAGCGCACACGTGCTTAGGGCTAGCTCCAGCGCGCCGGCTCGCGAGTCTCAGCGATAGCTCCGACAGGCATGCGGCTGCGGCCGTTCACGTTCCTTGGACGCGCCCCGCAAGGCGGGACTAATGTTGAGATGTGTAAAGAGCTTGTGAAAAGGTTTTCAAAGGACGACCATGGTGGCGTGCGGGATTTTCAAGCCGGCCGCTTCGAGGTCACATTCAGGGACAGGAAAGAAGTTCAGCGCTTTCTAGAATCGCATGTAATCAATGTGCGCGACACCGCGGTGCGCTTCGTGTACCGCGGCCCCGTGAGTACTGTGCTGCGCATTTTTAGTTTCCCAGTGGACGTGGCAGAAAAGAAGCTCCGAGAGGTGTTGGAGACGTACGGGCCGGTGGAGAGAATCGCTACCGAATACATCACGGAATACGACGGCGTTGCAAGCGGCAACCGGAGCGTCCGAATGGAGATGAAGAGGCCTGTGCCGAATTTCCCGGAGGTGGCCGAGTTCACAGTACATTGCGAGTACGAGGGTGTCGCGCGCGTCTGCGGGCGCTGTGGTTCTAGTGAGCACGTGCGGGCGGTGTGCGACGTGCCCTTGTGCTCGCGCTGTGGGGTGTTCGGCCACGCGTCGTGTAGCCTGCCTTGCCCTCAGTGCGGTGCAGACCACGCGGTGACAACGTGCGGCTTTCGAACGTTCGCTTCCGTCGCCAGGCACGCGATGGTGACCGCTGTAGCCGCAGCTGTGTCACTACCCGTCCACTCTGCCGCCAGGGAACCGGCCGCTGTGGTAACTTCCGGCCGGTGTAGTGCCGGCCGAGAGCCCGCAGCACGTGGCGCCTAACCAGGTTGATGAGGACCACTCGGAGAACCAGAAGAGCGGCAGCCTTGACCAATCCGAGGATGAGGAGTTCACTCTTGTCACCCGGAGGAAGTAAGGCAGGCCGCAGCCGCGATTTGACCACCACCGCACAAGCTGCACCGCACAGCATCCGCGGCCAGCTCGACGACCTCGAGAGCCGCCACGAGGGCCAAGAGGCGAAACGAGCGGACGCCATCGCCGTCGTGCGAAAGCAAGGTTGCCTCTGTCCCGCCGTGTGTGATATGCGGGAGGTCTTCCCAGGCCGGTGTGACTGCGTGGAACTGAGCTCCTCATCAGGGGAGGGGGCAGCAGTCCCTTGACCGTGACCGCCTTCATGGCGTTCGCGGCCCTTGACCGGGCAGGACCTTCGCCCCGAAACAACAAACTCTCCCTCCCCTGTCTGGGAGGGGGAGGGAGCCTTGCTGGAGGCGTCGGATGGATGATGATAGGTTGATGGATTATGTGTGATCTGAAACGCGGCACATTCGGGAGCCAATAGTTCCCTTCCTATCTTAAAATGGCAGGAGAAAACTGCCGTTATCGCGCAGGATTTCATAAATTTTTGTTTTACTAAGGCAGAATGGTACAAAAGATTTTTGTCCAAGTAAATCGGAGCTAGTTACCTTAAAATATATCATATTTCTCAGTCCATTTTTCAGAGGAAATATTTATACATTTGGTCAACGAAAGCAACATATTCCTTCGTAGTGACTCGATCTCAACACTTGACATCAGGTATACGTTCCCCACAATCAGGACAACTTGTTTCCAGCTGCAGCAAATCCGTATTCTTCTTTCGGTATACAAGGAAAGGCGGTAAATAGGGAAAAGGCACTTTGTTATTGAGTAACTGCAACCTCAGCGTCAACAAAATTCGTCGGATGTTTGATTTGTGACAGCATGGCCTGGAGACTTTTTTTTTTTTACTTTTTATTAAGTTGACAACATCAGCGATGAGATTTTTTGCTTTCACGGAGACATCTGTGTGACTGGAGAAGGCTACGGTGGAAGATAGGAATGCGGCCTTTGTTGCTCCGACAACGGTTTGATACTTTAGCTGAACTGTTTGCAAGTGTCAAAGCTCCGATGTACAGTCGTGAGCAAAAGTGGTATACAATACTCAGCCGGTGGCAGAGCACTAAAAAACTGCCTTCCAACTGCATCGAGCGACAGCTATCTTTGATCGAGACAATTGTGGCGAAGCTCGATCTTATCTTAATGCATGTGTAACTGTAGCTGTCCCTCTCGCTGTTGCTAATGACATTTTGATGCAGTTTTCCCGAGCTCCATCACCAGCTGAGTGTTGTATACCACTTTTGCTCACGACTGTACAAAGGACAATGTCTGTGGCAGCACGTTCTTCACGGCTCTTACCTATTTACGTTTTTTTTTTTTTTTAGAGAAATTGCACTTAATCGATACTCGCGTATATTTCGACGGTGATCTACTGGAAACTTACGAATAGCTTGAAAGATGTCGATTTTTTTCATAAAGAATAAGAAATTAAATACAACGCGTGCATGAACAGCGTGGTTTATTTGTTTTTTTTTTTTTGAAAGCACGCACATCAGTAATAACTTTACCTTTATCAGATGAATCATAACCAAGCTTTGGCCGTCAGTCACCTATCCAATCCAATAATTTCCACAAATTAATTGCGAACGTGCCAAGGGCTGCTTTTTTTGCTCATATTTTCTGTGACTAATGACACTAGTTTGTCATTTCCAAGAGTTTCGCACACTTGGGCGTCTCACCAGGAACATACACTGCTGTGCGACAATTCTTATCTGTTTTTACTGACCACTGGAATAAAGATTTTGGTGTAGCAAGACCAAATCATAAGTGTCTCGTCGAGAATATTCACTCACCCATCAGTTCAGTTATGCTTCACTCGTATGTAATTCGAGTAGAGCAAAGGTCGTAATTTAGGCTTTGCAGCTCTGCATGCAGTGGTTGGACCATTTGATTTTCTTCCGCAGTGGATGCAGCTCTTCTCGTCAGTTTGACTTAATGACTGCATTGATAAGCAATCCGGATAATTAGCTTTCTTTAATTTGCAGAAATTTTATGCAGTATAGCCAAAATCTCTTCGTGTCAACGCGTCACATTAGAAATCCAGGCATACTGCTCGCATACTGCTTGCTTTCTCCCACCAGTGGCTGTTTCACACCAGACGCTAAACGAAAGGCGAACCTTCCGCAATATTTGCTGCAATATGTCATGCTAATCGATTATGAAGCACTATATGCGCCTCCTATTTTTTGCTGGCTCTATAAAAGTGCACTAGGCAAGCGAGCGCAGCCGCATAAGATGAAGCTTTTGCTCAGTTTCCCCTTAAGTTCGTCAGATAGCAGCACGAATATATATCGCATAGAAATTTTGTGCAGCCTTCACTAAAAACCCTATACATAAACAATGTTGCCCGCAAGAAGGTTTTTATGCGGACAAAACAGCTTACATGAAAAAAATCGCTAATTTCTTTGACTTAAACCGTGAGGTAATTTTTATTTATTGCATTAAGCCTGACGCATTGGTGTGACAATGCCTCCAGCGAAGAAACAGGTGCTCCGCGACTGATCCAGGGAAGCCGGGTTCGAACTCGAAAGCGGCAGCCGCGCTTCGATGGAGAAAAGAATCAAGGTGTGCTGTCAGCGCACGATGAGAATCTCGAGTAATGGAAATTATTGGAAGCGCACCACTACAACGCCTGTCGCAACATGAGCTAGCTTGGGGTGTCAAACCTTTTAGAATTATAAAAACAGGCGATGACAATTACTCTCCATGTTTTGGTCGAGGCTTACTGTAGTCTTTTCAAAGGAAAAAATAAGCCGAAACTAAAAGCAAGCACTAAAAAATTGAAATCAGATCAATATTTTTTTCATGTTTCACTTCACCGCTAAAAAAAAAAAGAAAAAAACATTAAAGGAAGTATTTTTCCGAAACTTCTGTTCTTTTCTTGGCCTTCACATATTTATGCCCAGACGTGTTCTTTTATCGCCGATGTGGATGTGAATACATTAACAACCGCAGCTGGATGCATCTGCGGGGGAAGTTCTTGGAGGATAATGGCCAGTGTTGAACACGTTAACGAAAATAAGTAACCGATTACAATTACAATTGCTTGACCTTAACTTTAACTGATTACAACTAAAAAAATAGCGAAATAATCACAGACCGGTAATCGATTACTGTTGTGTTGCGTTTCTTAGAACCTTATTGCCATAATACAGCCCAGATACTGCTGAAATTAACTAGTGCGGTTTGATTTAAATTTATTATCGTTGCTAATTTTCAACGCTAGTTGTTTTCCAGTGTTGTCGTCGCTGATTTCGCAATGTTTCCTTATGAGGACATCAGTTGATACACTGCACTTCTCTCACAGCAAGCGCAAGTAAATATGCCGTACGAACACCACCTTGTGCCAGTTTCTATGCCCTCTATGGAGAACCGTGCTTCGTTGTTGGCGCTGTGAACAGGCCCTACATAGGGTGCCTCGATGCGCGCCCGCTCTCCCGCGGAGAGCGGGCGCGCATCGAGGCACCCTAGCCCTACAGGTAAGGCCGCCGAAAAGCAGAAGAAATCGTTTTTGGGTGCTTTATTGAGAGTACCAATGCGGATTTTGTTTAAGCATCATAAGCCGTGTGTACGTGATGGCGACCGCGTATCGCATTTCTTAGAGCATCACGGCAATGCGATACGACAGCGTTTACATGTAGCGCATCAGCGCGGTTGTGGCGGCACGCGGTGACGCATATAGAAAGCATTAGTGGCACCAGGTTTTAAATTTGCCACATTTGATTTAATACTTATTTTATTTGTACCACAGCAAGAGGAAAGCAGTAATGAATAAAAGAAACAGTGTGTGAAGCTAAATTGATTACTTCGTCGCCTTTGTTAATCCACCCCGAAGCCATTTGAATAACCCGCGCTTTCTGGATATTTGTCTCCATGTGCCAAACAACGCTTACTCGCTAAGCCTAACAACTGTCCGATTCCAGAAGCTTTCTTAAAATCTGAGACGTTTTATCGCCAGAATTTGGGGTGCAGGCATCTTCAGATGAATAAAAAGCTTCGTTCACCATTTGTTTGCAGCGGACGCTAGACACAGTGGAGCGGCAACGATGAATTGGTGGTGAGGCAAACGGCCACCGCTTCACCGGAAGCCGCCATTTTTCTCTTAAAGGGATACTAAAGACAAAAATGAAGTGGGCTTGCATCGATATAATGCCAGTTCCTGGTTACAAAAAAGCCACTCTTACTGAGAACAGCTGTTATAAGGTAGTAAAGAGGAAGAACAGGAATACAGGTATCGCTGCCACAACCGAAACGGCCGAGGCTCGCAACTACAAATCACGTGATGCGCAAAGGATCCCGAAGGCTGACAAATGCAAATTGCTTTGACCGTTTGAATGCTGCATTCAGTTTTGTCTCAAATATATGCTTTTATCACACGTAAACTACGGCGAAGAGACGAAAAGAAACGTAAATGTTGCAAGGCAAATATAAAAATATACTCATTTCGTCCGCTTATCGGTAGATACCGCTAGTCTCTCAGCTAACACGGCTTTACAAGCGTCCACTTAAATTTCGGTTATGTTCCGGCTCAGACACTTCGTGCGTGCTCGGATAGTTTGGTTTGGGCCTACGGCGCCTGAAATACGAGCTCGGAGCTGCAGATGCGCCTACCCTAAGTGCATATCGAATGAAGATAATGAATCGGCACGCACCTGCGTAGTAGTCTCCGCTCCCCGCGCGCCAGCAATCACGGAGTCTCCTCTTGTGTCATAGTGTGCGTCATCCTACCCTACTACGTAGTAGGAGAACACAGTTTGAATCGGGAACAAAAAAACCTCCACTTCTTATCACAATATCTCAGCAATAATTCGATTTTTAGCTGCCGGATATGCGGCGACAGTGTCACCAGATGCCGTTTATTAGATTTTGATAGCATATTTGGGTGTCTTTAGTGTCCCTTTAAAGGGCAACTCCGGTGGTTTTTTCATCATTTTGTGTTTTTAATTGAATTACATTCCTCGGCACGTCCTGACTCCAACACAAAAGCCGTTTTCCGAAATTCCAATTAGAAGTATTTTTAAAAAAGAAAAACAGCAAATCGAAACCGAAACTGATTTCACGGCCAGAAACGACGTCACATTTGACGAAATGGTGACGTCACACTCAGTATTAGAAAAACACTCGTACGTGCGTTGGATGGTGAAAATAAAGTATGGAAATCATGACGCACTGCATAAAATGTCTGAGGTCGTTGAATATAAACCTCACAATTTCATAATCACGCGGGAAGTAGACATTAACGCCTGTATACTGTTTGTGACGTCAGAAACTCAGTGTTGCCCGCAGAAATACTCTCAACTTAAGCCATGAAAACGGCATATTTTAAAGCCGTATTGCGCGTGAACGGATTATCGTACGGCACTCACATTTTGTAGAATGCGTCAGGACGGAGAGAAGAACCTGTGGTAAAAGTTTCACTACAATATTCGAATGTCAAAAAACCCCCGGAGTTGCCCTTTAAGGCGATACGACCGGGTTTACATGCACGGAGAAAGTCGACTTACCCCTCTTAATCCAGCCCTGCCTGGCATATTGATGCGATGCGCTTTTCTAGAGCATTACCCCTATTTGCATGAATGCGATAGGAACCGGGCGCGACAATGAGCAAGAGCGGAATGCTGTAATGGATGAGCGAGGGGTGGCCGCCGTAGGCCTGCACCCCCCTCCTCGGGAGAATACGGGAATTCATATAATATGCGCTCGAGGGTTCCTCTCACCCCATAACGATTATTCCTATCGCTTCTGGTTCGGAGAACATGTGGTTCGCCATTACCAGCAGTCGCCTCCACGCGACTGCCTGCATGTTTAATTTCATGTCTGGCGGGGGTACAAGTCTACTATGGAATCTATATTGCTGCGTGATATCCCCATATTTTAGCATGAGCTCTCCACTCCCTCAGCCATCGAGGGGTCCCATAGTGGTTTAAGCGGTAAAGAGAATAAATAAATCTCTCAATTTTTTCACTGCTAAGAATGTGATCCTTCCCTTGCCAAAATTTTGGACGGCGGCAGTTTTGCTGTCATCATCAGTCGGACTTTAACCACAGCAAGGCGAAGGCCTCTCCTATATTTCTTCAACAAGCACTGCCCTGGGCTAGCTGCATCTACTTGACCATGCGAACTTCTTAACGTCATCAGCCTATCTAACTTTCTGTCGCCCCCTGCTATGCTTTCTTTCCGTTGGAATTGGACACTGCAGTGGTTTTCAAACTTGCTCACCTTCCACTGTACTGAAGTAGACTCATTGTTGGTCAGGTCTGTGAAGTAACCCTAGTGAAAAAAACCATACGAGTCACAATAACCTCATACAGATTTCTCATATTAAACTCATAAAAATTTCATTATTTCTTATATATTTCTTATATGATAAATGAGTTTAGAATGAGATTATATGAGATTTGTATGAGTTTAGTACGAGTCTGTATGAGAATTTTTGTGAGGTTATTGTGACTCATAGGGTTTTTTCACTAGGGAATTTTTATGATTATTGCGAAAACACCAGAGCAATCGCCGATTGAAAGCGCATCGTTCAAACTTCCCGCGGACCGCAACAGCGCAAGAGAGGAGGAGAGTGAAGAGAGGAACCTCACCCGCGCCGGCATGCGTGACGTCACCGTGAGGATAGGCCATGCGCTCCCAGCAACCAGAGTGCGTTTTTAGCCTGTGTTGTTGCTCGTGTTTCGAGGTTGCGGAAGTTCAACGTGTCGCTTGATTTGAACACCTATCCCAACATGCGGTACTGCAGTGCCTTCGGATGTACAAGCACCTTCGGCCGCGACGATGTCAGTTTCCACAAGTTCCCTCAAGAGAAATAGCTCCGAGCGCACTGGGTCGCTTCTGTGAAAAGGGACAAGTTCTCACTGACCATATTACTCGGCAGAGGAAACTGCAATAATTGCTGAATTCATTATGTTGTATTCTGAGAGCAGCTGCAATGTACCTAGCTGGCAGAGCTATTTAGCAATATATAAACACCTATTGTGAAAGAATATAATGTCCTAAGCGAAAATACGATTATTCGGGCGAAAAAAATCACAGACGAGCAGCGGGCATGTACCCAATGCTTTTTATTTACCACGAGCGAATTTTGGGCAGTTCCCTTTCGGAAGGAGGGTTTCCACCAGCGGCTGCGAGCCTCGACTATCTGTTGCGTCAAGCTTCCCGTATAGTTACCACTTGAGCATAACCATGCAAAGCAATATTGCGAATATACTGCTGTGGATCAACACACATATGAAAGCTAAAATAGCATATTCCACTGCCGCATTCCTATTGCAAAATCCAGTGCCGATGGGTCCCAGCCCCAGTATGAAGCTGGAGACTGGGCGTACTGGGACGCGGCACACTGGCACGCGCCGCACTGGTCGCACGGAGAAAAAAAACGCTTCGGATAAAAAGTAAAAGCTGGAAAGCAACGAAGCACCTACACTACATTAAAAAGCTAAAAATAAAATAAAACCTAGGCAAAAAAAGAAACTGCAGCACTAGCGGGCTTCGAACTCGGCACACCTTAGTCCACAGCGTTCTACGCTAACCACTCGGCCACGTACGTACGTTTTTTTTCTTTATCGCCTAATTTATTATCAGATTTTAAACATAAAGAACATTACTCCACACACACACACACACACACACACACACACACACACACACACACACACACACACACACACACACACACACACACACACACACACACACACACACACACACACACACACACACACACACACACACACACACAACGAATATTACGCGACAAGTACACACCATGGGTTAAAACCACGCGATTTAGGCTGCTACAAATGTCTGGTTTGTAATGGATCACTCGGCCACCGTACCTGACCGGGAACCTTTGAAACATTTTTGCTTGTTATGTCATGGTCGCATTCATAAGGTTGGGCCTTCATGTTTTGAAGTGTACACCCCCCCCCCCCCCCCCATTGCTGTCGCTATAACGATTACAACTGCTTGAGCATTGGAGCTTGCTGCCTGCTCTCACGACTTGCAACTATTGTTCTGGATGCCTATGCGCGCTATTTTGTGCACTGGAATCATTTTAACATGTCGAGTTTGGTATCGCTGGCAAATTTACCAGCGCCGGCTCTTCGGTGGTGCTATGCTACCTTGGGCATAATTTTCGCTGAACACGGAGCTGTAGCACAAACCTTCAAGGAAAAAAACTGCGACCAAGCTTCAATACCGGCAAGCGCAGCAGCGACGACACTATTTTGCATGTAACTAAACCTTATTTGTATGTAAACATTTCGGGAGCGATGCGATAACCGAGGGCTCGGATAATTTATACCCAGACCAAAAAGGAGCTCAAAATCTTGCGAAACACGTAAAATATCATGCATTACAAGCGCTGTATGTTATTGTTTTTTTTTTCTCTCATGTGCCCATCGCTCGGTAACCTACTCTCTTCCTTGTTTTATTTTTTCTTTCTGCTGTTTATAGTGGGCCGCGGTGCAGGCTACGCTCGATAATGCGTAGGCCCTGTTTGGAGCCTGCGATTGAGCCCGAATTGAACATTTTGGCGTAATCATTGCGTTAGAGTGCCCTCAAGATCAGCTGTAAGTTTGATAGGCATGATAACCCACATTATTCAATTCCAGTATTGGTTGTACGAAATCATTAGTGTGTCATGGCGGCGATAGTGGTCTCTCTCGAAACGCTCGAAACGACCTATCGAAACGTGGAAACTCTAGAAAAAAGATACTGCCTTTGTTTTTTTACAGGTGCGCAACGACTTTACAGCAAAAAGCGCTTACTTGGATCCTATTTTTCATATGCGCCCCGATGGTCGTTTGCGAGTACGCTGTAACCATGTTGGCCCCTAAGGGATGCTAACCGGGACCAGTACGTGTGGCCCCAGCGCACATTCAGCGCTTCTCCCAGTGCATCGGGGATGCCAGCGACACACCCAGCGTCAAAAAACTGATCCCAGTGTTTTTCTCCCATCGTACCAGTGCAACAAGGGTCTTCCCGTCACTGCTCCAGTGAATATCACAGACCTCCAGTGTCCCCAGCAGATCCAGTGCGAAACAAGCTCAAAAACCGTACTGCTTTCGCACTGGAAGACGCTGGAAGATGCTGGTTTTCGCTAGATTCAAAATTTGTGGCTGGAACATGCAGTCCCGAATCACCGGTCTCACCATGTCACGAGAGAACCGAGAACACTCTACACTACAATCAAGAATACACCGAGTACTCGGTTCGCTCGCAGCAAGCCAGGCAACAAGCAAACACCTCAACGGGTTTTGTCATTTCTCTACTAGACAGACCGTTATAGGACACTTGAATCTGCCTCCGAGTCGGAAAAGTAATGTTAGAAGTGCTTCGTCGTCGAAACGCTCCCACACATACGTCTAATTTCGGCTAATAAAAACATATGCAGCTTTGCAAAATGCCGTTCTATATGCCAGAGCCACATTTCGATGCCAGTAGACGCTGATGGCTGGCGTTCCTTCGTCGATGCTGCGTCTTTTGCGGCCGTATCTTGTGCGTATAGGGAGCTTGCATGGAGCGATGCATGCTGGGTAATCCGCCATGATGTTGTCATTGACAGCAGATGACGCAACCCGGCACTGCCACATAGCCTCGTCTACATGGTCGTGTAGTGCGCGCAGACGATGCTGGCGCGATCGGACAAGCAGACTGCTGGCTCTTCACGATTCCAAAAACAAACAAGCCTACGTCTGCACGAGGACAAGAAGGCAAAGCATTCATCTAGCGACACCGACGCGAATGGTTCGCACGGGCCAACGCACGCGAGATCGACGTCAATTCGGGCAAGTATCAAACTACTCGCCAGAACTAGAAATCATGAATGTCGGCGATGTCGACGGATGGCCACAGGTCCAGACGCAATGTGTAGTCAGTCGTCTGCAACGAGGGTCGTCTGCGCGTAGCTTGAGCAGGTCCGTGCGCACTGTTTTGCATTTGTTCATGTGCGCCCGATTTTTCGGAAAAAGCGTCGACGCGTACGTTCCTCAGGAATCTGCCGACAATTGCAGACACATAATAGCAGCGCACGAACAGCCTCTCGTTTGCTGGGTAGACCGTCGAAAACGACAAGGCACTTGCTCAATTCAGCCTGGCTGCGCTGCCCGCCATCTGCAGCCAGCGGCATCATCATGGTGGATTACCCAGCATGCATCGCTTCATGCAAGCTCCCTTACATGCGACGAGACCGATAGTCACTTTAGCGTGCCGCAACAGCTTTTATAACGTCGCAGAGAGCTGTGACAACTGCGATCTACATGCAGCGCAGCTCAGGATGCTGATCGGCAGCGTCATATCCATACCATCTACCAGGTGATAGTAAAATGCTTGGAATATAACCAGCCTTTGTACATAGCATTCATTGATTACGAAAAAGCATTTGACTCAGTTGAAACTTCGGTGGTGATGCAGTAATGGCGAAATCAGGGAGTAGACGAGCCGTACGTGAAAGTGCAGGAAGATATATAGTGGCTGCACAGCAACCATAGTTCTGCATAGCGAAAGTAACAAAATTCCTATAATCTGTTCGGCAAGGAGATACAATCCCCCAGTTCTATTCAAAGCTTGCTTACAGGAAGTATTCCAAGACTTGGAATGGGAGCAGTTAGGGATAAGGGTAGATGGAGAATACCTCAGTAATCTGCGATTTGCTGATGACATTGCCTTGCTAAGCAACTCGGGGGATGAACTGCAAATAATAATTGATGACCTAGACAGGAAAAGTAGAAAGGTAGGTTTGAAAATCAATATGCAGAAGACTAAGGTAATGTTCAACAGCCTCGGGAAAGAACAGCAGTTTACATTAAGCAGCGAAGCACTGAATGTAGTAGGGGAATATGTCTACTTAGGACAGGTAGTAACCGGAGATCCGGACCATGATAAGGAAATAACAAGAAGAATAAGATTGGGATGGAGCGCATTTGGCAAGCACTCGCCGATTATGACTAGCAGTTTACCGGTATTGCTCAAGAGGAAAGTATACAACAGTTGCATCTTACCTGTACTCCCCTATGGGGCTGAAACGTGGAGGATAACCAAGTGGGTTCTACTAAAGTTGAGGACAACCCAGAGGGCTATGGAACGAAAAATGGTAGGGGTATACTACTAAGAGATAGGAAGCGTGCAGAGTGGGTCAGAACTCAAGTTACCGACATTCTAGTGGAAATTAAGAAGAAGAAATGGGCATGGGCAGGACACGTAGTGCGAAGAGAGGGTAACCGATGGTCG
The DNA here is from genome assembly GCF_055883805.1 of Amblyomma maculatum. NCBI lineage: Eukaryota > Metazoa > Arthropoda > Arachnida > Ixodida > Ixodidae > Amblyomma > Amblyomma maculatum. Next base: position 93,805,651 of record NC_139350.1, on the reverse strand, counting down.
CTTAGGTTAACAAACTGGATTCCAAGGGAACAAAAGCGTAGCAGAGGGCGGCAGAAAGTTATGTGGGCGGATGAGGTTAAGAAGTTCACAGGGGTCAAGTGGATGCAGCTAGCACAGAACCGGGTTATCTGGAGAAATATAGGAGAGGCCTTCGCCCTGCAGTGAATATAGTCAGGATGATGACGCTGATGATGATGATAGCAGAGCTCTGGGCCGAAAATCAACTCGCGATATTCCTTGTCAATTATATGTGGAGTCACAGCGACCCCAGCACGCCTAATAAAGGTCACAAATCGCCAGATTATTGGTACCCCTAGGACAAAAAAACGCAGGCCGCCTTTTTGTCACTGCATAATTACAATTGCGAGGCGGACGCTGGTAAGCCACATGAGTTGGTCGCATCAAGTGTGATCCAGTTTGCCCCCCGCGAGGGAAAAACGGTGGCGCGGAGTAGTCCCAAAGTTAAAAGCGGCGTTGAAGGCCTTTATGCACTCGTACGGGTCGAAGCAGCATCCATCAAAAATATTCCAAAAATAATGTGTCCACGCAGAACTTTTAAATTTGCCTCGGACAGTCCCTAAGGAAATCTCTAAAATTTTGTCAGGTATTAAAATATCACCAGAGATATAGTTTACGGGTTTCTATAGGGTAGCGTCACAAAGGGCTGTGAGCGGGACGCTAGAGCCTGCATCTTTCATGTACCTGGGCCTCTGAGACACTCTTGATGACGCTCACGACGGATTCCATAGCCTCCGCGCCGGTGTCCAATTCAGCGGTGACCAGCTCTGGTTGCTCTCGCCGTGTGGATGGAAGCTGCTGATCACCCTCCGAGGGTGCCGTACGCGCTAGGCGGCCTCGCCGGCTCTCCGCGGACCTGCGCAGGCGCCAGGCTCGTGACTATGCGACGCTCACATCTGCCCACGAGCTAAAAGAACCATAGTAGTAATGTGCACGATAACCTTCGCTGCATATACAGCGTGAGCTCTACTATTCGGAGTGCAAAATTGGATTTCGCATCGCAGGCACCAAATGACCTTGACCTAATTACGTGTAATTGGTGCACACCCAAAAGTGAGACACAAATTGCGCCTTCCTTTCCTCAAGAGCCAACTTCAACAAAACATGCAAGAATCAATCGCGGAATGAAACTGCCGTGTGAAAGGCGCTTGAGCGTCTGCCTAATACAAATCGTCAGACCGTGTAGAACTTTCCTAAACCATGCTTCTTAAAAGAGCCTTCGCTCGCAAAGCTAGATTCAAGTTACGTTTAAATACCTGCAAATATTTTGGTGTAAAGCTCAATATAACGGGGCAGAATTGCGTCAGTTTCTTTAATGTCACAACAAAGCGAGTGGATTACCAGTGCATCATTCCGTTATCTGCTTTGAAAAATAATTATAACCATGGAATGCTACTGGTGGCCGGCTGTAAACTATCAACTGTAGAAGTTCAAGGGAAGTCATTTGTTGTTTTTTTTTACAGATAAGCTGCATTCTTCTATTTTCACAAGAAACGCATATTTTGCCGCAACACGCGACCGTAGCCCTCCACTACGGCTCCTCTTTCTCTCTTTCCACTTTCACTCCCACCTTCCTCTATTCCCTTACGGCGCCGTTCAGGTGTCCACAGAGCAAGTGTGACAGATACTGCGCCTTTCCCTTCCTGTGAACCAACCAACCAACCAACCAACCGCAACACGCGAAGTGCAATCTCTGTGGACAATGAAGTTTTTGCTTAGATGTAGCTATATCAGCCATTTAAGCTCTCAAGTACCGTAAATCAGTACTGAACAAGTTCATCGTGGCATGGTGCGCCTTCTACAAAGACATTCATCTGAATGTTGATGTTGCGCTAAGCTCGTTTCCCTTTGTTTTCAAATTTAAGCTCCGGCAGTCATATTGCATCGAAGCTGTAAGGCACATTTCCTCGGCAGCGTCAGGTTCTTGGTATCCAAAAACTGACCTCGACAGGATTTTGACCTTTTAGGGGGCACACGTTTTGTTGCCGTTGTGGTCGAAAAAACTTTCTAGAACGTTTCTTGTCACCGATGTCAGCGGCAAAACAAGAAAGTGCTCATGAGTGTTTTGGGGAAGGGGTCAAGTGCCCTTTTTTCATCTGCCTGAGGATGCCCATGCTGTTCAAAGACAGCCCACTTCGGAAACAAGTATAAAAAGAACTCGAACGCAGTGCAGCGCTAATGGCATTATATGCTGCCGTAAAGCTGCGACAGCACGGCTCGTAGTGAAGTTTCTAGTCACCTGCGGCGCCAAGGTGGCGCTGTTGAACCAATACCAAGAAATGGCAGTTCAGCAGAACATTCCAGCTGCGGTTACAACACTATGTTCGAAAGAGGACGCTGACAGTCCGCCGTCCGGCGTGTCCACGCTTCGACTGCTCCGTACTACCAGAGCAGCGCTGGCACTTAAATGCGTGGGGTTGGGTATCAGTCAAAACTATAACTTTCCGCGTTCGTTTTAATTGCTCCAGTTTTCTCCTGGTTGGAAGGACTAAGGGAAGTACAGACGGCCAAAATTCGGCTCGCAAAGATGTTGAAATCTATCCGTCAGTTGCTTTACTGCGTCTAAAAGAGTTGGGGGATACTTGGCCAACCTTCTGACGCGTTAAAAGGTCCCAGCGGTCTCGGGGAATCTCCTGGTGCACCCTTTCGTAGCGTCGCGTACTGCCTGGTAAGACAGCCAAAAGAACGCGCCTCGATGGCATGCAGGAGTAGAGTGCATCATACGGCTCGGGGGTGCATGATTCGGGTCCCGCTTTTTCCTTTCCCTTACAAAAAAAGCTTAATGAGTTTCTGATTAAATGTTAATTACATTCCTCATCATGCACATTAACATTTCTATACATTTTCTTGATGCATTTTTGATGAGTTTCACAAGAAAGTTGGCCACCGTGTTTCTGGTTGGTACCTAATGTGTGCATTTCTTGTGTGTTGTTCATGAGTGTTGACCAATGAGCGCCTGATGGCTTTCACTTTTGGATAAAAAGTAAAAGCTAAAACGTAGCGAAGCACCTCAACTACATTAAAAAAAGCTAAAAAATAAAAAAAAATTAGAACTAAGCAAAAAAAAAACTGCACCTCTGGCGCGATTCGGACTCGGTACCTCTTACTGCGTAGCTTTCTACGCTAACCACTCGGCCACTCGAGAAAATGATAATGTCGGTAACGTATTCGCTTCTTATGTCTGGACTGCATTCATAAGATTGGGACTTAATGTTTCGAAGCATGTTTCGAAGTGTACAGGCCATTGCGGCTGCTCTAACAATTACAACTTCTTGACCATTAGAACTTGCATCTACTGTTCTAGATACCTATGCGCACTATTTTGTCCACTGCAGTCATTTCAACATGTCGAGTTTGGCATCGCTGGCAAATTTATCAGCGCTGGCGTTGCTAACTTGGGCGCAATTTTCGCTGAACACGGAGCTGTAGTACGAACCTTTAAGGAAAAAAAGTGCGACCAAGCTTCAATACCGGCAAGCGCAGCAGCGCCAACACTATTTTACTGGTAACTAAATCTTATTTGTATCTAAACATTTCGGGAAGCGATGCGATGACTGAGGGCTCGGCTAATCTATACGCAGAGCAAGAAGGAGCTCGAAAGCTTAAGAAACACGCAAAACATCATGCATTATAAAGAAGGCATTGCTTCTCGTGCCCTGGTCGCGCACATGCTCCCAGGACGGTCCAGTTCCGAGTCAACGCACGGCTCGGGTTACGTCCGCGCGTCGTCGTCGGCGCAGGCCGGGGTACCCCTGCTGGTCTCTCCAAAACGGCCTGCTCGCAGGTGCAAGGTGGCATTGGAAAGGGAGCGGCCTTGCGTCCGTTTGCTTGGAGGCGGTGTGGCAGTGCGTCTGTTCGCGTACACAACAATATCCTTGCCCGTAACACCCTCAAGCATATTGTCCAACCCCAGCACCCATTCGCTTGGCAAGAAGTGGTTTGCAATGGCACAAACACCCAAGACGCAGGGTGTAAGCGTGTTTTGAATGAAACAAATGTCCAAAAAGTTGTTTTTGTTTTTACAGTGCATGCTAAACAGAAATGAAAACATAGTAAAGAATATACATTCGCTTAGTGATGTATAATTTCCCTCATTTGAGAAAGTCAATGTATTTCCACATGAGCTCCTATACAAAAATACTGTTGTGTTTTCCAAGTACAAAACTTCTTGCGTAATCTCAAATGAAAGTCTGTTGCGGATCTCATGTTAAAACACATAAAAATTGTTTCTTAGGCAACATCCTACATATGCTAATCAGAAATGAAAACATAGGGCTCTGAAAGTGTGCAGTTAACAAAGAAATAATATATATTCACTTAGTGATGTATACATTTCCTCATTTGAGAAAGTCAGTGTATTTCCACATTAGATCCTACCCAAAAATACTGTTGCGTTTTCCAAGCACAAAACTTCATGTGTGATCTCAAAGGAAAGTCTGCTGCGGATATGATGTTAAAACACATCTAATCTTGAATCTCCTTTGAGTGGTTGATGACTCATCAAAAACACATTACGTGGGTAACAGAAATTCAATATCCATTTTTGTAAGGGTTAAGCAACAGGAGCACATGCGACGCCATGGCCACTCTCGATCAGTCAGGGTTTTCCTGTCCCGACGTCGACAACAAACGCACAGTTTTCCATCGAACTGCACCCGTACCGCGACCCGTTAAAACTGGGCTGCAGGCAGCCGAGCGAATGCACTCGGCGAGCGAAGCCAGCGCGCTGTGCAGCTAAGGAGAGACATGCGAGCCTTTAAGTAGCATCAGAGATACCATGTGCTTTGCGTTACTTGTAAATGAGAAGGACGGGCTTGTTAAGCAGCTCTATGGATACTACGGGCGGACGGATTCCTACAACGAGGCTTAGAAGCACTACATCTCCCCGGCAATGATCTTCATGTCTGCATCCAATCTTCACGAGAAGATAGGCTACAGTGTTTGTTTTGTGTATGCGAAATATGTTATAGACCAACCAAATGCTTATAAGAATCCTTACAGGTAGAGCAGGTTCTTAATAACGGCGGTAAGGCTCAGTAGTACCTACCCAAGTGTAGTTATATGGCTGCAAATATAAGATAAAGAGCCTTGTATAGATAAAGAAAAGTAAGTCCTGGTCCGGTCTTCGAATTTTTGGGGCCACCGGCTGTCAGGAACAGTCACTTAGCCAACGATGTTTCGGGAGAATCTGTGTCCGCGGATGCGAAATAATGAGCGTATGAAGTCGCTTATAACTGTGCAAGGGGCTGCTTAAAACATTAGCTACAGGGGTTGATGAAGCGAATGCTAACTGCTGCAGCAAACCCTTATCAAAACACGTCTCCCATAGCTTAGCTTAGTCGCTTTCGTGCGTTAAACCGCATAAACAAAACCTTTTCATCACCCCGCCTGTTTCTCCGGTTGACTCAAGCCTAAGGTTCCACCAATTCCTTTAAAGATAACCTTCCCGAATACATTGCCAGGAAGGGATAGCAAGGTAGTCACGCAATAATAGTAATAATTACCCTCCGAAGTGCAACTATACGACTTCGTTCAAGCAAAGTCGTAGGATTTTTAAATTGTAACAAGACCGCTGACCGAATAGCAGCATACCCTTTTAATTGTAAACAATTTAGCCAGTTTGGAGAATGCCAACCGGATCTAACGAGGTAGATATACAGGTACCCTGCGAGGCAGATTTTTAGCCCCGATTCTTTTCTTAATATTTTCAAATGCCGATATAACCCGCCATACTGACGCAACTGAACGTGACACAGGAAAGGAAAAAAGTGTGTACAAGCTGATTATAAAACTGGTCCTTGGTCAGGAAACCGTTTCCTCCAGTTGGACCCGGTTGCGGAACCGGCACAAAGCCCATCCTTGGATCGGATCCGGAATGGCTGACCCCATCGTGAACAAAGCGCAAAAGAAATTTCGCTTCGGCACCCTGCCATGAACTGACGAGCAAATGTGGCTGTTATTGGTCGTAGACATGTACGGTAGGCCAAACGTATGCGCTAATGTACGAAAGGCAAAAAAATGAGCAATTTTCAAGCGCTATAGCAAGCATCTAACTACATACACGAATGAGATCTTGCTCGATGCTTCATCGATGGGTTAATTTTGCTGTATAAACGTGGCAGCTGACGCAAATCGATTGCTGTAAGTTCGAAAAGTGGTGAGCGAATAGTCCTTGGTGGTCAATTAGGTTCGGCTGAAAACTCTAGCCACACCTATTGCGTATTCCTCAAGCAACTTGCTGTAAAACCTGGATCATTTTTTTTCCATCACGTAAAACGCTCACGTCGTACTGTGCTTCGATAATGGGCGAATGTCATTTATCCTGTATCTGTATGACAGGGTTGCTAACACTTGACTGAAGGAAGACGGTTCGGGCGAGGGGAGGGTAAAGGGGCCGAAAAAATGCGTTTGTAAAACTTTTCACTGTCTTATTCAGAGCCAGTCTCGTTTAAACTTGCGACCACGTAAAACTACTTCGACTTCTGTAAGGCTCCAAAAAACGATCTTGCTACGAGCTGTGTTCGTAAAAGAGCCTTCATGGGGAAGCTCAGCTTCTCTGCAGCTCTTCCTGTAGAAGCTATACAATACAGACCGCACTTTGCTTGGCCCTGGACACAACCACCGTGCTTTTGTGAACAAATGGGGGCCGTTTCCACAGTTGGTACCGGGTGAATGAAAGATGGAAAAATGATGATAGCCGGCACTGCGCGAGAGTAATATTGTCGCCTCGTCGCTGCGGGTGCATAGATTGCGTGTCTTGGCTCCGGTCAGCCTATGGTAGTTGCGGCGAGCACAATGGCTTGCCCAATGCTTCTGCAGCGCGCCCAGAGACCTCAGCGCTTTTCCTGCTAGAGCTGTTAGCAGGTCGAAAGCACGAGTATCTTTGGTTGCATCACATTAAGAGCTGCCGAACTTAATGTAGGACATATATCTGCCCCGATAATGGCAAAGTCGGGACTCGGAACTTCACATGTGAAAACGAGGGTCGGTCCCGTAATATTCTGGACGGTTGGCAACCCTAAAATGAGAGCACTACGTTATAGTCATTGGTGATGGCATGCTCACTTTTATCAAATGCTCAAGCAAATGGCGTTCAAAGTAAAATTTCAACAATGTATCCCGTGGCGTCACGGGGACCGACCGTTCTTCCGACATAGCTGATTAGTATGTCGTGAGCATTTGGAAACGGAATTTTCGAATGAGGCCTGGTTTGAAAAAGTGGCTTGCGCCAACGTTCGACTTGCGCTTCGCAATCCTTCCAGCACTTCAAGTAATGCCGCATTTAAGTAGCAGCATTTGCTAAGACACGTGGGGGTCGTCGCAGAGCGAGAGCTCGAAATTGCCAAATGCTGTGCAGTGGAAGCGGAATATAAGGCGTTGCAGTCTTGAGCAGTTTTCTTAGGAAGTCAGTGCGCCTTTCTACAGGCAATTCAGTGGGTGCAGAGTTCTACCACTGGACAAGGGTTTGCACATCACCTCTGGATCGCGTGCGGGACATCACTGGCGCTTCGTGGACGAAGAAACGCATATAACGTGCTCGCACCGACACTCCTGTGGGATTTGCGGCAAGAATGTGTTCACTTACACGCGTTTATACCTTTCGTAGGTGAGTGAGTGTTCTAGTGCCTGCTTTCTGTCAACAATTTTGTGCCGCAGATCTCCTTAGAGCGCAGACTGTACAAAGTGTGTTTGCGGTTCCGTCGCATGTTGATGGGCCTCAGTTTGCAATGGGAGTAGACGAGGTCACATACCAATACGAATAGGTCGTTTCAGGCAGAAGTAACGGCACAAAGATGAAGAAAGATAGCAGAAATGGGAAGCCGCGCTGTTCTCCTTAATCGCTTTTATCCTCGAAGCAGAATTGTTGTGCTATTTTGTCTTGCTAAACTTTTACTACGCTGTGGTGATGTGGAGACAAATCTGGGCCTCGAAAATTACGGCCAAATTCTTGATGCCCTAATAGAAGCCGCTGCCTCGCGAGAAAAATTTGAAAATTATCTTGAGGCTAAAACAAAAGACATTTCTGCAGGAATCACTGACATCAAAAAGAGCCTTTCAAAGATGGCATCCGCCTTGGAGGTCCTTGAAAATAATGGCAAAGAAAGCTGAAGTCCAAAGCTCAATAGATGACCATAAATTCGAATGCCATAAAAAGGGCCAGGAAGTTCTGGCCGATATTTTGCATGACATGAACAGTCGGTTATGGCCTACATGAAATGGATAAAGATAGCTACGAAATATCACAGGCAGTTGTGATTAATTTCTGTAAAGCTGATCTTGGCTTTGATATCTCTGATATCGAGCGCGCTCATAGAATTGGCAGGCGAGGAAAAGAATATCCCAGGCCACTGACTCTAAGGTTTGCTAGCTTAAAAACCAAAAGCAAAATTTTGCCTAACACTTTTACGCTAAAAGACGTAACTGATAAAATGTGGATAGAGGAAGACTTCTCACCTCGCGTTTAATTCGTGCGAAAACATCTCCTTGATTTCGCTCGCGAAAATTTCAGCTAAAAGAAAAAAATATGCGCTTTTTTTTTACAAAGTTTTCTTGGACAAGAAAAAGAACTGCTAAGATTCCACTGATGGCTGCGTTTGTCAGATATCAGTACAGGTAGAAGAGCAAAGACGGCAAAATGCGTCGCCACATCGCAATGCTCAAGCCTCATTTTCATTAGTGTCTGGGAACTTTTGAAGCATTTTGAACAAACAGGGAGGTGTGGTAACCCTCCCACACACTTGCGCTGCCAATGCAATTGTGGGCAATGAGACATGGCTTAGGCCAGATGTAGAAGACAAGAAATACTTGCTCTCAAAAGAATTCTTGTATCGACAAACACCGCCAACTCAGAAGAGGAGGCATCATTCTCATAGACGTGCAAACAAACAGCGCAAAAGTTATTCATATTGATAGCGAATTTGAAATTTTCTTTTTGCCTGTTACCTGCCAGCCGCTACGCTCGTGATTGGTGCCTGTTACAGAACTCCGTATTATTCTATAAACTTAGGCGACGAACTGTGTGACGTATTATCACATGTGTAATACGAGTATGCAAATGCACCCATTTTGTTATCCGGGGATTTCAATTTTCCTCATTTGCTGCGGCGAGATACTCCGACCCTATACGAGCGCCTCACGAATGATTGTAAAGACTTTCTTATCTTATTATCACTGTTTCAACAGACACAGACTGTTCTGGCTCCGACACGCGTAGATGCTATCACAGATTTGGTTCTTATAACACACCCCGAAAGTAATAGTACGCAAATAAGAGAGTGCATCAGCGATTATCATGCAATTCACCGTTTATTCAGGTGTTCCATACTTAAGAAATCTGTACTCGACAAGGTTATTTATGATTACGCTAATACTGATCGCAATTGACTGAACAGCGAGTCTGAAATGTTTCGTGGTTCCTTTTTGCAAAGCTATAAACGTTGTACTGTGTCTGAAAACTGCACCATACATCTCCAGATGAACTCAAAAAAGAAAAACTAAAAGAAAAATATTTAAAGAAAAGGTGCATTAACAAAAACAAATGACCAGCCATGGTTCTGAAGAGATATGTAACGTTGCCTAAATTAAAAGCAACGGTTGTACAGCAAAGCCTCACGTAGTCAGACTCACAATGACTGGTCCGAATATTTGAATTTTACAAGAAATTTAAATTGAAGAAATTGAAAAGGCCAAAGATAACTTTTATAACATTGATATGGCAAACTTTTTGCGAACAAACCCACAAATATTTTGGAGGCCCATTTCATTAGGCCCTTCGAAGGGTCTTCAGAATTTTAAGCATGAATCTGGTATTTCTTTAGAGCCCGAGGAAGTTGCATGTGAATTCAATGATTATTTTTGCAGTGTTTGTCAGGACAAAACAATCGCATGTTCACCTAGTTTAAGTCATTGTACTACATCCGCCGTGCCTAGCGTTACCATAAACACAAGAAGTGTCCTTGAAGCGATTGAATGGTTGCCATCGTCCTGCAGCCCTGGACCTAATGATGTCGTTGCTAAGCTGCTAAAAATGATAAAACTCAATTGAGCGCAAATTCTTGCTTGCATTTTTCAACAATCGTTCGATGAAGCACATGTTCCAGATGAGTATAAAATTACCTACGTTGTTTCCGTGGTTAAGACAGGTGATAAGAAGAATAAAATTAACTATTGGCCCATATCTCTTACATATATAGCGTGCAAATTGCTTGCGCATATACTACCTTTCCAAAATAAGAATTTTCTTATTAACGAGAACATACTCTTTGTTAACCAGCATGATTTTCTGTGTGACTGATCGTGGGAAACTACAGTATGCACAATTTAGAACAGACTGACTTCGAAAAAGCCTTTAACCACGTAGAACATAAAGACTACTACTTAAAATGAGACACAATAACATTAATAGCACAGTATAGTTAACAGGGTTGAGGAATACTTAAGTAATAGGTGACAGGCCATCGAAATAGAGCATGCCCTATCTTGATTTCAGGCAATAAAATCCGGCGTACTCCAGGGTTCCGTCTTGAGGCCCACATTATTTCTAATCTACATAAATGATGTCTCTCTTAATTGCGCTCAGATTGTTTGCAGCTGATTCCATTATTTATCGATTTGTAACGAGGCTCACAGAATGTTTACTACTCGAGAATGACCTACAATATACCTTACCAAATGCTGCTCTGAATGGCAGATGACTATTACTATTTAAAAAAAATTAAACTGGTTCGTTTCTCAACACTATTAGCAATTTACTACACGTACACGATCAATAATTTAGCCATTGAGAGCACACCCAGTCATAAGTACTCTCACAGCCAGCGTGTCTTGGAACACGCATATTGACTAGATATTAGGGTGAACTTAGAAAACCCTGGGTTTCATGCGATGGTCATTATGTCATAGCAACAAAGAGACTAAACCCCTTGTTTATAACACAGTCATACAGCCGAAACTTGAATACGCCTCGGCTATCTGGATCCCTCATCAATCATACCGCAGAGCTAAACTCGAATCTTTGCCGGACAAAGCTAAAGCTGCACGTTTTATTGCATGCAACTATTCCTCGTACCCCAGCATCTCTTTAAGTGCGAGTTACGTCTTGAGCTTTTAGAAACTAGGCGGAAAAATTCATCGCCAAATGTTTTTCTACAAGTTTTACTATAATCCTTCAAATTACAGTATCGAGAAAATAAAACCGCCCATTCAAATCTTTCCTCGCCGCGATCATGATCACAAAGTGGAACCTTCTTTTGCGCGAACAAACGTATTACGATTTTCATTCCTTCGTCTGGAAATTAATGAATGGAACGATCTCAATAAAGAAATAAAAATTTTTTGCGCTACGAACCACGAAAAAATTGGAGAATCTTTGGTAAGGTTATCGACTGATTAGCCAAAATTGCGGACCAAACTGAGAGCTGCGCCTCTTTCTAGTTTTTACGCTGGTTTACCTTTTTCTTTTCTTCTCTACACTGCAAGTGCTCTTATTGCCATCGACTTGCATATATAATATTGTCGCGCGCCTTCGTAGAACATCGACGGAAGATGAAAAAGAGCGGTCGGGTAGATCGGTGAAGAAGAAGAAAGAGCAAGGGCAGAGGAACGCTTGTACGCTTCGCCGCAGTCCTCTTTGTACAGATCCCTGTAAATAAACCCCCCGTGCGTACAAAGTACGTAACATCGCGTACAAAGTACGTAACATCTTGGTGGAGGTGCTGGGTAGCGACCACGGAGCATTTCATCTACCGAAGAAGCCGTAGACTTGCTGGCCTACCACCAATGCCATCAGACATGGCTGAAGACAGCAGTACCGAGCAGCCAGGACCATCCACGGCGAACAACTGGCCCCATTATCGAGAGCCGCGTACTTTTTCCGGAAAACCTGAGGAGGACGTTGATGAGTGGCTGAAGCACTACGAAAGAGTGAGTAAATACAATCACTGGACCGCCGCTACTAAGCTGGCTAATGTGGTGTTCTTCCTTGCCGCCACTGCCTTCGACTGCTTCGATAATAACGAGGATTCATTAAGTACATGGGCTATCTTTACCAGCGAAATCAAGAAAAATTTTGGAGATGAACCTGCAAAGAAGAAGCGCGCTGAACAAACTTTGTTTCACCGGGCACAAGTACCCGGAGAAACTTGTACTGCATATATCGAAGCTATCTTAAAGCTATGCAGACTCGTCAACCCCACTATGCTTGAAGAAGACAAAGTCGGTCACCTCCTGAAAGGAATAGCGGAAGACGTTTTTAATTTTCTTATTAGCAAAGAGAACCTGAGCACCACCGCTGATGTTATAAAGCATTGTAGAACATTTGAGGCTCTCAAGCTGCGACGAATTACACCTAAATTCGGAAGACTGGCCAATGTCACCTCTGTAGCCAGTGATGAAGCCTGTCCTTCAGTTTCCATGCTGATATGATACGAGAGATTGTACGCGAGGAATTGTCAAGATCTAGGGACGCCATCTGTAGTGAAGAATATGTGCGGCAGAGTTGTGCACCGCAGGCAAATGTTGCCGCCCTGTCCACTCCGTGGGTTCAACCTAGCGGCGCTTCGCATATGGACGATCAGCGCAGCTATACTCAACGTTATGACCACCAGCCGATGGAAAAGAGGCCCGCCTACTCTGAAAATGTGGTTCGTCAGCAGCGAGAGCCTCGCTACAACCAACGTTGCGACTTTGTTAGTGAGGACTCTTATGCTGATCGCTGGCGCCCTCAACCTGTGTGCTACAGGTGTGGCATTGCGGGGCATATCGCTAGATACTGCCGCCGTCGTTTTCCAACTGTACAAGATTACCGACCCCACGCGAACATTCACGGACGGCTGCACACCGAACAACAACGATCCCCGACTATGCCTACCGGGGACTCACACCATTCGACACATTTGCGGAATTCATCTCCTGCATCTGACCGTAGTGTGACGCCGCCACCCAAGCGCCCGCGCAGGTCACCTTCCCCTCGACGTCGTTCTACCCCTCCGCCTCCGGGAAACTAGGGGGCGCGGCCGATGGAGGTGAGGCCGCCGGCGAGTCGATGACGTCCATACCTCTGCCCGTGTTTATGTTAAAGAACAAATTGGAAATGTTTGCTGATGGTGTGAAAACAATGGCTCTTGTGGACACTGGTGCTACAGTATCTGTTATGAGTTTGAGTTTTAAGAACCGTTTAGGTAGAAAAGTAATGTTCAGTGGTGACCGTGCAGTGTTATTCCGTGGTGTCGGTGGTGAACCTTTAGTTCCTCTTGGTGTGTGTGCTTCGGATGTTATTGGCGGCCTCAAGTTTAGAGTAGAATTTGCAGTACTGCCTCGGTCTACGCATGACGTGATTCTTGGGATTGATTTTCTGCAAGAGTGTGGTGCAACTTTAGACTGTGGTACGGGAGAGATTGCTTTGAGTCCTTCACTACTTTCGGTTCTTGTGGGTGACTCGACACCTGAATTTGGAGCATTTGCTGTGGAAGAAGACACAATTGTGCCAGCGTTATCTGCAGCATTCGTGTGGGTTTTCTCTATTCGGAACCAGTGCGAATCTTTTGAGGCTATAGTAGAACCTACGAGATTCACCTGCTCTAAGAAGAGTATCCTTGTGCCTCGTTGCGTCATTCCCGTGACTAAAGGCCGCACTCAGCTATGGACAGTGAACCACTCCGAAGAGCCAACTTTGTTGCCTCGGGGCCTGAAACTCACCCGTTTCGAGGAAGGCATATCCGGTTCCGTCGCGGCGTTAAACAGCTCTGTCACTGAGCAGCAGGTGCGACCAGGCATGGAGACCCAAGTTACGGCTATGATTAGTAAGTCTCTTTCTACAACTGAGCGTCGTATTCTAGTGGAACTGCTACTGAAACACGTGACAGTGTTCGACTTTGCCAAGGATGACTCAATGCCACTTCCTACCAGTCGTATTCATCACACGATCAACACAGGGTCCGCCCCTCCAATACGTCAGAAGCCCTATCGAGTCTCAGCAACTGAACGTAAGGTAATAGATGAGCAAGTTCAAGACATGCTAAAGCGCGGCATTATTCGAGAGTCCTGTAGTCCTTGGGCAGCTCCAGTTATCCTTGTTAAAAAGAAAGATGGCACATGGAGGTTTTGTGTTGACTACCGCCGTTTAAATTCAGTCACAAAGAAAGATGTCTACCCGCTTCCACGTATAGATGACGCAATTGACTGTCTGCACTCAGCTTCATACTTTTCCTCTATTGACTTGAGATCCGGTTACTGGCAAATCCCCATGCACATTGCAGACAAAGAAAAAACGGCATTCGTAACACCAGACGGACTTTACGAATTTAACGTTATGCCTTTTGGATTATGTAATGCACCTGCAACATTCGAGCGGTTCATGGATACAATTCTACGTGGACTAAAGTGGCAAATTTGTTTATGTTATTTGGACGACGTAGTAATATTTGGCAAAACATTTAGTGAGCACAACAGCCGTCTGGATATCGTACTTAATTGCATGGAACGAGCTGGTCTTGTACTGAATGCAAAGAAATGTAATTTTGGCGATCGTGAAACAATTGTCCTCGGTCACTTAGTTGACAAAGAAGGTGTTCGACCAGATCCCAAGAAAATTGAAGCCGTCAAAAGTTTTACCGTGCCCAAGTCAGTAAAAGAGCTGCAGAGTTTTTTGGGGCTATGCTCGTACTTTCGACGCTTTATACCAAGGTTTGCAGACATCGCTTACCCACTTACGAGTCTACTGCATAAAGATACACCATTCAATTGGACCAGCGAATGTGACTCAGCTTTCCGTCATCTGAAGTTTCTTTTGACCTCGGGCCCAATCCTCCGCCACTTCTGCCCATCAGCTCCAATTGAAGTACACACTGACGCAAGTGGTATCGGTATCGGCGCTGTACTTATACAACGCCATGGACGCGATCAGCACGTGATAGCGTATGCCAGCCGCTCGTTGAGTAAATGTGAAAGAAATTACACGGTTACGGAGCAAGAATGTCTAGCCGTTGTTTTCGCTGTACAGCGCTTTCGTTCCTATCTGTACGGGAATGCTTTCACGATTGTGACCGACCACCATTCCCTTTGCTGGCTCGTGAGTCTTCGTGACCCCTGTGGGCGGCTCGCTCGATGGGCTTTACGCCTACAAGAGTTTAATTTTACTGTGGTGCATAAAAGCGGCCGTAAACACTCAGATGCTGACTGTCTTTCGCGTTTGCCGCTTCAAACGACTGATAATGACTCAGACAATTTCGATGAATATTTGGCTCCAATTGCACAAACTTTCCCCGATCTCAGAGTTTTCCGAACCGAGCAGCGCAAAGACAAAACATTAACTTCACTGTTTGATTCCGCCAACGATCCTATGAAGAACACATTTAGCACTCGCGAAGGAGTGCTTTACAAGAAAAATTTCGCCTCTGGGGGAGCACGTATGCTTCTTGTCGTTCCGGAAAGCCTACGTATCACAGTTCTAGAAATGACGCATGATGATGCCATGTCTGGTCACCTGGGAGTGGCCCGAACACTCCACCGCACACAGCAGCGATTTTACTGGCCGAAGATGCGTTCAACGATGAAGCGATATGTAGCCAGCTGTGTGCAATGTCAGCGCTTTAAGCAGTCGATTTCAAGCCCACATGGAAAACTGCAGCCAGTCACACCTCCAACAGCCCCGTTTGAGCAAGTTGGCATTGACCTTCTTGGACCTTTTCCATGGTCCTCTAAAGGAAACCGATGGATTCTTGTGTGCGTTGATTATTTAACCCGCTACTGTGAGACAGCCGCGATACCATCCGCTACTGCGTCTGAAGTATCAAATTTCTTACTTCGACTCGTCATTCTTCGGCACGGCCCTCCTGCAGTCATCATTAGTGACCGTGGACGCCAATTCACAGCGGACATTGTCGAAGAACTTCTTCGCCTCAGCGCCTGCAGTTTTCGCCACTCCACGCCATATCATCCCCAAACGAACGGTGTGGTAGAACGAACTAATAGGACGCTTACCACCATGTTGGCTATGTACGTCGCTGCAGACCATAAGGACTGGGATGGCGTTCTACCGTTCATTACGCATGCATATAACACAGCGCAACATGAGACAACAGGCTACAGTCCCTTCTACCTTCTCTATGCTCGCACGCCTCGCTGTGCCCTCGACACCATACTGCCATTTTTCATTCATGACGAACCTTCTCTTGCTACCACACTCTGCAGAGCTGAAGAAGCCCGCCAGCTGGCCAGAGTTCGAATTTTATCTTCACAAGAACGTTCTAAGAACCGCTACGACGCCCGACACCAACAAGTTTCCTATGCTCCTGGTGACTATGTGTGGTTGTGGACACCTCTCCGTAAGCGTGGTCTTTGTCAAAAACTGCTTTCACACTACACCGGACCGTTTGTTGTGTTAGAACGCATCAATGACCTGAATTACGTCATAGCACGCATAACGGCGAATGGTCGACGGTCACGGCAGTCGCAGGTGGTGCATGTAGCCCGCCTCAAGCGATTTCATTCCAGAGGATCTCTGTAACTCGCTCGACGGGCTTCGTCTGCGAGGAGGTAAATGTCACGCGCCTTCGTAGAACGTCGACGGAAGATGAAAAAGAGCGGTCGGGTAGATCGGAGAAGAAGAAGAAAGAGCAAGGGCAGAGGAACGCTTGTACGCTTCGCCGCAGTCCTCTTTGTACAGATCCCTGTAAATAAACCCCCCGTGCGTACAAAGTACGTAACATCGCGTACAAAGTACGTAACAATATTGTTTATGGTAATCTTGTACATCACGTTTCCACTTATTTTGCTTGCATGGTTAACATGTGCTGACACGGTGTAATGCTTTAACGATGATTTAATAACGTCTCCCCCCCTCCCCCCATTGCAATGCCCAATCGGGCCTGGAAGCGAGTTTGAAGCCTCCATTTGCTGACCAAGCCTGATGAGCGCCATTGTCTTCATCGTATTGCCGACACAGGTCAGAGAATTGGTGGGCCGGAGATTGGAAAGAGCTAGAGGCTTGCCAGGTTTAGGAATGAGAGAAATAATTGAGGAAGTCCAGGACAGGGGCAAATAACCTTCTTCCCAGGTGATGTTATAGAGGTTGAGAAGGGGCTTTTTCGCGTTGTTGGAAAGATTGCGAAGAGCGGATTAAGGGATTCCACCATAACCGAGGACCGATCTTGTGGCATTAGCAAGAAGTGCCGCTTCAAGCTCGCGCAGTGTAAAAAAGGCATCGAGTTGATTGTCTGTAGAGCCTGCATATTCCGGGTAAAAAGGGGAGAGAGGAGGTGTGAGATTAAGGTCTCCAAGGGTAACAAAAATCTCATCGGCAGATTTTGTGGCTAGGGCGTTAGCGAGATTCGGGGTAGAGGCAAGAGTGGTATGAAGGAGGGCTCGAAAAAGGTCCAGATTAACTTTCTGTAGAGCGCCGTGTCAAGATTGCTGAATAGAGTATTCCATCGAGGATCCTCTACCGTAGCACACTATGCCACGATATCGTCTCGTAACTTTGAAAGAGATCTAGAGGTCTGCAATTGGAGGTTGCGGGGTTGCGTCTTGCTGTTCAGAGAGCTTTTTGCGACGCTTCCATAGTCTGGTGAGATAGGTGTCGTGATCAAAAGTGGGATGTGCAATGGTCTCCGTGCGAGTAAAGGACGAAGTCGTTTGGAGAAGGGCATTAGTCTACTCTTCACAGGACGTGAAGGAGGCAGAGGAGGGAGAGAGTGAAAGGCATGCCACTTGGTATGTCGAATGCGCTGCTTGCGAGTGGGGATCCGATCAGGGACGTAAATGGAAATAATGGAGTGATCACTAAGAAGGGTATTGGCAATGGCTGACAACTGGAGTGAAACAGGGCCAGAGCAGTAAGTGAGGTCAGGGGTTGTGCGGCGCTGGGAGTATGTGCCCGCCTTTGTGGCTACTCCGGGGTTGTTGAGGAGAATGAGGTGAGCTTGCTGGGCCATGGAGTGGAGTAGGTGGCCGGCAGGAAAGGTCTGAGCATAACCTCTTAGGGAGGGGGGGGGGGGGGGGGAGGGGGCATCAAAGTCTCCATTTATTTAATCGTGGCAGTTTTTGTTTTTCTTGGACCGCGACGGCGGGCAGAACGCGACAGGAGGATAACAGCAACAACTGCGCGCGCGAGCGCTCGATTGCTGCACGGAGCTGATGGTGCGGCTGTGCTGTGCGGAGGTTTTGCCAAGGCCTCCAAGACGGTGCTGGCGCACAGAGTGGTGCAGCGCCCCATGGTCGGTGTTGTCTCCCCTGTATTGGATAGTGCGGATAGCAAGGACTCGTGTCGCCGTGCCGGCCGGGTACTCTGACATGACCACGACGTAAGCATTTAGACCGGGAGCGAGCAGCCTCTTTTCGGGCGTCGCATGTGCAGGCGAAGCACCCGAAGAAGCGACCACTTGCGTGCCGCCGACGTCGCGTAATGTGGCTAAAGCAGCGCAACAAGAAAAAAACGTTCTGCTACTCTGCCGGCTGAGCTCGGCCTATTGTGACCGCAATTTTAATCCAGTGATCACGTGCCAGATGTCGAATACAGCTGCATTGAAGTATAAACGTGGCAAAGTTAATTGTATGTTGCAGGAAAGCCGCCATCGTCATCGTTGGTTGTGGGCGGAAAAGTCACACTGGTGTTAAAAATGAACAAAATTCACGAGCAGGTAAAAAAGGGTGTCCTGGTTGATGTCAAATTTCCCTGCAAGTTAATGAAAGCAATACAGCTGTACTTAAATTGCGCTATTTGGAGTTTTATTTCAGGTCATCGAATTACAAGCCGGCCACGCTACCCATGGACTACGAACACTCGTTCGTAATTACGTTGAAAAAAAAACGTGTAGCTACTTAAAGCGTGATGCGAATGGGACCCGGTAACGCTATCGCGTTCTCCTCTTAGAAGCGTTCGTTTGAGTAAAGCAGGCTTTGCGGTCTTACTATGGGGGGCAAGTGTCCCGTGTCACGTTACGAATGTGATTCACGGAAACTTGTGTTACTGAAAGGCTGCAGAGCTAGTTTTACGTCTAACTTCGGCTCTATTGAGACACTCGTACATCATTAGCAATTTGTCCCGTGCTTCAAGTTTAGTTTTCGGATATCGTTTTTCGTGTTTAAATGGGTATGAAACATTTGCGGCTCCCCTCGCAGCTCGCCATTCGCGTACATGCGCTTTGCTCCTCGCTCAAACGCCAATCCCTTCCCTCGTGACAGCAAAAGATATGCAACCAATCCGTAAAACGTGCCTGCGTGGTATGGAAGTGGCGTGTGTAACTCGGAATGCAAGGGTGGGGTTCGACTCCCACTTGAAGTTGAGGCCAATGTTTACCTGAATAATCTTCACTCCTGGTTACCAGCTAATAAAATATCACTGAATCTTTAAAAACCTCAATAAATCGTGTTCAGGCCTATTAATACCATAGAGCGCCATGCGCTTAATCTTCGTTACATTAATAAAGCGATTTAGTGTCATTAGCCATATATTTCTGGGTGTCTGGTTCAATGAGACACTGTTGGAATACTCATATTTCGAAACTTGCGTACAGTTTGAGCAGAGTAGTTGGTTGACTTTACCGATTGAAGAACATCATCCCTACCTGGCTAAAGATATCAATATATCATGCGCATTTTTATTCCAGAATCTGTTACTGTATTCTACTGTGGGAAACTACAACATTCGGTAATAATAAAAAGGTAATTAAGCTACAAAAGAAAGCACTGAGAGCAATTGAGGGATATTACGGCCGACCACAGAATTTACCAACACAGCTTCTGTTCATTGAGTATAGCATTCTTAAGGCACATCAGACATATTTGTTTCGACTGTTTCAACACAGTCATAAAAACCAATTATACGCTTTCATAACCTAAAATTCTTCCACAACGTAGCATTTCAGAACGCAAACGAAACTAGTTCCTAACATCCGGTCTAATTATGGTACACAGACACTACGATATCAAGTTCCTATAGCGCTTAATTTACATTAACCACTTCAGTTCAAATTTTCAATAAAACGGTTCAATGAGAACACCAAACAATACTTGATAAATAGTAATCTTCAATTTCCATGAAATTCTACAAGCGATTCCCTCACAGTTTCCGAGTGTGTTCTGCGAATTTTGCTTCTTTTTTGTCTCACAATTGCTTTTATTACTTTTTGACTGTAATGTATATTCCACGAACAATGATTACAAGCGATTGTTGTAGAAAAGATTTTGTTGCTTTGCTTTATATTTGTGTTATGAACCAGATATGCGTTCTTTTTTATCTATCCTTCTGAATTGACATGTGCAAATGCAATTATTTTCGTTTGCCACTGTCCTGCGAACTGTATATGGGTGCGGAGGCCTTTGTCAGGCAAGCCAGCCTTTTGCCTCAGCTTCCCCTTTCCATGAAAGAAAATAAAGAATTGAATTGAATTGAATAGCCGATTTATACCAGAGCTATACCAGAGTCTGTAGCTCGCACCGACTCGAAGATGCGATGTGTGACGTCACACAATCCGCCGTCCAAACAGTGCCCTGACATGTCACCTGGCAGTGACGACGCCAGATTTTCTTGAGAACGGAACCTTTAACGCTGCCCAAATTAATCGCCGTTGAGAGGCATCTAGTGGCGGACTCATAATAAAACCCCTCGATAATTTGAAAGTAGCGACACTCTCCACCACTCCGGCACTTTCCTCCTCGAATATCCTCGCCTGCCGGCTGCGCGCGCTGCATACGGCACGCTTTTTGGGGCAGCGCTCCTTCTCCGTCCGGGAAATTGGCTGGCGCGCGCGCGCGCGTTAAGTTTGCGCATTTTTCCACGCTCTGTTATCGAATAAAGATACGAGTAAGACATGCGACTCGCTTGACTGTACCGCGAGCCACATAAATTAGCGTCTCGTACGCGCAATCAAAGGGCAAATTACGAGCGCTTGTGGCATAAACAAAAACCGCTTGCTGCATGCAGCTCACATTCCTTTTGTCTTTTCATTACCGTGTGTCTCAACGCGGCATAAAATATTAAGCAAAATATTTACTATATATTTGAACATTCCTGAATATTCTCAGCATACCGATGCTCAATTAAATGTAGATTCACCTCAAACTAACTTTAGCGGAAGTAAAGTTGATGCAGTTGTTAACGAGCGGAGTTTCAGAAATGCGATGGTTGCTAGCAACAGGCTGAAACATTTGCTTTGATACCCCACCGGGGTGGCGCAGTGGTTACGGCGCTCGTTTACTGTTCCCAAGGACGCGGGATCGAATCCCGGCCTCGGCGGCAGCTTTTCGCTGGCGGCAAAAAGCAAGGCGCCCGTGTATTGTGCGATGTCGCGCATGTCTGTCACGAAATCGGCGCACATTTTCGTCAAGCCGGTACGGCGCGAGGCCCGCGCGGCGTCGCGTGCAAAATCATGGAGAAAAAAGCCTCCTTCCCCGCGCGGGAGAGCGCGTAGCGTTGCCGTCACCCTCTTTCCCATTGCCCGGGGACGACGGTGTTTCATCGGTCTGGAATCCGCCAGAAAATTGCAGAATCTTCTATGGTACCTAGCCAATGACGACGCGCGGCTCGACGGGAGGAAGAGAGAGCACTCTAACCAGCGAAGCTAAGTGTGTGTGCGCGCTAGCTTTGGCGCTTGTTAACAGACAGATGCGGCGCGCACTATTTAAAGAGACCGCGCCGCTTGTGTAGTCAGTCAGTCAGTTCGTCAGTGGTTGCGGCGTGTTCGCCAGTACTTCGGCTGGACTCCCGGGGATCACCCGCTGCTGGCAAGCCCACGGACCTTCAAGGGAGCGGCGCTCGTCTCGTATGGCGGCCACATCGTGACTCTTGAGGCGTCGGACTGCAACAGTGCCCGGTGAACAATTTGGTGTTTGTTTATGTAACTCTCTCGTGTTTGATCTGTTGGAAAGCCTCTGTGTTACTGAATCATTCTGTAGTTGCATGCTTAGCGTTTGTATTCTGTGAACCTCTCGTCTGTGCATTTCAAGTGATCTTGTGTATTCCTTTGTATCGTCTCTTGCTGTGCATAAATTGTGTTTTGTTTTTTACTTCTGACTCCGATCCTTACTCTGGTTTGAACCGGCGACAGCTGGGCACCAAACGGCCACCCCCTTCTGTCACTACAAGGTAGTTGAATTCCGGCTCAGCTTGCCACGCAGGTCGAGGGCATCTCCTTTGCGACCGGAACAGCTACCCCCACTCACTCTAAGGGTGTCTGGGAGTGTGCGCACCTTTAAGGGCGCATCGTTAATAAGCCCCCCTTAATTATTAACGGGTGACAATGTTAAAGAACCCCAGGTGGTCGCAATTTCCGGAGTCCTCCACTACGGCGTCTCTCATAGCCTGAGTTGCTTTGGGACGTTAAACCCCACACACCAAACCAAACCAGTTATTTTGATGGCCATCCTAAAATATTTCAAAAAGGTTTAGACAGTTTGGTACCGCGCAGTGCACATGCAGCTGCTTAATTATTTTCGTAGTTAAACATTTTAGCGGCTGCTTGAAAACGATCGAATATCAACTTTTTTCTGTTAAGCATGAAACGGATCTAGCTCCTGCTGTCGGCTGCCTTGACGTCGAGCCGAAACCGAGAGCGAAGATCAGGGCACCGATTTCCTGTCATCCGAGGGAAGTGTCGTCCGTAGCCCAAATGGCCCTGTCGACCACCGATACTTGACCTACTCCTATACCAACTCAAGACCACAGCATTGTTTTCTTTGTACACACTAGGCCTCTCGGGTCCAAGGCCGACGGCTGCTCCATGCCACGAAAATGGACAGGACGTCCGTTAACTAGGCAAAAAATTAAGGAGGCCCACCTAAATTTGGAAGTCAAGACTGAGTTGACCATACCCAAATTAGGTTATAGACACCAAGTTTCGGTCAAACTCGGACCAGGTCAAATTTTGGGGATTCAGAGGGCCAAATTTCGGGAGTGAGCCTCCTAAATTTGGAGATTACAACTGAATTCCACATACTCAAATAGGTCGGACACCAATTTTGGTCCAATTCGGAAGAGGCAAAATTTCGGGGGTCCAGAGAGCTAAATTTTGGGAATAGGCCACCTAGGTTTGGAGGTCACCACTCTATTCGCCGTACGCAACTTAGGTTAATTGGACACCAATTTTGGTCAAATTCGGACGAGGTCAAACTTCGGGGGTCCAAGAGAGCTAATTTCTGGCAAAGGCCCACCTAGGTTTGGAGGCAACCACTGTATTTGCCATACGCAAATGAGGTTGGTCCCCAATTTTGCAACCTTCGGATGAGGTCAAATTAGGCGGTTGCTGGGGCTACATTCTGAGGGAGCCCCACCGATATTTGGACGTAACTAGTAAATTCGCCATATTCAAATTAGGTTGGAAACCGATTTTCGCCATATTAGGACAAGGTCCAATTCCGAGGGTCTAAAGAGACAACATTTTGGTGAGCGAATACATATACACTCTGTGGACAAGTTCTGCCTAAGAGTTCTCTACACGCTCCTGCGACATAAGCCTATTAATGAATTAGCAATCTCCCTCATTGCACGCGTTAGCGTTGAAAAGCGAGACATTTAGTTCATAAATTAAAGCAGCTATTGTATGCGCATTGTATCGCTATTATATAGCACGTTGAGCGGTACCATGAAGTCAAAACAATAACGCGCATAACGGCGCATAATGATCAGTCAAGTGAGATTGTCAGCTTTGTGATACGCTTGCAAACAGTTTCATGTCGCTTGGAACAAATGAACGGTACGTCGCAGAGGCAGCAGAGGTGACTAGTCTTCGTCGGGGTGAAGTTCTTGCGGTCGATGTTGTTGAACCACTTTTTTATTCGAATGGTGTCCTTCTTTTCGCTCGGAATTGCAAAAACAATGAGCCCTTTTTTACGACAGCTTGTGCAATGAAATACGCAGCAACTCGGCATAACGCTGCCCTAAAACAGCACGAATAGCACGAAGTGCAAGCGCGGAACTCCTAGCAACGGCGGCTGCCTAAAAAATGGCTCCAGCTAAAAATGAAAACACAAAAAGAACGAACTTTTCGCGCGCTTTTCCCGGCGACGACCCGCGGAGCCAATCACCGTTGAGAAGAGGCCGATGGGAAAGTTGAGAGAGGAGGATCTGCGAGTGTGCGCGGGTCATATTATCAAGGGACTTTAAATCATAACGGCTGCCAGCGACATCTGCTGCAGCTCGGTGTTTTTAGTGGGTCCCAATACGACTGAAGCCTATGAAGAACGTCGTAGCGAAGGGCTCCAGGCAATTCGTCCTGCTATTTGCTTGCCTTGGCATCACTAAGTACACGGGCGCCTTGTGTTTCACCTGTGGCTGCCTCGAACAAACCCGGATATCGAGGCTCAAGCTCCTCTGGTCGAGCCTCTAATAGCCCAGCACTCCTTCAAGCGGTGGCACCAAAGTGCGGCTGGTGCTGATCATATATGCAACTCTAGTGGGAGTTTATAGTGACCTGAGGAAGCATTTATTTACTCCTCTGCAGTAATTACGCTCATTGGAGTTACTGCTGAGGTGTTATTCTAGGTGCCTATGGCATCACCTGTCAATAATGCTGCCTCGTTGTGGTCAACCGAGTAGCCTGCTGGTAACCTCTTAAACCAATTTGGGAGTTTTGTTGTTTTTTTCTGGAGAGATGAATACTTCAAGAACGTTTTGGCGCTTCGTCGTCGGCTGTTGAATTATAGAGCTCGTTATTCGTGAGATTAAAGGCGGAATGCACCTATGGGGTGCGGCTAATACACCTGCAGACTTCCTAGAAATAAACGCCGAAAACTCTCCACGAACAAAACGGGATGTCCCACGTAAGGATGAAGGTGGAGCTGGTGAAGAATCAGTAGGTTCGGTTGAAGGTAAGATTATTACCCAGGAATGCAGAATGGTGGGCACTTGTTGCTGCAGCTAAGTCTGTAAGAGCACCAGACGCGATATTCGGAGGCCGTGTGTTTGGTTCTCAGCAGCAGTGCATCATTTTTCCTTTTACTTTATGCTTAATTATATTCTTCTCTAGTACAATCACATCCTTAATTCAAGTCGATAGCAAAAAAACAATATCCCCTACGCTTTCCTTGGCCTTGCTGACTGCTGGCTCAACTCCTTAATTCACGTGGAAATTACCTTGCGTCCCTCCCGAAAGAATTTCCAGGTTACGTGCCTTCCATGCCATACCATATTACTCCTCATATCATGAAATACCGTCCCTTACATTACAGTACCGTATACCTAAAGGTATAGACCTCCTTCGCTCCGGCTACGTCACGAAAATGCGGTGGCGCTGTCGTCGTTAGTGACTTTCGCCTGGTAGGCAAAACAACGCTTCAGTCGCCTTGCCTCCCGTGATTGTGCGATGGCTTGCTGCTGCCGGAAAATGCAGAGCACCATGCCGACTAATCGCTTCACTATGACATGTGCTGAAAGGCACACAAGAGGAAGTTTAGTAAGCTTGCAAAGGCTTCTTGCCGACAATAGTCGCCGTAAACAGTTGTGGGCCGCCGCGGTGAAGCGCCAAGGCTGAATACCGACGCCTGCTCATCGAATATGCGGCAAACACTTCATTACGGCTAAGCTGGAGCTTATTCACCTTTACGCCAGAGCGGTCTACCGGATCAAAGGTCGCGAATCACCCGAGTTTGGCCTTTTTACGACGCGTGATGGGATCTTGGTGTGCGGGCGCGGGTGCGCTGGTAACATACATAGACGAGGCAGTCATATATATATTGTATTGCGTAGGCCTGTTTCTTTGTTGGAGCATGCATAGATGTTAAACTATGTTAACTGTTCCTCATGCCCGTTTTTTCACTTTGGTAATTGTCTGTATGCGCAGTGAGCTGCTCGAAAGATCTGTGTTGCACTCCTCGATCTGTGATATATATGTTGTGGCTAACCTTCGCCACGTTTATGTCAAATTATTTTAATTACTTCCAGATGAAAACTCCCACTTCACGTTAACAGCTAGTGATTTGGATCGGAGCTGCATTTTTTTATTTTTGCCGAGCGCTTTTATTTGTATTCACAGCGGCTGATTGTGAATGAGAGTTGTGGGCGTTTATCCTACATTACCGCGGCCACAGTGGCGAGACCGAACTGGGCCACCCTAACTACGGAACCACGGGTGAAGGTAAAAACGGCCCCTGAAAAGAGGTCCCCAGAAGATACAGCCACGAAACAAAGGCCCCTGGACTATATGGCCCCGGTAAAAACGTCCAGAAAGGTCCCCTCAGGAAGCGGCCCCTAGGAAAAAATGTCATCGAAGAAATTGACTGAAATCTGCCCGGAACTCACTTCGCGAAAAATTAAACATCTTATGACGCCTTTTTTTTTTTTTTTTTTTTAGAATAGATGTAACCATTATTTAGGTACTGGGTCCTCTGGGTGCTTTACGCGCTTACAGAAACTGGAGAAGACTTAGCATGAAAGCATATCTAAAAAAAAAAAGAAGGCCCCACCACTACATAATATCCAGCAAGTATTATGCGGTGCATAGTTTCCAGTTTCCAAGCTGGGAAATATCGCTCTTTAATATAGGTCTAATCACCCGGCTAATATTACACATTCGAGAGACGTGCTTGTCCTCCACCGCACAAATTTCGATGCCATAATGGTTTTCTTCTTCTTTTTTTTTTCTTTCTTTTTTTGCGAATGCACAGCATCAGTACCATGTTTTGCAAATTTCAAGCGGACGGGTAGAAAGAAGCACTGTAGCCTACATTACTGCGGCTAGACTCGAGGAAACTCAGTATAGGCCTTTAGTAAAAGAACGACAGGACGTGAAAAAAAAAAAAACAAAAAAAACGGCGGGGTTCAAAATATAAATACTGTTCAAGCTAAAACCATAAACACAGATGGCAGATAAAAACAGTAAAAGTTGATTACAATGAGCGAAATTTATCGCTAATAAATCAAGCACCGGCCAAGGCGAAAGCTCGACTTTGTAGTACGTTTAATTGCATCTATTTGGGGACATTTTATCCGAGGCCATTTTTTTCCGGGACCACTTTTTCCTGGGACGTTTTTACCGGAACCCACGTAACCACATTGGCCGCTGCCGCTCGTAATTGTAATGGAAGCTAACAGCGTGACTAACTAATTTGCCGCTCGGTGTGAAGAATCATCCGATAACGCAATGATGCTTTGAGCGGACTACATTGTACGCGGTTTGCGGCGCTATATATGAGCGAAAAAAATCACCGTCAGCTTACTCGACTCAAAGTAGTTGTAAGCATCCGAAGCTTTGTAATTCTCTATGCGTTCCGCGCTTAATTTTCTCGGAGAAAACAGCAAATAGATGTCAACTTCGCTCATTTTTCCTGGCGGCAGCAACGCTTCTCTTGTGCGCCTTGAACCCAATTCCCATCGGTACGGCGTGCGGGTCCGTACGCTGCACGCCGTGTAGGTAGAGTTTTTCAGTGTATCACTTCTGTCCTCACCGCCGAGGCTCACACATGGTCATTTCGTCTGCCAAGAAGGCGCCTACAAATCACAATAACACGGCCTTAACAAGCTTGGCCACAGTGCCGCGGCCGCGGTCGTGCTTTTTGCCTACCGTGGGATCGCTGACGATAGCAGCGCCACCTCGATCATCTTGTTTGTTTGCAAACATGAAGGAGGTCTATACGGTAATGTATGCGTATCTCTACTAAGAAATCAGACAGTCCATTGCCGTGGCAAAGGTGCAGCACCCAGAGGGCCTCCCTTTGGGCGGGCCCTTTCATCTACCCACCTTGCAACCGGCTTCTCGTCCACAGCTTTCTGTCTGGTAGCATGTGGGGCGCGCATGGGCTCCGCGCCAACCGCTCTTGTTTCCGCGACGGGGCCGCGATGAAAGCGCGGCGGTGGCTTGCCGGCCGCCGTGGCAACCTCATAGCCCTGGGTTGCCCTGGCGTTGCTCATTGCCATGCACTTCTGCAGACCTACTCCTCCTGTGGCAGGAACCGGAAACAGCTGATGAGTGGTGACGTTCTTGCTATCCTGCCACTTCGCCCCGCTCAATTTTTGGAATTCGTTTCAAAGACCATTGACACCAGTGACCAATGGCTGAAGCGTGTGGTGGCAGGTGTGGAATCTAAAAAGAAAATAAAACGCGTCGTAACATTTTGACCCTCGATGCGAATATTGCCACGAATTCGGCAGGAGCAGTGAAAGATGAAACAAAAGACGACGGCAAAGAAATCATGAAAGGCTTTGCTTGTCTCTCTTTTTTGTCCATAGACGATCTCGTTAAGCACGTTCCGCCCCGCCAGCGCGCGTGATATGCCGGCATTAGGTTTGTAGACCTCGCTTGCTTGCTTGCTATCGGTGTTATGACGGGCCTGCGTGGGTTTTTGGTCTATGTGCAGGTCTCGCCTGCGGCTTTCGCCTTCTGTGGGAACTTACTCATTTAGATTTGGTGAATGGCTTTAACATCGCCTCTCCTCCTACGGTAGTTGTTCGGATGTGCTTATGACGCTCAATTACACTCATATATATATATATATATATATATATATATATATATATATATATATATATATATATATATATATTGTGAGCCTTCTGTGGACCTTCTTTCATTTGTACATACCATCATCATCGTCCCGCGGCGCCGGCTCCGGCGCGTGCCTGGGTTGGTGACCGGATTAAAACGCTAGACAAGGCTTCGCTGTCCTTGCCGCCACGACCTCGCCGTCTTGACCTAGCCTTCTTCCACAATATATATATATATATATATATATATATATATATATATATATATATATATATATATATATATATATATATATATATATATAGGAAGGGCTAATCTGGCCGGTTTCCTCCTTTTGGCCCCACCTAGTTGGGATGGTGCCGAGTTGAAATAAACCGTATGTGAGGCACTTGTTATTGGGGCACAGGACTCTTGATGGGCCAAAAATGTGAAAAAGCATGACATTTGAAAATGACATTCCAAATACCGAATAATCTGTTCCCTCCCTGGGTAATTATTTTATTTTAGAAGGTGCAAATGGAGCTGAATAAATCCCTCATCGACATATTCTCGTTTTCTCAAAGCACAAATTTTTGACTGTTTGCTAGTTTACAAGAAGGGCTTAATTCGTATCTAAAGCAATAAATGAATATGTTTTATTGTGGCTAACTTCACACTTGCAGCAACTTCAACACGTTGTCAAAAAGTAGTTTCAGCGTTGAATTCCTTACACTACATACTATCTACCCCCGCGTTAATAATTGTTTTTTGTGTTTTTTTTCTTTTTTTTTCCTACACGATGGAGCGAAAGCGTCGAATAATTGAAAACTAATACACGGATAAAAAACTGGTTGCATATTTGAAATCAGCGTAAAACTGATTAAGACTGTGAATTTTCATTGCATTTAGTCTAAGTGTTAAGAAAAATGTTCGAGGAGCCCTTTCTTCCTAATGAAATCGGTTTCAATGTTTTGTTTACTTAGCGTCAGCGCAGGAACTCCCTGATATCGAAGGAAGGTTAATATAACCGATTAGCGAACCTACAACCGTCTAGCGGCACTGCCAATGCACTGACATCCGCGCCACCTACGGATCAGGTGCCGCCAATTACTCTTGCGCTCAATCGGGCGTCGGTACCGTTATAGCGCTTGTTTCGGGCGTTGCTTCGAGCTGTGCTAGCAGCGTTGCAATCCTCTTCAACGCTGTACCGCAAGCGTACTTGCTCGGAACTTGTTTTGTTTCCACTAGGCAGCATCCGGAGAGAGCGCGAGCTACCCGCGACGTCACGGATTCACATTGCGATTTCAAGTCTGTGGGTGTCATCGACGAATATTTTCGGCCAGAACTACTGCGGAAAGAATGCAGTTTGCCGGGAAACCATCACGTGTTCGGTGCCTTAGAAATAGACGCTTCTTTTATGCCTTCGGAAATATTTTAGGCACAATTGGGATACAAGGAAATCAGAACCGTGCAGCGCCTACTTTTCCGCTGTTCGAATTTTTTACAGTCGCGCTTGTAATTCGCTTCCAACAACAACACGGTAAAGTCGCCTGTTATCACATCGTAGACAACTCTGGCTCAATTTTCTTACTTCCTGAACACATAATCGACGAGAAGAAATTCGAACAGACGAGTTGTATAAGCAAGCTTTCTTTGAATACAAAGCCATGACAGTCTGACTCTAGTCGTGCTCTTTCGACCAATCACAAAAGGTTTGAAACACACCCTAAGATCGCATCAACAGTGCAGCTTAGAGGGTTGCCACAGGCGAAATGAGTAAAGCATGTATATTACCACAAATGTGTTGCAACAGGGTTAGCAGCTGCGAACAAATGGAATTGCCGCCATTAAAATAGTATAAAAATACGTGGTGCATGCAAATTGTCTAGTATAACTAAGGTCACGGATTGGTTTTCGTTTATGGGGTCTCATGCCCCAAAGCGTCTCAGACTATGAGCGCCTCAGTGGAGGGCGCCGGGCAATTTCGATACCCTACTGGAGGTTCTGTTACCTTGCACGCGCATGCATACCACGTGGGCGTCTTGCGTTCCTCCTCCACCAAAACGCGGTTGCAACGGACGGTATTGAACCCGGATCTCTGGGTTCAGTAGCCGAACGTCCTAACCAATAGGCCACTGCGGCAGGGTAAATCACACACTATTTTGTCCCTTGCTTAAGTGCAGCTTGAATTCTTCATTTTTGCGAAAGGTCAGTAGAAGTACATGAACTATTAATTCACATGAAGAGCCCAGAAGACAAGAAACAGGCATGAACGCGGCTAACCCAGGCCGCCTCTTGTGCGCCGGCGTCAACCATGCACCATCGCAAAAGGCATGAAAAATCGAGGCATTCCCAATTACGACCAAAGCGGTGGGCGGCTCCTGGCAAACGTTTACTGTTTCTCACAACTTTATGAACATGTGTAGAAGTCGTCCGGTCGTCAGTGTGAAATAAACGTTTATCACGCGATGAGACAGAGCAGAGTGCGTCGCAAACTAGCGCTCTCGATTTCCGCAAGATGACACCTGCGCGATTCTAACGAGAATTTTAGCAGCTGATGAACCTTGAAACACTGATAAAACAATGAACGTTCACATCTAATTGACCGCCTTGGGCAAACTACCTATACTGTGAGAAACAGAGTTTGTTATCTTATTGCCGCGAAACCTTCAAAACTGTATTTGTTGTTTTTTGACAGCCGCTGGCATGCGGCTTTATCACTGTGATTCTGGCACGCGTATCAATTCTATATCCCGTGTTTGTTCATGCTCGTTGTCGCGATACGACGCGTTATCATTTTCTTTGTTGCGAACGATGCGCCGAGATCTGTCTCGAAGATTCCGATCACTTGTGTATGCTTCTACAATGTTCCAGGTTGTGCTAGTATAGCAGTTTGCGACGTTATCTAGATCTGATCAGCCTTTAAATTGAGCGTTGACGGGTGTGACGGGCATGCTTTGCTCGGCGATCGACGAGCACGTTTGTTGCTATCGCCACCGCCGAGTTGCTTAGTTCTTTTGCGGGCGCAAGTCAGCCCAATAAAGAGTTAATTTCAGTACCATCAAGCCTGTGTCTTCTTTTGGTGTCTACGGCCTTGTCACCACTACGTGACATCTGGTGGTGGTGCAGCCTTTGGCCCTTCAAGCGAAGACCCCAGCCTTGTTCCTATCGCCCTGGGGGACCAGCCTACACGTCACCGAGCCAGCCGCCGACTCCAAGGCCTACAACCCGAACACGGTCTGCTGCCTGACCCCGTTCGACTCCGGAAGGCATCAACTTTGGAAATGGCCCAGTCAACAGCACCAGTCGTCTTCGTGCAGCCCCGGGAGCCCCCCATCTTCCAAGGCCTGCCCAGTGAAGATGCGCAAGACTGGATGGACCTTTTCAACATTGTGGCAGAATTCAACGGCTGGAACGACGCTGCGAAACTCAGGCAAGTCTACTTTGTACTGTAAGGACATGCCAAAGTTTGGTTCGAAAATCACGAGACTTCTTTAAAGGATTGGGAAATATTCAAAGCAGAGTTTCTGATGGTCTTTGCAAGTTCTGTCCAAAAATAGAGCTCAGGCCCTCCTCCAATCAAGACTTCAACGCCCAAACGAGCCCGTCCTGGTCTACGTAGCGGAGATGAAGCGCCTGTTTCGCCGCACCGACCCTAACATTACCGAAGGTGAGAGAGGAAATTTTTAACGCGAGGTGTTAAAGAATCGCTTTTTGCAGGGCTTGTCCGTAACCCGCCGAAAACTGTGGACGAATTTAAAAGTGAAGCATCGACCATCGAGAAGACGTTGGACACCCGGATGCGCCACTACCAGCGACCACTTCAACCGGACTACTCAAGTCACTACCACAGCGCATCTGCAAACGGTGAGAACCTTCGGGACCTCATCCGGGAGATCATGCGAGAGGAGCTCCGCCGATTGCTGCCATCATCGCAACAACCGCAGGTGGGGACGCTCGCGGACGTCGTCCGTGAAGAAGTCCAGCAGGCGCTGGGCGTTCCTCAAGCGACGGCTGCGACTGTTCCCGCGCAAGAGGCAACAGCAATGAACTACGCTGGTGCATTACGTCGCCCTGCGCCAAGACGTGACGACTTTCCAAGCCCTCGCCACTACTGTGCTGTTCCTGAAAGCCGCCCCTTTGCCCCCACCCACCAAGCCTACCAACGACCCCCAAGCCCCAGGAAGTGCGACGTCTGGAGGACAGCGAACAACCGGCCATTATGTTTCCCCTGCGGTGAGGCCGGCCACATTCTGCGCCACTGCCCGTGCCGACGAATCGGTCACCGCGGATTTGCAGTCGACGCTCCACGACCACGCCCAGGTGAAGGACACAAGAAATCGACTACTATCTGCGTAGCGGTGAGATTGCGCCACCAAGCCGTCGGGTCAGGTCTCCATCGCCGTACAGGGTCCGCTATGCATCGCCAGGCCGTAACTATGATGAGAGTGTGCGCGGAAAGTCCCCAAGCCCGCGCAGGGGAAACTAAAAAGAGCAGCCTTTGGAGGTGAGGTTGCTTCACGGCGAAAACACGATCCTCCATCGCCGACGATGAGTGACGACGACGCAGCCATTAAATCGCCGATCCACAAGACAACAACGTCGACGAGATCACGACCAGACTTCAAGTTGACATCACCGCCCAGGAACGTTACGACGGTGTGCCCAGGCCGCAACCTCAGCACAAGACAAAGCAGAGATCGAATGCCGAAGTCAATGTGCAATACTAAAGGATAGCTAAGCGGCCGAGTTGGTAATACATTTTCCAAGAAACAGCGCGAACAAACAGGGACGAAAAGAAGAAACCACAGGAACAAGCGCTAACAGGAACAACGCAACAGCGCTTGTTGTAACAGGAACAAGAACAGCGCTTGTTCCTGTGATTTCTTCCTTTCGTTCTCGTTTGTTCGCGCTGTTTTTTGGAGAAAGTGCAATACTAGTACGCGAACAAGCGACCTTGAGGTTGCTGTAGACGGACGCACGGTTACCGCCCTAGTGGACACCGGTGCCGACTACTCTGTCGTCAGTGGAGATTTCGCCGCACAGCTCAAGAAAATGACAACCACTTGGGACGGCCCGCTAATTCTCACCGCTGGTGGTAACCATATTACGCCGTCAAGGCGATGCACCGCAAGGGTAATGGACGTACCTACCCTACCAGCTTCGTCCTCCTACAGCACTGTTCCCACGATGTGATTCTGAGCATGGATATTCTGAACGAACATCGAGCGATCATCGATCTCCAATCCAAACTCATCAAGCTCTCGACTGACAAAGCCATACCTGCTACGAAAACTTCGACGCATCACGTCGCTCTCAACGTCCTCGACGGAGAATCGACCGTACTGCCCCGATCAAGCGTCATCGTCCCTTTGGTTACAACAGAAGTCGAAATCAAGGAAGGGATTGTCGAAGGAAGCACTCAGTTGTTACTGGATAGAGAACTTGGCATCGCAAGAGGCATCGTCCGTTTCCGTCATGGACAAGCTGATGTGCTCGTCACGAACTTCACCGACGAATACCGGCACCTGAACAAGGGCGTGGCGATTGTTTTCCTTGACGAGCTAGCGGACACCGGAGAATTCTTCGCCCTCCCCAGCCAACTTGAATACGATGCACGCAACCGACCCAAGCAGCCCAATTTCAACATTAACCCAGCGCTCCCCCGAGACAGACAAGACCGGATTCGCACTCTTCTTGAAAACTACAGCGAGTGCTTTTCTTCGGTGTCGAAGGTGCGGCAAACTCCGTTGGCAAAGCATCGCATCATCAAGGACAAAAACGCTCGACCGCAACGTCAAAGCCCCTAGCGTGTATCGCCACGAGAACGCCAGGCCATACGCGATCAAGTTGG
Organism: Amblyomma maculatum; assembly: GCF_055883805.1. Classification (NCBI taxonomy): domain Eukaryota; kingdom Metazoa; phylum Arthropoda; class Arachnida; order Ixodida; family Ixodidae; genus Amblyomma; species Amblyomma maculatum. Next base: position 93,771,388 of record NC_139350.1, on the reverse strand, counting down.
GGAAATGCTGTGTGAAGACGTGATTCAGCATCCAGCAGCCCCTTGGCGGCACCAATCGTTTTGGTGAAGACGAAAGACTGCACACTTCGCTTCTGCGCTGATTACCGCCGCTTGAATGGCATAACTAAAAAGGGTGTCTACCCGCTTCCCCGCATCGACGACACTCTGGACTGGCTCTCTAACGCTAAGTACTTCTCGTTGATGGGCCTAGAGAGCGGGTACTGGCAAATAGAGGTCGACGAAAGATACCGTGAGAAGACGACGTTCATTACACCGGACGGCCTGTTCTAATTCAAGGTAATGCCATTTGGCTTGTGCTCCCCACCAGCCACATTTCAACGGGCAATGGACACTGTCCTGGCGGGCTTAAAGTGGCACATTTGTTTGGTATACTTGGAGGACGTCGTTGTGTTCTCGTAAAACTTTGAAGATCATCTTAGAAGACTTCGAACAGTACTTGACGCAATCAAGTCCTCAGGTTTAACGTTGAAAGCAGAAAAATGTCACTTCGCCTACAACGAGAGGTTGTTTCTTGGTCATATTGTAATCAAAAAAGGAGTTCGCCCCGACTAACAGAAAACAGCTTCGATCGCACAGTTTCCACAGCCAGGTGACGAGAAAGCTTTGCGCCGATTCCTCGGACTGTGCGCATATTACCGACGATTCGTCAAGAGCTTTTTGCGCTTCGCCGAACCTTTCACGCAGCTTACAAAGGCAGACGTGCCATTTCATTGGGAAGCACTGCAAGCGGAAGCCTTCGAGGAACTTAAGTGCCTCCTACCGTCTCCTCCTGTGCTAGGCCACTTCGATAAGAACGCCGAGACAGAGATACATACCGACGCGAGCAGTATGGGCCTAGGCGCCGTTCTCATTGAAAAGAATGCCGGACAGGAGAAAGTAATCGCCTACGCTAACAGGTCCCTCTCGAAAGCCGAAGCGAATTACTCGACCACCGAGAAGGAGTGCCTTGCGATGATCTGGGCCACATCAAAGTTCCGCCCGTACACGTACCGCCGACCATTCAAGGTGGTAAACGATCACCACGCGCTTTGCTTGCTGGCAAATTTGAAGGACCCCTCCGGCCGCCTTGCCCGATGGAGCCTACGTCTTCAAGAATTCGACATCACGGTCGTCTACAAGTCAGGCCGCAAGCACTCCGATACAGACTGCTTGTGACGAGCCTTCGTTGATGCGCCGACGAAAGAAGACGACGAAGACGCCTTTTTTTGACCGGTAAGCGCCAGCAGTTTCACAGAACAACAGCGATCAGACCCTGAGCTGAAAGCGCTAGAAGCAAAGAACGCTTCCTCTCCTGCTATGTTCAGGCGACATTTTCATCGTTTGCGTTAAGCATTGGCCTCCTCGTTAAGAACTTCGCACCCAACAGGACCGCGCGCTTCTTGTTGTGCAAAGAACCTCCGGCAGGAAATTCTGCAGGCGTTGCACGATGAGCCCAAGCAGGCCATCTCGGGTTTGCACGCACGTTGCGTCGAATCCAGAAGAAGTGCTACTGGCCGCGACTGCCTACCGAAGTTGCCCACTACGTGAAGACATGTCGTGAGTGCCAACGACGCAAGGCGCCACCGATCAAACCAGCAGGACTACTAAACCCGATTCCGACCCCAGACCTGCCCTTTCAGCAAATTGGGATGGGTCTCCTCGGCCCTTTTCCAGCTTCGTCTATGGGTAACAAGTGGATCATCGTGGCCACTGACTACCTGACTCGTTATGCCGAAGCAAAAGCACTGCCTAATGGTACCGCGGCAGAAGTTGCCAAATTTTTTGTCGAGCAAATTCTCTTGCGACACGACGCCCCAGAAGTGCTCATCACGGACAGGAGAACGCTATTTACGACAGAGTTGATGCAAGCCATCCTGGAATACAGTCATACAAGCCATCGACAAACAACTGCATACCATCCCCAGACCAGTGGCCTTACAGAGCGCCTGAACAAAACCATCGCGGACATGATCGCCATGTATGTCGACGCTGAAAACAAGACCTGGGACGCCATCTTGCCGTACGTGATCTTCGCGTATAACACGGCAGTCCAGGAGACGACCAGAGCGACCCCGTTCAAGCTTGCGTACGGCAGGAAGCCCACAACGACGCTCGACGCAATGCTTCCGCACGTAACCAACGAGGACAGTGTGCAGAGGAAACCCGACGATTCGCACGGCAGCGTATTAAAGACCAACAGCCCACCGACACCCGACGATACAACTTACGACGACGCAACGCAGAGTACAATCTAGGAGACCAAGTGTGGGTTTGGACTCCAATTCGCCGCCGTGGACTAAGCGAAAAGCTGCTGCGTCGATACTTTGGGCCATACAAAACCCTTCGCCGCGTCGGACAACTGGACTATAAAGTCATTCCCGACGGTACGACAGCATCCCAACGGCGACGCGCGCGCCCAGAAATCGTATGTGTTGTTCATCTGAAGCCTTATTACGCGCGTTAAAGAATCCGTGGTGTTTAAACTTTGTAATGTTTCTATTTAGGTTGCTTTGTTCATGTTGGAACACCGAGGCGATGTTTTTAATGGGGGAGTACTGCCGCGAAACCTTCAAAACTGTATTTGTTGTTTTTTGACAGCCGCCGGCATGCGGTCTTACCCCTGTGATTCTGACACGCGTATCAATTCTGTATCCCGTGTTTGTTCATGCTCGTTGTCGCGATAAGAGCGTTATCATTTTCTTTGTCGTGAACGATGCGCCGAGATCTGTCTCGAAGATTCCGATCCCTTGCGTATGTTTCTACAATGTTCCAGGTTGTGCTAGTAGCAGTTTGCGACGTTATCTAGATCTGAGCAGCCTTTAAATTGAGCGTTGACGAGTGTGACGGGCATTCTTTGTTCGACGATCGACGAGCACGTTCGTTGCTATCACCGCCGCCGCGTTGCTTAGTCCTTTTGCGGCCGCAAGTCAGCCCAAGAAAGAGTTAATTTCAGTACCATCAAGCCTCTGTCTTCTTTTGCTGTCTACGGCCTTGTCATCACTACGTTATGTTATTGACGCTAACTAAAATAATGAATAATTTGATTTTTCCTGCATTGATTTTCATTTACTGGCAGCAGTTCACTTTCTTGACCAGTCGCACTGCGATAATAAAATTTTTTGCGTACATGCCTTCTATAGAGGCTCTAACGGAGAATTATACAGCCTCTCACATAGCGACAGTCGGCGGCTGTAGTAGACTTTGAAGCATAAGCAGTACCAGTGCTCGCTCTTCTTCCTGTGAACTTTGGGAATGAGTGTTTACTCAATTCATTTTACCCCATTTGCTCCTCAACTGCATAGACTGGTGCGCCACTAGCAGTTGCAAAGTGAGAAACCACTTTCGGGTACAAAAGACGACCCAAAAAGAACCTTCAAACTTCTTTCTTTAGCCGCTAGATGACGCGACCTGTTTCGTGAAACTAGAGCCGCTGTAACTGGGAAAGTACCACAACCGCGGGAGTCGCGCCGCCGCGGCTGCCATATTTTAAGGCGAAAGCCTTTTTTGCCTCATTATTCTCGACGGAGGGTTGTCTGCAGAGGTGTCACGCTTTTGAGAGCGAGAGTTAAAAATAAATTAATAAACCTTGTCTCCACGGGGAATCGAACTTCCATTCCTTAGATCCCCGGCCAGCTTGGAGCCTATACGCTTCCCAACTGCGTAACGCCCCGGATTTTTTCTTTATTGGCTGGCTTTGGCATAAGACATAAGACGAAATAAAACTCAGATCAAAAGATGAAAAAAAAAACACAAGGCAATGTTCATGAATGAATGTTATGATCAGCCAGTGTCAGACTGGCCTCGTCACTTTAAAACTCCCGCAACGACAACACAGGTTCTACCCTTGAGAGCCATTCGGAAGGTTCTGCAGCCACTTTTTTAATGGCAATAAATCACTCCATACTGTCTCGAAAATAAATTCGAGCAGAAAAGGGCATTTTGTAGCTTTGTCTCGACTCCGCACTAAGGAAGCAATGTCTTCACAAGATGCACCGTAGTTTTGAAACCAATTGGCTAGGCTAGCTTCAGCCGGGTTCTCTGGTTCGATCGCGGCACAGGTCGCCGAGAACCTCCTACAAAAGTTGAATAAGAAGGCAAATGGAGTAAGGAAGGAGGTCCCTCGAGATAAGGTGAGACCAGCGGCCGTACCGTATGTGCACAAGTTGGCCCACAACCTGAAGAAAGCTGCGAGTGGCATAAGGTGCCACTCATCTTTTCGGCTCCCCTGACGCTCGGAAGCATTTTCTCTCGAATAGCGAAAAGGAAGGAAAAAGAAAAGGAACGAGGCTGTGGTACGAGGCATGGGCGACGATTCATAAAATGTGCCGAAGGGGTTGTGTATGAAGTTTCCCTCCCTTGCGGATGCTCCTACTTCGGACAAACCGAGCGATGTGTTAATGAGCGAATCCGGGAACATGAACGTAGCGTAGAGCAAAATAAAGATGGCCCCAATATTCCGAAGCATATCAGATCCTGCCCTTCAGACACTTGTGAACCATGTTTTTTCTGATCTGCGGATTCTTGCAAGGAGTGGCAATACGATGGCCAGAGAGCTTATTGAAGCGTTTTATATCGAAACAAAAAAGGCAATCTGTGGGTCAGTGACACGTCGATAAACCTGTATAATGCAGAGGAAGCGTTTCTTGAACATAGCTTATCATGTACTACATGATGCTAAATGTGTTCCTTGCGCATGCGCCGGCAGTGATATATATGTACGTCTTTCTTCACAATAAATCAGTTGTGAGCGGCGCTCTGTCTTGTTCTTCTTCTCTTGTGTGTGTGCGTGTTGTTTTGGCGCCTTTAATTTATAATGAATAGATACCAACTAACCAAACAAGAAGTTCTCATAATTCGAGCAGATCTGGCACCCCTGTCAGTGATAATACCCTTGTCTACTATGAGGATGATAGTAGGATTCCGCGAGTGACAATACTGCGCCTTTCCTGTAAACGAATCATAGAACGCTGGTGAACTTTGATGCGTTCAATGAAATGCTGGTTGTGTTCAACAAGGGGCGCGCGATGTACCATCACACAGGTCGTGACGTCACCAGGCGATTCATGCATATACGAAGCTGACCCAGCCGGGCGTCTGATCCAAACGACCGTGCGGCGCCTTTCATTTGCCGCTTCCTCGAATGTCGCACCACACAGCAAGCAGCAGCAGACCCAAGATATCTAGGAGGCGTTAGTACAGCAGACATCAGCGGTGTTTGAAATTGATTTACATGATATAAAAGGGGCAGTATCTGTCACAATTCTCCTTGGGCACATGTACCACGTCGTAAAAGAAAGAAGGAAGGTGGGAGTGAAAGAAGAGAGGGAGATAGAGGTGCCGTAGTGGAGGGCTACGATCCACCACGCTATAATGGCTTCCGTCTCGTGGTCCAAAGGGCCCTCTAGAATGTTTCTGTTCTAACTCAGCCGGTGCGCCTGTGGCTGCACAGGTTTCTCGCAGTTTCAGAACCTGAGGGGCGCTCTGAATGGGCGCATTTCTTTGAATTTTCGGGCCGCAGGTTTAAGTAGTCATCCTTACACTGTAAGGAAAGAAGTAAAAGGAAGAATTCGGCTCCTGTGCGAATAAAACGGTTTGTGAATTGAAAGAATGACACGAAAGTAGTAGCTAAATGCATCGACTGTATACATTTTATAGATAAAAGTAATATCCGAGCAGGTAAAGAAATTGTCTTGGGTTTGGGAACATGTATGGATCAAAGGTGTAGTATGCAAGCAATCAATTTTTTACGCTTTGGCTTAAAAAAAAATAGTTTTCTGGTATCGTAAAATGCACATGTCACTTAAAAATTCTTGAACGTTCTTGGTGAGATCGCAATAAATGCTGATATACCATATAATTCATACAACTCCTGTTTGCTTCACTTAATTAGTGTGTTGCAATTTAGAGAAGCTAAAAAATAATACAAGCATGTTAATTTTGCATGTTGTTTGTAAAGCCGAAGTAAGTCAAATAAATAAAAATGAAATTAACATTGCAGGAACTCTGCAAGCTTATCTCGCAATATTTTGGCAGTAGCTGCTCGCATTCTGATGCTCTTAGAGGTACATTTAAATATAAATTCGGCAACTGAATGGTTGCATTTCGCGTACATTCTAAAACGAAGCTATAAAGTGTGCAAAATGCAAACCAATGCGAAAAGCGCACGTCACGCGATCAGCAAGAAGGAGGTAATAAAGAGATCACGTTCCGGAAAATGAGGTGCAGGCGGAAATCCGCGTCCACTTTCCCGTGAGAGTAAGCGCGCGGTATTGACATTTCTCTTGCCGGATCTTTTCCGGCAATGTTTCGGTCACAGGCGCCAGGCAGTCGTCTAGATCATCTTCCCCGACTGCCATGAATGGAAGAATAAATCGTGACAGCCAGCCGCGGCGTGGCGGCGACCACTCTTATAGGACACATAAAAGTCATACTCCTGTAGACGTATGCCCAGCGAGCTAATCGACCGGAGGGGTCACGCAGGCCGACGAGCCAACACAGGGAGTGTCGGTCAGTAATTACGTTGAAGTGGCGGCCGCACAAGTAGGGGCGGAACTTGGTAACAACGAAGACGACGGCGAGATATTCCAGTTCTATATAATTGTGTTCTGCTTTCGTTAAAGTGCAGCTTGTGTATGCGATAACATGTTGGGCGCCGTTCTGGAGCTGGACGAGAACCGCGCCGACGCTCACGCCGCTCGCATCACTGTGAACCTCGGTGGTAGCAGCCGGATCGAACTAGCGTAAAACAAGACCAGATGTGAGCAGAAACTTCAGCGGTTGGAACGATGACTCGCATTCTGGGGACCAAACAAACGGAGCATCTTTTTGCAGGAGGGAAGTCAGTGGATGGGCGATTTGGGCGAATCCTTCAATAAAACGGCGGAAATATGAACTTAGACCCAGAAAGCTCCTTAAATGTTTTACGTTTGGAGGTTCTGGAAAGTCACGCAGTGCAGCAACCTTTTGGAGGTCGGGCCGAATGCCCTCCTGATCTACTAAAAGTCCAAACACCAGCGTCTGCCGCTCACCGAAGTGACACTTTTTGGAGTTCAAAATTAGTCCGGCGTTTTGAATACAGCCTAGCACAAGACAGAGCCGCTGATTATGCTCCTGAAATGTCTTTACATGACGTAATCTAGGTAGCACATGCATATCTCCCATTTTAAGCTAGGCAGAATTGTGTCCATAAATCGTTCGAACGTCACTGGTGCATTGCAAAGTCCAAAGGGCATCACATTGAATTCATAAAGTTCGTCAGATGTCACAAAGGTTGTCTTTTCACGGTCCAACGGATGCATTGGTATCTGCCAATAGCCTGACCGCGGATCTACTGACGAGAAATGAGAGTCGGATTGAAGATAATCTAAGGCATTGTCGATACGCGGAGAGGGTAAACGTCCTTTTTTGTAACTGCGTTTAACCAACTATAGTCAACACAAAATCTCCATGAGTTGTCCTTCTTCCTTACTAGGATGATGGGGGCTGCCCAAGGACTGGAGGACTCTCGTATAACACCTTTCTTCAACATTTCCTGTACCTGTTCGTTAATTGCTCTACGCTCGGTTGGCGATACTCGGCAGGGTTTTTCTCTGATCGGGATAGCATCACCACTGTTGACCTTATGTGTCAAACGTGAATGTGGCGGAACAGAAAAATTCGCTTCCTGAAAAGTCACAGAGGCTTAGGATGCCAGAACTTCTCATAACTCTCTCTGGTCGGACGATGAAACAAATTTGTTTATCATCCGGGTTATATTCGCGCTGTAATCAGGATGCACCCGCTAGTGCAGATGAGGAGACAGACCGAATAGTAAGGATCTCGTAGTCGACAAATGTAGCCAACTTGAGGCCGGATAGCAAACAAACGTTCTGAGAAATGTTCCCAGTCCACACGTTTCAACCTTGTCGTCCTCGTCTTCATGCGCAGCACCGCGCGGTGTAGCGGAATTAACGTAACAGTGGCGTAAGTGACATACTTTAAGAAACCTATGAGGTACGTAACGCTTCCTCACCAAGGAGAAGCACACGTGTCAAGAGAAAACACGGCAAGCAATTTTTCTTCAATTTCCTGAGCTCCTACCTAAAACAAACCAAGTGGCAATGGAAAACTAAAATAGCCAACAAGAACGTTGGAAAAAGGTGAACATGAATGTGTCCTCTTTGAATAACAAAACAGCGACAATGGGAAACAAATGACCGACAGGAACCGGAAAAAAGGAGCAAACAAACATTGAAAGCTTCGAGAGTAATTCTCGATGTCAAAGTGAAAGAAAGGCTGCTATGGATTAAAAACAACTGAGGATATGCCAGGAGGACGTGAGAATCACGATTGTATCACCCAAAGGAACCCTTAGGGGAAAGCCACCTCGGTATTACTGATCGAAATGAACGGCTGCTGAAGCACAAGCTTACTGCTTTTTTGATAAAATAGACCTCAGTTATTTCCCGTTCTACTTTATCTCTACCGGATTTCAGAAACACCACCTTCTTTAATTTTGCACAGCAACTTTTTTAGATTTTTTTTTAGTTGACTGTAAGGAAACATCCATGCTTGTTGCGCCCATTCCGCGAGTGTTCAATTGCGTGTTCGCTGAAACAACCACCACCTTGCCCTATGTAGACGAGTTCACAACTTAAAGGAAAATGGTACGCTACTCGGGATCTGCATATAGTGCTTTTTTACGTTTAGTTGCGCAAACTGGCCTTTCGTTTGACGTGTCTGGGAAGCAAATTTTGGAATGCTTTGAAAGTGCAGAAACTACAACGTCAACTTGATAGTTACATGCAATTTTTTTGATGAAGTAACAACCTGCGCCGATTTTCTTTCTGTTTCCGGATTTTTGTCTCGAAGTCGCTTGTCCTTCTGCAGGAGCATTTAACAAAAAGCCGCAATCAAAAGGGCTGGGTACCCTTCTTCCTTCAGCCTCCGAACCTGGCGCCAAAACATGGCAAAATCGACTTTCCTAAAGTATTCTGCAAGGAATTGGTAGTTATGCTCTTTTGACGAGCTTTGAATGGGCACTGTCAAGAGGCAACAAGCATTTCTGAGACCTGGGCCTGTACGCCCAACACAGCGGATCCTTTTTAAACAATACCCGTAAGTCTAGGAACTACAGTTCGCTATTAACCGGCACCTCCCAAGTAAACGTGAGACCCTGGCTGTGACTGATAAAAGCGCATAGCGTCCGTTTGACAACTGCGGCTAAATTAGCCTCCGGAATATCTTTCAGAATAATAAAAAAATGTCCAGCATAACAAAAAACAGAAACAATATGCCGATCACATAGCTGACTTTTCATTGTATTTCCAATGGCTGACTGGAAAATATCACAATGCATGGGTACCACAGACGAACCGATACACACAACTCTTTTCTGGACAAAGAAACTCCCTTCAAACGATATGGCGGTAGAGTTCAAGAAAACTTCAAGCAAGGCCACGAAACTATCGCTGCTGATTCTAGCTGCATTTTGGAACTGAACTTCGCCTGCCGTCGTAACTTCCTCTAACCGCACTCAGGAGCCCTTGATGAGGAACAAAGTAATAAATTCCTCAATTTCAATCAAAAATCCACTGTATTCTAGGGGAGGCAGACTCAAGTTCTTGCACGACGTGAGAAGAACTACGCGCAAGGAAGGGGTCATCGCTCGCCAAAGTGTGAAGATGCTTCTGAAGGTAGCCACTGATTGCCCGTTGCCCTGTTCCTTTCTCTGAAACGATGGTGCGTAGAGGCATTCTAGGCTTGTGGGTTTTGACCGTGAAGAAGGCTTCAACGAAGCCTTTGTCTTCATCTGCAGCTGTCTTCTTGAGGGCATCCAAATGCAAATCATCCAGGATGTGAATTACTTGTCGTTTTCGAGTATGTTCATTGAACTTAACATGTTTCAAGTTCCTGTCGATGACCGCCAAAGCCTTTTCTCGGAACAAGCCCGTAGGTTGCAAATCGAAACCACCTTCTTTGTCAGCTTGAACCGCTAGAAGATCGTTTTCCTTGAGAACATTCGACAGTTTTTCCAACGGCGCAGATTTCGGTTGGTGGCCCCAGCGCATCTCACCACCTAGGCGATGTCGTTTCCCATAACCCTCTTTTTTTCTCGCTCCTATGCACGGCTAGCCTCAATTCTAACCATAGCTACCAACTCATAATACTTGGCTCATGGTTGGAAGCTGCGTTTTGCACCGTTTTCCAAAATCTTGACTTTTCGTATAAGGACCGTCCCTCCAAATACTGCAAGTCTGCTGGATCGGTCCCCCGAAGACTCCTTGGGCTAGGAGAGCAGAGTCGTCAACGTCCGTTGCCAAAGAAACTCGGTGGTCTTTGCCGTCAACCTTTTCATTTACTGTAGCTGTTCTGCTGTTTCATGGGTTAGCTTCCAAACAACACAAGGACGCGTGCCCACTTATGGATAATCCGGACTTAGATCTAGCACTCACATTTCAGTATTTTGCAAATGACCCTTGTGTGGCCCCATGATGGCGGCAGAACAGCGAAGAGAGCATGAACCTCAAAGGAAATTATTTTCATCTTTAGACAAAAAAGAGGATCGTGACTGACAGTTGAATGCAGCAATAAGGTTAGCACATACGATTGTGGTTGATAGTTTTTTGTCGTTGAGCGTTTTCCTTGTGCTTGCTTTCGGTGATATGGATGAGTGCTCTGTGTAAACTCAAGGTGTGGTGCAAAAAACCTTAGTTGATAGTTGGCGCCATTCCTGTTATTTACACGCTTCTTGTCCTTGTTTCTTTCGTGCCGTTTTTCAGTTTCAAACTTTTCGTTGGTCTGCGACATTGTCAGGTTACGGTTCAACTGGTTAGACCTTTGCTAGCCACGTGCTGCTGCAGCTGCCGTACGCGGGGCAAGATAAGCGGCAAAATGCTTAAGATGAAGGGAAATGCGAGACGACTTGGCACAACTTATATAAATTCGCCCCTTCACGTTGCTGGTGATTTCCCTCGGCCGTCAATTGCCCCCAACATCCAGAAGTACAAAATCGGCTCGCTGCAAGCGCATTCGCACAGCCATCGTATAAAGAGAAATGGTGTCATGGCCATCTGAAGTAAACGTGGAAGTATAAAAAGATGGCGAAAGCCACAGCGAGACCTATACACAGACCAGCACACCACGCAGGCACATCAACATAGGCGGCAACCACCTCAACAAAAGCGCAATGATATCCACGATCAGAATGCCGGCAGATCGTTCGCGTTGGCGCGGCGTTAGGTGCCTAGTGATTGGTTATGTGGTTTAGTTAGTCTAGGGACAAAATAAAACAAGAAAAGCCAGTTTGCAGCTATGACACGTCTGATTCAGCTCCGAGAGGGATGCAAACAACGCCACGTGAGGCCGCATCCTGTCCACCAGTCATAGTTTCCAACAAAACTGGGATTGGGGTGGGGGGATGCATGTTTGGAGGGGGGGGGGAGTTTCATGCGCGGTTTTAGCGCAAATGAGCCTCCGGTTGAGGCGGCAGAATTTTTCAAAACGTCTTCGATAAAGTTGCAGAACATTGCATATGTGCTGGGTGTTTCTTCGAAGCATGCAAGATTGTCATGTAGCCTGATATGCTGCCGCAAGCACTAAATTTGCTTTCTAATATCGGCCGTTAAAGGTATCCAACCTAAATAAAATCAAATCAGTCTTTAGTTAGCATTCTTCCCCGATGTACAAAAGAAATTTCAGAACAAGAAGAAAAAAACTGCTACAAGCAACTTGAGGTTTTTGCCCCTTTGTCATTCGGCAGTGCGGATTTTTATGTACATGGTAAACACAGAATATATCCATATTTCAACACACATAAACATACGTTGTACTTCACAATAATAAAGAAACCATTATTATATAAAATATCTGAAATAAATATTCACATATACGAACCAGGGGCGTAGCCAGGGGTAGGCTTCCGGGGCTTCAGCCCCCCACGAAATTTTTTCGTACTGTCATACAGCGCAGACCAAAACAACCATCAGAGCCGGAAATCAATCAGGACTTTGTTTCCAGTTGTCACCCGTTAATAATTAGAAGGTATTATTAACGATGCGCCCATAACGGTGCGCACACGTCCAGACACCCTTTGAGTGAGGGGGGGTAGCTGTTCCGGTCGCAAAGATTTGGTTTGGTTTGTGGGGTTTAACGTCCCAAATCAACTCAGGCTATGAGAGACGCCGTAGTGGAGGACTCCGGAAATTTCGACCACCTGGGGTTCTTTAACGTGCACTGACATCGCACAGCACACGGGCGCCTTGCTTTTCGCCTCCATCGAAAAGCTGCCGCCGAGATGCCCTCGACTTGCGTGGCAAGCTCAACCGGAATTCAACTACCTTGTAGTGACAGAAGGGGGTGGCCGTTTGGTGCCCAGCTGTCGCCGGTTCAAGCCAGAGAAAGGGTCGGAGTCAGAAGTAACAAACAAAACACACTTGATACACAGCAAGAGACGATACAGAGAATTACACAAACACTAAAATTGCACAAACGAGAGGTTCACAGAATAGCAAACGCTAAGCATGCAACTACAGAGGTATTCAATAACACAGAGGCTTTACAACACAGATCAGACACGAGAGAGTCACAAATACAAACACCAAATTGTTCACCGGGCACTGTTGCAGTCCGACGCCTCGAGAGGCACGATGTGGCCGCCATACAAGACGCGAGCGCCGCTCCCTCGCAGGTCCGTGGGCTTGCCAGCAGCGGGTGATCCCTGGGAGTCCAGTCGAAGCGCTGGCGAACACGCCGCAACCACTGACTGACTGACTGACTGACTACACAAGCGGCGCGGTCTCTTTAAATAGGGCGCGCCGCGTCTGTCTGTTAACATGCGCCAAAGCTATCGCGCACACACACTTAGCTTCGCTAGTTAGAGCGCTCTCTCTTCCTCCCGTCGAGCCGCGCGTCGTCATTGGCTAGGTCTCGTAGAATGTTCTAGAGACGTCTGGTGTTTTCCAAACTGGTGAGTCACCTTCATCGCCAGGTAGTGAGAAAGAGGGCGACGGCGACGCGTACAAAGCCACGCGCTCTCTCGCGCGGGGAACCAGGTTTTTCTCGAATCTTGTGGAAGGTACCAAGCGGCGACGCGCAGGCCTCGTGCCGCGCCGGCTTAATAAAAATGTGCGCCGATTTCGTGATAGTAGGGTATGAGATGAAGGATGAATAAATGATTAAATGAATGGAAAAAGGTTGGCCGATTTTATGAAGTCCAGAAGTGAGCGATGATGAGGTCCCTGCGTCCAAGTGACGTATGAGGCATGATTGGTTGCTGAAAGGCCAGCTATGTTCAGGTGCCGGATTCGTGTTGGTTTGAGTGCTGGGCAGTCCCACGGCAAGTGATGGATGTCGGCCTCAACATCTTCGTTTTTACAGATCGGGCACCATGGGCGGGGATATAAGTGTTGGAAGTATGACCACGTCCTAGTGACAGCTGGTGTAAGGGCCACACCGACCCGGATCCTCCTAAGCGCAACGTCCTCTGCAAGGGTGAGACCGCGGGGAAGGGATATCGCGCACGGAGGGATAATTGCACGTGTGCGGAGCCGGAGGTGCTCCTTTCTTGACAAAAGGAGGGTATACGTCGTCCACTTCGAGGAGCCGTGAAATTGATGCGTCGTGGTTCACGAAGCGGGTTGCTACATGAGCTTGACTTTGGGAAGGCAGCAGGTCCCGTGGTATCCACTCAATGCGTATTGACTGTGGGATGCGCGCCGCAAGCTGGTGGATGTCTTGGCAAATTTTAGGGCGGCGGCTGACACGTCGGAGCAGACGTACTGCTTGAAGTGCGTCAGTCCGGATGACAACGTGGGCTGTAGGGAGCATGGTTATGGAAGCCACGGAGCAGAGTGCCTCCTGAACTGCCACGAGCTCAGCGCAGAAAGCTGTAAGTGGTTCCGAAAGCTGAAACGTAGTGGTCTGATTCAGGCTAGGTCTCCGTGGACAGTAAATTGCCGTTTTGGCTTCACAGCCTTGCAGGCTTCCATCCACGTACATTACTATGGAATCTTGAGGCAGGTGAGTATCTTGCCCTTCAAATTTCTGGCGAAGCAACGATGCCGAGTTGGCAGACGTTGGTCTGCGGATATCAGTTTGCTTGTTGTCTCCTAACTGTATAAATTTCCAGGGAGGGAGAACTGGCGCGGGTGGCTGAAGAATAATGTGTGACATTGCATACGCCCTCAGTGCTTGCCTGGAATGTGACAAAGTGGCCTTGAGTCTGCGAGCATCACGGCTCTGCTGCACCAGTTCATCGATGGTGTTGAGCTGCGCACTCTCCTGTAACGCTACGACCGGTGTGAGTAGTGGAAGGCGTATAATGGTCCTCATAGCTTCTCGATTTACTGCTTCAAGGCGGTCCCATTGTGCTCTGTAAGATGGTGGAATTGGGACTGATAAACAATACGTGGCTGCAGAACCACCCTCACTAACTGGCGTGCAACAGACGAGCCAGCCGCACCCGTTTTAGGTGCAATTCTTCTTATTAAACTAATAGTTTGAAGTGCTTGCTTTTTTCCTGAGAAAGCCAAGCAGTCGCTGATCCTGATTGGTGAATTGTTAAGCCCAGAATTTTCAGGCTCGAACTTTCTTGTATTGGGGTGCCTGATAGAGAGAGACGAATTGGATTTGAGGTAAGTTTACGGCGTCCCCAGCGGTTGGCGACTGACGTGTATGAAGTTTTACACACAGAAAGTTGAAGGCCAATGGATGATGCGTAATCAGAGGTTACGTCTAATGCTGACTGAAGGGCGGCTTCTTCAGTGAGATCATGGTGAGTGCTCCATACCGTGATATCATCTGCGTATTGCAAAAACTTGATTTCAGGGATATCATGTAAGCGCCACGCCAATGGGATGAAAGTAATATTGAACAACGTCGTGGACAATACTGATCCCTGGGGCGCGCCACGTAGTGAAACGAATGAACCAACAGTGTCACCACTGAGGCGTATTGCAAATTTTCTTCTGTCCAAAAATGATGCGACAAAAGTGCGTACTCTCGGAGGGAGATGAAGCATGTCAATAGTATTCAGGATTGCAGCATGACTGATGTCATATGCCTTTTCAACGTCCATTGCTAATATGGTACGTACACTGCGGTGCGGGTAGATGATAGAACTGCTGATGCCAAGACAGCCAACCCGTCCTCTGTACCTATGTATGGACGAAATCCAATTTGAGCAGGGTGATAAAAACAGTGCTGTTCAAGCCACCAAGAGAGTCGTGTGGCTAGCATTTTCTCTGCGAGCTTGCAAAGCGTTGGTGTTAAGCAGATTGGTCGTAAGTTGGCAAGGTCTGTTGGAGGCTTCCCACTTTTGGGAATAGGGATCACGACAGCGGTTTTCCAGCTCTCTGGTACGACACCATCAAGCCACACTTTGTTTATGGCGTCTAGTAGTTGAGGAAATGGAGCAGTACTGAGGTTCTTGTAAACCTCATGCTGAATTTTGTCCAGGCCGGGCGCTGTTTTCCGTTTCACATCATGAATGCACCATTTCGGAAATCGCAGCGCCGCGAAAAAACCTAGCGGGCGCGCGACGCATTATGGGAAAAGTGAGCGAACGCCGACCGACCGCCCGTCTTTCCTGCCTCCTGCGTTCGCATAGCTGCGGTGTGTGTGTGTACGTGCTTCGATTGCTTTAAGATTTCGTGTATTTTTTGGTGGTGGGCGGTTGCAGGTGCGTTATATTAAGTGTTACGTGCCTGTGGGTTACTTAGTGGCCGCTGCCACTACTGCGCGCGATGTCGTCGAAGTGCCGAGGCGGTGGTCAGACTTGTTGTGTGCCTGGCTGCGACAACAACACGCTGAAAGACAAGAACGTTTCATTTCACGCGTTCCCTGCAAATGAAAAAGAAAAAAAGGAGTGGGTGAGAAGAATCAACCGCCAGGGAAGTGCTGGTCGCTTCTCTTTGTGGCAACCTTCTAAGCACCACCGGATCTGCGGAGCTCACTTCAACGCAAGTGGACGCCGTGGCTATATGGACCGGTTGCCGACAATTTTCCCTCATAAAGTCATCAGTCAACTATCTCCTTCCTTTAATACCGGTAAATATATATATTCAGGCGGTTATCGCATATTATCATTACTGCCAAATCTCTTCCAGTCGCGAAACGCAAGAAGACGAGCTCCCAAACTGCCTCTGCCAGCCCTGTGCTCGTCCTGAACGAGTTGGAGATCGGCTACGTAGTTGACGTGCCCCAATGCGATCAACGTAAGAGACGCTTTAACTGTGCCATCTTTTTTCTGAGGCTTCGATTTTGTGTGTTCGCATTTTCATCAAAGCGTTTGTACGCAGAGAGCGACGTAGTTTCCCAGGAGCCCACCCAGCTGACCTTCGGTGCACCGGCTTCGTCTCGCACGGAAACAGGTTAGTGATGGTTCAAAATTCTCACTTTCTCCATTCCACTATGAAAACTTATTTTTCGCATTTAACGGACCCCTATCGCGCCCACTCATTGTGAGGTCCACGGGTGCTGTGGCGACCGGTATATTAATAAATGGACCAAACTTTTTTCCCGCGAAGCCAGTTTTTCGCAAGCTTTTGCAGCTAGCCATGGGAAGTCTACATGTTATGAGTTGCATAACCTCATGTATTCTGTGACATGTCATCAGTGATTTGTACCGTGCATGTGTTATTACTTCAGCGAGTTTTCTGATAAACGCGGTACCTCTTCCACCAGTGCACGCATTGTGAAACTTACCCATTTCATTTCTTTCACCGCGACATTATTCCCTTCACCACAGCTTGTAAAAATGACACAAAAGTCAGGCTATCCAAATGCATATACAGTGTAGATTTGGCTGATGTGCTGGGTGCATGAAACCTATGGTTCCATGCTGGTTGGTAAGCTGCTTGCACAGGTGGATCAGTGGAGTGAAAGAGAGTTGGGCTCTATGGCTTTGTCATCCTAGTTCTTTGTTGTCTGTATATCAGTGTAAGCTGAGAGCAAGGGTTCAGAACACACATTGTGGGCTGAAGTGACTATTTCAAGCCCTGAAATCTGTATTAAAGCACGGCCTAACTGTTCGCAAATCAATAAACAGTTTTTATTTTCTAGGTGCCGAGCATTCATACTCCATGGGGCCTCCAGACACAGCATCTGCTGCCGCACTAAGGAAAGTCAACCACCTTCTCGAAGTATGTGGAAAACTGGAGCATGAAAATAACTTGCTTCGAAAAGAGAAATCTGTGCTCCAGAAAACGGTTGAGGATCTGGAGGCTCAGTTGCACCATGTGAAAGTTGAGGCGCTTAAAGAGAAGCTAAAAACAAAAAACCTTGTCTCAAAAGTTCACGGTTTTGTTTCAGATCAAAAGCGACTAGTGTTTTATACAGGGTTTAACTCCTTTGAAAAATTTGATGCGTTTCTGGAACATGTTGAAGGCATGTACCAGACACTGAAAACAGGTGCTGGCAGGCCACCAGCACTGAAAATGAAAGAACAGGTCATTGCAGTGCTTTGCAGGCTCCGGGTTGGGTTACTGGAGCAGGATTTGGCATATCGCCTGAAAGTGTCTGTGTCAACCGTGAGTGCAATGTTCACATTTTGGGTAAATTTTTTGTTTGAAATGTTAATCCAGATACCAATGTGGCCATCCCGTAACACAGTGGACATGTTCATGCCAGACAATTTTAAAGAATTGTACCCATCGACACGCATTGTACTGGACTGCACAGAAATTTTTATCGAGAACCCGTCTGATTACAGTACGCAAAGCGACACTTTCAGCTCGTACAAAGGACACAACACTGCAAAAGGACTCATTGGCATCACTCCAAACGGCTTCGTTTCTTTCGTGTCAAATCTTGCACCTGGGAGACTTTCCGATCGAGAAATCACGAGACACAGTGGCCTCTATGAGTTGCTCGAGGAAGGGGACAGCGTAATGGCGGATAGAGGATTCCTCATTGAAGATGACCTCCGTCAGCTTGGAGTCGAATTAAACATGCCACCTATGTTGAATGGCCGCTCGCAGTTGTCACTGGCAGATGAGATAGCAACACGGCAGATAGCGAGTTTGCGAATTCATGTTGAGCGTGTCATCAGGGAAGTTAAAAACTTCAGAATACTCCGTGCTGTCTTTCCTAATGTTATGGCAGAGAAGCTGAACAAGATATGGAAAATTTGTTGTTATCTCAATAATTTCATGCATGAGCCCATTCTAAACCGATGAGCGATGGTAGTGTTCTTAATGTTTTGTATGTTATGCATGATCTACTGTAATGCAGGGGTGCTCAAACTCTTTAGCCTTCTCATTTGAAGACCAAATCATTTCGCTAAAATGCAGTCGGCTTCTAACATGTTTCATTTGTGTTCTGGCCAGCTTTGGTCACGGAGCCTGTCTTGAAAATATTTGTTTTATGGGGGATTAACGTCCGAAAGCGACTCAGGCTATGAGAGACGCCGTAGTGAAGGGCTCAGGAAATTTCGATCACCTGAGGTTCTTTAACGTGCACTGACATCGCACTGTACACTGGCCTCTAAAATTTTGCCTCCATCGAAATTCGACCGCTGCGGCTGAGGCTTGAAAAGGTGCTGGCCGACATATGTAAAAGGGGTATGCAAGCTGCGCAGCACATGAACAAGTACTTAAATTCTGTTATGACTGACTGTATAGTGAGATAGCTGTAAGCAGCTACAGCATTAGTCCCAAAATAACTGGCTAAAGTGGATGAAGACATGCATGAACATAGGTGCTTGGGGATTCTAGGAACTGTTCCAAGAACCCCTAGAGTTCCCCAAAATGCAGTTTGAGAATCCCTGCTGCAGTGCAAGGCATCGAACTTGCACTGAATTACACTATTTCATGTAAATAGTCCGGACGTGCAAGCTGGGTTTCGCAAGGGCAGAGGAACTAGAGACCAAATTGCCAACCTTCGCTGGATCATGGAAAAAGCAAGAGAGTTCCAGAAACCCATTTACTTCTGCTTTATTGATTATGCGAAAGCGTTTGACTGCGTAGATCACAGCAGATTGTGGCAAGCTCTCCAAGAGATGGGAGTTCCAATTCACCTCATCTGTCTCCTCAGGAACCTTTATGAAGGGCAAGAGGCCACAGTCAGAATTGGGCATGGTCTTACTGATTGGTTTCCGATTGAGAAAGGGGTGAGGCAAGGCTGCATACTGTCGCCCTGCCTATTTAACCTATATGCAGAGTGCATCATGAGAAAGGCCGGTCTGGACGAGTCTTCAGCTGGAGTGAAGATTGCTGGAAAACGTATCAACAACCTTAGATATGCGGATGATACCACTTTAATGGCAGAAAGTGAAGTGGAACTCAAGAGACTTCTGATGCGCGTACAAGAAGAGAGTGAGAAGTTTGGGCTTAAACTGAACATTAAAAAGACGAAGATCATGGCGTCTTGCCCTATCAAGTCCTGGAGCATCAATGGACAAGAAGTGGAAGCTGTGACAGATTTTCTGTTCTTGGGCGCCAAGATTACCTCGGAAGGAGACTGCAGCCATGAAATTAGGAGACGCCTGCTTCTGGGAAAGAGAGCAATGGTTAGCCTTGACCGCCTAGTAAAGAGCAGAGACATTAGTCTGGCAACCAAGATCCGTATAACCCGTGCTATGGTCTTTCCAGTTGTGATGTATGGATGCGAGAGTTGGACTGTGAAAAAGGCTGACCGCCGAAGAATTGACGCGTTTGAATTGTGGTGCTGGCGAAGACTCTTAAGAGTTCCTTGGACTGCCAGAAGATCAAATCAGTCGATATTGTCGACCATAAACCCTGACTGCTCATTGGAGGGTAAAATTCTCAAGTTAAAGCTCAGCTACTTTGGTCATCTGATGAGAAGAGAGGAGTCGCTGGAGAAAGATTTGATGTTGGGAAAGGTTGAGGGTCGCCGGAGAAGGGGTAGGCAGCGAACGCGATGGTTAGATGGCATTCTCGAGGCATTGCAGATGAAGCTATGTGATGTTAAGAAGATAGTGAGAGACCGGAAAGCGTGGCGTGACATGGTCCATAGGGTCACGAAGAGTCGGACACGACTGAACGCCTGAACTGAACTGATGTACAGCAGACTAGAGGAGCCTTTCTTTCTCTGCTGAAGTAAATCTGAAGTCAATGTACAGGCTATATAGAGCTGCAACGCCTTATTTCTCTGTCGGTGTTGTGCAAATGATTTGAGCATAGATTGTGGCAGTACTATATCCAAGTCATGACTGGAAACGAAATCACCAGTCTCATTGCTGATCTACACAGACAAGATGGAAAGTTGGTGTTTGCAGCCATTGTCTTTTCTACGACAGATTGTCTTTCCTAACTTTTTGGAATGAAATCTGTAAAGTGAATTTCACTTTGTCATTTTTACATGTGTTAGTGATGTACTCATTTTAAAAAAAAGTGATATGTATTGTATATATGTGTACTGTATATGTAAAAAATTTGTACATGTATGCGAGTATTTCATGGCACTGAAATTTGAAAGCTTTATTACCAACTCTCATGTAATGTCTTGCATGGAATCCTTCAGAAAGAACTTATATCAGCTACAATACCCGAGATGCGACAGATTTGAGCTTGTCGTCAAAGAAGTGCGAGCTCAGTGCTACTCGAAACTTGTGCATTAACCCCTCAAAGCAGAGATTAAGTATGCTGAATCTGCACCTTGGGCACTGTCTATGACGGCACATTGATTTACTGTAAAGCATAAGCCTTCATTGGTTCACTTCACATATGTTACAAGTCGTACCGAGTGCAAGAGTATCTACAATACGGACAACACACTTGTCACTTTGCAAAGATTTTGCTTGCAACTTTCATTGCGGTTTCCTTACAGAGACCAATGTGAAGTATGTAGCTGCCCATGTGCTTGTGACTGTAGCTGTGTTCCTAGTGACTGGAAGGTGGGCAAGGTGGTTCCCCTGCACAAGTCTGGGGACAAACATTCTCCTAATAACTACCGACCCATTTCACTTACTAGCATCCCATGTAAGATCATGGAACATGTCATCTGCTCTCATCTCGCCAATTTTCTTGAATCAAATTCGTTCTTCAGTCATTCCCACCACGGGTTTCGTAAAACATTCTCATGCGAGACTCAGCTTCTATGCTTGTCACAAGACCTTCATTTCATTCTTGACCGGGGTTCCATAGCAGGCTGTATATTCCTCGATTTCTCCAAAGCTTTCGATAAAGTTTCTCACCAATTACTACTTTTCAAATTAAGTAACCTCAAACTCGACCCTAGCATCGTTTCGTGGCTTGAGTCTTTCCTCACTAACCGTTCTCAATACGTGACAGCAAATAAATGGAACTCTCGTTCCTCTCCAGTGGGCGCAGGCATTCCCCAGGGCTCCGTACCAGGGCCCCTACTTTTTCTAATTTATATTAATGATTTGCCTAACACCATTGCTTCTTCTGTGTGTCTCTTTGCTGACGATTGTGTAATTTACCGTGAAATTAACAGTGACTCTGACATTTCTGTTCTTCAGTCTGATATTAACCAAGTTTCAGAGTGGTGTAAATTATGGCACATGAAGCTTAACATTAACAAGTGCAAACATATGCGTATTTCTCGTCGTAACAATGAAGTAGCTAATTACAACCTCAATAATACTCCTCTTGAAACTGTGTCTTCGTATAGATACCTTGGTGTGCACATAACTTCTAATCTTTCTTGGAATCTGCATGTGGAATCTATTACTAACAATGCTAACCGCATGTTGGGGTACCTGCGCCGAAACTTTAACCTTTCTTTTAGTTCAATAAAACTGCTTCTTTATAAAACCCTTGTTCGTCCCCTGGCCTTGCATCTCTAGAATCTGAAATCGAATCTGTTCAAAACCGCGCGTCACGTTTTATACTTTCCAACTATAACCGTAACTCCAGTGTTACCGTTATGAAAACAACATTATCATTGCCACCGCTTTCACTACGCAGAAATATTTCCCGCTTATGTCTATTTCACAAAATCTATTACCACAATCCTGCCCTTAAGAGCCGGCTACTAACTACCCCCACATATGTTTCAGGTCGCATTGATCATCTTCACAAAGTAGGTGTTCCGTCATGTCGTACTAAACACACCTCTTGTTCTTTCGTTCCAAACACTTCTGTCAGTTGGAACCACCTTCCTAGGCACATTGCTGATATTACGGACCCAAATTCTTTTAAGACTGCCGTATGTAATCTATATTTATAAATGGTAGTCAAATGTTTTTGTTCGTTTTCGGTGACATTGTTGACTGTCGGAAATGATTTTTTTTTGTCTCACCTGCTTTTCTCTTTTTTTTTCCGCCAATACTTTTTTTTTTTTTGATCACTTTTCGCCGTGTTATTGTTTCTCCTATGATGCTTTATGCTGCACTGTACCCTGTACCAATGTATCTTTCCCACTCCCCTCTTTAATGCCTTCGGGCCCTGAGGGTATATGAATAAATAAATAAATAAATAAAAGGCTTTCTTACAAAGAAAGGCTCTTGTATTGCACAGCTCACTTAAACATCTTGTGCCAATATATTTTAAGAGCATAACACAAAAGCATGCTAAGCAATGCATCTCTATGTATAAGCACGTTGCAGAAAAATTTTTTTAATACAGTCTTGTTCAAACATAAGTGTAACGAAATAAATAACTTCAATTATCAAAATCTCAAGCAACTCCGTTGGTGTGAAAAAATGAACAAAACATTGCAATGCGTGACATTATGCAAGAGGTATTTGTGTTCTTAACAATTAGTAGTTAGGCTTTCCTACTAGCCTCACTACGGTGCTGAGCTCTGGTTTGGTTTGAGAGGTTATTGGGTTATGCCATGATCATTCTTTTTGGTGCTTTGAATTCCCTACAATTAGATGGTGGGTCAATGAAATTGGTTCAAAAGTGTAGTGGAGTCCATTAATCACAGAAGAGGATGCACAGCTAAATGACAGTTTGGAGAACAAGAGTGCATGCATCTTCCAGGATACTGCTTCCATTTTGAATGTAAAATTTTAGATGCAGCACCTACCGAGCACTCGCTTGTAATTTGGCTACTTTTATGCGCACATGGGAGTTTTTTTCCTACCTATTACGTTTAAAAAACAAAATGTTGCTTTGAATCAAGAATATATAGTATGTAATGTGGCAGTCTTACAAAATACAATAACAAAAAAGAAGTACGCAAAACTGTCTTGACGCCTTAAGTGCAGAAATGAAGAAAGCCAAGCAACCAATATGAGCATATAAACTGTGCACCTCCCAAAGAACGTATTTCTGCAAGGAAGAAAGAAGGACTTTCATATGTTTCTGAAGTGCTGGTTCCAAATGAGCAATAATGATGAAGCAAAAACAAACTGTTAAATTAATGATCTCAATACACTCATTTTGCATCGAATGAAGTGCTGGTTCCAAATGAGCAATAATGATGAAGCAAAAACAAACTGTTAAATTAATGATCTCAATACACTCATTTTGCATCGAAGCATATACATCAGCTTGCAAGTACATAGTAAAACCTTGCACAAGAATTACCTTTCTTACGGCAACAAGTCATCCTAAAAAGTACAAATACTACGCCAGACACAAAATCAAAATGTTCACAGATTTCGCTTGCACAGCAATGATTGCAGTACACAAGCAAGAACTTGCACACAACTCTCAATCACAGCTACACAGCAAGTAGACATACTGAACCTGTGTATGCCAACTAGCAACTAACCGCCGCATTTGCAAATTCTTCTTTGATTTTATATAGAAGATGAAAGTAACCATGAGAAAACATGGTGTGAACAGAATTAAACATCATATTTCAAATATAAATGACTATCATCAAGTCGGTAGTTTGCCCAAATTAACCACACGCGAACCTGCTAGACAGCAACACATCAATCAGTGCGTGTGTCCTGACATCCAGAAAGTGTAGCAGGAAGGATTTAACATGCAGGCACATGAACTTCATAGGATCAGGTAGCAGAACCTATACAGAGTCACACTCATGAATTCTAGCTCGTACAAATGACAAGAAAAAAAGCGTCGGGGACACCAAAACAAATGAAGCATAGGACGACTCGCACCAAAACGCAGACAGACAAGATGCGTCTACCTCCACAGTAGAGGGGCACATTGTTTGGCAGTGGTTTTGACACTCGCATTTCTAGACGTTAAATCCAAAGCCTCGACAGCTTTCCCTTCTTTCTATTTAGGTTTTCAGTACAAGGGGAGAAGGATGCCGCCAATAGAAAGTAACAAAAAAAAAGGTAAAGGAAGCACAGGGTCAGTGTAAACATGGTTCAGCAGTCCAAATCTCAGTCCTCCTTTCTTTAGACACAGCAGCACACAAAGTGAGAAACGATTTTTACATTCCATACTTCCGCTATGGGCACACAGTTGTCAAGGGCTCCAGACCAGATGAAACCATGTGAAGCCTATTATCACGCACAAAACTTTTTACATACAAGCATTTCTGCACCTTGCCTTGATCAAGATGTATCAAAGCGCCTGTGTACCAAATCAATTGATCTGTCTTCAGCAGAAGGACCCCACATCTTCCGAATCAAAGTGGCCGATCTGTTCATTAGAAGTTGCCGTTTTGTCTTTATTAGGCATGACACGAGACCACCAAGGAATGTCATCTCCGTCCGCAAAGAGTTAAGCATCCACCACGATGGCTCTGCGACTATGGAATTTGGCTGCTTGACCCAATGTCATGGGATGAAATCACAGACATGAAAGTCCCATTTTGGTGGAGGCAAAATATAATGTGCACATTAAAAATCCACGATGGTCAAAGCTGTTTGGGAGCCCTCCATCCCCATGTCCCTCGTTGCCTACAGGATGTTAAACCAGAAAAACGTAGGCTCGACTCAAAACATAGCAATGATGTGTGTCGAACCAAATCAGCTTTCACAATGTGATGACTGGATGAAGTAAAAAATAGAGCATTTAGAATTTAACTCACTACTACTTGAAGGCATTTCAGACAATGCTGAGTTCAGCTTCTCCTTACCCTTACAAGTGAGGTTGATAAAACAATTACCAAACTGTCAAGCTACAAGAGAAAATTGCGTGCAGTGAAAATGAATTAAATTCCAGATGTCGCATGAAACCTTGGCAAAACAGATGGAGAAGCTACAACGACTGTAAGGAAGGTGCGTGATGTTGCTACGCAGTGGCTACATTCTTTTCTTAGGAGTTTACCCGACAGACCAACAGACTTAATGAGCATTGATACCAAGACAAAACAGATGAACACAAACCTTAACCTCATCAGGCTGCACAGTGTTTCTCCTTCATCAAACCTGACTTTCAACTTTAAAGGTCGCACTGCTCCTATTGGCTAAACCTAAGCGCTTTCTTTTTATTACAAAATTATCGATGAGGAGTGATGCTCTGGTATTCAAAACACATTTGAAATGTGAAAATGCTCCTTCATAGTTAGGTTAGGTTAGCAAATGGAGGTGGGAAAATCAAGTGGCAGGAAACGACAGTGGACAAGGAATCCAAAAAATACCTTTCCTCTGTCTGCCAAGAGAGCACGACTTTCTTATCGACAAGCAACACGAGAAAAAAAGTTGGTTCAAAAAAAAAAATTCAGGCAAAGGACAAGGGAAAAATCACAAGGAAGGTAGCCGACAAATGTAGAGACAGGAACTTGGAGGACAAGGCAGCAAGACGTGTGGTGCTTGACATTTACTTTTTACACACAGATTAGTGGCACACACATTTAAATGGGTTGTGGCACAACGTGCACATCGCCATAACGATATTACGCAGAAAAACACTTTCTTCATGGAAAAAAATGCAATACAAGATATTTAAGAAACAAATATACATAAGTATGAACACATGCCAAAGCATGTTACGAGTCCGAGCATCTTTGTCCTGCAGACCAATGTAACATAAAATAAGTCATTGAAATTCACACACAAGCACAGTGCTCTTGGTAGTTCTTGTGACATTCCAGGAGACGTGGCAGCATTTTGGAAATCCAAAGCGAGCTGTCAAAAGTGATCCTCTGAAGAGTGCAGTCTGTGCCATTATCAACCACAAAATCACACCAGGAGAGTCCAGTCAAAGCCATTTGCCCCTGGACCTGGTAAAAGTACTTGTGCGTTGGTTTAAGAACTCCATTCTTCAGGTAGGGTGCCGTATTCACAGCATTTTCTAATTCCTCACCCCGTTCCTTGGCAGCTGAGAGGGTCTTAACTTCAAGGAGACCAAAATCTCCTCCCTGCTCTACAACACGGTCAGGCGTTGCACCAAGAACAGGGACACCAGGGTTGACGCACAACCCACAACAGTAAATCCTAACTGGGACCTTTTTCTTGTCTATGTAACGCTGCACGGCTGCATCTTCATTCCTTAAACCATCAGCCATGTATTTGGTCTGCATCTGGCTAGACCCGAACAACCTCTTAAAAAACTTCTCATCAGCTGGCTTCTTCCGTGACACCACATCTCCAAAGTGTGAAGCAGTCAGGCACTTGGATCTCTCGAAGCTCCATGTTGTAGAGCCGCTCTGCATCCTAGTCGCTTGCTCAAGGGCCCATGAGTCTTCTAAAGTAAGCTCACAGGAGCCGAACGTGTACCCAGCTGGCACATGCTCAACCCACAGGGCTTGCACCGGCAACCTGATTGGCATCTGGCTGAGAGCCTCCTCCTGACGTGTTCTTTTCACTTGTACGGGCTGAAAGTGGTTGTCCTCCAGCGTCTTGCATAGCATGGCGTTTGGAATATTTTTCTGTGTCTGATACATTCTCTTAATATGGTCTTCTGTTACTGTCAGAGAAACTGTGGTTTCTTGAGTTGCATACCTGCCAGCTTTCATTGGCATATGTTTCACAAAACGCAGTTTTGAGAACTCGCGTGTGTGCACGTTGGCCTTCTTTGCCCCAGTACCCCATGCTCTGGGTTTGTCTGTACACGACTGTGTGTCTTGCACGTAGGCTGCCCCAGAGCGCTTCAGGTCTAATACAAACCATAGAATTGCTACTACATGTTTACAAACACCTGCAGCTCCAGCCCGGCAGTTGCAGGTTCCTTCGTCCACAGTTCCATTTGACGAGAGCACAGCAGCAGTGTTATATAATTTTGCCAAAGAGAATGATGCCTCCACTGTTGCTTTAAGAAAAGTGGATCTGTCAGCCTTGCAAATAAGAACATTGTGCACCTTCTCTGCTTTGAACATCCTGTATCCGCTTACAGTATGCTTCTGAGCACCACGTGAATTCTGATGTGCCAAGATTCCTTGCTCTGAGAACCCATCTGGAACGTCTTTTAACTGTTTTGTCCATGGCCCTTTCGGTAGCCTTGCTTGGAGAGGAAGTGCATTATGAATGGCTTGCAGTGGTACCTGCAACATGGGTATAAGCAAGTGTCAAAATGTTTTCTTTGGCACTCCACATATAAACAGAGCATGGAAGCATACACAGCTGATCATGGCATCACCAATGCGATCTTGAAATAAAGTATTCATTCATTGTGTCTTGGTTACTTGTGGCAAGCATGCTTGAAAAGCAACGCTGAACCCATTTCATTTACTACGCGCGGTCGTGAAGAATGTTGCACAAGGACGGCCTCGGTAAACCACCAGCTAACTAAAACTCCGAGGCCGCCCAAGTACAAGGTACTGGCGCGTCCATGTTTTTCACGTTAGCAAAATATCCGCCGCAGTTTTTTTCGACCGCGTTCGCGTTACTTGTAGCCACCGAGGCACGTTCATATTTTGGCTGCGCCTATCTGCACTCCACGGTAGTAACAAATGGACACCGCGACCGAGATAGTACGAGCCGTCAAACTCGTTGAATATGGCACAGACAGCAACTACTATTTGTATCGCAAAAATATGCTCAGCTACACACAATGTAACAGTGCTTGTTGGTTCTGCTTCGCACTTGCTGCGTGCTATTCGAACAACACTATAGGCAAGAAAATGCGCTCGCACAAGCTAAGCACCAACTCAACTACTACTTTCTTCCAAGATGTACTCATTGAACGAATGCGCTGTCCGTTTCTTTCGACGATATACTTGTTTCAGACTCGTCCGTAGACTAAATAGCACGCTATAACCAAAAGATTGAATGGGCAGTGCGCGATAACGACGTATTTTGCTAAAATATAGCGCGTACATTCTCACAAGACTATGTCGCACTGTTGCAACAAACATGAATGCGTACGCTACGTACTACGCCTGCCGCCGGGACAGCCGCAGAAACTTTGAAGGTTCGCGACGGGCGACCAGTAAATAAATGCACTGTTAGCGCGCGCTTACCAGCAAAACACGCCTGCTAGCCGTAGGATCGCGCTCGTGCCTTCTGAAGCATAGCTAAAACTATACACTGGCACATGTGCGCGCTTCACGAGCGCTCACGTGCGAAAATACTCGCTTCGCGCTCGTAGCGTCGGCTGCAAAACCACAAAAAAAGTTGTACGGCAATGCAAAGATCACTTGCGCGGCGCAAGCATGCTACAAAAGCATTGCTAGCATCCCAAAAAAAAGTTTTGTTTACCTGCTTTTGCGCGACGTCCATGTCGAACCACTCCTGCGCCGGATCCTGCCCGGCAAGCCACGCTCACAATTCCCAGCCTGCTTTGCGGCGGTCGCGTAGGGGGCGCGCGCAACTTTCCGAAATGGTCCATTGCAGCCAGCAGCTCAGACATCGAAAAGAGGCTCGCAATTCCATCTGCGTCGGCAGCAGATAGTAGTTTCCATGCGTCTGCAGGGATACCTGCGAAATTAAGATTTGCAGCTGAAGGAGGCAGTATATCGCATTTTGGGAAAAATTTTCGAGCAGCTTCTTTGGCGAAATTGCCCGGCGACAGGTTAGCCGCAAAGCATGCTGTTGCTTCTGCGTCAGTAGAATGACGACCGTGTTCCATTGCACGAAACGTTCGCCAGAGTGAGGCATTCGATGATTTATCAGAACACTGTTCACACCATGCATGCCACTGGCGTCGCGAGAGATCGCGTTCATATCTCCGAGCCTTCGCAGTAAGATAATTCAGTCGTGTACGTGCCTGCATCGAAGTAGGGTCTCGCGTAGCAGCCAGCTCAGTTTGACGGCGGGCTGCCCACAAGTTAAGCAGGCCGAGATCTGATGCCGGTCGACTTACATCAGTCCAGGTAGTAGTCGTAGCGCTGTTAAGTGCTCTTTGTATACGGTCAACAAGGAGGGACGGC
Organism: Amblyomma maculatum; assembly: GCF_055883805.1. Taxonomy (NCBI): domain Eukaryota; kingdom Metazoa; phylum Arthropoda; class Arachnida; order Ixodida; family Ixodidae; genus Amblyomma; species Amblyomma maculatum. The sequence continues at coordinate 93,742,303 of NC_139350.1, read as the reverse complement.
GAATCTGAAGACATACTGTCGAGACATGAGCGAAAGCTGTCCCAGATGATCAGAGAACATTTGCGGCGTAAAGGGTGGAGACGGGAGGGATGGAGACCGATGATGATAGGGTGGTGATCACTTCCCCAGCAGTCTGGCTCTATGTGCCATGAGGGAGTTCCCGCGCCCAACCACCACGTCGTTTGGAGCATACGCAGCACTACGTATGTGACGCACAGGCAGTGTTGTTGTCCCAGGGTGATTAAGCAGAACACACATGGCATCAGTGAAGGCGTCCCGCACACGCCTACCACGAGGGCTTGCAGTGGGATACCCCCAATCCGGGTGAGAGGCGTTAAAGTCGCCTCCGACTAAAACTGGACACCCGGAGTATTGCCGACGAAAACTTAATAACCAGCCAAGATAAATACGGAAAGAGGCGCCTCCAGCTGGTCGAACGTAATATGAAACAAGAACAACGGTTCCTTTCAGAAATTTCGCAGCAACTGCTACTACCTTTTGGTATGATGTGCACCAGTTTTTGAGAGAAAGGCGCACATGGAAGAATACGCGTTTCAACATATACCGCCGCCTTTCCCGGGGGAGAAGCAGTCTGCACGCGACGGTCGGTCATTGAAGGAGACACGTAGCCGCTAAAGCCCGGAATTGATGGCAAAGCGTTCGTTTCCTGAAGTAACATAGCCCACACTCGAAGCTTGTTAAATTGCAGTCGGGTCTTGGGCTCGGCCACCTTCGTGGAAATGCCTCTACAGTTCCACTGTAGTACACCAGGACGTCCGGATTTTGCCATTTTCGAGGGCTATTCCAAGCGCTGCAGTATCACAGATGTCAGATTGGGCAACTGGCTGACCATATAGCGGCGTAGCCATGTTGCAGAGTTATCATTGGGCGTTCTGGTACACTGGGAAGAGGCAGCAAATAGCCCTGTTGCGCGGGATGAAGGCGGCGGTGTTGGGCAATTACTAGATTTGGCGGTTACTTCTGCAGCTTGCCGACGTCGAGCAAGCATTTCGCGGTATTGTTGGAGCTTAGAGATCTCTGCTAAAAGACGATTGATTTGCTTATTCACTACAGCCATATCGTCGTCTGGTAGATCAGTACGCTGCTGTATTGGCTGTTGTCGACGGCGTTTCTTGAGCACCGTATCATTAGACTTTTTCTTAGCTGGAGGTGCATTCGAAGCGGGCTCAGGAAGCTCTGGCCACTCGTCATCACCCTACTGGATAGCTGCAAAGCGATTGGATGTCTGCACTGGTGTCATGTCTTCCATTGGCCAACGCTTAGCGTTCCGAAGACGAGCCTTCTGCGTTGCCTTTTGTTTTGTCGGACAACTTGGAGATGTTATCTCGTGGTGGTCCGAATTGCAGAGGCTGCATCGGTACGTAACTTTTCCTTCAGACTCACCTTCATCGGCGGTAGCAAAAGGGTGAGATTTGCGCATGTGCCCTGCCCGGAAACAGTTGTAACAGTAAAGCACACTCGGTTTATACGGCCGCAGCCTTAATATGCAGCCGTAGTAGTACAGACAGGCTGGGAGTGTCGGAGTGCTTTTCAAGGTGATCAGGTGTCGGGCCTGTATGACTCGGTGCGTTGGGCAGTACAGCTCACGTTGAAGGGTGGTTTGAGCTTCATTTATGTCGACGTTGTAAACGACGCAACGCTGCAAGTCGGAGCCTCTGGCACTTTTTCGCGATTGCTATAAAATTATCCCTGTATTCACTTACGGTTTACGTTCAGTTTTGCGTAAAGCATGCATAATATGACGCAATTTTAAATCAGCTGTCGTTCGCACCGAGCACCAACCAGCAGAAATTTTCTCGCAGGCTGCCGTCTGCATAACATCTCACAAAGTTGTCGCCTGCCACATAAAACGTGTCCTACTCGTGGATAACTGTAGGGTCTTGTTTTCTTCTTCAGCCAATTTTCTTTTATTCTAGAGGTTTCTTTAGATCATGCTCAAGATAACTTTATTGCCATTGATGTAGAGGCCCCTCCGCTCGATAAATAAAACCCCAGGGGGCCTTCAAGGGAGAGGGAACCCCGCAGGGGCACGTATTTCACAAAGCGTTCCGTTGCAGACGGATTGCTCGACCTTGCTGCTCTGGAGCCCGGCTCGGAGGTGTGCATCCCAGGTTTCTTTCTATGTGATTCCATCAATATGCCCCGAAGAATCGGACCATTATTTCCAAATGATATAATCCTGATTAGCTGTTATCCCGCATTGGGTGCGGAACATTGGAGGTTACCCTACCTCCCCGTAAAGATACGAAGGAAGAAATAGGTTTGTTTGTAATCATCTTCAGTCTATTCCTTAGATGTGAGGTGCCTTTATGGAGGTAGAAGGTCTAGTCTTTCATCCCTGTGTTCAGCCGTGATGTGTATATGTGATAAGCGGGTTCTTCGACCTGGGCAAGGCTGATTCCACGGCCGCCCGGGTGTAGATATCTCGAGCGAGAATGTTAGCAGCCTCATTGCCTGGATTCTCCTTGTGAGCCGCGACCCACATGACGGAAACCTCTCTATCCAATACCAATCGTCCTCGTATCTTAACAGCTTCTTTCGAAGCGATCTCCTTATTAAAATTTCTTAATCTATCTTGCTGTCTCAAAGTATGAATATTGCTTCGGTGCTCCTGCAGGCTAACGCCAGAGTGGCCTCCTCCGTTATGAGCGAGTTTCTAGTGTTGAGGGATCCAGTGACCATCATCTCGCAGTCCACGTCGATTACTTTGATAACCGCCGCCCATTCTAGGCCGCAGGCCGCATGACAGTACTTTTTCTTATAACTGACTCAAGGTTCATTGTGCTCCTTGTTGTGTGTCGGGTGCATATTCTTTGGAAATGGAGCGATCTTCAGTTTCTTTCGTACCTGAAGGTCCACTTCCGCTGCCACGTATGACCGTTCCTTATGGTTTTCCCCTATAATGGTCAGGATCTTTCTTCCTACCCTCGTGGAACTCGTGGCCTGAAGCGATTTCATGCCACATATTTGTACCCCCGCCTTTTCATTTGAGACGTTGGTGAGAATGCCTAGTGTTTTATATGCCCTCCTGAATGGAATGTCTTGTTTTTATTCCTCACTCTGGCTGAGATCCAGGAACGGGATTGGTTACGCGATCCTGATAATAATAAACGCGTGTGATAGGCACAAGAGGCAGTGCTCCCGCAAGCCCTTATCTTTGAGTGAAATTCTACGGAAGATCTCATGCAGTTACGTGAGACACATAATGGGTTACGTTGTCTATGACCTTATTGTTTTTTCCATTCTTTGGAGAAGGAAGCTTAGAACTTTGACTACTGGCACCTAAGGTACCATATGTTGCCCTCCAACAGCACTTCCACCGGCGGGGAGAGTTTTGGAAGGCGCCTATCTTTCCTTTTCAGTTACGTTTCTCGAGCCCATGCATTAACGCATTTGAAAAACGCCCGATTCCACATTTGCCGCTCGTTCGCTCTCTGACGGCCGAATCAAACAACGCAAGAGAAAAGCGCCTGCGCGCGAAAAACGGGTGCTTGTGAATTAGAGCGTGGATAGATAATTAATGGCTATAAGGGAGAATGAGAAAACGAATACATGTGTGAAGTAAAATAATGAGAAGCGCCATTTTAATTATAGGTGTACAGCAAAGAGAGAGAGAGAGAGATAGAGTAAATTATAATCGGTTAACGGAATTGCGTGGGTGATTTTCTCAGTCCAGCATGTACCATTGGCTTGGGCTGCCTCCCGGGCCCTGGTGAGCAGGCTGCGCTGCTCAGAGAGACCCGTGTGGGCCAGCTCTGTCTTCGACTTCGCTTGGCTGAGTTCTCGAGCTTTATATTTCTCCAATTGCTCTTTGCAGTTCCATATCATGTGCAGGACATATCAGTTGAGGACAACCCAGAGGGCTATGGAACGAAAAATGGTAGGTGTAACATTAAGAGATAGGAAGCGTGCAGAGTGGGTCGGAGAAATAACTCAGGTTACCGACATTCTAGTGGAAATTAAGAAATGGGCATGGGCAGGACACGTAGTGCGAAGAGAGGATAACCGATGGTCGCATAGGGTAACAAACTGAATTTCAAGGGAAGGAAAGCGTAGCAGGGGGCGGCAGAAAGTTAGGTGGGCGGATGAGGTTAAGAGGTTCGCAGGGGTCAAGTGGATGCAGCTAGCACAGAACCGGGTTAAGTGGAGAAATATGGGAGAGGCCTTCGCCCTGCAGTGGGTATAGTCAGGCTGATGATGATGATGATGTGCAGGATGCTTGAGACTTCACAGCATGCAGTGCATGCGTTATTTTTTAATTTTTTCGGTCCAGATTTTGTGGTACTTTGCTAGGTTTTGGAATGTCCTAGGCTGTATGTTCCTCCAGGCTACTGCCTCCTGTCTGCTGAGGTCTGTGTGGTTCTGCATATAGTTTTCTTCCTAACTTGAAGAATTGTATTAGTTCCCCTATATGGAGAGGGGTTGAAGGCTCTGGGGCAGCCGGCGCAGGTGCCCGAAAAGTATGCCCTCAGGCTATCTTGTCGGCTGCCTCGTTGCCGTCGATTCACTCATGTAACGGTAGCCACAGGATTATGTGCTTCAAGTTGCCCGTGTTTTTTTCTCCTGCTCCATTATTCGGTGTGCTTGTTTGCATACGCGTCCCAGGAGGACGGCATGACAGGCCTTTTGGGAATCGCTGAGCATTATGTGTTTTCTACCTTCGCTGCTGGCGTGTTTCACTGCAAAGGCGATTGCAACTTACTCTGCATCTTCTATGTAGTTATTGCTCTTGACCGATGGGCTGGTCACCTCTCTTCCGGTGTGGTCAACTGTGGTGGCTACCGCGGCTTTTTTTCCCAGATATGGACTGGCGTCTACATAGAGTAGGTCGCTCTTGCTTCTAACGACATTGTTTTGTATGTGGCGACTTCACGCTTGTCTTTCGCTGTTGTGTAGGGGGTCCATGTTTTGGGGGATCGGAAGGACTTGGTATTGAGTTCTGCTTTCGAGATTGTTCCTCTTGGGGGGTTAGTTTTCTCGTCGATGGGATAACTCCTGCACAGCAGAGCCACAATCTAGTTTATTATGGTAAAGCCAGACTGCCCATAGTGTTCCTTCCCTAGCGGGCAAAGTTATGAATTAAACGATGCGCGCTGGCATTGCTGCCAGATCGGACTATTTATAGCCAAATTGGGCAACATAATATTTTTTTTTCTGGCTGGGTGTAGATGATTTGGCATTGTGGCTATGTTTGGGCTATATGCTCATTGAAAAAAATAAGGGTAGAAGAAACGTGTTTTATGAAGTGCGCTACGTTTCGCTAGTTGTTACTTCAGCTTTTTCATCTTTAACTCGCATTTTTTGTCGCGACTTTCTTTGGAAAGCTCTACATCACGGTCAAGGTTTTGAAGATTTAGATATGCATGTCAGGTCGATTCTGTTTAGAATAGTCCTGAGAAAGCATGCTTGTCAAACTGCAGAGTGAGAGAAGAAATGACTTCATACGCGGGCGTTCAACCACAGGGATTGTTTTTTTTTCCTTTCGATCACAAGAGCTCGCTTTAAAGTGGCGGGAAGGACCAGATGCTGGACGACTGTCATGTGTACCTTGTGGCGCGTATCAAATTGTTACTCAAAAGGTCTCTGCCTGACCCATTCTAGAACTCCTGCAGAATTTCAAGGTGTTGAGGCCCAGATCCATTCGCGACACACCGTTTCGCACCTTTCACACAGTAATTTCCACTTTGCAGCATCGTGTACCATATCAGCCCTTGAGAGCGAGCACGAAACTTTGCAGCCGATGCTCCCGTCCCTTGCAGTGAGTGACAGGGGGAGTGAACTCTGGCGGGAGGTCACGGAGCTCACTAAAAGCACAGGGTGACCCTCTTTTTCCTCAGAGCTCTTCAATACTGCCAGTTGCGAAACTTCCCATAGTGCCCATGTATCAAAAAACAGCGATTTTGATTAGTCAAAATTCGGGTGTTTACGAATAGTGGTGGCACCCGCGGCCAAAAAAAGGAATCTGCGTCTAAATTCCAAATTTTCTGATTGTTGATAAATGCACAACAATCATGTAAAATAAAATCAGTTAGACTTGCAGAGGCAAAAATTATTAGGATAACAGCCATATAGTAAATAAAGATGGAAAAGAAAAAAGAAAATTTTGATATCCTAAAGGCAATGCAACAATAGCAAAACGTTTGTGTTGATTACTTCCAGATTGGGCGACAATTCATAGACACCCGAAAAATGTGCACAAAAGCCGGTCAATTTTGAAGCGTAGTTTCGCAACTGGTATGATCCAAAAGCTCTACTTTTCCTAACTTGTCGGGAATTGTATTCGCACTTCTCTGCTTTCCAATTTGAAACGCCGCAGTAGAGAGGGTTTGCAGCCTGGTCACCATAACTAAAACAGACCACCGAAAAAAAAACTCAGCGTGCGTACTTTGGAAATGATACTCCATGTGCAAAGTGGCTCAAAGGAGTATGGATGCATCAACAATTTTTAAACAAGCCCGCGTTTCTTCGATAAATTTAGCAGTACTTCCATGTACGAGTAGTGACGGGAATGAATGAAGAGTAGAGTGTTCTGCAACGTTATCAACCCCCTGTTCGAAAAATTCTCCCGCCTCAACAGCAGGCTCATTTGCGCTGCAACTGCGCACAAAGCTTGCCATTCTTTACGAGGTAAGTATGATGAGAAACCAGGACCGTCTGCGACGAGACTGAGGAGCAAAAGACACAAATGTAAATTTTCCGCCGAAGGGCAGCAGAGGCGCCATCTAGCGCCATTACAGGAACGTGCCATGTTACCTCGGCGCTTTTGAACTGCAGTGCTTTCCTCCAGCGACGCGAGATGACGCCACAGCTGCCTTTTGCTAGAAACTCTGCGCTGGCGTTTTTGCTCCTCTATCTCGTCGCAGACGGTTCTGGTTTCTCACCATGCGCGGCCAAACCAAGTAAGCACCATGGTCAAACTTACCTCATAACAACTCGCCAGCTTTGTGCGCAGTTTTAGCGCAAATGAGCTTCCGGTTGAGGCGAGAGAATTTTTCAAACAGGGGTTCGATAAAGTTGCAGAACACTGTACAAACCAGAGCTCCTCAATTCTACTAGTTAAGAAACTTCCCATACGGCCCATGTGTAACAAAACAGAGGTTTGATTGGTCAAAATTTGAGTGTTTACGAATGGTGGCGGCACCCACGGCCATTAAAAGAAACTGCGTCTAAATTTCAAACTGTCTGTTGATAAATGCGCAATCATTATGGAAAATAAAATTAGTTGCGCACTTTCAGCAGCAAACATTATTAGAATAATCGCCATATAGTTAGTTAAGATGGAAAAGAGGAGAGAAAAACTTTGATTTCCAAAAGGCAATGGCGGCAATAGCAAAAAGCTTGTATTAAGCGCTTCCAGACGACGCGACAATTCAGAAACCCAAAAAATGCGTACAAAGTCCGGTCACATTTTGAAGCGGAGTTTCGCAACTAGTATGATCCAAAAGTTCTGGTACAAATTGGTGTGTGAGAGTACTTCCTTGAGTCCTACTATGTCTAGAAAAGTGATGTTTCGTTTTCTGCTGCGTCACTTGGTCTGGTCAACCGCCTCTATTTTTCGTCACACGTTTACTGTTTTCTGTTCGAATTTTTAATTGCAAATAAAAACTTCCTGTCAGCTTCCGGTGACTCATGTTGGCTACATTTTGTATACTAACAATCTTGACCTGGTCGTATGGTTGGCTATTTTTGGGCTGCAATTTTTCTATACTCTGGCCTCGGCACTGCTTTATCTGGCAACACTGCGCGCTGAAGCCTTCAGTCGATCTGGGAGACTCTTAAAGGTATATTTAACAAATGTCCAAGAATATTCAGAAAGCACCACAATTGCATTCTTAAGGCACAATTACACTAGTACAGACACATAATTCGGGTTAGTTTTGAGCGGATAGCTGTATTTTTGACGTTTTCAGAGCGACCGCCGGGTCAGAGGCAGTGCGCTCCCGACTGTGAGCCGGCGAGTGTGACGTTACAACCATCCTTAGCAACTTCATTGCCCGCCATAGAGAAAGAAAATATAAAGAGAGGACGAGGACACTCGGCTGAAACTAGCCTCAGGAAGTACGTCACAACGGCACAGGCACCTAGTATTCTCACCCAACGCCAGAGGGCGAAAACGGGAAAAAAAGTTTTTAAATCCAAGCGTACAACTTCCTTGTTGTTAAATAATTAACTGATGTTTAAGGCCACTATTTTAACATGCATATGAATATGTAATTTATTGAAGAAACATGCAAGACCGCAAGTCGTCTGCTTCGTCAGCCCGGTATTGTGGTGGTGCACTAAACGACTTTTCGATTGCTGGACAAAAGGTGAGATGTTTTTTCTGCTTGAAAACACCGACATAAATAGACAGCAGAGGCTAGCGTTGTGTTATTACATCGCAGTGGGTTGTTTCCATAAGGCACAGTACGGCATTTAAAGCCCGGCGCTCATGCAGGTTTGATTACAAAAGTAAGAGTATGGGATGAGAGCAATGAGGGACCAGGGCGCACTTATTTCGCGGTGCAGCTTAAGGACAAAGTCCTGCACATTTATGAAACCCTGAGCCTGTTTGTTACTCTGACAATTACAGGTAGATTGTTTTGCGCAGGTGTTGAGTTGGCGCGTATTTGAAATCTCGAAAGGGCTCATATTGGTATATTTCGGGTATACTTTCTCTGCGCTTGTCGTAACCTCCTATTTAGAGTCAAATTAGTGAAGTTCTCTTATGTGTGTCATTATGCTAGCGTTTCTGTATGGCGGAGCGCTTTTCTACTGCGTTCAAAACAATGTTTAACATAATATTACTTGTGAATTTGGTTTGGTAATTCAGAATAACACGTGCGTGTACTGACATTTTTCAGACCACTGTGCTATGCCGCCCGGCGGCCCTTCCTACAGCAGCCACTGCTCTGTGTCGTAGTGCCAGGACAATGACAGAATGCACAAGAAGTCGAGAATTAGTTTTTTCCGCATACCATAGAAAGCACGACAGTGAGAACTACAGTTCCTTTCTGTTCATGATATATGCGAACTGCTGACGATGAATGACAGGTCACACAATACTCAAACTTGTGACAAAGTGGTGCATAAAAGAGGGAAAAGGGCTACCGACATTAAAGTACCTTTTATTTTTCAATCTCTGTACCAGCTGCAAAGCATTACCTGTACCTTTGAGTATGTCCATCTTGTCTTAATTTTTTTTCTGCAAGCACTAGCGCTGTGTTGACCTTTTTTGTAAATGTGTTCTCTGCTATTATATCTATTCAAATGTTATTATGTTAAGGAACACAGTTGCCTTGCTATTGAGTCTTTCTCCGTCATGCTTGTCTTAGTTTGTGCCAAGATTTTGTGCTCATTTTTTTACTTTGCCCTGAAATAAAAATGTTCCTCGACACTCTGTCTCTTTAATAAATATTGCATGCTGAATGACTACTTGCTCCAGACAGTTTCTGTACATCCCCAATGTTTGTGTACATCTTACATTCAAACGAATTTCGGGACGACGAAATTCGCAGAAGGGATTAGATGAGACATTCCATCCACCTCAGGCCACAAACGTAACGCGCAAGCAAATTATAATTTGCGGCAATGAAACCGAAACAAGAACTAACTGCCAGTTGCTTTCACGCTAAAATCCATTGGACGACGCGTAAGCAATTTGAAATTCGTGCCAGTGAAACCGGAACAAGAAGCATTCGAAAATCATCCGCCGCTAGGCGAGCAAGAGTCGATTGGGCTAAAGCCTTAGATTGGACCGCTGGGGTCTATGGGAGTGCCCTCTTTTGTTCTTTCTTTCTCTATGGTAAACCCTCCGCACCTCCGTTAGGCGTCTCCCAGTCGTTCTCGCCTGTAACAGTGGTAGTTCACTGCAACAGTGGTGTTCCCTCTTCTATTCGTTTGGGAAATTGTGCAGGCAAGTGTTAAATTCATTTGTACCTCCAAATAACCCGGCCAATCTTGCGAACGATGCGGGCGCTCCACTTGGCGAGCAGTTTCCGAAAAGAAATTCTTAAAAGCCCAGCATCAAATAACGAAAGTTCGTACAATGCACTAAGCCTAAGATGTAAGATGGCATTCCATCGAACTGCCGTTCATAATCCGTTTGTCGACGTAATGCAGCGCTCGCGCCTCGCTGCTAAACCGCATTTTCAAGGCACTGTTAAAGAATCTTAATTCTAGAATGTCCATGTTTGGCCAGGTTATCTGTTTTGTATGAATACAGCGCATTGCGCAATTACATGTGCGCCTTACAATGCTTTTCTCCGCTACACTGCTGAATTCTTGGTACTCAATTTTCGCACAGAAATGGCATTTGGTCGGCAGAATATTTTACATACTAAATTTAGGTTGCTTGATTTGATCAGAAGTTGGATGTTCCTAGAAGCGGCGGGAAAGCGAGACGAACTGCTGTCCCAGCAATCGATGGCCCTAGTGCAGTCTCGTGCTATTTGTCACTCTGTCACAGTTGTTTGGCAGATGCTTTTTGCAAATGGCGCAAGCAAGCGGCACAGGTGTCATAGGGCAGCGGCTCGTTTCTCAGGCGCCCTATATGATAGCAACATATCCGCGACTTCTGGTCGAATCAAATAACCCGAACAGATTTAGTATAAATACTATATTGATGACTAAATGTAGTTTCTGTGCTAAAGTTGAAATTGGCACATGCAGCGACTTAGCTGAGAGAATTAATCTACGGCACACATGTAATTGTGCAAAGCGGTCTAGATCACTTTAGGCTTACAGAGATTGGTATCTTCCCCGCGCACAAGCCCGGTACGTACTTAACATGGTTCGGCAGTATGATTTACTGAAAACATTATAGTTTTTAGCAAAATAATGTCAAGGTTATCCGTTATCCCTGTGGCGCTGGACCCTGTAGGCAATGGTGTTAATAAAAACCTCGCATGTTCTATGAGCAGCTGAACGCTATCACCAACCAATATCTTGAACATTCCAAAGTGCGGCCATTCTGCAGGAGGAGAATCATGTGCAAACCAGCAGACTTTGATGCACTATGCAGATTTGCTGCTTTGCTCATTCGATCCCCTCTGTGCTGGTTCAAAACGATTATGAGCAACTTGCCTACATAAAAACAATAATTGGCGGTGCAGATTCTGCCGCTAAGGCAGCAGAGATTCTGGGTGTTCTATGTTTAAGGTGGCATCCTTTCAGTTTACAAGCATTCCACACAGCGTGGGGATCTCATACACCAAATTGAATTTAATGTTTCAACTTATGCAAGACCTTTTTGCTTGGCCATGCAGATCAAGTCTGGAAGATCCACTCTAACCCCAAGCATTGCAGTGTAGTAATTGCTGGGAATTTGTTTTCAGTGGTAAATATAGCCAACCACACACTGCAGCATTTGTGACGATAGTTGATCAGATGTTTTCACTTTGTAGTCGCCTATAGCTGCTATCTTTGCCCCCATGATCACTCACCTGATGAAATTACCTATCTAAAGGGTGCCAATGAGCCGAGTGTCTGACATTTTCAGCAAGGTAGCTGCTCATGCTTATGGCCTACCTGACAGGAGAGAGCTCATGTGCAAGTATTGTCCACATGGCCACCACACATGCTGAGGCAAGCTTAACAAAGTCAGTTGCTGTGTTTGAGAAGGCTGTTGATAGTGGACTGCATGTAGCGCACTTGACTATATTAAGCAATGCACTGTCACAGGTTATTACAGTGCAGGCTGCTTCCTCAGCATTAGGGACCCTCACTATGTTAACTTGTCCTTCCTCTTATGCAGCTACAGGTTTTATTAAACCAACTACCTCTTCTGCAACCACACCTATGGCTATAACTGGCTTTGACCCAGTCTTGCTCTTGAATCCCTACCACTCATTCTTTATGCAAAAACAATTTGCAAATTACTTATTTCGGCAATAATAGCTGCAGACTATTCATTACTGCCTTTAGTGTATCTACCAATGCAGCCTGCATTTTACACTGTCTTCTTATTGCTCCTGTACAGGCATGGTCAACTGGCATCAAATTTTGAGTCTTGACAGAACCAGGACTACACTGGAACTGGTGTTGCTGCTAGAGCCAACTGCAAAGCTGTCGGCAGGTTACTCCAATTCTGTTGCATTCTGTGCACCTGCTAGTGCCTTCATGTGGGGCACCTTCGAGACTACATCACCCAGCTCGACTTCTTCTTTGAAGGCCAGGCAGAGCGAGAGCCAAAGCTCGTTGCCACATAGTAAATGTAAGATTTTTGTTTGCTCTGCCCTTGCATAAGGTCACAGGAGAGCTGTAAAGGTGAAAAAAAGGCAATTCAAACAATCACAGTGCAGTGTCGTGCTGAAAAGAACCACCCAACATATGCACTAGGTCACTTTGGTATATTAATTTAGGCCTTAAACCTGAATAGCATATTTTGTCACTGAACACTACTTTCTTAGTTTCCACTCTTACAAAATTAGTTGTTAGGAAAGGTACCATTTTTAAACTTTTTCACCAAAGCCTGCTTTCAAGGTAGTTTCTGAGCTAAAGTTTAGTTAAATAAGCCAAACCCCACCCCGCATTTTCGATTCCTAATTATTCCATACAGAAAATATTAAATATATGAATACAGTGAAAACAGAAAAATGACGGTATTTCAGATTTTTAAGAAAGTACTATAAAGTACCTGGAATTGCACTTACCCTGCCCAATGGACTATCTAGAAGTTATTTCAGCACAAACAATTAGTACATCTTTATGATTTTTTTAAATAATAGATTTCCCAAGTGGACACACTTAATTACTCATTCTGACAGCTGTGTTTTTCTATTTGTGCTAAGGTAATGAAACATATATATTCAAAAAGGAGGAAGATAAGCCATCCCTCAAATTTTTATTAAAATTCATCCAACCATTCAAACTTGTAGCCCCTCATCCCCCATAAGTTGTGTTCCCCCAAAACTACTGCACATACTATTTTTAAGCTTTTACTTATGTTCCCAAGCAGCAGTATTTTATTGAACCAAGCATGGTGAATCATCAATGGCCAGTGCTTCCATAATTGGCACTATGCTGGACATCAATCTAAATTTGTGCTTGGATGGTGTGACAAGCCTACCAGTGGCCATGCTAGAAAGGCCAAGCATGTGCAATCATTGGAAAGGTCAGGGACCATGATAACACCTACATGCAGACACCATGTTGAATGCAAGCAGTTTCTTTAATTGTATGTCAATTATGTTGGTCAATGTGTATTTTAGCCTTTTCCTAGCACCTGTTTTCACAACGACCAGTTGTTTCCACCCTTCTGTAACCTTATTCAAGATTTTATACCTGAACAGTTTTGGGGTCACCAATTCTGGCTGGGCATGTAAAATGAATCAAGGCCTTCTAGAAGGTTTGAAAAAACACTTAATATGGCCACTTGACAAGCTTATGTGAAAATGCAGCAGTAAGCAGTTGATAGCGATGCTGCAAGCTTCCTGCAAAGAAGTGATAAGTACTCTTTGGAACAGGGTTTCAAATAATTCATGCATTTTTTTCATATATGTGAAACAAGCTGACTTGCTGGAAATCAACATGAATGAGAGGCATAATTAGTTGCCATGCATAATTTTACAATTTATAAGCTTGAATATCTGCAATAAATTAGTAATGTCTTTATACATTGTTTTTACACATACATATATCTGTAAATCCAACAGGAATATTGTTTGATATACGACAGATGAGTACTGCAAAATACACCACACTCAGGACACCGACTTTGGACATTTATTTCAGTTAAGCGACTCACATCAGTGCTAGTTGCATAGCTCATGCACTTGTTGATGCTGCAATGGCATGACACCTACCAGTGCAGCCACCGTCCTGATCGCGTGCAAACATTAACTACATTTGGTGGAATCTGCGACGCATGCCTCGTGTCAAAAAGCCTGCACATCGTACTTGCAAAATAGACCACAAAAACAAAATGAAGCACTTTGAACCCTGAAACCATTAGAAATGACATTGCATCTTTTAGAACACACTGAAAAAAAAAACAGACTAAAGGAAGAGCTAAGAACACAAACTGTGGCTAAGAATACAGCCAGCAGTGTACTAGTTGGGCGCCATATGAGTGCAGTACAATTACCACCTATACGATTAGGTGCACCTTAATTGTATTCTAAGGCTTTTTTCTGCACGCATTACCCAAGACCTGCTAGCCCCTACCGGTCAACAGTTTCAACGCCAAATGCGAGGCAAAGTGCCTATATACCTCGATTGAACCGCTCGTTTATCGTGCTGAAATTCGGCACACAGTGACGACCTTCTATAATTTTCAAACTCACATTCACATGATTTACTCTATTAATTCGATCAGAACTGACTAGAAATTCTTGCATGCAGGCAGCAATAGTGACGCAAAACAAGTTTGATAGCGGACAATGCAAGTGACATGCAAAGTCCTAATTGTGATCGAACAGCTTAGGATATTGACCGAACCTGAATTGAAAATTGCAGATAGTGCGTTGTACACCAAATACGCCGTCTGTGAGCCAAATTTGAGTGCGAAGAAGCTAGAGGTTCAAAAGAGTGAACTTTTTGCAGTGAAATAGTGTATATGTTCCTTCTAAAAACCACTTTTTTCTTTAGAGCATTAGCATCAATTTCAAATGCCAATGTGTGTGAATGTGTGAAATAAGCAAGGGCCAACTTCCGAAACTGTCCCAAAGTGTAAACTTTAGCCTTACCTTATACATATACAAGCAGCTGCAGCAGGCGATACGCGTACACTGACCGAGGTGGTGACAAAATGAAACTGCGCAAAACGTGCCACTAATAAAAGCAATTCTAGGCAGGTGTATAGGCCCTGGTAGCGTATATACAGCATGGGTATGCGATCCATTCTGTGCATTATAGGATAATGCAAGGTGGCCAGAGTTGGCAAGAGATCGATAATTTTCCTGTATAGCTGCATTCTACATGGTATCCAAGCTATTTCCTATCAAATGTGCAGTGTTTGCAAAGTATGATGGCCACTGAGAGGATTCCAAGACATGTCCAATGACAAGCCATTGCCATTGCTGCTTCACTGGTGGCCTCAGTGTCATACAGATTTGTTTACTGCAGCACTGTTATTCTTTCTGACCTTTAGTGACTAAACTGGGACATCTGTTTAATATGTTTTTTTTAGTAGGGTATGCATTCTATACATTTCTGGTTTAATTTTGTTTGAAAGTATCATGCGCACTGTAGTTGGGGGCTCATAATGAACTTTTATTGCCGAGAATTTACCTTATCTTAGTGCATACATTAGTTTTGCAGTGCCTGGTCACAGTTCACAACAGAGGCCTTGATACATTCCAAAATGCTACTTGCAATAACATTATGCTGTGTACCTTTGCATCCAGTGGTCCTGTGGGTGATCCCTTCCAGCAAACTGACTGGTTAACAAAGCATGTTTAAAAGCCAGGTCATTAGCATATTTGCTTCATTTCATTGCAGTTGGCTGGGGCCATCTGTTCTCACAAAATCATTGGATCATGTCATAACAGCAAGCAATTTTTGAAATTTGGAATGCCAAAAATCCACCACTTTGTTGCTATGACAATGTGCTTCTGCTGACGACTGGATGTGTGCTAAGGAATTTCAAGTCTAAAAAAAATATCTATTTTCTGCACAATGAATAATCCCCATTAACCGAGGTTAACTTTTCATAAAAAGTGGGTTTATTGCAGGAGAAAATATGGCCACCTATTCATGGTTTCTGAATAGAGCATAAGCTTTGCCTGCAGATTGGCGGAGGATTCATGCGGTGTCCTGGGGAGAATACATGGCGACGAATTATGGATAATTTATATCTTTTTTTAGATTTACATATTGTACAAATAAGTTATGTATTGAAAAGCTTGTTGTATTGTCTCGTGCTAATATCCTTGTAGACTCAAGACTGTGGGAAACCAAGAATAAAGTGAATTGCTGTGTCTCAAGAGCCTCACAGAAGCCCTACGATAAGGCATGCTAAAAATGCATTGTACCAATTTAGGCTGTTGGAGGAGATTCACAACAGGTTTATCAAATGTTATTGTGAAGCCATATTATCGGTACCAGATATTACGGCCATGAATCCACAATACTACTCCTCCAGCTGAAAATTAATCTTTTTGACTGCATTAGTAAGTGTCTTGTTCTTACAGGCAGTTCTAGCCACTTTGCAATGCTTGCAGATGCCCTGGTGATTTTACAATAGCAGTGGAGTGAATTAGTATGACAGCTTTTGGTTCAGAGCTGTCTTATGCTTCAGTATTCTAGCACACATCTGCCTTGGTTATAACAGCCACCCTGTAAGCCATGACCACATGAAGCTGAAAATTATGTTTTGGAGGGCATATGTAAGCTTTATCCCAAATTTCCTGGTTTGGTTTTGTGTTTCACAGTAATGGTACGAGGGATGCCTGATTCAGTGTTTAAAGTTTAACATGACAAGGCTAGCTGCTGCATTTGTGCATATTTAACTTCAACTTTCTGCAGGTTTTTATTTATTCAATGGCAGTTTTACAGATCAGTTTCACTTGATGCTGAAAATATACAACAGGAAAAGCTCAAAGTATCAGAAGCTAATTTCTATCAGCATGGCCTTTGAATCTTGCTGTAAAAAGGTCAGATGGCAATCTGCATTAAAACAGTTTGTACGATGCTGAAGGTCTTGCCTATTTATTTCTTCCTTGCATATTGACTATTTTATTATGCCAGAAGTTACTGACACTGTACTTAAGTTTTTGACTGCAAGGATTCTTTATTTATTTTGCAGGACATGTGCAATTTTAATGTAACTATTTTTCTTTAGTTATATCAAAATTGCATATGTTCTGCAAAATAACAAATACATAGTGGCTGGCTAGTTGGTTTAGCATACTGAGCTACAATGCAGTAGCAACAAGGATAAGAACAAGAGACATAGGCAAGAACACTGGCACCAACATCGTTTATTGTCTTCAACTGGCTTATATAAAGAGCAGTTGTATGACAACAAAAAGGAAAAAAGAAAAGAAGGAAACGAAGTGAAGCCGTCGTATGATTTATAGCATTGCTCCTATCACCTCCAGTCATTATCGTGCTCCCGGGTGCACAGAAACGGCAGTTCTTTCTTGCTTAAGTGTAGATGGCATGCTTACACATTTATTAGAGAACCTTGATATGGCCTGACCCTCTGCTATCAAAGAACAAGAGAGGGCACTCCCATAGACCCCAGCGGTCCAATCTAAGGCTTTAGCCCAATCGACTCTTGCTCGCCTAGCAGCGGATGGCTTTCGAATGCTTCTTGTTCCGGTTTCACTGGCACGAATTTCAAATTGCTTACGCGTCGTCCAATGGGTTTTAGCATGAAAGCAACTGGCAGACAGTTCTTGTTTCAGTTTCATTGGCGCAAATTATAAATTGCTTGCGCGTTACGTTTGTGGCCTGAGGTAGATGGAATGTCTCACCTAATCCCTTCTGCGAATTTCGTAGTCCCGAAATTCTTTTGAATGTAAGATGTACACAGTGGTGTTCCCTCTTCTATTCGTTTCAGAAATAGTGCAGGCAAGTATTAATTCTATTTGTATCTCAAAATAACCTGGCCAATCTTGCGAACGATGCGGGTGCTCCACTTGGCGAGCAGTTTCCGAAGAGAAATTCTTAAAAGTCCAGCATCAAATAACGAAAGTTTGTACAATGCACTAAGCCTAAGATGTAAGATAGCATTCCATTGAACTGCCGTTCATAATCCGTTTGTCGACGTCCTGCAGCGCTCGCGCCTCGGTGCTAAACCGTATTTTCAAGGCACTGCTAAAGCACCTTAATTCTACAGGGTCTTGAATATTTCGGGGCTGAGATTTAAAAAATTCCTATACAAAATCTATTTTGCGTAGGAATTTTTTAAATCCCAGCTCCCTAATATTCAAGACCCTGTAAATGTCTTCATGTTTGGCCAGGTTATCTGTTTTGTATGAATACAGCGTATTGCGCAAGTACATGTGCGCCTTACAATGCTTTTCTCCGCTACACTGCTGAATTCTTGGTACTCAATTTTCGCATAGAAATGGCATTTGGTCGGCAAAATATTTTACATACTAAATTTAGGTTGCTTGATTTGATCAGAAGTTCGATGTTCCTAGAAGCGGCGGGAAAGCGAGACGAGCTGCTGTCCCAGCAATCGATGGCCCTAGTTGTGCAGTCTCGTGCTGTTTGTCACTCTGTCACAGTTCTTTGGCAGATGCTTGTTGCAAATGGCACAAGCAAGCGGCACAGGTGTCATAGGGCAGCGGCTCGTTTCTCAGGCGCCCTATATGAGAGCAACATATCCGCGACTTCTGGTCGAATCAAATAACCCGAACATATTTAGTATAAATACTATATTGATGACTAAATGTTGTTTCTGTGCTAAAGTTGAAATTGGCACATGCAGCGATTTAGCTGAGAGAATTAATCTACGGCACACATGTAATTGTGCAAAGCGGTCTAGATCACTTTAGGCTTACAGAGATTGGTATCTTCCCCGCGCACAAGCCCGGTACGTACTTAACATGGTTCGGCAGTATGATTTACTGAAAACAATATAGTTTTTGGCAAAATAATGTCAAGGTTATCCCTGTGGCGCTGGACCCTGTAGGCAATGGTGTTAATAAAAACCTCGCATGTTCTATGAGCAGCTGAACGCTATCACCAACCGTTATCTTGAACATTCCAAAGTGCGGCCATTCTGCAGGAGGAGAATCATGTGCAAACCAGCAGACTTTGATGCACTATGCAGATTTGCTGCTTTGCTCATTCGATCCCCTCTGTGCTGGTTCAAAACGATTATGAGCAACTTGCCTACATAAAAACAATAATTGGCGGTGCAGATTCTGCCGCTAAGGCAGCAGAGATTCTGGGTGTTCTATGTTTAAGGTGGCATCCTTTCAGTTTACAAGCATTCCACACAGCGTGGGGATCTCATACACCAAATTGAATTTAATGTTTCAACTTATGCAAGACCTTTTTGCTTGGCCATGCAGATCAAGTCTGCAAGATCCACTCTAACCCCAAGCATTGCAGTGTAGTAATTGCTGGGAATTTGTTTTCAGTGGTAAATATAGCCAACCACACACTGCAGCATTTGTGACGATAGTTGATCAGATGTTTTCACTTTGTAGTCGCCTATAGCTGCTATCTTTGCCCCCATGATCACTCACCTGATGAAATTACCTATCTAAAGGGTGCCAATGAGCCGAGTGTCTGACATTTTCAGCAAGGTAGCTGCTCATGCTTATGGCCTACCTGACAGGAGAGAGCTCATGTGCAAGTATTGTCCACATGGCCACCACACATGCTGAGGCAAGCTTAACAAAGTCAGTTGCTGTGTTTGAGAAGGCTGTTGATAGTGGACTGCATGTAGCGCACTTGACTATATTAAGCAATGTACTGTCACAGGTTATTACAGTGCAGGCTGCTTCCTCAGCATTAGGGACCCTCACTATGTTAACTTGTCCTTCCTCTTATGCAGCTACAGGTTTTATTAAACCAACTACCTCTTCTGCAACCACACCTATGGCTATAACTGGCTTTGACACAGTCTTGCTCTTGAATCCCTACCACTCATTCTTTATGCAAAAGCAATTTGCAAATTACTTATTTCGGCAATAATAGCTGCAGACTATTCATTGACTGCCTTTTTGTATCTACCATTGCAGCCTGCATTTTACACCGTCTTCTTATTGCTCCTGTACAGGCATGGTCAACTGGCATCAAATTTCGAGTCTTGACAGAACCAGGACTACACTGGAACTGGTGTCGCTGCTAGAGCCAACTGTAAAGCTGTCGGCAGGTGACTCCAATTCTGTTGCGTTCAGTGCACCTGCTCGTGCCTTCATGTGGGGCACCTTCGAGACTACATCACCCAGCTCCACTTCTTCTTTGAAGGCCAGGCAGAGCGAGAGCCCGAGCTCGTTGCCACATAGTAAATGTAAGATTTTTGTTTGCTCTGCCCTTGCATAAGGTCACAGGAGAGCTGTAAAGGTGAAAAAAAGGCAATTCAAACAATCACAGTGCAGTGTCGTGCTGAAAAGAACCACCCAACATATGCACTAGGTCACTTTGGTATATTAATTTAGGCCTTAAACCTGAATAGCATATTTTGTCACTGAACACTACTTTCTCAGTTTCCACTCTTGCAAAATTAGTTGTTAGGAAAGGTACCATTTTTAAACTTTTTCACCAAAGCCTGCTTTCAAGGTAGTCTCTGAGCTAAAGTTTTGTTAAATAAGCCAAACCCCACCCTGCATTATCGATTCCTAATTATTCCATGAAGAAAATATTAAATATATGAATACAGTGAAAACAGAAAAATGAAGGCTGTCAGGTTTTTAAGAAAGTACCATAAAGTACCTGCAATTGCCCTTACCCTGCCCAATGGACTATCTAGAAGTTATTTCAGCACAAACAATTAGTACATCTTTGATTTTTTTAAATAATTGTAAAGAAGACAAAGAACGGAAAATGCTGCGGCATCGCCATCACCATCGCTTGGCTCCGGCGCCCATCTCTCGTGCTGAAGCTGTGCCCTGCGGCTGGCAATTCGACCCTGCTCTGCCCGAATTACTGGCAGCGCTAGACGTTCAAACGAACTATTAAATCCACATCGTACTTGGTGGAGGTCAATCTGAGGTTCCCTGTACTCATCTCGCCCTGGAACTTCGCAGCAGAACGTTGACTACACCAATGACGGAGCCGACTTCATTGCACCTACCTCCGCCCGTCACCTGCACAGGTGCGATTCGTCAACGGGACCCCGCTACCTTCAGTGGAAGCAGCGATGACGACGTCGACGATTGGCTGACCACTTACGAACGGGTCAGCCGTCACAATAACTGGGACGACAACCGTAAGCTCACCAATGTCATCTTTTACTTGAGCGACGTCGCTAATCTGTGGTTTAGAAACCACGAGTCTGACTTTACTACCTGGGCGAGTTTCAAGACGAAATTTTCTGATGTCTTTGGCCGCCCCGCCGTCCGAAAACTCCGCGCGGAACAGCGTCTTCGGTCGCGACTGCAGCTACCCGGTGAAACGTTCACCAGTTACATTGAGGACATTGTTGATATGTGTCGTCGCGTTGACCCGACCATGACCGAGGCCGTTAAGATACGTCATGTCCTCATAGGAATTGATGACGGCGCTTTCAACATGCTCGTCGCCAAAGGCCCCACGACGGTCAAGGAAATCTACGACCTATGTCAAAGCTACGACGAACTCCGCAAGGAGCGTGTTTTGATTCGCCAGCCTCAAGCATCACTTGCTGGACTAGCCGCGGAGAGGGAGTCATCTAGCCTCTCTGAAAACATCAAGGCTTTTGTACGTCAAGAGGTCGCACGACAACTGTCCCTGCAGCCGTATGTTAAGGAGTCGTCACCAACTGGCCTTGTTCCGGAGCTTCGCCGTGCAATCCAACAGCATGTATCTGAAGTCCTCCCTAATTCTGTTCCTCAATCACCTCCGGTCGCACCCTCAATGCCGTTCCCCACGCCCACAATTTCATCGTCCGGCGTTGCGCCACTGAGCTATGCTCCAGCATTCGCGCCGGCTCCTCCCCAGGTATTGCGTCGCTCATATGCCGAAGTTACTTCAAGTCCACCTCCTGAGCCAGCATATGCCTATGCTTCGCCCCCTATGCGTTCGGCACCAACAGCGTTTGCTCCCCCCTTGCGTCAGACACCATCTCCATGGCGCACTGCAGACAACAGGCCTATTTGCTACCACTGCGGCATCCCTGGGCACACTACACGCTACTGCCGGCGCCGAATAAATATGGCCTTTGCTGCGCGGCCTGCGCCACCTTATTTGGCCCCCCAATTCCCCGTCCCATCGGGTCATCCAACAGCATCCCCTGACCCTCCGGACTTCCTGCCTCGTCGTTCGCCATCACCACGTCGCCGCTCCATTTCGCCAATGCGCCGACAACCCGCTACTCAGCCGGAAAACTAACCGCCGCAGTTCGCGAGGCACGAACTGCGTATTCGACAGAATTTCAAAGTCCTCGTCTTAATCCCGCGAATGTTACTGCTGTCATCGTTGAAGGTGTTCATACTCTTGCGCTCGTCGACACCGGTGCCGCTGTATCAGTTATCAGCCAAAAACTCTGCCGCTCCCTCCGAAAAGTGACTACGCCTCTCGAGGGACTATCGCTTCGTACCGCATCCGCTCACAGTATACAGCCGACAGCTATCTGCACTGCTCGCGTCGTCATTGCTGCAGCCTTGTACATCATCGAATTCGTCGTTCTCCCCACATGTTCTCATGACGTCATTCTCGGCTGGGATTTCCTGTCCCAGCATCATGCTATCATTGACTGCGCCAGTCCTCAAGTAGAGCTCATTGAATCGAGTGATGCACCGTCTGATGCCCTGTTCCACGAGCCGTGTCCTCGTTTTGCGACCAAACTCCTCGTAGCTCATGATACAACCATCCCACCCGGAAGCGCTGTTCTGGTTCCCCTCACTGCCTCTTTTACCACCGCCGCGACAGTCCTCTTTGTGCCCTCTAACGTTGTCTGCCGCCGCCGCCACTTACCGCTGCCGTTTGCCGTCCTTGACATGAACAACGGCGCTAGCACACTTCTGGTAGCCAATCCTCTTGCGTCTCCCGCTATGTTGATCGAAGGGGAGTGCCTTGGCCGCATCGAGCCCGTGGACCTTCTGTTCGCCTTTGATGATGTGTCATTCCCTGTTTGCCAAGTTGACGCCTTGACCCCAACTCGTGTGGCTTCCGATCCGCTACAGCGGGACCTTTTTGACCATTCTGTGGACAGCGCTCTAGAGCCGCGCCACCGCGAGCAACTTCTTGACCTTCTACACCAATTCCGCTCCTCCTTCGACATCCCGCAATCTTCCTTGGGCCGCACGACGACCATTTCCCACCTCATCGACACTGGCGCTCATCCACCTCTCCATCAGCGGCCGTATCGTGTGTCGCCGACTGAGCGCCGTGTTATTGCCCAACAAGTCGATGACATGCTCCAACGCGGAATAATTAGAGAATCCTGTAGCCCATGGTCGTCTCCTGTGGTCCTAGTTAAAAAGAAGGATGGCTCCATACGATTTTGTGTTGATTATCGCCGTCTCAACAAAATCACTTGTCGTGATGTGTACCCCCTCCCACGAATCGACGATGCCCTAGACTGCTTGCAAGGCGCAGAATTCTTTTCCTCACTCGATTTACGCTCCGGGTATTGGCAGGTGCCCATGGCAGAGGCGGATCGTCCTAAGACCGCCTTTATTACTCCAGACGGACTATACGAATTTAATGTTATGCCATTCGGACTCTGTAACGCCCCAGCCACATTTGAAAGAATGATGGACACTGTACTGCGCGGCCTGAAATGGAACATCTGTTTATGCTACCTTGATGATATCGTCGTCTTTTCAACCGACTTCCCGACCCACCTGACTCGACTTCGCCAGGTCTTCACCTGCCTAACCCGCGCCGGTCTTCAACTGAACCTCAAAAAGTGCCGCTTTGGTGCCCGCCAGCTCACAATACTCGGACATGTTGTGTGTAAAGATGGAGTTCTGCCTGATCCTGAGAAGCTGCGCGCCGTCGCTGACTTTCCGAAACCGACCACTTTGAAACAACTGCGAAGCTTCGTGGGCCTCTGCTCGTACTTTCGTCGTTTTGTTCGGAATTTCGCAACCATCATAGCCCCCCTTACACAGCTCTTGAAAGGCACCCCTAACCTCTCCTCTTGGTCGCCAGCCTGCGATGATGCATTCGCGACACTGCGCAATGTTCTAACGTCACCGCCAATCCTTCGCCATTACGACCCTACTGCACCTACAGAACTTCACACCGATGCCAGTGGTGTCGGCCTCGGCGCCGTCCTCGCCCAGCGCAAGCCTGGCTTCTCCGAATACGTTGTCGCCTACGCCAGCCGTGCTCTCACCAAAGCCGAGTCCAACTACTCCGTTACCGAAAAGGAGTGCTTAGCAATCGTGTGGGCTGTAACGAAGTTCCGCCCTTACTTATACGGCCACTCCTTCGAGGTAGTTACAGATCATCACGCTCTCTGCTGGCTCGCGTCTCTCAAGGATCCGTCTGGCCGTCTCGGGCGCTGGGCTCTCAGGCTTCAGGAATACGACATCCGTGTAGTGTACCGCTCTGGCCGCAAGCACTCTGACGCCGACGCTCTTTCTCGGTCACCGGTGTGCTCGCCTAACTCATCGTCCCCTCCTCAAACACTCTTGTCAGCACTCACCATTGAGGATATGCCTTTCGAGCAACGACAAGATCCTTGGGTTTCTAACCTGCTAGATATCCTTGGCACTACTTCCGCGGCTACGCATCCTCGGGCACTCCGCCGACAGGCCTCCCATTTCGCCATTCGGGAAGGCCTTCTCTACCGAAGGAACTACAACTCAGACGGCAGAACGTGGCTTCTTGTCATTCCGCGCCACCTCCGCTCCGAGGTTTGTGCCCACCATCATAGTGACCCGCAAAGCGCTCATGCCGGCGTCCTCAAAACATATGATCGAATTCGTCAAAGGTACTACTGGCGGGGAATGTACAATTTCGTACGTCGCTACATTCGCTCTTGTACCGCCTGTCAACAACGCAAGATTTCTCGCCACCCTGCTGGCCCTCTTCAGCCTTTACCGTGTCCAGCTCGCCCGTTTGATCGCGTGGGAATCGACCTCTATGGTCCGCTACCATGCAGTGCCGCTGGTAATCGATGGGTCATCGTCGCCGTCGACCACCTGACCCGTTACGCCGAGACTGCTGCACTTCCCGCGGCGACAGCTCGAGAGGTAGCCCATTTTCTTCTGCACCACTTCATTCTTCGACACGGCGCCCCCCGCGAGCTACTGAGTGATAGAGGTCGTGTCTTTCTTTCCGAAGTAGTCCAAGAGCTTCTGTCGTCTTGTAAATCGATACATCGAGCTACAACTGCGTACCACCCGCAAACAAATGGCCTCACGGAGCGCTTCAACCGTACGCTTGGGGACATGCTCGCAATGTATGTTACATCTGAATCTGGAAGCTCGAACTGGGACCAAGTACTGCCATTCGTAACGTTCGCGTACAACACTGCCACCCAAGCAACAACTGGTTTTTCGCCCTTCTTCCTCTTATACGGCCGTGAACCATCATGTACTCTGGACACAATTTTGCCATACCATCCAGATGCCTCTGAGTACAGTGCTTTGTCAGACATTGTACAGAAGGCCGAGGAATGCCGTCAGCTAGCTCGCACGTTTACCTCCAACACTCAAGGCTATCGCAAAGATCAGCATGATACCGATACTCCTGCTCCCACGTTCCAGGCCGACAGCTTCGTTTGGCTATGCGTTCCTGCCACCAACAAACTAGACACCAAATACCACGGACCTTATCGCGTCTTGGAACGCACATCCCCTGTGAACTACGTCATCGAGCCAGTCACCCCTTCTTCCGACCACCGCCGTCGCGGCCGCGAGATTGTCCACGTTAGCCGCCTCAAGCCATATTACAACCCTCTGGTCGTCTCTTCTCCCTGAGTCGCCAGGATGGCGACTTCTTCACGTGGGGGAAATGTAAAGAAGACAAAGAACGGAAAATGCTGCGGCATCGCCATCACCATCGCTTGGCTCCGGCGCCCATCTCTCGTGCTGAAGCTGTGCCCTGCGGCTGGCAATTCGACCCTGCTCTGCCCGAATTACTGGCAGCGCTAGACGTTCAAACGAACTATTAAATCCACATCGTAAATAGATTTCCCAAGTGGACACACTTAATTACTCATTCTGACAGCTGCGCTTTTCTATTTGTGCTAAGGTAAAGAAACTTATACATTCAAATAAGAGGAAGATAAGCCATCCCTCAAATTTTTATTAAAATTCATCCAACAGTTCAAACTTGTAGCCCCACAACCCCCATAAGTTGTGTTCCCCAAAAACTACTGCACATTCTATTTTTAAGCTTTTACTTATATTCCCAAGCTGCAGTATTTTATTGAACCAAGCATGGTAAATCAATGGCCAGTGCTTCCATAATGGCACCATGCTGGATATCAATCTAAATTTGTGCTTGGATGGTGTGACAAGCCTACCAGTGGCCATGCTAGAAAGGCCAAGCATGTGCAATCATTGGAAGGGTCAGGGACCATGATAACACCTACATGCAGACACCATGTTGAATGCAAGCAGTTTCTTTAATTGTATGTCAATTATGTTGGTCAATGTGTATTTTAGCCTTTTCCTAGCACCTGTTTTCACAACGACCAGTTGTTTCCACCCTTCTGTAACCTTATTCAAGATTTTATACCTGTACAGTTTTGGGGTCACCAATTCTGGCTGGGCATGTAAAATGAATCAAGGCCTTCTAGAAGGTTTGAAAAAACACTTAATATGGCCACTTGACAAGCTTATGTGAAAATGCAGCAGTAAGCAGTTGATAGCGATGCTGCAAGCTTCCTGCAAAGAAGTGATAAGTACTCTTTGGAACAGGCTTTCAAATAATTCATGCATTTTTTTCATATATGTGAAACAAGCTGACTTGCTGCAAATCAACACGAATGAGAGGCATAATTAGTTGCCATGCATAATTTTACAATTTATAAGCTTGAATATCTGCAATAAATTAGTAATGTCTTTATACATTGTTTTTACACATACATATAAATCCAACAGGAATATTGTTTGATATACGACAGATGAGTACTGCAAAATACACCACACTCAGGACACCGACTTTGGACATTTTTTTTATTTCAGTTAAGCTACTCACATCAGTGCTAGTTGCATAGCTCATGCACTTGTTGATGCTGCAATGGCATGACACCTACCAGTGCGGCCACCGTCCTGATCGCCTGCAAACATTAACTACATTTTGGTGGAATCTGCGACGCATGCCTCATGTCAAAAAGCCTGCACATCGTACTTGCAAAATAGACCACAAAAACAAAATGAAGCACTTTGAACCCTGAAACCATTAGAATTGACATTGCATCTTTTAGAACACACTGAAAAAAAAAACAGACTAAAGGAAGAGCTAAGAACACAAACTGTGGCTAAGAATACAGCCAGCAGTGTACTAGTTGGGCGCCATATGAGTGCAGTACAATTACCACCTATACGATTAGGTGCACCTTAATTATATTTTAAGGCTTTTTTCTGCACGCATTACCCAAGACCTGCTAGCCCCTACCGGTCAACAGTTTCAACGCCAAATGCGAGGCAAAGTGCCTATATATCTCGATTGAACCGCTCGTTTATCGTGCTGAAATTCGGCACACAGTGACGACCTTCTATAATTTTCAAACTCACATTCACATGATTTACTCTATTAATTCGATCAGAACTGACTAGAAATTCTTGCATGCAGGCTGCAATAGTGACGCAAAACAAGTTTGATAGCGGACAATGCAAGTGACATGCAAAGTGCTAATTGTAATCGAACAGCTTAGGATATTGACCGAACCTGAATTGAAAATTGCAGATAGTGCGTTGTACACCAAATACGCCGTCTGTGAGCCAAATTTGAGTGCGACGAAGCTAGAGGTTCAAAAGACTGAACTCTTTGCAGTGCAATAGTGTATATGTTCCTTCCAAAAACCACTTTTTTCTTTAAAGCATTAGCATCAATTTCAAATGCCAATGTGTGTGAATGTGTGAAATATGCAAGGGTCGACTTCCAAAACTGTCCCAAGTGTAAACTTTAGCCTTACCTTATACATATACAAGCAGCTGCAGCAGGCGATACGCGTACACTGACCGAGGTGGTGACAAAATGAAACTGCGCAAAACGTGCTACTAATAAAAGCTATTCTAGGCAGGTGTATAGGCCCTGGTAGCGTATATACAGCATGGGTATGCGATCTATTCTGTGTATAGGATCATGCAAGGTGGCCAGAGTTGGCAAGTGACTGATAATTTTCCTGTATAGCTGCATTCTGCATGGTAGCCAAGCTATTTCCTATCAAATGTGCAGTGTTTGCAAAGTATGATGGCCACTGAGAGGATTCCAAGACATGTCCAATGACAAGCCATTGCCATTGCTGCTTCACTAGTGGCCTCAGTGTCATACAGATTTGTTTACTGCAGCACTGTTATTCTTTCTGACCTTTAGTGCCTAAACTGGGACATCTGTTTAATATGTTTTTTTTAGTAGGGTATGCATTTTATACAATTCTGGTTTAATTTTGTTTGAATGTATCATGCGCACTGTAGTTGGGGGCTCATAATGAATTTCTATTGCTGAGAATTTACCTTATCTTAGTGCATACATTAGTTTTGCAGTGCCTGGTCACAGTTCACAACAGAGGCCTTGATACATTCCAAAATGCTACTTGCAATAACATTATGCTGTGTACCTTTGCATCCAGTGGTCCTGTGGGTGATCCCTTCCAGCAAACTGACTGGTTACCAGAGCACGTTTAAAAGCCAGGTCATTAGCATATTTGATTCATCTCATTGCAGTTGGCTGGGGCCATCTGTTCTCACAAAATCATTGGATCATTTCTTAACAGCAAGCACCTTTTGAAATTGGGAATGCTAAAAATCCACCACTTTGTTGATATGACAATATGCTTCTGTTGATGACTGGATGTGTGCTAAGGAATTTCAAGTCTAAAAAAAATATCTATTTTCAGCACAATGAATAATCCCCATTAACTGAGGTTAACTTTTCATAAAAAGTGGGTTTATTGCAGGAGAAAATATGGTCACCTATTCATGGTTTATGAATAGAGCATATGCTTTGCCTGCAGGTTGGCGGAGGATTCGTGCGGTGTCCTGGGGAGAATACATGGCGACGAATTATGGATAATTTATATCTTTTTTTAGATTTACATATTGTACAAATAAATTACGTATTGAAAAGCTTGTTGTATTGTCTCGTGCTAATATCCTTGTAGACGCAAGACTGTGGGAAACCAAGAATAAAGTGAATTGATGTCTCAAGAGCCTCACAAAAGCCCTACGATAAGGCATGCTAAAAATGCATTGTACCAATTTAGGCTGTTGGAGGAGATTCGCAACAGGTTTATCAAATGTTATTGTGAAGCCATATTATCGGTACCAGATATTACGGCCATGAATCCAGAATACCACTCCTCCAGCTGAAAATTAATCTTTTTGACTGCATTAGTAAGCGCCTTGTTCTTACAGGCAGTTCTAGCCACTTTGCAATGCTTGCAGATGCCCTGGTGATTTTACAATAGCAGTGGAGTGAATTAGTATGACAGCTTTTGGTTCAGAGCTGTCTTATGCTTCAGTATTCTAGCGCACATCTGCCTTGGTTATAACAGCCACCCTGTAAGCCGCGACCACATGAAGCTGAAAATTATGTTTTGGAGGGCATATGTAAGCTTTATCCCAAATTTCCTGGTTTGGTTTTGTGTTTCACAGTAATGGTGCGAGGGATGCCAGATTCAGTGTTTAAAGTTTAACATGACAAGGCTAGCTGCTGCATTTGTGCATATTTAACTTCAACTTTCTGCAGGTTTTCATTTATTCAATGGTAGTTTTACAGATCAGTTTCACTTGATGCTGAAAATATACAACAGGAAAAGCTCAAAGTATCAGAAGCTAATTTCTATCAGCATGGCCTTTGAATCTTGCTGTGAAAAGGTCAGATGGCAATCTGCATTAAAACAGTTTGTGCGATGCTGAAGGTCTTGCCTATTTATTTCTTCCTTGCATATTGACTATTTTATTATGCCAGAAGTTACTGACACTGTACTTAATTTCTGCAAGGATCCTTTATTTATTTTGCAGGACATGTGCAATTTTAATGTAACTATTTTCCTTTAGTTATATCAAAATTGCATATGTTCTGCAAAATAACAAATACATAGTGGCTGGCTAGTTGGTTTAGCATACTGAGATACAGCGCAGTAGCAACATGGATAAGAACAAGAGACATAGGCAAGAACACTGGCACCAACATCGTTTATTGTCTTCAACTGGCTTATATAAACAGCAGTTGTATGACAACAGAAAGGAAAAAAGAAAGGAAGAAGGAAACGAAGTGAAGCCGTCGTATGATTTATAGCATTGTTCCTATCGCCTCCAGTCATTATCGTGCTCCCGGGTGCACAGAAACGGCAGTTCTTTCTTGCTTAAGTGTAGATGGCATGCTTACACATTTATTAGAGAACGTTGATATGGCCTGACCCTCTGCTATCAAACCTGTGGTGGTATCAGGACACTTGTGCAGAACAGTTCTTTCAGTCAGGTATACAATCCTTACACTGGCTGCAGTGTTTGCTTAACTCCCTCGAGTTTACATCTTTCAAGTTTCTTCTGTGTTCCTGCAGCCTCGTGTCAAGACACCTGCTTGTTTGGCCAATGTAAATATTGCCACATGACAAGGGAATGGAGTACACATCTTTTCAACAGCGTACAAGATGCAGGCGATGTTTCGTCACATAGTCGGGCTCTCTACTGGTTTCTGAATCAACCTTCTTGCAAAACTGCTGCAATTTTGCTGGGTGTTGAAAAACCACTTCAATCTCCGCTCTGTTCCCAATCTTTTTCAGATGGTCTGCAGTTACGGTATTACAAATATCTTTGACAGTCATTAGCACTAGGTTGGTTCTTTAATTTTATGAGCATGCTTTCTGCTACAGCAAATAGATGTGCAGGGTACCCGGCTTCCTGAAGAGAAACTGCTTCTGAAACAGTACTGCACACTCGAAGAACAGCCTAACATGAGAGACCACTGCACAGTCTAGCAATTACAGTAATGTGGTACTTGTACAGCTCATTGCAATATGGGAAATGCAGCATGTCATTGGAGACCAAAGCGAAATTAATTATACAAAGCACAAGTGTCCTTGAAAATGTTGTTTTATAAATGAAATGAAAGTGATTGACATAAAATTTTTGTCGCTCCCTTAAAATTCTCAGTTTAAAGCTGACAAATAACAATAAAGATAAGGCTACAAAAACAACTAACACAATATGAAATATGGAAGACGAAGTTATACACAGCTGCGATCACTTGATAAACATCTGGAGTCAAAGCTGTGTTCCCGTGGCCTTACTAAGCTTCTTTGCGATAATAATGCGTGTTCCGGGGGGAATGTGAGAGCAGCAACAGTATGACAAGAAGGAGTCTGAAAGGCCTGCACACAATGCTATCACAGTGGGAGATATTTTAGGTATCAAGATAGATTGCAATGCACAAGAGGTGTAAAGCATATTTTAGAGCTGCAGTCAAACAATATTAGCAAAAAATCTAATTTCATTCCTACACTTATATAAATGTGCCACTATGTTCCATGCTAAAAACTAACAAATCGCAGCAAAAAACATGAAATCTTCGATTCTCCCTGCTACAGCCTGTATACTGCCAACAAACTTATAATATCTAAGGCATAGTCCACATTAAGGTAAAATAAAATAGGACAGAGTTTGCAATAAAAACTATAGTTCCCTCCGACGCCCTAATAACAATTCCGAGAATGTAGAGGCTAGCCCACAGGTTCCCGTCCAAACACGAAACCACAAGATGTTCAAAAAGAAAAAACTTCAGCAAGTACCTTATCACACCTTTCAAGAAAGGAACAAAGTGAAGTGAGTAATTAGCTAAGTTCATTGATGTGACAGTCAAAGGTGCAAAGCATTTTAACACATGATGCAGTGCAGCAATGACATTGGCACACCCTGTGTGGCATTTGTAATTGCAGACAGCGGCCCTTTTTTTGAGTAATGGCTCAGAAGTTAGGCGGAGCGAAAGTCTCAAACAAGCAGCCATACAAGAAGGGACTAATTTCAATGCTTCCACAAACCTGGGTGTCTTTGTCAAGTTCCTAATACTGTAAAATACAAATTTTCACTCTCTTTATCTTGAAATGAGAAAAAAAAAGCCAGAAATTCAGTCTGTTTTGCCTGCTTCAAGTCGCTCCATACAGTGATCGCAACTGCCCCATCAAAAAAAAAAAATGACCAGTTCACAGACAAAAATGCAACTAAAATCATAGAATTCAGCCTCTTCCAAATGATTCCCAATCAGTTCCAAGTGTGTTTTGGCCATTCAAGAAAAAAATTTGTAACTAAAAAAAGAAG
The DNA here is from genome assembly GCF_055883805.1 of Amblyomma maculatum. Classification (NCBI taxonomy): domain Eukaryota; kingdom Metazoa; phylum Arthropoda; class Arachnida; order Ixodida; family Ixodidae; genus Amblyomma; species Amblyomma maculatum. The sequence continues at coordinate 93,710,312 of NC_139350.1, read as the reverse complement.
AAAAAAACAGCAATGGGCACAGGAATCTCAGTGACACTGGGTCGCTTCCAGATGGTGCTTTCCTGTGTCTAAAAACACCAACTGCTGTCAACAAAAAAGCTTGCATTAACCAAAATCTAAGTGGTGCCCAATCAGTTCAAATCGCGTTCGAGAAGTTGCAATTTGCCTCTTTTCTAATGAAAGTGCAGGTTTGCTAGGAACTTTTTAAAGGTCTGAGTTGTAAAATATTGTGGGCTGCTATGCAGCCCCACTGCTGAAGTGTCATCCTCATCAAGTGCACCTCTATGTTGACTGCATCTTGGCTAAGGTGCACCAACCACGTTTGTATAGCCCTGCAAGGGAGACCACACAGTGTCAAAGCAACACCCTCCAGTGACATATATTTGCCTGACATCCCCAAGCTCCCACTACCTGCAGGAATTTCAAAGAAACAAACAGAAGCAGCGGCTATTTCATCAGAGGTGCACAAGGCTTCTCAGATCATGGCACACAAATTGGACCACTTTAAAGTGACACTGAAATGAAAGTTGGACTCTGTTAATAGATTTTCATGTTTAAAAAGGTTAGTTCAAGTAAAACAGGAGGTTTTAAAAGCTATAAACAATCTAAAAATGAATTTTAAATGTGTTGGCATTGGCTGTTTTTAAGAACTGTGGTCACATCAGTTTTTTTGCATCCAGCTCCTTCAGGTAAAACTGGAACGGCATTCATTTTAAAATGGCAGTCACAGATTCCTTTTTGGTATTGATTCCACTAACTTGAACTATGAGAATGTTTCAACTTTGAATCGAACGCTCTTGGTAAGAAGTGCATCTCATTCTGTCATGCAAACATTAGCACAAGAGCCATCAAATCTTATATAATAGACTTTTACTCAGAGAACAGGAAAACAATGTAGCTGCTCTCCAAGTTCAATTAGTTATTTGTGCCGAGGCTCAGGTGTCACAGTGGCACCATGCAAACACACACAAACAAAAAGCATGGCATTTTATACCCTCCACTTGTGCCAGGAAAACATGACCTGGCACAGGTGATATACTAGTAGAGTGATATCTCATTGACACGATCCTGCTTAATACATTTTTCTTCATAACAATTTTTTTCTTTCCCAGCCAAAGCTGTATAGAGGTAATGCATTTTCGTACAAATAATATGATTATATTTCCTCGGGGGTTTAGGTAATACTATTGTGGAAACATTAGAAAAACATCTCGTGGTATCGATTTTTGCGCCAAGCGGCAGTGAGATTTCTAGCGGTATTCAACAGTAACTCCAGCTGAAAGCAAAATCTCAGGTTTAGTGCCTGCTAGAGTTCCTGCAGCAGTGTGGCAGCCTCTAGGAGCAACATTTGTAGGCGACACGATAATAATGATGCGATGATGGATTGCTGTATTTTATGTCATCTATCCCAAGACCGAGTAACCATGTTAGAATTATGTGACCAAAGAGCAGAGACTGGTACATGTTGACGACGAGGTACGCAGGCCATCATTACCATCGTTGTCGGTGGCATTTGTGTTGGTTGTTTGGTGCATTCAGCTAGCATCTGTTCATACTGGCGGTTCTTTTGCTTTGGTGACGCATTTTACTAGGAAGCGGAAAGCGCTGTTGCTAAAAAAAAACTCGACATGCTTTCAAAAGTAAATGAAAATTTGCAGAAGAAACGGGTCGACCTGGCATACGAACTTTGTTTGCCTGCCTCCATACTGAACATGATTGTCGGTTAACAAGAGGAAATTCGGAAGAACATCCAAGTTTTTGCCGCTGGAATGAAACAAAAAAGGGGCACGCAGCCTGGCAAAATAGAGAGATCCTCCTGGCATGGTTCAAGAAAGTAAGGTCAGCAGGCATGAACGGACAGCACTGTTGTTCGCGAGAAAATGGATGAGATTGCACTCTCTTTGGGCATCGATGATTTCAAGGCATTAGGTGGGTGGCTCCAGCGGCATACGGAAGCCAAGGCATCTGGCGAAGCCATGTCTGCCAACGAAGATGAGATCTCCAGTTGGATTTTGGCTTAGCAAGCGGTAATTTCACAATACCAACCAAAGAACATCTTCAATGCAGATAAAGCTGGCTTTTTTCATCAACCTTCAACCCTAGAAAAGTCTAAGCATGAAAGGTGAGACATATCAAGGAAACAAAAAGCTCAAAGAGTGGCTGTATCGTTGAGCTGCAATGCAGATGGGACTGAGAAGCTTAAGCCTTTTAGTCACTGCAAAGTTGTGGAAGCTTCACTGCTTCTCCCATAACCCATGCCTTCCTGTCATTTGCAAGGCAAATACGAAGACATGGATGACTAAAGCATTTTCCACACAGTTCTTCACTTATTTGGATGCCCATGTGCATGCCGAGAACCGTAAAATTATTTTCCTTCTTGATAATTGTGCACGCCCCCTGTTGATACTTCGTGGTTGTAGAATGTGAAAGTTAGCTTCTTGCTGCCCAACTCCACCACAACCCCTTGATACAGGCATAATAAAAAAATGTTAAGTTTCACTTAAGTAGCTTGTTAGAGCAACATTTCTTGGTAAAAATCAATTAGAAAGTAGTAAGCTTGAAGGTGAGCCTTCTGGATGCCATCCACATTCTGGCTATTTCATGAGATCGCATCAAACCGAAAACAATTGTCAACTGCTTCAAGTGTGCCTTTTTTTGTGCGTCTGGTAATGCCGTAAAGAACGAAGTAGATGGCTCCGAGATTGACATCCCAGAATTGGGTGATCTCAATGTAGATGTGTCTCCAGAAGAATTTGCATCGGCATACAAATTACGCAGTGTTCAAGATATCATAACCAATGTTACAGCTGAAGAGGAGAGCAATGGGAGTGATGACACTGAGATGAGGGAGACTGCAGCAGTAATCTTCAATCGTTGTCTACTAATGGTGCAATCGAAGCTTTGGACGCACTTTGTGGCTTTGTCGCGTATGCAGGACTGAGTGATGGAACTGCTACTTGCTTCTAAGAGTTTCAAAAAAAGCTTGCTGCAGGACATCGAAAAACAAGAAGTCGAGTGCTTGCCATCGAGAGAAGTCGATGACAAGGCACTAACCAGAAATACCGTATTTATTCACGTAATGAACCCACTTTTTTTTCAAGGAAGATCTGAGAGTTGTTCATCCTTCCACCCACCAATCATCAAAGAAGTAATGTTTAGCCATGCTGATGTCAGCTTTTGTCATCGTTCGCTTCAAAAGGCGTTTGTGGCTATCTCATGTTCCAATGGTTTTGCTTCAGCACACGGCGCCCAGCCATCGCTGCGTGATAATGTGAACATAGTTAAAACCAAGCCTGCACAACTGGATGAGCTACTCAATTCACCCTCCTTTATCCTCCCTCCCCATTACCTACTAGAGCCAATACCAAGAGACACACCGTGATCTTTTTGTGTGGATTGGGACGGTGCGAAACAGAGGGGCATGCTAACGACTAGCTTTTTTTTTTCATGTTCTTAGCGGCAGAGTGGGAGGTGCATTCATTATGCGAGTAAATAACGGTATGCAAGCTTGAGGCCTGAGCAAAAGATTGCCATGTACAAGGGTACAAGGTATAGCCCAACGGCCCGGGGGATGCGAACATAAGACAGCGTCCCCTTAAAAGTTTCTAGACCGGCTGATCTAGTACTAGTCCCCATTTGCAAACAAACATCTGTTGGCAGCTCCACTCTCTCCTTGCTTTGCGCACACAAAGAAAACTGATGTGTTCTCATTTGTTTGCTATCACTCATTATGCTCCTGATATACAAAGGAACATCCGGTGTCCTTGTAAGTGCTATTACTGCTAGAACTCCTCGCTTATTTTCTGAATTCATTATTTAAAAGTTATCTACTAGCAGTGTTCCAAGAACCTGTTACTTTATTTGGCAGCTAAAACATGGAAACCTTGAGGGAACGAAATTCACGATTTAACAAAATTTTCTACTGCAAGTAGGACTCCATTATATTGAGGTTGGACTGTGCTGCAAAATAGAACTCACGGAAAAAAAGTGAGAACGAGAGCTTCCCTAAACATGATGCCCCCACAACGCCTCCCCCCAAGCCTTTCCTCTTTTCCCTATGGACGGTGGCAGCAGCATCGAAGCGAGCTGCGGCGGATGGTGCTCACATTTTCAGTCCGACTGTGCATGCTTTGTAGGCTACCACGATGACAAGGTCACACATTTCGTTACTGCCACTGCCTCAAATGGCAATGAATGGAAAGCCAAGGCAGTCCACCCAAATGACTTTGCTTTGCCTAGCATTCATGGTAGCTGAAAAGCAACTGTTTGCGATAACGATACCGCTGGTGTCTGTGTCATGCCGAAAAAACGGAACGTCGGCCAAAAACAATCTATACAGTATTGCTGGCATCAAATTTGGTAAAAATATCAAACTTTAGGACACCATACAGTCCGAAATATCGGCCATGAAAATGTACACGTTCCTATGGAATAAATGACGGTTTCTGAATGAAGTCCGAAATATCGTATGTCTTATTGGAGCCCAAAAACATTGGTCGGCTACTGTATTTGCAGTTTTTTTGGAGCCCGCTTGGATAACATGATTTTCATATAATACTCTTATTTTTAATGCCCATGAGAATCGTCTCAATGAGATTCCACTGTAGTCAGTTCTGAGGCCTAGGGCCAGCCGTTTTTTATGAGCATCCACATACGCCACTATTCACTTCAGAAGTAAAACACTGGTTGTACGAGTAATAGAAAGCTATAAAGCGACCAGATCTATTTGTGAACAGCTTCAATGACATCAATAAGTCTGTTGGAATGGCTGCCAAATTGCTGATGCATACTCCGACTCAGGACTTAGAAGGGACTGATACAATTAAAGTTTGAGATGTAACAGAGATTAAGAAAAATTCTGTCTTAGGCAGCCAAGAATTTGATTTGTGAGATGCTGTGCATGCACACTAACAAAGATGCATATGCTCGTGCTTGCGGCGCAGAGACAATCATCCTGAAATGGGTTGCAGTTCATCAAGAGTGATAGAGAGCATCGTTTTCACTGTCACTGGCTTAGAGAAAGCAAGGCCAAAAAGCCGGCATGGCTCGCAGCCACTGCGGGCCTTCATTTTCCTAGCTCCACTGCAGCAGCAGCAGCAGCAGTAGCAGCCGAATGCGGCATCAAATCGGTGACGCGATTGGAAACTCGGAAGTTCAGGTGGGTGGCGATGACGGTGAAACTATGAGCATATGTCCCCATTAGCTCCCATCATGCACATAATAATAATAACAATTCCCAAAGCCACCACAATTCAAGGCTTTCCCTCTGAAATGTACCGGAGGGTTCTCTGCATGCAAGATGATAAATTTCAACTTTGCGAAATTGCAATTTAACAAAGTAAATGGCAGATCTAACCAACATTGTTTTATCAAGGTTTAACTGTATTCTTTTTTTGTATATCTTGCCCTGAGCAAACAAGGCTAGTTGAGACCAGACAGCTGTTATACATATACTTAAACAAGAAATGATTCAAGATGTCTAAGGACAATTAGAAAATGTGTGGCCCACATTAGGAAATAAGACTGGAGAAATTGTTCCTCCCCTAGAAAGGATAACACATCACACACAAAGCACTCAGCCTCATTCAGAACTGATGTGTTTTTTGTTGCGAAAGCAACACTACGCCAGCCCGCTCTGCTTGTCGCATATGCGTGTATGCTGTAACCGCAAATGGCAGGAGCTGCCAACTTGGGTCTCTCGTTTCACACGGGACAGTTATGTCAGAATCAGCCTGCCAGGAATGTGATATTCACGTTACCTCTATAGGCCACTATGGCACATTCATAGGCTTTTAAATCAGGGCTTTATATGCGGGCTGGAAGCCTGTTTTAGCATGTCATACCCCTAAAGACGGAGCTTTAGTGTCCCCCATATTTAGATGCAATAAGTGCCTTTACCACCACCACCTAAAAAGCTGGTGAAATTTGATGCATTCAATAGAACACTGGTTGCATTCGATGCAACACTCGGTTGACCGCAGCTAAAGCTTTTGCTCCACACTTGTATGCAGTAGCCACAACTGGCAGGCGCAACGAAACCCTCAGGAGACAGCGTGCAGAAGAAACGGATGAAAAGCACGCTGTACATCTCAAGAAAAGAAGGAAAAGGACTTTGGCCAGTTTAAGGGGGGACACTGGTCTTCTGGACCAAAAAATCGCGAAAAAATCACTTTTTAGAAAATTTGATTTTTGAAATCAGTAGCTTTTATCTACCTATCAGCTAAGTTTTTCATCTCTAGTTTTCATCTCTAGGGTCAGTATTTTAATCACAGTGCCAATTTATATAATCGATGTCGCCCAAATTTGAGCCAAAAACGGCCACCAAAACAATAATTTTCCACGAGAAGTAGCTCCCATTTCATGAGCGGCGCAAAGCCATCTTGGTCTCATTCGAAAGAGCTGCCTTTAGTCTTCAAATTCGAGTTTCTGCTGTTTCCATTTGCCCATTGGTCGCATAAAACAGCAAAAAAGAAATTGTGGCATTCGCAATCACATTGGCTTTCAGGGTGCACGTGATGGCAGGGCGTCGCCGCATTGGTGGAACTGGCTGGCAGCATCTGCTCGGCACGCCCGAGCTGCGGGACACCGGGGAGGCAGCAGAGACGTGACGCCGGCTACGCTTGGTTTGGAACCACGAGGTGCATTCATGGCAATGATTTCGGAAAAAAGAGAAAAAAAAATTGTTGATTAATCATCACAACTGATACCCTGCCCCAGCTGTGTGCGCACAGGCCAACGAAAGTTGTGCACCGGATGATTGAGCGTATGAGCCTGAAGTAGGCCTAGCGTGTTCCACAGCACGGCAGGCTGGTACTGCCAGCGGTCGCACCCGCCACGACACAGTGATATCGCAGGCCGCAGATGGCCAGAAAGATAAGCTCAAAATAGAAAAACTTGAACTTGCAGCAACTCCAGCAACGAAGCGATAGTCGGATTGTTTTCGTGACGATGATGACAGCGCGGCGAACAGACTGCTTAGCGAGGCAGAGTTCACGATTGTCAGTTGTAAACAGTTAGTCGAGACTGGCAAAGTATAAAACTGGAGGCGATATTCGCATTAAAAAAGGTGATCGTGAATAAGAAATGGTGGTCAAACTTATTCTCCAGTAGGTAAACTGCGGGGCCACATCATCTTTAAAGAGCTCACCGTGCATTTGCGCCGATCGAATCGCGTTCATAGTCTTTAGTGAATGTGCTTGCTTCTTGTGCAATGCAGAGCACTGGGATGCAGCAAACAGCTCCAAATGACATTTTTTACTGCAATAAATGTTCCTCACCATGGTCCTGATGCGAGAACGTGGCAAAACGACGTATGTGAAAAAAAAAATAAAAATTGACTCGAGCAGTTGAAAATATGAGAACTGAACATACTGCAACTGCAAATCAAAATGAAAGAGGCAACCCTTGGACATTGGTAAGCAAAGAGGCTACATTCCTGAAGGTATCTAACCATTTTAAATTGTAAATGAGTTCATTGCGCCAGTAAATATCTTAAGTAATCCCCCGTTCTTTTTTTGCCTTTTCTCAAAACATGCATCGTCGACCACTTGCAGTTTTGCGGCCTCAATATCTCGGCATCCAAAGCACATAGAGCTGACATTTTTTTGCAATGGGAAACTGAATGCATGCTGTGTGAAATGTTGGAAGCAGATTTCTTGTTTTTGAAAGTTAAAATTAGTTATTTTGAGCGTTTTTTCCACTTGGTACACACACTTTTTATACTGAAATCAATAAGGCTGCGAAATTAGTGCTAATTAATATATTGGGAAACTGCTCCTAGCATTTCATTCTTTACTCTTCTGGCTATCTAACCTTGTTTTAATGGTAAGTTTTTAACAACCCATTATTTCAAAATTTAGGCCTTAAACAATGGAAGTTATTTATATTGCAAACTAATTGGGCTATAGGAAAAAAGATTGCATATTTGAAATCAGCATAAAAAATTTACTAAGGTTGTGATTTTTTATTACAATTAGCCAAAAAATAACAAAAAAAGCTCTAAGACTCATGTCCCCCCTCAATCGCTCAGCCTGGAAAAGTCTAAGGTGGTCGGCGCGCAGACTTTGCACAGAGTGGGCGAGCACGAGTTGGCCACGCGAGTTTCACCACTGCTTCATGAACAACTCCTTTGGAAGTGTGTGTTCTGTGTGCGACTGGCTGTGGCATAAAAATGATCCCACACCGGTGAGTGAACTTATGCATCAGTCTTCATTTGGCCACAAGCGTAACCATGCAGCCGGTGCTTTCACAATTCAACTAGGGTTAACCAGAGCTAAACCACAGCCCATTTTTTTTTGACAGGTACCCTCCTCTATTCTGTCGGGATTATAGAGCACTGGCACAATGCAGCAAACAAGTAGAGTACAGCAGCAGGAAAGGAGACAGGGGGCTGCCATAGGCCGGATTTTGAGGTGCCCTCGACAACTCAAAAACTAGCATGCTCCGAGTGTCAGTTCAAGACACATGTACATACGGCATCTGGGCTTGCAGAACAGGTCTTCCGCTATCACACCCCTGGGCAGCTTCACCATGTCCTGAAAAAAAGTGCCATAAAGTCAGAGAAGGGCATGCACTGCCTTGCCTCCATTGTGCATCCACATCCCTCAATTTGGAATAAGAACACTCCATAAGCACAGGTCAGACCAAATTCTTTCCCACCTCAACAATATGCTGCAATAACAGGGATGACATATTACAGTGCTCAGTGCCCCAACTGTTCAGAGAACATTCATGGTATGTAGCACAACATTCTTCCCGTCTTCGTTTTTCGTGCTGTACATAATGTTGAACATCCATTAACTCACCCAGTTTTCGGTTTTATGTTGTGCACACATCCCGCACTGCCCCTTAATTTTTCCTGTTTCCTCGACCATTTAGCCATGCGGACTACCAAAGGACCTTAGGTGAAGATTCGCCATATTTTTGCGGTGCTCTAGCAGCCTTAAATATTTTTCTCTCCTTTTCCACAGAGACAATTGTGTTTCTTTTTTAGCAAATGTACAACAAACAACCAACCAGACTTGAATTTTTTTTAATACCGTTGTTTATTGCCTCCAGGGCATAATTGAATATATAAAAAAACTTTAAAGGGGTATTAAATGAAAGAAAAAAGGTTGGCTGTTCTAATAAAGTTCAAGAGAGAGCAATCATAAGGCCCTTGCATCCAAGCAATGTACAAAGATGAGTTGTTCGGCGAAAGGCCAACTGCCGTCAGGTGCTGAATTCTAGTCGGCTTCAGTGCCGGGCAAACCCACATCAAGTGGTGAATATCTGCCTCATGACTCAATTAGTCCGACTACCAATCAGCTGGATGCTACCACAAAAAATCACTGACCTCATTGAATGCGAGGCTGTCACACTGGGCCGCCATCCATAACAAGAACAATGCATTCTAAAAATAAGAAAGAGTAATTGACTGAGCACACGCTTTCGAGGTCACAAAAGTCAAGATAGGTCACCAATAATGGGACCCAGACAAGAAAGGACGGAGCGAAATGGCGACCAACATATTTGCTGCCAGGACTAAGCTGCAACCTGTGGAAAATTCCACAGCTCAATCACTACCAAGCATCTTTTTCCTGCTTCGTAATGACTGCTTGGGAATGCCATTTTTATGCACAAAACAAATTTGCACCTAGTTATAGTCAAACCCAGACAATCCCCCCGCCCTCGGAGGTGCAAAAAGTAAGTCATGGTGTTATTCCACAGTTGGTACGCTTCCAAGGAATGCACAGTGGGCTGTGAGACGACGGCGCAAAACAGAGGGATACACTACCACTTTATTTTCGAAATTTTCAGCAGCTAAAATATAAAGGGCGAGTTAATTATGCCATTGGATTCATTGCCCAAGTAAATACAGTGGCATTTGTCATGATCGCAAGAGGCATCAAGCCGATTTCTGTGTATTAAATTATTTAATGATGCCCCTGAAGTTCGATATATCCGGGTTCGAATGTACCTTACTTTTTTTTCTCCACTCATCTTTTACAAAAGCAAACACAAAAGGTTTCAGGAATTTTGTACATAAATGGGGATACTTCATTAGCTTCCAAACCTGCTCAGAAATTTCATGACACCAGGGTCCTTCAGTGCTTACTGATCATGAAACATCTCCATAACGCAATAGGAGAGCTTCAGATACCGCTCACTGCTGTCGTGCCGCGGTACTGCTGGGTAGTGAAGGGCATCGGCTGAGGAGCTGGGCAAATTGTTAGGGCCAAGAAAGAAGCCCGTTAGTCATTCAATTCGAAGTTTATTCTGCTCTTTTGCATTTGGGTAATGTAATTTTCGTGTGTCGGATCATGGTGAGCCTTTTTTTACAAATCTGCATGCTGTTCTGCCTACAAAGGCATGACCGAGAAAAATCTCGCTGGTTCCCTGCCCCAATGAAACGGAGCTGGCAAGGAAAGCAAAGCGGTTATTAGCAGGGCAAGAAACAGGTGGCCTCACCTCTGCATTGAAATACATGCACGCTTGTGTTTTCAGACAAAATAACCGACATCAGCTCCCCTCCTCGACGAGTAGACAAAGAAAGTCCGTAATATTCGCTGGCGTGATTTCGACGATTGCGGAGAAGCAAATGCAGACAAAGACAGTGTGCAGCTCCAGTCACAGTGATACGATGTCGACAATTGCCTGTGTCAGAGGAGGTGCACAAAACTAGCCAAAATGCCAGTGTGACCTGATCTGCCAAGTGCCCGTAAGCGGTCGGTAGCTGTATTTCTGTGGAACACAGATTAGGCCCTTTTAATTAATGTAAACGCTTGCCTCACAAGCTCCTCCTTAGTAACTCCACAACACATTTAAAATCAACCCTCAGATACATTGCTTAAAGCAGATGCAATCAGAATCCAGGAAGCACCAGTCACATATAGCGCTAGTGTTTCCCAGAATTGCACTCACATTCATTGTCGCTGCTGGCAGAAAAGAAAGTGAAGCTACAACTGGCAGATAGAGTGAAGTTTTATATTAACTGTGCTGTAATTTTATGCCACATGTGTCATCATCATCAGCAGCAGCAGCCAGACTATATTCACTGCAGGGTGAAGGCCTCTTCCATATTCCTCCAATTACAGTCAACGACCGATTTTTCGGGCATCTAATTTTTCGGACATGCTTGATTATTCGGACTTTTTCTCAACCCCAGGACATACCTTATAAAGTCAATGTATTACGCTGCTCAAAATTTTGGACATTCTAAGGAGGGCTATTCTATTTTTCGGACATTCCAAGCGTCAGCTAGCCGCACATTTTGCCGCACATTTTGAGCGGTGTTGCCGCCATCTTGTTTATTTACTTTTTCTTTCGATAACCTCGAAACCGGTGCAGGTCTTGCCTGCCACTCCTCAGCTAAACACGCTAGATCGAGGCTATATTATTTGCCTAGCAGCTTCCGTTTCCGGAACGTCACTGCCGTTGCTGCTCGCCGCCGGACTGCTTTTTTTTTTATTAGCGTGATCACTTTGACTACTTGTTCCTGTGTGTTTGCCGTGCGTTTCACGTGCGTTGCCGAGCATAGCGAGTAGGCCTAGCCATAGTCGATGTAAGAACTACGTTCTGTCGCTACAGTGGCTCGCATTTAATTGAATCGACTTCAGTTCTTCAAGAAGCTGTTTCCGGATTTTATAAGGAATCTTTTTTTTCGTGCAACACAGCAGCGAGAAGGCACTCATCGGAGTCTGTTGTGATTCAGTGGTTGGTGGTTGTGGTGTGCCTCGACAGTGGGAAAATCTACTCTGTCAATCTGCTTGGAGCATTTAGTACCCTCGCAGGTGCATGTTAGTCTGTAGCACCCACAACATTGCGCAATTGCTTCCGCCACGCGGGATTTTTGCTGAATGACGAGTCGGCTGCCTTGGACGAGGAGAGCGTCGTCGAGCAGCGGTCAGGCAGCGAGTTGTTCATTCATGACCTTCGCACTGCTGGTGTCAAAATTCCATCGGCCCTCTAGTTTTCAGAGTTCGCACATGTGGACCACCAGTTGGAACTGTGTGCTGGGCTCGTAGATGCAGGAATTATTTGCCAAGTGCTTGTGGAGTCTGAGAGCGACGATGACTCATCTGCAGCAGCGCAGCCGACGCAAGCTAAGCTGATGCAAGCGAAATTCAGGAGCATGGTGCAGAAAAGCATTCATGACTTTTTCTTGCCTCAAAGTGAATAATAGGCAATAAATATAGCTTTTTTGGTGCACATTTGTTTTTTTGGACTGCCCAATTTTTCGGACATTTTCGTGGTCCGTTGAGAGTTCAAAAAATCTGTCATCGACTGTAGTGATTACCTCTTCTATGTAACGATAATAAGCTTATTGGGCCCCTGTTGAGATCACGCAGGAAAGCCAAAACTATGCAAGGATGTTGAAGCAGACTGGGTAACAGTTCTGTTCAAAGGCAGTGCAATAAATTTCAAGCACTTCTTATAAGTCCTAGGAGGTGGCTGCACCTCCAGTGAGCATATATCGTCATTAGAGAGCGACATTTCTAACGGAGGATTGAAACCGTACTAGTACAGCAAAGACCTTGCGGGACGGAAAACCGCCACTGTACGTTTACGGCAACAACCCTTAAAGGATTAAATGTTTGAGTTCTCAATGGTTCCGATACCGCAGATGACACCAGGCATTCTGTATACAGGGTGGCCAGCTTGCCTAACATGATATCCCCCTCAACCTTCACCAAATATGCAGTTGCATGATCCTATCCAGCTGCTTTCTCCCTTTTCATAGTTTCTAAAGCTTTCTTAACCTCTTCCTTCGTCACTGGCAGAATGTCTGACTGCTTTTCCCTAATGGCAATCTCATTATTGTGTTGACTACTTTGGCTACTGTACAGATCAGTACAGAACTCCTCAGCTATTTTGACTATCTTGTCCATATTCGTGATGACATTGCCCGCCTTGCTCCTTAGAGCATACACCTGATTTTTGCCTATACCCAATTTCTGTTCCCTGCGTTAAAGGGGTAGAGACACCACATTACAAGGTTGTGCAAAGCTTGTCACGCAGTTCCTTTGAATTTAAAGACCATCACAGTCAAGTGTTACTCAAGGGAAGCATAGAAAATATTTTAATTCCTTTTAAAGTTTGTGGAAATGCTCGCTCTTACATTCCAGACCTATCGCTAGTGCATCAACTGTGACGTAGGTTCACTGTAAAAACCATAATCAAGTATTTGTGATGTCATTGCACAGTTTTCTGTCATAAGAGACGATGCTGCTGGTCAGCTCGTTCTGGCTGTTCTTTTGCACCCGTAGCGTACTAACAGTTCTAACACACAGATATCACAACAGCTCACTGTAGCCAAAATTATGCTTAATGGCAATATTCATTCACTGAAAATTTTCGAAGACTGCAGCTGACAGTACGGCAATGGTTGGCACACGGACTTGTCTGTCACCGTAGCCTTGACTGCAGAGTGGCCAGTGGCGCAGCAATGAGGCAGTGTAGCACTCCTTGGCTTTGGTTTGGTTTGGTTTGCGGGGTTTAACGTCCCAAAGCGACTCAGGCTATGAGAGACGCCGTAGTGGAGGGCTCCGGAAATTTCGACCACCTGGGGTTCTTTAACGTGCACTGACATCGCACAGCACACGGGCGTCTTGCTTTTCGCCCCCATCGAAAAGCGGCCGCCGAGGCCAGGATTCGATCCCGCATCCTTGGGAACAGTAGTCGAGCGTCGTAACCACTGCGCCACCCCGGCGGGGTCCTTGGCTTTGTAACAGAAAAGACAAATGTTATCAGGACTGCCTGCTATACTCGTGCAACAGTAGCATGCCTGCACAAGTGCGGAGCCTTCGGCAATGGCGCCTCTTGCTGGCGCACCGGCCAACAAACTGCACTGCTCTCTGCCTGCCCTACTCGTCGCTAGGCCTAGTCTGTTTCAGCGGATGGCACTCGGAATGGGTTTGCGACTCAGTATTGTAATAAAGGTTCGTCTTCCATCACCGCTTTACTATAGGAAGCCTATCTCATAATAAAATAAGCTCAATAAAACGTGTGTATGGCGACTATCAGGCTTGAAAGGTAGGCTTGAAAATCAATATGCAGAAGACTAAGGTAATGTTCAACAGCCTCGGGAAGGAACAGGAGTTTACATTAGGTAGCGAAATACTGGAAGTAGTAGGCGAATATAACTACTTAGGACAGGTAGTAACCGCAGATCCGGACCATGAAAAGGAAATAACAAGAAGAATAAGATTGGGATGGAGCGCATTTGGCAAGCACTCGCAGATTATGACTAGCAGCTTACCGGTATCGCTCAAGAGGAAAGTATACAACAGTTGCATCTTGCCTGTACTCACCTATGGGGCTGAAACGTGGAGGCTAACCAAGAGAGTTCTACTTAAGTTAAGGACAACCCAGAGGGCTATGGAACGAAAAATGGTAGGGGTAACATTAAGAGATAGAAAGCGTGCAGAGTGGGTCAGAGAAATAACGCAAGTTAACGACATTCTAGTGGAAATTAAGAAGAAGAAATGGACATGGGCAGGACATGTAGTGCGAAGAGAGGATAACCGATGGTCGCTGAGGGTAACAAACTGGATTCCAAGGGAAGGAAAGCGTAGCAGGGGGCGGCAGAAAGTTAGGTGGGCGGATGAGATTAAGAAGTTCGCAGGGGTCAAGTGGATGCAGCTAGCACAGAACCGGGTTAAGTGGAGAGATATGGGAGAGGCCTTCGCCCTGCAGTGGGTATAATCAGGCTGATGATGATGATGATGATGATGATGGCGACTATCCTCAATCGGTCTAATTCTCTCCACAAGTAGCGCCGACGACTGTTCCGGGCCGCATGCAGCATTGCTCGGTGCACCGGGGTCTCACCAGCACTTCGTGGTGATTTTACGCGCGTCCTGCGATGTAAGCAACTGTTGACTTCATTTCACTGTTGCCAAAACTATTCTTGATGAGTGTTTTCATTTGCTAATATTTGTGAATTTTTTCTAAACGATCACCATATTCGCACATATGAAATGGCGCTCAAAACGGTGCACAAAAGGGGTGCCTCGATCAGTGCAATTCAAACTACATATTCACATGCATTTACATGCGCTGCTTCATAGTCAACGCCTCTCCCTTTAATTTTTCCCAACCGCTCACTTAGTATAAAATTTGAGCATAATGCAGCGACGCGAGCGGATGACATCGGCGCTGCTGTGAACAATTTGGCGGAGGTGAGTTGGCAACAGCTGTTCGCAGGCGACGATGGCATGTTTCCGAATATTTCGTGTTGATGAGGCGTGACAGGATCACCAAAACAATGCAAACATGTTTACAGATGCAGTTGACTATATTGAACAACATATAGTTTAACTCTTTCCGTAGTGTGAATGAGCCATAAGAGCATATGGCAGAGTCACACTGCAAACAGAGCAGACGATGCGGCTGCTCCTTGATATCATGAGTTTTTGGCCCACGTGACATTTCAATGTTATGTCTTCTGTTTCTTGATGCCAAGTGAAAACCTAGCAACTACGAACCAAAACCGAAACTGCTGCATACTAATATTACGATAATAAATTATTTAATATGATTTCGGGCTTCTAACTGTGCTCTATGGTTACAGAATTGCTACGCACTACAGTGGAGTCCACTTATAACAATATTCAAGTGCCACTAAAATTCCATTGTTATAGCCAATAATTGTTATAAACGGGTTGTACGAAAAAAGCATAGCAACTGCAAAGAAGGGTCATGGATAGCAAGTGACACACGAGCTCCGCCGAGGCGTCGTTTTGGTGGCCCCGAAAGGGGCCTTGTAAAAAATACGAGAAGGTTGCCGCGGCCGCCTCTCAGCTTGAGAAATCCCGAAGTAATGTTGAGGTGAAAAGAGAGAGCAAGACAAAACGTATTCAAAAGCAGAGGAGATTGGAGCACGCAGGCCCCTGGGGTGAAATCCCCACAAGCATCTCACTGGCTTCCACGAGAAAACCCCATGTCCGTCAGCCTTGCTTGCCTCATGCGAAGCTTGCTGACATCCTTCTCCATGGCATCCAGGTACCCCACATAGTGCAGCGGAAGGTCCTTCGCGAAAACGAAGCCCCGGAGGGACTGAATCATCTGCCTCCTGCAAAGACAACGTCGAGACAGCCTGCTCTACCGCTTCATCGCTGCCGTCGTCAGTGTCGTCACTATCTGATTGAAGCACGTTTGCGACGATCGCCTCATCGGTGAGAACTTCTGAAGTTGCTAATGCGTCGTCCGCATGAAGAAACTCTTCGAGTCGTGAAGCATCCTCATCGACTGCGGACCAAAGTTCTGGCATCTCTTCGTCGGTGGGAACTTCACAGGCTTCATCCAAGTCACTCCTGCCTCGGACAAAGCACGCTTTCCTAAAGCAGTTCCGCACTGTAGAAGCACAAACTTCGGACCACGCACCAAATATCAACTGCACGGCCATCAGCAGTATGATCTTGAAGTCTGGTTGCTCCCTGCTGGTCCGTGCGGCTATGTCCATCAACAAGACTAGCTTGCTCAGGCCGCGGCGAAGATACATCATCTTAAAATTGGTGATCATGCCGGCGTCCATGGGCTGCAAGCCTGCTGTCGTATTTGGAGGCAGGAAAAAAACTTCCACGTTTGAGAGCTTGGGCATGGAGTGGTGGGCACTACAATTATCCAGGACGAGCGCCACCTTCCTCTTCGATCGCTCAATGCGCTGATCAAACTCCACCTCTCGAAAAAGTTCTCGCGACATCCATGCCTTGCGATTGCTATGGTAGCATACTGGTATCCTGGCAGCCCCGCGGAAGCAACGGGGATTTTTTTACTTCCCAATGACAAATGCAGGGCACTTGTCGCTCCCGTCCATGTTGGCGCACAAAAACACTGTGAGGCGCAGCTTGCTGTTTTTGCCGCCCTTGCACGGGTCTCCTTTCAGTGCATGTGTCTTGGAGGGCAACATCTGGAAAAACAGCCCCGTTTCATCGCCATTGTATACGTAAGCGTCAACGTAGTTGTCGAGGATGCGGGGCAGCGTTTCCTGCAGCCACTTCTCCTTCGCCTCCACATCCAGCGAAGCTCCCTCGCCGGTGACAGCTTTGTAGACAATACCGTGCCTCTCTTTGAAACGCTGTATCCAGCCGCCACCTGGTTGGAAGTCCACATTGTTGATTAGCAGGGCAAACTGCTTCGCCGTTTGCGCCCACTTTTCCTTGTCAAACTTTTCAGCAGAGCGGATGATTGTCGACACTGTCGGTTGTGATAGTGCATACCTCTTCACCAAGTCGCACACTTTCTTACCCTCTTTGTAGTCCTTCACGATATTGCACTTTGTCTTCAAATCGATAGCCGTGCGCTTTCTTTTCAACGCTAACGTCATCCGATAATCAGCGGGCGGATCGGCCATCTTCCGTTGCGGCGGTGATTCAAACGTGATGGAGACTGGAGAAACCACGTGGCCAGGAACGTTTTCGGCGCAATAATCTCGCACAAACAACCAAATCCGATGGCAGAACTGCACAGAAAGAGAGGCGAGCAAACAGATCAGCGGCGCTGTTGGCACGTTGGCGAAGTCCATTCGTGTTTCGAAGGGTGGTGTGGCCTCGAGCTATGGGCGCAGCCCATTTGTGTTCGAAGGGGTGGAAGGGCAGCGGGAGAAAGGCGTGCGGGGCTGGCAATGCGGAGAAGGCTAGAAAACAGGTTCTGTTGTATGAGCGCGTGGCAGGGGAGGGTGCAGCAGCTGGCTTTTTTTTTTCTTATCAAGGATTTCGCATTCCACAACCTTTTGACATGATCACTCAGGAGCCAGACTTCATTGTTATAACTGATAATACAGCCTGGGGCCATAGTAGTAAGCAGGTTATTTTACCATAGAAAGCATGCAAAAGTGGACGGTGCAGCAGCTTTTCATTGTTGTAACCGATATATTGTTAAAAACCGGTATTGTTATAAGTGGACTAGACTGTATTTACTATGCATAAGTACAGTAAAAAAATTTGACGTCCCTACCCCTTTAAGGCTTCAACCATTCTTTACAGCATGCTCAATTTTCTCCATGTTACACTTCCTTATATGAGCTACTTTATGTTCACTGATTAGCTTTGATATCTCAGCCAGTTCTATCTGGTCTGTTAGGTTGGGAGCTTTCATGCTTTGGTGTTTCTTGATCAAATCTTTTGTCTCCGTAGACAGCTTACCGGTATCTTAACTATTCTACCGTCTACTTCTACAATGCACTCAGTAATGATAGTATCTGTGAAATTATTGCTCATTGCTTAAGGTGCCGCAGTTACTAGGTGCAGTCATTGCCACTGGTGTGTTCCTAGGAAACTTGCGCGCACTTGGAAAGTGCTGAACAGCGTGCCATTATCCTGGAGCACTCGTTACACAAATTCATGAGATATTAGCAAGAGAAGCAGAAGGAAAAAGCTTGAAGCACAGGCTGAAATCAATGCCCTAGGAGCCGTAATAGATGCATGTTGTGACTCTGGGTAAGCGCAAAAAAATACAGCAGCCAGCCGAGCCCCCTGCCGGCTCTCCGATATGATCCAATCTCAATGGCATCTTGCCACCGATGATACTGTACATTGACATCGGCATAATGCGGACCATCAGTGAAGTTCGGCAAGAGCAAAAACAGCATAGAAAATGCATTTGCTGATGATCTGCCAAATGATATTGGCCAACAAAGATCAGTTACCATGCCTTTTGCATAGCAAATCACACTCCAGGTGTTGAGCACAAACTGCAGTGGTGTTTTTGCTCACGCACTGCACGTTTTGCAGTCGGAGAGAGAAGGTTGTAGATGGGCAAAAAACAGCGCGATGCGTGTAATGAGACCCAAGTATAGATGCAAATGCAGCTGAAAATATGACGGCAGTTGGCTGCTCCGGTGGTGGCTCGATGCCCATCAGTGCACAGCTGTGCCTCTAGCGGCCAGCGCTGACTCTATATGAAACTCTGGCTGGAGTTTCATAACAAGAAAGAGCATTGAAGGACTCTGATGATACCTTTGTGGACAACAAGTCTTACAGCCTATATATTTAACATTTTACTTCATAATTAACACTTCCCTCATATAGGTCAAATAGTATTCAAAATGTCAATTATTTGTACACATCTAAGTTATCCAGACAAGGTCAGACCAGTTTTTCATTGCCTTGTCAAAAATCACAGGGAAATAATAAAATTGAAATGGGCTCATTGAGTGAGATGCTGTCAAAGCACATTAAGAAAACCCAGGCATTAACAAGCCTACAGTGGCACTTCAGAAGTTACATCCACCAATCTACTTTTTGCAGAAACTCTTCACAATGGATAGGAAAATGCTAGATACAGGCAGGTACAAAGTGGCAGCCCCCAGAAAATTGCATCATATAACAGAGTAACCAGATGGCCAATGAAACTCATGTGGAGGTCCTAAATTTTCACAGGGTGTCCAGGTAAGTTACTATTCCAACTGAAAAATTTCAATGCAAGCTTGGATGCAAAGCTCTCAGCATGAGAGATGCAAGCAAGCTCTGCATGCCCTCAAAGAAGTCCAGTTGAAAAATGTCAATTGAAAATGGCCAAAGCACAACCGGAACTGAAAAGCAATGAATTGATGCTTATACTGCATTCAGGCCAGCTCCAACTGCTCTCAGCTGCCAACAAGGGCCTACCTGTATGCGAGGAAGGGCTTCATTCTGGTGCATGTTCTTTCCTATCTCTACATCGAGCTGCATTTCCACATCAATGATGAGGTTGTGGCAACGCCTGCATGCCTGCAACTGCAGCGGCAACCTGGACAGCCGGCGCCACCTCCTCCGCCACCTCTCAGGAGATATCCCATGTGGTAAACACAATGCAAACAACCCAGACACCTAATCCTTAAAAGATTTACATTACGGACATAGTAAAGTTAGTCTGTTCTGAGACAACATACTGAAATCCTGATTGGTCAGACTGATCTAAGAAGCAAGTTCTCTGCTGATTCAAATTTGAAACTGGACTAGTTCAACTAATTTGAATTTTCATCTGAGATTCCATTCCACCAAATTTCAAAGGCCAGTAGTCCAAGCATCAGTTAACATTCATAATCACAATATCAAAAAATCAGCTCCACTGGGAGATGTGTGTCCTTTCCTTTTTTCCAGTTTTGCTTTTTTAATGTGATACTATTCGTAACAATATGTACTGCACTATTCCTAGCCCCTACTCCCGACTCTCTTTTTGAATAAAGCTCTACAATCATACCCAGACATACCAAATTCAGATAATTCCAATTTTGGTTATACTGATCTCACAAGATATCCCCTTGAAAATCTAATGTAAAAGTATAGGAAAGCTGCATCGTATGTCAAACTCCAATTTCACCAGTCGTTCGATGTACCGAACTCCGCACCACACAATGGAAGGTGTGCCTTCCCCAAAGACGATCGCATCACCCTTGGCCGTTTGCAGTGTGACACTTTCAAGCATGGCGGAAGAAAGAGGTGCTTCGACGGCACGACCGCGCTGTGGCAACAGAGAGGCCACTTAGTATGACCGGAAGAGAGGGCAGCCGCTAGGGGCAGTACACGTTCTGAGAGCAATCGTCTCCACTGATTTTGCTGGTGTGCCTAAGGAGCAGCGGCATACGCACTGATAAATCTTCGCTTCCATCAGAACTAAAAGTCCATAACATTGAAGCATTTCTGTTTTTGTTATTTACACGTCAATTTCTAAGCAGGCAGAAGCTTTCTACTGCTTACTGATCAAATACAAATCAATTTTCGAGACAGGAGAGAGAAGCGTCATGTGCTCGAGCATACGGCACTTTGCACCGCCTCGAAGTACACTTTGAACGCGCTTCTAACGGATTGCTGCTTCATGTGGCCAAAAAAGAGCAGCGTTATGTCATCATGCCGCTGATAGCAATGCCTCATAGGTGATTGACAGCTCAGCTGACATGTGCACAACAATATGCCAGACCATCTCGTGCAATCTCTTAGATTGTGACTTCAGACGCACGTGTTCTGACCAGATATCTACTTTTAGTGCATTGTACACCTCAAGCAAGAAGGCCAGCTTCTCTACCTGGCAGCTCGTATTTTTCAAATGCTGGAGAGGGTAGAAGCAGTTTGTGGAAAATATGCTGTAAACTTAATGCTTACCTCCCCATCGGCGAATTGCGCTACATAGAATTGCGCTGCATGCGCTGAGCATAGCATAAAACGACAGCACGTCCCCTATATTACTGCGTTGCAGTGAGGTCATGACTGTTCAGCAGACAAAGATAGTTGGAAAAAAATATGTTGCGCAGTTTGAGAAAGCCCGCATAAGCCACTACATGCTATTGTAGTAGCTGAAAAAAAAAAAGCTTTAACAAACACCTAGCTGGGTATCGAACAATTGAATGACGGTATATATACCATGGTTGCTGCGAGGCTTTATATGTCCAATGGTGCTCGGTACCACAAAGTTAAACAGCTGCAGAGCAACTTTGAGCCGGCGGAGTGTGCTCGCCGATATTTGATACAGCCCAAGGTGGTCACCGTGTGTACATGTCTACCTATCAAGAACAACGACATGCAGTGCTGGTTGTGGCTCTTTGTTTTGAAATTAGTTATGCACTTTGTTTTATTGAAGCATTAAATTAGAATGGTGCCAGATGCCTTAAACGATATCAGCTACCTGCTTATATGCCTCACACGTTCGGCTTTTCTTGTAAATTAAAAAAAAGACAACCAACTACAAAGCTTTCTCTGGTTACACATTCAATATACAGTCGCCGACAGATATTTCGGGCGCCCAATTTTCTGGACCAGCCTGAAAATCCCGACCTTGTCATGCTTGGAGGAAGGAAACAACTAAGGAGATGCCCTTGCCATTCCCAATGTATTGGAGAAAGTGTGGCAGAAGTGACATCAAAATTTAGGGTTAGCCAAGTCGGGCCATTAGCAACAGCATTGCTTTTGTAATGAAAACTGGGGCCACTGGCAACAGCGTTGCTAAGGGCCTGAGGTATGTGAGCGTCACGGAGAAAGGAAATGTGGATGGTAAAGGAGGAGGGGAGACATTGCAGCGTCCGGTAGCAGCGCGGCCATGCCGGCTTCAAATAAGTGACGTCAGGGCCCGACCGGCTTCATTACTTGGAGACCTGTTCACCTCGCTGCCTCCTCCGGCAGTGCATGTCTGCGAAAATATCATGTGATTCCTCGGTAGGTGGCGCCACAACTTCCCCTAATTTCGGCGCGTACCGTCGTTGCTGCTACACGATGGATAACTACAATCCGGCTGTGTCTCGCTTGATAGCCGCTGCTGAGCAAAAATACTTGGCATTGTAGGCATATATTAGCTTTCTGTGGCCATGCAATAAATGCTTCGAGCATGTGCCGCCAGCTTACAGGCCTGTCCTGGGCTCGCTGGTGCCCGAGAACGTGCGTTTGCGCGAGCCAGCGTCTCGAGCTCATAGCTAGCTGTCTCCATAGACCATTTAGCGTGATATTTTTTCCAGAGCTGCAGTTCTTTCAATCTTAAACAAGCTGAGAAAGCGGCTGTACTAGTAGGTGCAGCTGCGGTGCTATTTGCTTAGCCATTTTTGCTTCCTGCACAGCCGCAAAACTGAATTCTGCTCGTGCTATGCAACATCGAAGCTCAAGTTAAGCCACGCCGCTTTCTGCCTATTAAAACAAAAAGTGCACCTTCAATACCTCCTATTTTGTAATCAGGAAGGTTGACACGACTCTTAGTCGCTAGAAACGAAATTTCAAAACAAAAATATTAATAAGCAATGGCCAGACTTTTTTCCTTTATGCCAGCGGGAAAGTTCACACACTTTTAATACCTTGTGTGATTTTGGTTTAGGATTTGACTTTCTGTTTTGCACGCTGCTCTGCAAGGTCAGAGATGAAATACTCCCCAAAAATGGCCTCATGAATTTCTAGATAAGTAGCCAGTACCACCATTCTGTGAGGCTGTTGTGTCCTTGGTGCATTGATGCCCCACAAAATTAAATGCTGTTTGCAGTAATAAAATTTCCAGCTTGTATTCTGGTACCCCGCAAAAAAAATTCTGAGAGCACTGCAGAACCTGCCGAGGAAAAATGCGAAAGCTTGAGGTTGCTGCTGCAGCACACATGCAGTACATTACGTGCCCCTTGTCGAACAAAACCACCGTTACATTGAACGCATCAGAGTTCACCGGCGTTCTATGAATAATTGCTTTACAGGAAAGCTCTGCAATTCCTTTATAATTGCTTGCCCCCTTCTACCAAGGAGGAGGTGGTGAAGGGTGGCTGTTCCTGGCCCTACGGGGCTGGGACTGGTAGGTCAACGCCACTTCTAGCGGGGTCTAGCCTGCCACTGAATTTTTATGTGTTGATAGCCGTCATTGGACCCACCACCACTTAGGTGGTGGACGACAGCTGTTGTGGCGTGCGTCTTTCTCTCCCTCTTCTTTTTCTTTCTTTTCTACTTGCTCTGTTCTGTACGCACGAGGCAGCGGAGATGGCTCAGCTACAGAGCCAGAAGCAGGCCCGTGCATTTTCTTTTCCTTCTTCCCACAGTCACAACAACAACAACCCCTTCTACTCCTGCGCTATTTTTGTTGACATGTGTTACCAACAAGCCCAAACAGCCACAATAATAGGAAGTGAACGGCGCAGTATCTGTTGCACAGGGAATCCTGCTGACACATTTCGTGGACAGCACAGGCTTACGCATTTCTCCAGTGCATATTCTACAGTGTTCTCGTAAAGGATGGAGACAGGATTTTTTTCTGCTGTCATCAGGAAGATTGACAAGCGACACATCAGCGCACAACTCTCGCACACTGGATTTCATTCCATGAGCTATAGAAAGGCTTTTGCCTCTTTTTTTAGGCTATTAGCCAAAAACATGTTGCGAAGGCGCACATGCATACACAAGGAATAGGCACTACCGCAACAGCAACACAATAACACGTGATCGACGATGGTGTGGGGTGGGGTGCCTCGATGGAAGCGCTCACCCGCACGCACATCGAGGCACCATAGGTGGGGTTATGACTAAACGGAGGGCAGCGGCACTCGGGTGAACTAGACAAGAAACAACAAATTGGGGGCTATAGAGACGGCGGCGGTAAACAAGTCGCCAAGTAATAAAGCCGGTCGTGCATCAGGGCCCCTCCTAAGTTGCTTCCTTCCTCCATGTTGCCATGGCACTGCAACGCACTCTATAGAGTCAATGTATAGCACTGACCAAAATTTCAGACGTTGAAAGCCTTCTCGTTCAAATTTCCAAACTTTTTCTATTCATTCGCGACTCAAGAGCTACCCACAACGCAAACCAATGTTACTCAGTTTCACAGCTCCCCATACCGCCCAGCGGAGAAGAGTGTCCCAAGCGGTTGTCGTAAGAACCAGCGGCGCTGCAGTCAACTCTTGCTCCTTCCGAGCACGTCGTCTGCTACTCGCGGCACGAAAGCATAGAGCGGCCAGCACACACGTAGCTTTTGCGTGCTGCCGTTGCACTGCACATGGCTGCAGTATAATTATAACTACATTACAACCGCTTTGGCTTTGAAGCAACGCATTACCTTCATTAATTCATTTGTTAATGCTATGAAACAAGTGTGAGCGCTGTCGGCTTGCTCACTCTTGTGTTACTCCCTGGCCTGTGTTTTGTAGTATGTTCTTTCAGGGCATAGATCCTGTCATGCAAACAAATTAGTCAAATGTTCAGTGCATAGGAGCACTCTATCCTTAGAAGGCAACACAGTGGATGTCACGTGCTGCTGCGCTGCGCAGACTGCCTCCATTACAGGCAAAAATCTGCTAGCCTTGGCGGCCTGTTCGTGCAGTGTATGAAGTGTGGCTACTAGCGCCAAACGATATAGTGAACACAGATTACGCATAAATGGCCTCCGTCGTCACCTAATCAGAACCACTTTTCTTAATGTCTCACTTTCGAGGTATGGCGTGGAACATAGCTCCGGATCGGAACTCTCGCACTCCCGTATATAGTAATGTGTAAAAAAAAAACTATTCCTTTGTCATCTAAAACAATGTCAGATGTGAAGAGTTATTTAATGAGCTCACTAAAAGAGGAATCAGTGAGAATGGGCGTGTGCTCTGCGAAACGAAATGAGTGAACAAGCACATGAGTCTATTCAAAAACTTATATTGCAAGTAATCTTGTCGCGCCCTTTATAGATTCCCCTCCTCATTTACACACACACACGCACGCACACGCACAGAAAAAAGAAAAACGACATAATTTTATTGCTTGTAGGGGAAGTTAATGTAATTTCAAACTAGCAATGGACTGCAGTTTTAAAACACATACGATACTCAAGGTATCTACAGCGCCGGAAAGAGCATTAGAAGTGAATTGCACGAACCTAAGTTATTTATTAGCGCAACAAGAAAAATTGAGCTAAAACACAATATTGCCAACAAAATTAATGTCGAATGCTAATGAAATGCAGCAAACAACCAGAACATGACTTCATCAACCTAGACAGACATTGCAAGGCTACACGCAAATAAGAGAACACTATACCTCTTTTGGGAAATATTTGACTGGGCAGCACAATCTTTTCTGTGCGTGCGTGTTTGTGGTTATGTCTAGTGGGACATTTGCGTTAGCGTTCCTAACTTTTCCTGGCCATCTTTTTTTTAGCATGTGATTTTGTATTCCTTCAACAGCAAAAACCATATCTGCAGCGAATTTACTTCAATGCATGCATTAATGAGCTCATACACTTGGTTGGTAGCATATCTTGATCTCATTCAGAAGCTTAAAAGCTTTTGTGCTTGCCCACCTCACAAAAATGCAGTTACGAAGCCATTCGACATATCATACCTCAATTCAGGCAGGAGCTTGACGTACCAGCCATTGCAAGTCTGGAAGGCCTAGCTTTTAGGTGCCGATATAGATCATCTTCTGAGCTTTTTAGATGTCTACCTTTTAGAACGTAAGAAAGCTTGAAGGACCGTGAAGAAGCGATAAACTACACTCCCATCCCTCCTAACTCAGTCATTAACCCAACAGCGGCCGAAAGTCATCCCTTCAACCTATTTAATTAAAGGCTTAATTCATTCATCTTTTTTTTTTCATTTTCTTGTCAGCTGCCGCAGCACGCTGTATTTTCTACGCCGCATGCTCAGCTATTTTGAAGACGTTTTAATTTTTGTGATCATCTTGAGTTTTGAATTTCTCTGCAGTTCTTAGATGTCTCCTCTTTTACCATTAGCTCTGAGTTGGAAGCCCCGTGCACAATTTCGCTTCATTGACATGCTTCAGAAGAGCTGTAATCAACGCTCAATTCACATGATATGAGAACTTTATGTGAAACATATCACTGTCGGGACTATTAACTACTCAATGACAAAAGTATTCTCAACAAGCAAAATTCCTCACCCTCATGGCTTGTCTATTTCCTCGTCACAAAAATACTCCAATTTCCTTCGAATTGCTTGTACTGCGACAAACTCAAAATTATCCAAATAAAAATCCGTTTGTGTAGCTCAGCTGTCCGATTTGGGCTAAGTACACTGATAGGCTCCTGGAATCTTGTATTTTCTCTACTGGCACTGCTGTTGAAACACACAGAGTGGCATGATTATTAGGGTCCTCTCTTTTCGGTATATAATGCCTTTTGCGTTGGAAATATGCGCCAGCAAGAAAATAAAGAGCCTTGCTACATGAACTATCACGAGAGTACTTGAATATAGTTCCTTTTCTAAATGCAGATCAGAAACTGTTCACTTCGAAGTAAGTTGTATCTCTTATGTGCAAAGCTTGTGCCCACATTTTAATCTCGAGGAAGTCTATCAGTGACACGAACAAATGATGGACTTCCAATTCGTTTCAATAGGCTTCATTGCGCATGGTGCAAAGCATGCAGGCCAGTATGAAGAGGCCTTATGTTAAAAAAAAAATATAGCAGAAAACTTCGTCTTGAGAGGACGTGATAGCGCTTTTAACGCCGTCTCTTTGTTCCACCAATTTTAGGCATCTAAGGGCTGGTACATAGTTGGCAAAGCGTACATCTATTTGTTGTTGATTTTAGGTTAAAGACGCAGCATCTTTTTGGCGCACAACCTACGTTTGCAGTGAGTGGCATAGAATTGGAGGCACACGTGGGCGGCTGGAATCCCTGTCCCAAATTGGACTGAAACTGGAAAAGGTGGATGCTAAATAAGAAGCAATACATTGCATGACGCTGTGCAATCAACAGCTACATCATATTTTTTTTACAAAATGGCTTGGTGCCTCACCATATTGCGTAATAAAAAGAAATGAAACTGAACAGCATAACGTTACTAGAATGTTGGTTCTGGTCAACAAGTCAACAACGCTGTCACAGCTGTTTTGTGGCATTAATTTTTGGATCACACAAAAGTGTTCACTTACGTAATGTATGCCTTCGAAGCCAAAACTGTAATAATGTATCATAACTGCAATGCAGCTATGTAGAGTGCAGCGGCAGCATGTAACAGCTACGTATATGCTGGGCGCTTCATGCTTCCGCGCCACGTGTAGCAGACGACGCGCCCAGCAAGGAGCAAGAGTCAACTGCTGCGCCACTAGTTCACGTGACCGCCACTGGGGACACCTCTCCGTGCAGAGCTGTGAAACTGAGTTTGTTCTAGTAACGCTGACGCAAACAACGCCGGTGCCATTGTGCTTTTCTGGTCGCTGCCATTTTGGTTTTCTGCAACCTCGAATCCATGTCATATTGCCCGATTGGAATCTCGCATACCCAGTATAGCCTCGCTAGCAGGCACTGCTTGCTGCCCTTTGCTGCACCGTCCCGACAATGCCAGCTGTTCCATGCTGCCGTCATCAGAGAGAAAGAGATTGGTAAAGAGCGGACACTCAGCGAAAACTGGCCCCAGGAAATGACGCACGACTTGTTGTGCTGCCGTCGCTTGATGAATAGCGCATCAGTGCAGACGCGCAGGCAGCGACACCCGCTGCAGCGGCAGCCTGCCGCAGCGGACAGAAAGTTGTCGAAGGGGCCTGCTGTCTGCGCATCTCGCCTGTGCGGCACAGACAGCATATTAATGCGATAGCGTTAAGGAGCTCGTGTTACAGAAAAGCCGGTGTCGTCGGCGGCGTTGGCCGTGAGCGATAAAACACGGCATGCACTTCATAAATAAAAAGCAACCTCCAAGATGGGCTGGATGGGAATCGAACCAGGGTCTCCGGAGTGTACCACTCAGCCACGTGTTTTTTTTTTTTTTATTGCCTGCTTAGACATACATCGCTACACAACAAAAGTGAAAGAACACTTGAGAAGAATGTACATAGCGTCGGTATGGGCTAAAACTTCCAGCCAAACCTTGACTGATGTAAAGGGGCTAAAAACTCTTCATGTGCATAAGGGGCTCAATTCTCGATACCCATTCGGGCACCAGGTACACATTCTTGCAGGTTGCCACGAACGCCGCAACGGATTCGCAGAAGTACTGGCGTGCCAGCCTCGCATCAATGTCAGCGTGTCGCGCTGCCATGCTGGCTTTCCATATACAGTGCAATCCCATCAGCATTACTGCGTCATAAGGGACGCCTTCATCATTTTCCACAGCTAGGAAACGAATTCCTCGGAGGTCTAGTGGCAGATCTTTTTTCAGTGTTCTTTGCAGTATGTCCCAAAAGAACACGCCACCCAAACACTCCAAAAAGACGTGCTCAACAGTTTCGGGCTTTCTGCATAAAAAACAATGCACACCCCAGGGAACGTACACTCCCTTTTTCTCCATCCAGGTTTTACGTTTTAAAGCGCGTAAAGAGAATGCATGTGGCTCCAGGCGCAAAGTCCTTTTTCTTTAGGCTCCACACCGGACTCAGCCACGAGTTCGATGCTTGAAAGCGGTACAAAAGCGCTTCTAGTGAATGCGGTGTTGCCTTAGACACGTGTCGTAGAACGTTATACTGCGGTGTATATCTGTAATTACATGTTACTTACAGAAGTCGCATTTACATGAGTAGCGAAGTACGTTTCCGCTACATTTCTTCTGCGCTCTGCGCACATGCAGAGCCATCTTGCGGCAAACACAGAAGAACCCCTCCTCGCAATGTGCGGCGCTGCCCTGACACGTGGCGCACCACTCGCCCCTGACGTTTCGCCGTGCACCCTCACGGGTTGTAGAATCAAGCGTCTTTCCTTTCTTTAGATCACTATCTTCGCTCACCCGCTTCTCCCCTTCGGACCGCGCGGGTACCGGTGCGAGGATGCCCCAATACCCTTGCGTTTAATACGTTTTCTCGCTCTCTCCCCTTCCAACATCCAGCGTGCGTCACTTGAACAGTGGTGTTTAGGCGACGCGGCTCCTCTTCCCGCTCACAGCGTGATTGCTAGATGCAGCGTCTGATGCCGGACGCCTCCGACGTGATCGCTGCGCCGTAGCGCTTCTGCTGGAAATCATCCCCTACGATGTGTGCCGAGCTGCTTCCGAGGAATCATGCTTTTGCGTGGTGCTCCCAAGCGAGATAGAGGACAATCCCATCAAGGCGTCAGCCCCATGATCGCGTCCGCCTTCATGGCGCGTCGCTGCCCGGCTTTCTCCCTCCGAGACACCAAGTTCTTTGGTTAGTTCCGCTTGCTCAGGCGCACGTTTCGTTGCCGCGCCGAACGCTGCGTTGCTCGGCGCTCACCGCGTGATTCGTGAGTGCAAAGTCCGACGCGGGGCGCCTCATCAGTGATTGCTGCGCCATAGCGCATTGTCTTACACTCCTTGGCAGGTCGACGGGTGTTGTATTGCAGGGCCTTGCACGCTCGCTCTTGAGACGCGTGTGTTAAAAAGTTGTACAGTGCACTTAGAAGTGTTGAGTATGAAAACCATGTCTTTGTGTGACTCAAGAGCATACCGAGCGAATGAGTGGGCGGTGCGAACGAGGTGCAATAACGCTATCGCGTTCCACTCTTGAAGGCGAAGCTTAAGCGTCCTCCAAATTTTTTTTATCTTCCTTGGATTGCTACACGGAACGACTGCAGTTTAGAACAACAGCAAGGTGAGCAACATTTTTGCTGAACTACGCTGCATTTCAAGCAGTTTAGGCTGACCGCACTGCCCGGTGCCAATTAAATTTTTCAGCTCGTGGAGAGGCGCAGTGCGCACGTCTTGTGGCCAGCCGGCTGTTCAGGTGCAGTCGTGACGCTGTTTCTAACCATGGCGAGGTGCAATATATTGTGTTCCTGCGAAAATGGTTTGGATTTTGAACAGTAGCTCAACACACTGGACAAAGTGGCATTTGAAGGCACCAAGGCACGGCGTTGCGCCAACGTGGCGTGTTTGCCGGCCGGTGCGGCCAAGCCCGAAGCAGTTGGCCATGGCTGACGCGGTTTGCCGAACGGCTAGTTTTGCTCAATGTCGCATTTAACAGGGCAACCACAAGGTGAGAAATGTTTCATTCTTTTCAAACTGTGCAGCATTTCAGGCAGTTTAGCTCAGCACAGCAGTCTGCGCTTCACAAAATCACGTAGGAAGGGCAAGACAACATGGCGTGCTCGCCGGCCGCAGCGAGGCCAAGCCGCATTGGCCATGCCTGACACGGTTTTGCGAACGGCTAGTTTTGGTTGTCGTATTGTATTTATTGGGGCAATTTTAAAGTGAGAAATGTTTTATTGCGCTTCATTGCTTCAGCTGTACAGTGTTTTTGAGGAACATTGTTAGTTTAGTGGCTGTTATTATACTCACTGTAGAAATGCATTTTCAGATAGGTTCGGTTACCCTGCATTTCCTTACCTGTACGTTGCAAGAGTAGCTTCTGTACCAAATTTATGAATGACAGCTTTCCTGTTTAGGGACCATAACTGCTGCTCACCAAGCTTCAGTATGCACGCACATGCACAGATGTGTGCGTGGTGGATTGCAGTGGCCTTACAGTTCATTGCAACCTTCTCCCCCCTATCATGTTCATTCCTTTTCCAACAACCCATAGACTACAGCCGAAGCACGGCAGATGCGACGAGTGAACGGTGTGGCCTTCTGTCCCGAATACAAGTTGCTCTTGCTAAGGTAGCTGCGACTGTGATTGTGTATTTTATGTATAATGCCTGTTTTGTTACATAGCATTCGCCTAATTCAGAAATCAACAGCATGCTATTTTTTGTCTCTACCCAAGTGTTGCTTCTGTACTGTGCGCATTGCCTAATGTGTGCCAAGTTTTGTCAATGTCTCCGTATGCATCTCTTGCATCTCTTATGTGTTTTATATGCAGCAAAATAAATGTTCATTTGACAAAGCACTTGGCATCTTTTCTGCAATACTGTTTTGTAAAGGCTGAGATGCAGCTGTGTTGATGGCCAGTTTAGAGCACTGGGAATCTATTTTTGATGTTGTTATATATGCTAAAAATAAATAAAAACACTAGCACACCATGTAAAACCAAAATAAAGTGCCAAAAGTGCAGGGCGGGGCGCAGCGCATGCTAGCATTCAAATCGTGCGCCTTTCACCAAGACCAGAAGTAGTTGCCGCCAGCCGCTTGGCGTGTTAGTCAAATGGGCCGCTGGGCACTACGGAAGTGTCTGCTCTTTACCAATCTCTTTACGCCATCGTGCACAGTCGTCAGTCGCCGCGGTTGCCATTCACGTGTTGTGTGTTGTGCTGTGTATGTCGTCACATCAACTACGGGACACTAACGTCGGGCGTTATCCGGACACTCAAGCACCTCTATCGGTCACGCGTGCTTAGTCGCATTGGTGGTATGCGAGGACGGAGGCAAAACCTACAGTGTCGACTTGTCTGCACTAGACATGCTTTCTGATGCATGGAAGGCGGTGACCGAGGAGACACTGCGGAATTGCTTCTGCCACGCTGGTTTTGCGATCAGAGATAAAGTGCCGCCGTCATCTAATGATAGCGCCAGTGGAAGTCTGTGCCTTGTTTGTGCCTGTGTGTTTCTTACGTCCCGTCTTTTCGCGCAGTTTTACTCATTCAATCAATATGAACCAACTAGCCCTTCAGAGTATTACTTCAATTCCATCAGCCGTCTTCATCTGCTGACCTCAACAAGCACTTGCGCGCTGCAGGAGCCGTTCCCATGGATGTGACGCTGGAGCAGTTTGCTAACGCTGACAGTGAGATTGAGCTCTGCGCTGAACTCACCCATGACAAAATTGTTCGCCAGGTGCTTGAAAGTGATGATTCGGGCTCCGACAGTGAGGAGCCAGAGCTGTCAACTAGCAATGAACTAACCCGAGCTCTGATGGTGCTTTTGGCCGTGTACAGCAAGAATGTCACCCTTGCCGACGTGCAAGCCGACTTGTACGGCAACGTAGCGTCCCGCAGAGGCATACTGACCACTTTTTCAAGCCGCTCGTTAAATAAAATGTTTTTTTGCATGAATTTGTTTTTTTGGACTGCCTGATTTTTCGGATGCTATCTCGGCCCCTTGAGGGTCCAAAAAATCGGTCGGCGACTGTACAAGTAAAACAATCGATTGTAGCATCCTAGCTGAAATTGTGCCATAATGCTTTAAGAAGTGATAAAAGAAGAAATGCGATCCCATTGGCACGCCTACGGGCTGTGCTGTTTGAATATCTTGTCATTATGTTTACATCCGAGTGGCAGCAAAAAAACGCTAAAGTCATCCGTATTATAACTGACGTGGTTGATAAGTTATTCGAGCAGCGTTCTTTTGCTGCTTTAATTTCTTCTCATCGTGCTTCTATCCGTGTGGTATAAGCACGATGAGAAGAAATTCGTATAGTAAAGCTCGTAGGCATTCCATGGCCGGTGTCCGCATTTCTTTTCTATCCCGATAGCTTTGGACAAGTTGCGCATGTTAGCAGCTGTAGAAGCTAATCTAGTTCTCTAGCACTCTTTTGAATGCTTTTTACGTGGCACTCACTCGAGTGGTTTCAGCAAATATTACCAAGTAAAACTAAAAGTTGCATATCGGCTAAGAAATAATTCATGCTGCCCCGGGTCGAATTATAACCCGGAATTTGGCAGAAATATAAAGGTGCATACCTCCAACAAAAAAAATAATTGCCTCAAGCAGCCAAACACCCGTGAGTAAAAATCAAGAGCCCATCCCAGGAGCACTTATAGAAGCGCCAGCGAAACGAGTGACGAGACAGGCCTCCAGTACCGGTGCTGCTTCTGGCGAC
Source organism: Amblyomma maculatum (assembly GCF_055883805.1). Taxonomy (NCBI): domain Eukaryota; kingdom Metazoa; phylum Arthropoda; class Arachnida; order Ixodida; family Ixodidae; genus Amblyomma; species Amblyomma maculatum. The sequence continues at coordinate 93,677,316 of NC_139350.1, read as the reverse complement.
AGCGTCATGCGTAAAAGTCACACTAAGCAGCCGCTTCTAGCGGCACTGTCGCATCAACTCTTTCTTCCACCGTACTTTACAGCCACACGCAGAAGGAATGAGAGGGAACAGTTCAGCGATGGCTGGTCTACAGCAGTGCAGTGGCCTTTTCCCAAAGATGCGCATCTGCGGTGATAGCTTGCCGCACGCCAGCGCATGGCGTTTGCAAGCGATGTGCATGAAGGAATGAGGGCGAGCCTATTTGGCAACGGCCGGTACAGAGCAGAAGTAGCCAATACAGCTGTAGTGTTCGCGAGAGGGAAACAACACGATAGAGCAAAGCGCAAGGGTGCACCCATTCTTCTGCTGAGCTTTCTCTCCCCATTTCCTCTCTCTTCCCCGGTCTTTATTCGCAGCAGCACGCACTACGCAAGCGCCGACAACCAGCTCAGCCCGTGGCGAGAGAAGATCTGACGGTTTCTCCAGTGTGTTCTGAACCCTCTCTGTGCGGCGGGTGACGTGAAATACGCATCTTGTGTCGCTGTGCTGAACGTGTGGCATAGAAGCAGTTTTCTTTTTTTTGCGAGAGTCGTCCATCTTTGCATCTATGAATCTACGAAAGCAAGCACTCAGCTGCGATCATGACATCGGCTTTTAGCACTGTTCGCTTCAAACCTGTTTGCTTGTAGGCTTCACGCTTTCCAATGATTTTGTGGCAATGGACTCCACCCGCCCACAAGCATGTCAAGCAAAACCAAACCAGGCACTCTACCAAGTTCTCTCCCTGGCACTGCCAATAAATGAGCGGTGTATGTGACGGCCGAAACAAAAGGATGCGCCACCGACTAACGCTTTTTTTTTTAATTCTTGGCGGCATAAATGGTGGTTGAGTTCATTGTGAGAGTGGGATTACGCGACAAATACGGCATCATTTTTCACGATTGCAAGTGCTGTCTCAAGCAGATTTGTATATCGATTTATCAAACTATTTCGCAATCCCCCTCGAGTTTGATATATATATCCGGGTTCAACTGTATTCTGAGTCCCAGCACTGTATGAATAACATCTTGCCTTATCCCATATCTGGTGTGCTCCGTTCTTCATCCAACAAACCAATAGAACAAGCGATTTCTCCAAGCTTCAGTGTTACTAAAAGCATTTGCCTCTGTGCTTACTGCAATGCAGGATAAAGGTTTCTAGTTCAACACCTCCATTTTGGTACATATTTGTGCACATAATGATCATTAGGTCCCATACCTGCAAATAAATTAATCCCTTCAATCAACTTTAACCCCTGGTTAGTTGAAGAGATTTCTGAAGCTTCATCCTGAGCATTTCAAGAATGCCAAAAAGAAAACAAAGCATGCTAAGAGCCCACCAGCTGACATGGGCATCCTCAGGAGGGCATCCTCACCCTCACCTCGTGAGAATTTCACTCGGTGAGGTGAGGAAGAATCGGAGCTGAAAAATTTGTTGGGACGACAGTGAGGGAGGGCCGGGACGGTGAGGAAAAAATACAGTTTGAGGGGCGAGGGTAAATCTCCCCCTAAAGGCATAGTTTCTGCAGTAAGAAAAAGCACACGGTAATACGAATTACCATACTTTCTCCTCCACTGGGCATGTATTGTAGAGAAAACAGATGTACTCGAACAGGGCAGGGATGGTGCAGCTAAAAGGAGCAAAAACAAAAGCTACGAAATTGCCCCGGCTCTCGTGGTAACAAAAGTCTAAAAACGACCCTAGGGAGCGATGTCTCTGTTTCCAGCCTCATGGAACACGACGGCTGTTTCTAACTGCTAACGTTTCTTTGCCATTTAGACAAATGCCGGTCCAGAAAAAGAAAGGGGATGTGCAGGAGAAACGCTGAACACAAAATACCGAGGTGGGGTGGTCTTATCTGGTGCAACCCTGCCATACATTTTTTTTCTCCTCCAGAGTAGCTTGCATGAGTAGTTGACACATGAGAAGTGTTTCTTGGCAGTGTTTCTTGAATGTCTGGTTACCAAGGTTTTACATAAAGCTTTCATAAATTGTGTAAATTGCAATTTGCAACAAAACCAAAGGAAAATAAACAAACTGCAGTGAATTTGTGCTGATAAGAGCTTCAATAAAATAAACCGAAGTTCAATATCCGATGCAATCTTTTTCCTGTGTTTGCAAAAACAAGGGAAATTTTCTAATTTCTTTTACCATTTTTCTGCTTTGTTGAGAATTAGCAAAATCATATCATGCACAGCGCTAAAGACGAGGATCAAAAGAACACAAGACAGGCGTCAACTTCAACTAAGGTTCATTGAGGAAGCCTGCAGAAATATATGCCATTCGCTTTCCCTTTTCACTGGTACTAGAATTGCACTGTGCCATCATGTTGAGACCCTGTTTTATTTTTATTCAGTCAAGCTAACCTACTGCAGTCCTGTATATCTGCAGCACTGTGAAAAGCAAAGGAGCCCTTGCAATTGTGCTCCTAAGTGTCTCTTACCCCTGGGCCCTATAATAGAAAATTGTGCTCCTACTGTCACCCCTCTAGTATGGGGGGCCAGAGGTGCATAGGAGCACAATTGCCTATTGTAGTGCATGATCCTGATTGTATGGGGTGCCTCTTCCTTTTGCAGTGCTGCAAACATCTTGAGGCAGGCCATGCTGGGCAGGACAGGGATAAAAGCCCTCCCCTTCTCTGCCTGGAGGCCCCTGTGGAGGCTCCCCAAAAATCTTTAAAAGCCCGCCCATCAACAAAAGAAAAGCCTTCAGGCAGGGCAGGTCAAGAGGGCTGGGTACTCAATTCCTTAGTCATGGATTAGCGGCGTAGCCTGAAGGCCAAATCTGCACTACTCTGAAGATGCAACCGTTCGCTTATGAAAAAAGCAGCACTTAGAACGGCAACAGAAAAGCAAAATATATACGCCAACTAACTGGAATCAGTACTCTGCATCAGTTGCCTAAGTACACATCTCCTAGCTGATCTGCCTAATTGTGGAAAATACATACCCGCATACGCAAAAACCGAAAACTATTGCCAGCACTGTGAAGGCAAGAGCCTAAAAAAATGAAACTCAACTCGCACCTGCATGAACGCACCTTTCGCTAGGACCGCACATTTGCTGAAAATATCCGAGGACACTACAGCCGTAATGGAAACTTATTCGCGCACATTGTCAGTCAGTCTTAGGGTGAGTATGAGGCGCGAAAGGTAGCATTCGAGAGTAGGTTTCACAACAAACCCTCAAAGCTTTCTTCCCCGAAGTCTTCTTTTTGTTCAGACCTGGGCAGACGTTTTAACATTATGTGAGAAAGGTGCTCTCTGGTGAGACTCAAGCCTTGGCGGCATGCATAAAGATTCTTCATCTCAGCTGGTCATCTTATTGTTAAGAAAATTTTGACACACTTATTAAAATGATCTCATAAAGTCGTAAGCTCAAATTACAGCCCATTCAACAAGTTAAATTTTTTTACCTAAATTACAGCCTCAATTGCTAACACAGTGGTGAATTCCATTTTAATGCACTATGCTCCGTATACTTTTCTGCTGAATTTGGATGCAAACTTCTTCAAGATTGTCATTTTACGGAATCGAGACGCACACCTCGGTTCTGTGGCAGTGGCAACAACAGACGCCCAGTTCCTCCGATCCCGTACCTCATAGGTGAAAGCGCTTACGGCAAAAGTTCATAGAACCCGGTTCAGCATTGTCATATTCCCCTCATACGTAAGTCTGTCATAACATACGGACTTAAGATCGTCAGTCATTACGATGCATGAAAATTATTCTGACTGCAAAATGGATGCTAAAATCAAGCAAAGAATGTTAGAGAATATTAATACTCTGGCAGAGGACGAAATGCAAACACTCTTTAATACTGGAAATGAAACAACTCTTTTGTAAAATCGTGCTCAGTGCCCCCACGCTAATAGTTCTGCAATTAGATTAAAATACATCAGAAGAAAACTATTTCAAGAAGATAGAAAAAATAAAACTTAATGACATGAAAATTACAGAAAAACAATGCGTTGTAATTAATTACCGCACATATTAATGCACGATATGTGCATTAATACTCGGCGTGCAGCTTCCTCGGACGCCATTTTCACTGGGATGCCATACGAAAATAGGGGGAGAACTTCACTGCACGTCCTTTTTTAGGAAAAACGTCCCTCCCTTCATCAACGCGGCGAACTGATGCACAATAATTGCATGCAGTGCTAGCATCTTCAAGGCCTCCCAAAACTCGCCCTCCCCTCCCCCCCTGCCCGCCTCCAGCAGCTTGCCTCAACAGAGAAGACGCGGCCAGGTTCGCCAGCTTCCTGTTGTCATTGTAGAGGAGGGGGGTATGTTCACAGATGGCTCGCGTGTCTCCACACAGGCTAGACAAGAGCAGCCCTACACTCAACTACCATTTGGAAGATTGCACAAATTCTTGACAACACATCCTGTCAATAGTACTCGATTCATCACGGAGGGGGAGACCGAAACAATATCCCAGCCATTGTTCAGATGTCCCCCTCCGTGACAAATCTGTCCCAAAACATTCCACTATGCCCCCACTCAAGTCGACTGCGTTTACATGCTCTCTGTAGAGGGGTTGGGCTGAGTCAAACCACCCCTGCACCGGAGTTCGACTCGACCACTCGACCCAACCCGCCAGCGTTTACGTCCCTCGCTGGATGGAACAGAAAGAGCACAGTGTAAACGTAGAAACATCATACCCTCTCGTAAATACCCCTCAATTCAGGGTGTTTGTAGCGCCACCCTCTTAATTTTTCTGGACTGCGACATGCTTATTGCACGTACACTTTATAGATGCTGCTACCTACTACATTTATTGCACGTGGCTCTGCTATTCCACTATTTGTTTTTTGTATGCTTTGTAGTTGATATTTACCAGTTGAATAAAGGAAGGAAAGCCTGAAACTTAAACAGAAAAAAACAAGTTATGGAACATTTCAATCGTGCTTAAAAAATTTCATGAAGAGTTCACGCGTTTCAAGTGAACCATGAAAAAATTAGCTGAAATCACCTTGACCGTGCATATTCCTCGAGTCGTAGAGCAAAACCGATGCTTATCCTCTGACAGCGAAGTGTAAAGTTTTTCCACGCGGAACCTCAGCACCTCTAGAAGCTTGTTACTTGGAACAGTTTAGCATTTTCTTTTAGCCATTTTACAAAAAGCACAAACTTTGATCACAAATAACTTTTACACTAAATGAAGCAGACAGCTGATATTTTCAGGAAAGAGCAAACCCTGCAAGACCTCCAACTGTGCACAAACTCTTCGCAGCAGAATGCATATCTTGAAAGTTATTGTATATAAAATTACCTGTTTTATACAATTTTCAAAGGCGCGTGGCTAATAAACTAAGTGATACCCTAATAAAAAGCTTTACAAAGATATTAAAACCACATTTATAAACTAAACGAGTGAGGCACAGTAGACGTATGAATATCCCCAAAACTGTCGTCTCTTTACCGCTGGAGTGGGACCGCCACTTTAAGCGCACTATCCAGGAAGCATAATAAACCTTATGAGTGAAATGCTAGCTTGTTCACTATGCACGTCACACTGCTCTAGTTAGGCACTGTCTCATTCTGTTCTCATATAACTTTAACAGAAATTGAAAAAAAAAACTATTTTAGGCACTACTGCGGTGGCGTTAGCAAAAATCAGAAGCACAACAGAATTACGTGTCTCACTTTCCATTTTCTGTTTGTTCCTGGAGGAAGTCGGGATGCGATTGGGGCACATCATTGGTGGCACCTGCAGTGCCGTGTCGAAACAACCGAATTTTTACGTGGAGTCTCCCAAATTACACTGTATGTACATGTCTGAAACTGTCGCGCACGGCCCCAGACTTGTATGCTATGTCTTCCCCATCCCACCCCCTCGGCAAAGTGGACGACAGTCAAGACCCTCCGACTCCTTCGAAAATAACGCTTCTGTGTGATAGCGTTTTGCTGTTACTTGAGTTACATTGTTTTGTTGTTAATATGCCATATACGCCTCATGCTTTTAGTCTGCAGCTGGCTAGAAGTTCGAATATCCTCCTTCCTCATGCAGTGTAGAGTATTTTGTCACTATCTCCTTCAAACATATGAAGTGTGAACTGGTGGGCAGGTTTGCCCAGTAAACTATGTGGGTAGTTATTTCCCTTCCTCCTCAAAGTTTTGTCTTTGATTGACATACCTAGGTTACTGTCAGAATTGTCCCCTGCACTTTTCACAGCCCCTGGTTTTCCTGTGCAGTGCATATCTCATTCTCAGCACCTGTCGGAACAAGTACCAGATGACTGTTGCAAGCGATTCGCTACAGGATGAACGTATGCAATCCAGCCAATTATTAAATACATTGTTAGCTTCGAGAAATTCGAATTGATAAGCATAAATGATTAACACGGTTTGAACCGCCAAAAGCAGACGCAGACTTCGAGTCTGTATAATGTTGCCAGAGATCAAAAATAATGAAAAATAACTAGAATATTAAAACTGCTGAACATGAGGTTGAGGGCGAGGAGGGCAAACGAAATGAGGGTGAGTGAGGACCAGCAATATTTTTTAAGTGAGGATGAGGGCGAGGGAGGGCAGGCAAATTTTTTCAAGCGAGGGTGAGGGAAGACCAAGATTGGAAAGTGAGAGCGAAGGAGGAAAGGCCAAAATGAGGGCATTTGCCTACCTCTTCCCCCCAGTCTCTCAATGGGTGCATCTGGTAAGGGGTGCCTACTGCTGCAGTGGCCTCGGCAGTAACCGGATCCTAATCCTCCAGCACCACCTCAAGGAGGATGCATGATGGCCAAAACATAAATGGCAGAGTGGTGCTCTAAGTCCTGAACAGAAGAGACAAACAGAAGCGAGGAGGTCATCATCTTGTTGCGAATAAACTTCTTTTAATTGCAGCTCTGATGTCAGAACTATCACTTCAAAACAAAAGATGCCAAAACAACTGCACTTTTCTACCTGAAACCGTCAGTGAATTAAATTTTTCGGCATCGCAAGATTTTGAAGATAAACGGTCTTGTCATTAAAATGCAGTGTCTATTTCTGTGTTAATTTATTTTGTTCTTTTTCACAATGTTTAGTTCCAATTTTATGCCGTGATCTTGCTTATGCTGTGTCATAGTCTGTGGACTGTGTTTCTTCCTGAGAAGCCACTTCTCCCTGGACCAAATGTGCCATGCAGTTTTTTAACATGAATCAATTAGACAACAGTAATCACATTCACTGTGATGAATGTGAATGTGAGTCGCCCATCTTCACTGAGACAGGTCCTACCGACACCAAGGATAACTTTTCAGTGAGGTCAAATTTCCCCACTCACACTCTTGCATCCAACTGCATACTGTAGCAATTTTTTGGACTCCAATAATTCGAACTTGCGCGATATTTGGACTGCGTGCGGTGGCCATCATGCACCCCATAGGTACAAGCACACAATGACGACCAATGTTTCGTACTCTGTGGAGCCCGAAAGTTTGGTTTTTCGAACCAAGATAGGCGTCAGCAATATTGTGGAGATTGTTTCTCAGCATGATAGACATGAGTGGGCAATGCTGTCACAAGCAACCAGTCTTTCGTGGGTGCAAAAGGTGGCGAGAGCACATGATAAGATTAAAAATGTGCGGACTGGTGAAGCGTTCACTGCAGCTTTGAGGGCACCGCTGCCATAGGGGTCACGGCTGTGAAAGGAAGGGGGGAGGGGGGCTGCTCATTAGGATGCGCTTGTTTCGTCCGCTTTCTTCCTGCCTGTTCCACCTCGCAGTCCTTACAACTGCCGTTGCCCATGGAATCAGAATGTTACTGCTTCATGCAGCGCACGCGCATCATTTAACGCCATGGCTTGCAGCCCAGTGAACTGAAACAGTAGGGACATGACAAAAGCATGACTCAGGTTTAGATAGTCTAATCAGAGATAGCACAGCAGGACCGTTTCCATGGAGCTTCACTGGGATTGCTGTGAGGGAGTCACGTGCTTCCTAGTGGATGTGCGAGCCTGCCGCCTCTGGTCCAGAAGGTGCACGTTCACTGGCGGCCCACCGTATCGGTTTCCACCATCCTGTGAGCATGGAAGCGGATCATGGTAGCAGATCTCGCAATTCTAAAACCCTGTTATCAGTTTACAAGCCAAAATGGAGAGCAGTGAAGTTTGCCCTTTTTAAAGGTGATTTCACACAGAAAAGGTCAGATTTTTTGGAATGCTCAATTATGCAAACTATTTTCAGGTTCCGCTAAGACAGAAAAATTGGTCCGATACTCTACATCCATCCCCAAATCTGCAATTTATCCTTGCCTGCTTTGACCAACCTCCCACCATGCAACAACCTGTCAGTTTTGCTTTTTCGTCTCTAACCAATCCCGCTAGGCATAAAAAGTGTACTAAGCAGTTTTCTGATTTTTTTACCGATACTGTAACGAACTACTAGCCAACTGCTTTCACTCAAATAACTGAACAGAAATAATCCACATTTAAATTCTTTGTTGTTTATGTTTCTCTTTCTTCCCACACTGAATCAAAGTTTTCCTCTTTTATTGCATTTCTTTGGTGCACTTTTGTAGCCTTCTAAGCTCCATCTAGCTTGGCAGCCTTTCTACTACAATGCCTTTATATTCCTTTAGTCTGTGTGCAACCCTTGCCTAAGCTTCATTACAGTAGCACTGTGCAAATTAAAAATATGCAGTAAGTATACGTGAGCAGACACTATAGTGCTTTCACTTTTCTCAGCTTGTGACACTTCTTCCTCCTGTATGACTGAGTGAAGGTTTAAGTGCATCACCCATCTCAGAAATTACATATACAGTAAACCCTCGTTACCTCGAAGTTGTAAAATCTGGGATACATTTTCAGATAAGCGGAGTTTTGAACTAAGCAAAATGCCGAAAATTTCTGGAGACAACCCCTGGCGATCTGTCGCGCGGCGCCAACGCCTGTCGTTGCCGCTGGTGCACACCGCACGGAGCTACGGAACTCTGCAACAGAGGCCAATTTCAGCGTTGATTTGTTACCGCCCCGTCTAGTTCAGTAAAGGGGAGTACAGTTACGCCATATCCTGTTTCTAACACAGCTTGAAATACAATAACACTGATAAAATGGTTTACGCATCGCGATTAAACAAAAAAAAAAGGTCACAGCACAGCGGTGTGCTGCTACACAGCGATACATACTTTCATTGCAAGCAGTGGATTTCTCCTGCTCCTTTCGAAAATTAACAATATCTAGCCACACTAGGCCTTTTTTATTTCCTTTACTAGCTTTTACTGAATCGTCTCGGTGCGCCCATATATGCACGCATCAGACGAAGTGAGCGTCTGCAGGTTCTTCGCTTAAAGAGGACAAGGAAAACAAACTTTGCTCGCAAAAATATAAAAAAAAGTTCAAAGCGCAGCGGTGTGCTGCTACACAGTGATGCATACTTGCATTGCAAGCAGTGAATTTCTCCTGCTCCTTTCGAAGATTAACAATATCTAGCCACACTAGCCTTTTTATTTTCCTTTACTAGCTTTTCCTGAATCGTTTCGAAGCGCCCATATATGCACGAATCAGAAGAAGTGAGCGTCTGCAGGTTCTTCACTCAAACCGGACTAGGAAAAACTTTGCTCGCAAAAAAAAAAAAAGTTGCAGTGCAGCGGTGTGCTGCTACACAGCGAAGCATACTTGCATTGCAAGCAGTGGCTTTTTCTGGCTCCTTTCGAAAATTAACAATATCTAGCCACATAAGGCTTTTTATTTTGCTTTACTAACACTTACTGAACCGTCTCGATGCACCCTTATATGCATGGATCAGACGAAGTGAGCGTCTGCAGGTTCTTCGCTCAAGCCGGACTAGTAAATTAAACTTCGCTCACAAAAAACAAAAAAAATAATCCAGGACGGAAATTGAGTAGCTCGAAGCCTTCTGCAATTGGCTGCCTCGCGAGCTGCTTCCAGGTGAGACGCAAAATTTTCTGGAAACCCAGAACCTGAGTGCGCCAGCGACTAGCGAAAATGCTTTGGCGGCCATCGGCTTGTTGCGCCCGTTGACTCTCCGCTGCACAATAGGAGCTTTTGCAATAAACGCAAAGGAAATCTCAGGAAAAACTGAATTTTATTATTTTGAAAGGCAGAACTGGGTAATGCTTGCCTGCTTCGCGCTGGCATTCGGCCCGACAAAAGCATCCTCAAGCTGCTGAACGCATCGCATAAGCCATTGGTCGCCGCCGCTGCATTCATCTTTGTTGCAGAGCAAGTTTTGCGGACACCGCATACACAACAGAAATCAATCAATGTTTCGTGCACAGAGAGAGACAAAACAGAACCAGACAATCACTAAATCGCTCTTGCTGCTATGCACTTGTGAAATGCAGCTGAACGAGCCACGCTGAACTGGCTGAACTGACTGAACTGACTGCCTGATAAAACAAATTAGCACGCCACGCGCGGGCGTGACTGCTCCCAAGGCGAAAAACGGCTGCGTCTGCGGGAATTTTGTATTTGCTCTTCGAACCTGACCGCATGCAGCACTTAGCATAAGAACAAAGCGCTCGCTTGGAGCCCCTATCACCTTTCGGTAATGACCTTTGCCTTTAGTCAAAATTTCGAGATATCCGCATTACGCCCGAAAAATTCTTAGAGAAAAAACGGGAGCTAATACATAGCACCTATGGCAGGTGAAGGCACGGCGTGGAAACCTTTCGACTTAACCAATTTTTCGAGATATGCGAGTTCGTGTTAACGAGGGTTTACTGTACAATGCAGTTTAATTGAAAGAGCCACAGCTATAAGAAACGCTAACTTATTATGAGCAAGGGTAGTTATATTATCCCAAGTACAAGAAACCATGGCAGATGGTGATAGGCAACTTGTTTGCCAAGTAGCTTGCCAGGTTCAACCATGGCATGGTAAAAAATAAAAAGAAGATGGGAACATCCTGCTCCTAGTCCATATATGTGTACTGACGCCCTCTTGTGACACTAGGTAGTAACCGCAGATCCGGACCATGAAAAGGAAATAACAAGAATAAGATCAGGATGGAGCGAATTTGGCAAGCACTTGCAGGTTATGACTAGTAGCAGCTTACCAGTATCGCTCAAGAGGAAAGTATACAACAGCTGCATCTTACCTGTACTCGCCTATGGGGCTGAAACGTGGAGGCTATCCAAGAGGGTTCTACTTAAGGGGGGACACGGGTCTTCCGGACCAAAAAATCACGAAAAAATCACTTTTTAGGAAATGTGATTTGCGAAATCAGTAGCTCTTTAGCTACCTATCTGCTAAGTTTTTCATCTCTAGGGTCGGTATTTTAGTCACTATGCCAATTTATATAATCGATGTCGCCCAAATTTGGGCCGAAAACGACCCCCGAAACAACCATTTTCCGCGAGGCGTAGCTCCCATTTTGTGCGCGGCACTGTAGCAATCTTGGTCTCATTCTAAAGTGCCGCCTTTCGTCTTCAAATTGCCGCCTCTGCTGTTTGCATTCGCCCATTGGTCGCATAAAAAATTGCAAAAAAGAAAACGTGGCATTTGCAACCTCATTGGCTTTCGAGGTGCACGTGACGATAAGGCGTCACCGCATTGGTGGAGCTGGCTGATGGCGTCTGCTCGGTGCGCCCAAGCCGCGGGAAGACGGCAGAGACGTAACGGCAGCCGCGCTTGGTTCCAAACCGCGAGGTGCTTTCATGGCAAGAATTTGTGAAAAAAAGTGAAAAAAATACTTGATTAATCATCTCAAGTAATGCCCTGCCCCGGCTGTGCGCGCTCAGGCCGACGAAAGTCGTGCGCCGAACGATCGTGTGTACGAGCCTGAAGTAGGCCTAGCGCGTTCCCCAGCATGGGAGACTGCTACCGCCAGCGGTCGCACCCGCTGCGACGGTGATATCGCAGGCCGCAGATGAGCAGAAAGATAAGCTCAAAAAAGAAAAAGCTTGAACTTGCACCAACTCCAGCAACGAAGCGGTAGACTGATTGTTTTCGTGGTGATGACAACAGCGCAGCGGACAGTCCGCTTGGCGAGGCGGAGTTCACGATCGTCATATAACAGTTTGCCGAGATTGGCGAAGTGTAAAACATACGGCGGCGATATTGGCATTTAAAAAGTGAACGAGGATAAGAAATCGTCGTCAAACTTATTCTTAAATGCGTAAACTGCGGGACACGTCGTCTTCGCAGAGCTCGCCACGTGTTTGCGCCGATCGGACCTCGTTCATAGTCCTTAGTGAATGCACTTGCTTCCAGCACTGGGAAGCAGCAAATACTAGCTCTAAATTACATTTTTTTCTGCAATAAATGTTCCCCACTGCGGTCTTGATGTGAGGACGTAGCAAAACGACATACGTAAAAAAAAAAAAAAAAGTCGCTGCCTGCATGTGACTTGCGCACTCGAAAAAGTGACGACTGAATGTGCTGCAATTACAAATTAAAATGAAAGAGAGACTTGAACGTTGGAAAGCAAAGAGACTACATTCCTGGAGGTTTCTAGCCATTTTAAAATGTAAATGTGTGCATTGCACCAGTGAATGTCTATTAAATAATCCCCCATTTCCTTTTTGCTCTTTTCTCAAAACATGCATTGTCGACCACTTGCAGTTTTGCAGCCTTAATATCTCTGCACCTATTGCAGATAGAGTAATAATTTCTTTTTCAGCATGAAGCCAAATATGTGGAGCACACAATGTTGCAAGTAGATTTTTTAATTTCTTGTTCAGAATTTTTAAAATGACCATTATATGCTATATTTTGAACTTTGAACGTTGTTATGCAATAAAACAAACAATAATTGCTCAATCAAAAAACTACTTGCAACATTGTGGTTATCCTTTCTAGTGTCCAGCAGTGTGTTCATCTGAAGTTTTTCTTCAGTGGTCATTTTGTAATTGTTCTTGTAAGAATTAAACTAATTGGTGTAATTATCTCATGAAATAATTGGATCACAAAAGAAATAATTGCAGTTTTGGAATCTGCACATAAACTACACAAACCCACCAAGTCGCATCAATTTTGATTGGTAAATAAGGAAAATAGTTTTAAGACCAGTGTCCCCCCCTTAACGCAGAGGGCTATGGAAAGAAAAATAGTAGGGGTAACATTAAGGGATAGGAAGCATGCAGAGTGGGTCAGAGAATTAACTGAAGTTACTGACATTCCAGTGAAAATCAAGAAGAAAAAATGGACGTGGGCAGGACAAGTAGTGCAAAGAGAGGATAACCGATGGTCGCTTAGGGTAACAAACTGGATTCCAAGGGAAGGAAAGTGTAGCAGGGGGTGGCAGAAAGTTAGGTGGGCGGATGAGGTTAAGAAGTTTGCAGGGGTCAAGTGGCTGGAGCTAGCACAGAACCGGGTTAATTGGAGAGAAATGGGAGAGGCCTTCGCGCTGTAGTGGGTATAGTCAGGCTGATGATGATGATGATGGACAAGTGTAGCCTTTACTATCCCTTTTTTCTTTAACACTCCCCCAGAGTTGATTTCTTCAGTGTGGCTGGAGAAGTCATCCTAGACATAGATATCAAACCTTTTAAGCTTCTTACAGCTTGCAAAAATTGACAGGCACAGAGAGTATAAAGGAGGCTATGGTACTGCAAGAGATAAGCGAAAACGGGCAGGCAGTACATTGTCAAAATCGCGGTTGTCCATCGTGCTTTCCAGACAACAAAAGCTTGCAGTAGCGTACAGCCTACAAATCGCCGGTGTCGCAACCGTCAGTCGTGATACTGTACACCGAGTAGGTGCTGCACACGGAAGACGCCATGGCCGGCACATCGTAGACTTCACAATCGCTAGTCACGCTGTACACATCACAAGTAGCTGCAGCACCACGTGGCTGACAAATCGTTATCTCTTATGCTGTACGCACCGCGAGTGGCGAGCTGCAACTGCGTGACAGTAATAAACCATCTTGTTCGTAGAAAGACCTGTGTGACTGCTTTTCCCATGCTTGTGCTTGGTGTGATAACACGAACGTTCAGATGATACAATTTTTTTTGCGACCCCATGAAATTCACATCACCGAGGTTCTACTGTAGCTTACAAACCAGTAAACATAAGCAAGACTGGTGCACTGCTGTGGGCACGACAGGACCACAAAGCAATCATTGTCACTATGGGGACTGCTAAACGTCACATAAGCACCAACCTGCACAATGAAGAACAGGTGCCTGGTCAGCACCGTTGCAGTGCCCGGTCCACCGTACCCACTGCAGTTGAAGAAGCAGTTTCTTTTATAGGTCTGGTTGTTCACAGCATCACATGGTGCTGACTGAAAGGAGTCACCAGAAGGTCAAGCCCACGAGGAGCTGGCAGCGCAAAATGTTCGATGGTTCACATGTGCTGGCTCCTTTCTATGCTGATTAGTGATCTAAGCCATCGAAGTTGGAACTCGTTGAAACAGAAGTGATTCCCAAGAAAGCCTGCACAACAAACAGGTACTTGGTCAGCATCATCGCAGTAGCTGGTCCAACATGCATATCGGGTAGAGTGCACATGAGGTACAGCAGAGGAAACAATTACTTAAGAAACTGGACTGCAAATTAGTGCTACAGTGCCAAGGTAGCTGGAAGGCACAGAGGTATCTGCCACTGGCGAGACCAAAAATCGAAAGATTTTTTTATTTGCACCAACGGAAAGACCGGGGGGGGGGGGGTTAAACGTCACTGAGTCCTAATCTAAACATCCTAAACATGCACACAAGCAGCAACAGCAAACATGAAATGCGATTAGCCAACGCAAACTGATTGCCATATCCTTTTAGCTTTTAATGTGAAACCATTACTAGCCCCTTTATTCTAAATTTTGTAAACAGCTGTTAACCATAATGGTTCTAAAAGATGAGCTATCACGCTAGTGTTGAGCACAGCACAGCTCGGTAACCTGAGGCATATGACGCAGCAAGACACAGGAGGATCAGATAGCGTGACATTTAGGTAAAGCCACAGCAATGAACCTTCAATGTGAAATGCGTTGAGAGGTTGCCCTTTAGCCTAGATCGATGCAGAAGTTTCCATATCTACTGGGCTGCACTGGCTGCGCATCACCGCCAAATTTGCCATGACATATTAGAAATCAAGCCACCGCAAAACAGGCACAGCATTTTTTCAGAAACAGGAAGTTTTCTGAGTAAATCAGAACAATTAGCAGGTATGCTATCATAGAAGGGTAAGTGGTAGCTTCAAATACGGAAGCTTCAATGAGCACGTAACAGTAAACAGCAGAGGAAACCAAAGCAAGCCCTCCCACCACTCTGCCCCTGATGTCACGTGTGAGATGGCACAACCTGGAAGCTAGCAAATGGGTGCCCACATACCCTTTTGGGAGCAGCTTACCAACCTTGCCAATGGGCGAGGTGGGCTCTCCCCCAAAGACCACAGGGGCTGCCTTTTCCTGCACTTCCTGCTCAACTTTCAGTGCCAACAGCTGGTCCACAAAGTCTAGTCTTCTCTCACCTGGGTGGCGAGGAAAGATACCGTAGACCACTCAGTTGGTATTGAGAAATTACAAATGGTTGCATCTCTCCGTCCTGCACCCTTCGTGACTGATACCTTACCTTTCTGCTGCAGCAAGGTGTGACCAATAGGCAGCTGCTGCGTACATATTCTTCAGTATCTGTACCATGTGCCCCTTCTACGCAATGCTAGGGCAACTACCGCAGTTTTGAAAAAATCAAATGCATCATTGCAATCTACGAACACTTACACAGAGTCTAGCTTAAATATGTGTATATATGTTCTACTCTAAAGTGCCCCTTAGTAATATGATCCTTTTCCCATGCTTAACTGCAATCTAAGGTAGTTCTAACCACATTAATGAAAGAGTGTAAAAAGGCCTCCATCCTCAAGTAAATCCACCATATGCCATGGTGGTGGAGTGGTTACGGCGCTAGGGTACTGTGCCCAACAAAGCAGGATCAAATCACGGTCATGGTGACCCCCTTTTCAATGGAGGCAAAAAGCGAGGTGGCCGTGTGCTGTGTGAAGTCAGCGCACGTTAAAGAACCCTAAGTGGTCAAAATTATGCCATCTCTCTTAGTCTGGGTTGCTTTATGACACTAAAGGCCAACTCTGGTGATTTTTCGACCTTCACAATTTTGAACAACATTTACACCTGCAGAATCTGCATTGGAGTAATGTGAAAGCACGGATGCTGCTGCTGATTGCTACTGGTTGCTTCTAGTTGCTTAATTCACTTCTTGTTTACCCATTTTAGTCATTGGTACTTTCAAATTGTGCGCCAATCCCTTCCTATGCCCCTTTTTCGGCTCTACTTCCATTTGCGTGGCATCACAACCTTGGCGTCACATTTATTTATTCTTTTATCCAGAGCGCCACATGTGGCATTACAGTGGGGGGGTACAGTTTTATAATGCATAAGAAAAAAAAAACAGTTATAAATACAATGTAAACACTTCATTGTCAGATATATGAACGCAGCATGAAGACAGGACATTCCATTCTCGAACAGTGTGTGGAAAAAAACGACGATTTAAACAAGTCGGGTCTCGCTCAGAATTCACGCACTCTATAATCGTGATCAATTCTCTCAGATTCATAGTGTGGGCAGAAAATGTACTTGTCCCTGAGAATAGCAGTTCTTTGGTGATATATATTATGAAATAATTTTAGCCTCAGTTTTCTTCTTCTGACTTCAAGTGGTTCCCATTGTAATTTCTGTTTTAAGCTGATCATGCTACTTTGTTTACTATAGCGGGCAGCCAAGTTCTGAACTCTAATTTGAGCTTATAAACATTTGTCAGCGGATCCCATACAGTACATGCATATTCCAGCACGGACCTAATATAAGTTTAAAAAAAATAGATCTCTAGAATCTTGCGGAAACCTTCTTGTGTTACGATGCAGAAAACCTAACATTTTGCAAGCCTTCGCAGAAACATAATCAACATGCCGATGCCAACACAGAGTTGGAGTGATATACAAGCCTAAGTATTTATATTTTATAACAGTTTGCAATAAGTGCCCGTTCACATTTTAGACATAATTAGGTACATTTTTTTTTCTCGTACAATCCATGTGCATAGTCTTCTGCAAGTTGAAGATTATGTGCCACTGTTTCCACCACTGGTGCACTCTATTCAGATCTTCCTGTAAAGCATGTGTCATTTTTCACTTCTCTATACAACACAGTCATCAGCAAACATTTGCATGCAGGAAGTAACATCCACAGATATAGCAATTATAAGCACAAGAAAAAGCAGAGGTTCCAAAACTGACCCTTGTGGGATGCCAGGCGTCACAAAAGTTACATTAGAATTGGCTCCATTTATGGTTATGTACTGAGACCATAAACTTAAATATTCCTTTATCCACTCAATAACTTTTCCATTAGTATTTAATTAACGCAGCTTGTGGACTAACAAATCATGACCTACGACGTCAAAAGCCTTTTTGAAATCAATGAAGACACAATAACGCTGCAACGGTCCAACGCTTCACATACCTCGTGGACAAACTCTGTTGGTTGAGTAATGCAAGATGCGCCTTGCCGGAAGCCTTGCTGGTTTGGGTTTATTACGGGACTGAGATGATTCATGATGTTTGAGTATAAGGTGTGCTCCAGAATTTTACAGGCATTGCTTATTAAAGAAATAGGATGGTAATTCGAGACGAATTCCCGAGGCCGGCTTATGAATCGGGACAATGCAGGCAACCTTCCAATCGCTCTGAAGGGAACTGGTGTGTAAAGATTTTCTGAATAAAAGTCAAAAATGAAGATGCAGATTGGGCCCATATCTTTAAGAGACCATTGGACAGACCATCAGGGCCTCCAGCTTTGGACATGTCTAAACGCTGAAGAAGTGCGGTAATTCCTGTTCTATTGCTATGTCTGCCATAGGAGTAAGCTTAACTGGCTGAGGAGGAATTTCGCGAGGTATGCTGGGCAAAAATATCGAAACAAACAAATTGTTAAGTGTGTTTGCTTTTTCAAGACTTTCATCGATCAGGTGGCCATTATGCGCGAGAGATGGAATGCCTACATCATCTTTACCACGTTTAACGTATCGTCAAAACTTCTTTGGGTTCTTTTTGAACCTTGACGACAAAGAGTCGAGTCAAGGAAGTTCTTTTCAGCATGCTCAATGGCCACCTGAAGGTCGTTGTTAGCAGCCTCCAAATTTGCCGTTGTCAAAGAGTTTGGATTTCTTTTAAAACTTTTGAACGCTCTTTGCCGTTTGTTATGAAGATGTCGTAGATTTGCATTAAACCACGGCTTATTCTTGCAGTGCCTCAGTGACTGCACCCATTATGGGACAAACTTATCCTGCAATTCTACATTTTGTTTTTGAACAGAAGCCATAGTCCATTAACACTGCTCGTTTCTAACATCTTGTGAAGCGGAAGCTGCTAGAGCTAGATTTATTTCTGTAGTATTAGCTCTCGTGTAATTAAAAATTTTTCTTTCCGAGCTCAATTGCACCTTTTCGTAGGACACCTGCATTTGGCACAGAACTGCTTCGTGATCCCCAATTCCTGGCACGACCAAAGTGGATACAACCCATGCTGGACGATTTGTCAGCACTAAATCTAATATACTGGTTAGCCTTGTTGCCTGCGTCACCAGTTGGGTCAATGAGAAATTGCGCATAATGCAGGCAAATTCTTTTTCATTGCCAGAGACGGCACTGCACGTACCTGATTAATTAAAACAAAGTTTTGGCAAGTTGAAATCTCCTCCTATGACATGGCATTCAGTTCGGATTGTTTCTATTGTTTTATATAATTCCGTCAATATGTTGACCGAGCTACCTGGTGTCCCATTTTGCAATCTAATTATGCACCACACAGCTTCATATGGACCAACTGGGATATCAAGACGGGAGCAAGATACACTGTGATGAACTAATATAAAAACGTCACCCCCATGGCGATTCGTTTTTTCTGTAGCCCATGTAGTTATCTGGAAAAACTTCGTTATCACCGATATCAGGATCCAGCCATGATTCTGTACCCAGAACCACGGAGGGCTCTGTCATGCACAATAGGTTTACCAAACTGTCAGCTTTATTTCTGATGCTTCGGCAATCGACAATGGCCTAATCCTTCAACATACATGTATTTAGTATCATTTAGGTGCAGCAAATCATGTTTTAGCTTCACGCGCATTTTCGCTAATATGCAACTTCGAGAAATCCCACAGGGATTTTCTTTTGCGACATATAGTCTGAAAAATCTTCAGAGATACTGACGTTTTTACCTTTCAGCTTCTTGTTTACCAATTTTAGTCCTTGGTACAAACTGCGCACCAATCACTTCCTATGTCTTTTTTGGCTTGACTTCAGGTTGCGTGACATCACACCCTTGGCGTCACCTTAACTGTTTTAACTGCTTAGTATTGATACATCTTAATGTCAAAATAATTGACTGACTTAACTATTTTAGCATTTCATACATTTAAATGTGGCACCAAGCCATTGGCTAATGAGACCATTTTCGCCTTTACTTTTACATTTTTGCCTCTAATTAATCACCTAATTATTGACCTAATTACTTTTTTGGACACATTATGTCACACTCTATTGATTGAAACCTCTCATTAACCTCTACCGCTTCTTAATTACTCACAACTGCTGCGGACAACCTTTATATTTTTGCCTCTAATTACCTAACTTATTAGCCTAATTATTTTTTGGACACATTATATTGCCCTCTATTGATTGACACCACTCATTAACTCTTTCCTGTCTGCACCTACTCCCATCTACAGTTTCACAATTCAAACTTTCCCGTTTTCGAAGCGCTCCTTGACAAGTGGCGGCATCCAGTGGTTAACTGACAATTTCGCTTTCGGTTTTATTTTTTTCCACCGTGTCACGCCCTTTTTTTTATAGTTTCGGAGTGACTTAACCGGTGCTCCTTGCTTGCAAAATGGTGTCGACATCGCGCGCTGCTGCTGCTCGGAAGCGGCCCGTTTCCACGGATACTGACCCATCTGAGTGCTCATCTGTGGATGCTAATAGCAACAGTGATGACTCGGAAGAAGAATTCAGCTCTTCAGACTTCAGCACCAACAGCAAAACTATGTCAAACCGACCAGGAACGTCAACGGCCATGCCCCAGTACACTTCATTTTCTCTTTCGAAAAGACCGCTTTTGCTGCGCGCTGATGGGTAGAAATCAGTGTTCTGAAGGTCACAACTTATCTGCAGGATGTCAACGTCATTAGGGCAGGACTACTTGCCGCCGGCAGCGCAGAGAGTCCTGTTTTCTCCTAGGAGACAGCCAGGGGTCGACTTCAGCACTGCACGCCGCAGCACCGCACGGCGTCGCTCCAGAGCTATCGATTTCTTTCTGCTATTTTTCACCACGGAGATCATAAAGGAGATATGCGAGAACACGAACAAATGTGCGTGAATGCATATTTTGGGGAAGCCTTCCTATGACGAAAAAGACGGATCTTGGCAAGATGTTACTCCAAAAGAGATGAAAAAAAGATTGGCCGAGCAACTGCTTGGATTTGGTGAGCCACAACCTGGAGACCCCGATGTTCACCCTCTGTTTCCATCTCATGATGGGCTGCACACAAGCCCCCAAAAAATGAAGTACAAGAACTGCAAATTGTGCTATGAAGAAAGCAAGGTGGAACAAAAAACAAATATTTTCTGCAAGACATGTGCAGCAGACCTGTTTCATGGCAACAAGGAACTGTTTTGTGCGGTGGCACGATAGTCATATGGTCTAATGTTTTCTTTCCTAACTTGAGTGATACTGTACTTAGAAAGCTAGAATTTGCAGCATTGTTACCTCTGTCCCTGTTTTAAAAATGTATATCTCAATTTTTTTTGTATGTGAAGAAATTTTGCTATTTTTGAAAAGTTTATTTTACTGCAATTTTTTTCCCAATAAAATTTTTGCCTCACTATGCAATAAAGATATTACTTGTGACTAATACCACTGTGAAGAAAATTTCCTCCTCTACAATTTGCTGCCATTCACTCCTGTACTAAGCAAAATTTTGCAAAAAAGAAAAATTTTATGACACCACTCAAAAACCCCTACTTTTCCCGCGGACAGGAAAGTGTTAACCTCTGCCACTTCTCAATTACAACTCCTACGGACACAATTTTGTGGACGCGGTCTGCGGACGTGATGTGCGGACAGAAATCTGAACATAGCGAAGCACAGTTGAGGATACTTTAGTTTTCCCGCAAAGTCAAACCCGGATATATCGAACTCGAAAAGGTTCGCGAAATATTTCGATATACAAAAATCGGCTTGATAAGCCACTTGCGATCGTGAAAAATGTTACTGCATTTGTCGCGTAATCAACCCACTCACATAATGAACCCATACCCCACGTTTGCCCCCGAGAATTTGAAGACAAAAAAAAAAGCGTCCCCGTTTCGGGCGTTGTTTATCCACAGCTTATTTATTGACAGCGCACCAAGATGCTGCGCAGCGATAACGTCACAGCATGTTTATCTTTTTACTATACTTTTGACAGATCCCGCGATGGCGGGGAGCGAACTTGACTGCGTGCCCGTGATGCTAATAGCCGGTGTCATGATTGCAGCTGACCGCGCGCTTTCGTTTTTTTTTTCTCATTCTGCAAATAATGTACTGTCCCGCTCTTTTCTTTTGTGCCTACCGGCCTTGAAAGCATGTACAATAAATAAATAAATATATTTAAAAATGCAGGAATAAACGACTCTCGCGAAAAAAAAATCTGCTGCCTCTTAACGTCCGCAGCTGCCATAGAATACGCCACGGCGCACGTTCAGCACGATGGCAAAACAAAAAAAAAAGACTCCCGCAAAAGAAGAAAAAAAAAAGAAAACGACCCTTCTTAATAGCTACGCACGCTCGGCACGATGCGAGATGCGCATCGCACGTCAGCCGCTACGCGCAGTGTATTTACAACACACACTGGAGAAAACGTCTACTACAGACCGAGCTGGCCTGTCCGCGCATGCGTAGTGCGTGCTGCTGCAAAACGAAGACCGGAAAACAGAGGGGAAGAGAAAAGATAAAGCTCCACAAAAGAGTGGGCACACCCTTGCACTTTGCTCTATCGCATTTTCCCCTCTCCTGAACACCACGGCTGCATTGGTTCCCTGTTGTTCCTTCACGCATATGGCTTGCAAACGTCACGTGCAGACACACGGTAAACAATCCCCACAGGTGCGCGCCTTTGAGGAAAGGCGCGGTGCTGCCCTTGACCAGCCGTCACCGAACTGTGCCCTCTCATTCCTTCCGCATGTGGCTTGAAAACATCACGTGACAAATGGCCGAGGATGATGCAATCGTCTTTGGGGAAGGTGCACCGTCCAATGTGTGGTGGGGAGTTCGATATATCGAACGACCGGTGAAATTGAGTTCGATATAGGACGCAGCTTTCCTATGCTTTTACATGGGATTTTCAAGGGGATATTCCGTGAGTTCGCTATAATCAAAATTCGAATTATCCGGGTTCAACAGTATTAAAGATAGTGCTGTGGGACTCGTGACTTATGCCACCAAAAAGGAAAGGTTTATGGCTAACACTGCGCTTGAAGACATCACAGTCATGAAGGAGTGTCGAGCAGAAAACAGCGACAATGCCCTATTCGGCACAGCTTGTTTGGTATGGGGTTGCCTATACGACCTTAAGCGGTGTTATTGGCACGAAACAGGGCGACGGCAGTGTTACTCAGAAACAGCCGGGCACACCGAAGACCAGTCAACAGCTTGCTTGCAAATAGCATCAATAGTGAAATCACACCCTTGTAGTTTCAGTTCACACTTTATACATTCCTTGCAGCAATGAGTGGTAGCTAGTGGTGTTTTTGGCTCCCCGAGTTATTCAACAAAAAGCAACACAGTGATATATCACTAATTTCCCAAGGATGAGGAGCTTTGCAATAAATTGAAATCTGCGATCCGGTGCCCCCTCTGCATCTAAGAATGTGTCGTGCGTGCCCTGAACATTTCACGTGGGACTACTACCAACACAGGGTGCTTCTGATCGAGGAGTTTAGCCTCGCGAGTGCCAGGTGATGGTTGAAATCAGCTGTGTCGACATTTTCCGCACAAGGCACAAGCTAAATCACCCGCTGCAGTCTGTTAGTGCCAGCACGGTGGATTCTTTGAGAGCCACCATCAGAAGAAGTATGCTAAAATCTGTTGATCTCCAAAATAAATATGCGCTTGAATAAATAAATATAAAAAAATAATCCTTATTGAGGATCACTGATCTGCAATACGGTTCTGGTTATAAATGAGATATAAGCAAGTCTTCGCTCTCAACCTCCTGCTGCTGATATGTGGTTCAGCTCATGTGATCTCATACTCTAGCACCAATGCGCCGCTGAAATTACATCTTTCTTTTACTGTAAGACAACTGAGTTGACAGTAAGGCTGTCCTATGAATATAGCAATTATTATAATGCTGATCATTTCCAAAGCGACATTCGCTGTGGCTTCGGTTAGGCCTGGCAATGACTAGGGCACAGCGCAAGGCCAGAGCGCCACCATTCGTTGCTCTCGCGGATAGCACTGTTGTGGTAAGCTCGCTGTATTCGGAGTGGCAAGCGTTGCGAATTTGTATACTTTCTTGATGCGGCTAGGGTCGATCGTTTTTCGATGTACCACTTAAAACGCACACACACACACATACACACACATATATATTACGCCGAGCAAAACAATCCCACGGGGACGAGACGGGGCATGCTGTATGGACGGGCGCATAATCAAAGGTTGCATCCGTGGGTGGCACATGAGAATGCCTGTACGTATTGCCCTTGAATATGCTTGTGTACACAGTGTACGTAGTGGAAAAAGGCCAGCCTGTGCACTTTAAAATTTTGTACCCAGGCTCGGAGGCTCACTTTCTATACCCTTCCGTAAACAAATGCAAAAACTGCAACTGAAATTCATATTGGACAGTAGTGATAAACAGGTTGGTTAAAAGGCATGCAAGACAAATATCAATTTGAAAGCTGCTTTCATTTACAGAGTTATCAGTTTTGCAAAAATAATTTATGATCCAAATTTTATCCATCACAACTGCCATTATTTGTAAAAAGCATTAATTTTGGCCATGTAGCAACAGGTAGAAAAAAGGACATTAACTGAACAAATGCCATTCAGTGGGATTGGCATTTAATTTTCCATGTGGCAGAGGTATTGCTGCTGTAGAACAATAATCATACTCGCAGCGAGGCAGATTTTGGTTTGGTATTGAGGAAACAATCGGATTTGCACTAGTAGTACTACTAGCCCAAATTCTGATCATTACTTAATGATCTGTACCCTCATATATGCTAGCCACTTGCATCAGGGTTTGTGAGTGCATAAATGGCTAAACAATTATAGGCATTTATTGCTCCATATGTGGCAGCAATCAAGATCGCTCGCACGTTCTTCCCTCATTGGTCGTATGCATGCCAAGTACTCCTTATGTTCTTTTTTTAATTGCAACAGAAGGACGAGTCCTGGCTGTCACTGACCAGCGACATCGAGGACAACTCACTGACATCAAATAGTGCATTTCACATGGTGCCATACGCGAGAGCAATTGACGTTTGCACACCTCCGCAGAATGGCAGTGGGTGCGTGTGGTGTCATCATGTGACGTCACGCAAAGCAGTGCTCCCTGACCCTTGCGCGAGCGATTCAGTTTTGATTTATTATTGCTATTGTAAAATTATTGCCTGTGTGTTGTAAAAAATGAAATCACGTACTGTGATGAGCAATACAAATCAATCACTAACTCAATATAGTTGAAAAAGCACCGGAGTTGTGCTTTAAACCCCTTAAACCAACCAAACCAACCTCCAGTAAATTTGTCAAGGGTGCCACCACTACAAAAAAAAATCATGAACATGCCACTGCCCGGTGACATGGCCAGGTACTGAATGAATGAATGAATGAATGAATACAACTAGGCAGGAGCTACCAACTCAAGCAGCTTCCCTGGGATGCTTGGATCACAAGTCAGACCAAATTCATACTCTTAGCAATAAGGTGAATTCGTATGTCTTGGTTCAAGCAGGGCTCTATATATATACTGTTACGGGGAAGATCTATAGTCCGATAGCTGTCCACACCCCTAACATTGATGACAGCACCGATCTCACCACCCTAAGCGCAGTCTTCTTCTGGTAGTCTGTCGCAATTCATCATTCTCAGCACAACTAGCAAATACCGCTAAGTAACAATATGCCAGGTGGACTTCCACATAAAGTGGAAACTTATTATGCCTTTCGGCTATGAGTACCTTCGAGATAAGAGAGGCCCAAATAAAGGGCTTAGCGAGGAGGAAGAGGAAAAACTTTATTTCACAAAGCATTCGCGGCACGCAGGCCTCATGGGTCTCCGCACGACTCCACTCGCCATCTAAACGTTCATGTGATGGTGATCCATGACGTACGCGGCCCGACTGACGACAATCTTCTGCCTGGCCGGGTCCGCTGACCGCAGTGGTCTCCCAGTCCTCCCAGGTTCAGAGAGGCACCGGTCCGGCGAGGGGAGAAGACGCCGAGCAGGATAAAAGAACGTGGGTAAGGGTGGCCTTGGGGTGGGAGCACAAAGTGCATATGGGGGATAAAGTAGAGCTGGTGTTGGCAGCGTTCGTGTCTGCAGGTGACGCCAGACTGACTGTTCTCTGGTAGTGAGAGATGGGTGGTGTGACGGATAGATGAGGCACTCAGCACGGGAGTTTACAGTGAACTCAGCAAACAAGTGCATACACTCCTTCGAAAAATCTTCCATGAGGTCCCTCTGTGCCCGGATCCTAGACCCTCGGGCTAAGGATTCGGCAGACTCGTTGCCAGGATTTCCTGAGTTCGCAGGCACCCAGATGAGCTCAACCGATTGGGGGAGGTGGAGGGTGGGCATGTGCAGCAGGCGGTGCGTCAGGGGGTGAACCCAGCCCCTGGCGTAATTTAGAATGGCAGTTTTAGAATCTTGCTGGTATCTGGGTATGCCAGAGCAATAGCTATAGCAGTCTCCACCCAAACTGCATCGCGCTCATTCCCGTACCATTTGTGGAGCGCTGCCGCGCACACCTTCCTGCGGCCTTGGACATGGTGGGGGTGCATGCTAAGCGGTAATAGTTTGGCATAGATTAAAGTGTATATGTGAGCAGGGAGTGTTCTTAAGAATGCATTGTTTGGAGGAATAGTGATGCCTAGCTGACTGAGTATGTGTTGTCCAGTAGTTGTAGCAGCCAATCTGAGATATTGTGCCTATAAGTTGGCCTCTCGAAGTTCACGTAAAGTGTTATGGACTCCAAATTCGAGCAGTCTCTTGTTGCTGGTGCTTTTCGGTAATTTAAGTGCTGCCTTTGTTGCTTGCCAAATTAAGGAGTCTATTTGCTGGACCTCACTTCATGATAGTTTGAGGTCAGGTGTAGCATAAAAAATTTGGCTGAGGGTATAGACGTGCACTACGCGAAGCGTGTCCGCCTCTCGGAGCCCATGCACGCATCCTGTCACCCCTTTTATGAGTTGCGTGGTGTTCGCAATGGCCCTCTTGAGCCGTTTAATTGTGTCTACATTTTTTCTATCCTGTTGCAGGTATAGTCCTAGTGATTAAGCAAGTGGTAATGTGCATGCACATAAGCGAGGATCCCCAAGGGGAGCCACAGGCAGCAGCCATTGATGCTATCGAGTCGTACTCTTAAAGGCAGAGCTAAAGAGTCCTTCAAATTTTCCTTACTAAATACAATAGAAACCCTTTATAGCAAAGTCACCGGGACCGGCAAAAATCTTTACATCAGGGTCTTCACTATATCAGCTGTTGATGACATGGCTCTGAAGATGCAGTCTGGTAATTATATGGCTTCTTACTGAACACTTCTTGTTGCCTAATGAAAAATACACTGTAAAATACCTCTCAACAACCTCATACACAAGCGTCAGCCCATGATGTCAGTAGAAATGCGGCGGCGCTGGCGACAGCAGTGACTTTCATGGTGTAGGCAAAAGCATAGGCTGTCAGCATTAGATGCGTGGCGCTTGCTGCGTTTTCGAGCATTATTTCCGATATTCCTGCAATGTGTGGTGCGGTTGGTTGCACCACAAGGCACAAAAAAGAAAGTGGTACCTGTTTTCACTTGTTTCTCGCGGTCAGATGAAGATGAGAGCAAATGACAGAGGCATTGAGTGCGACAATTGTAGACCCTTCGGTGACCGATTGCCTTGGCAGCTAACGTGCGTTGCACTTCTGCTCTGAAACTTGACCAGTTCATTTGCAACTCTTAATTGCCGTGATTGTTTTTCGGCCACACGACGAATAGCGCAATAAACGCCTGCAGCTCGTTCACGTTTTGGTGTACATACTACCGGGCCATAAGAAGTTTAGGCGTGATATTCCGTGTGCGTATGATTTTAATCGAACGCAGCTAGAAAACCACGCTGTGAGTTTCATTCATCTGCGGTACTACCCGTGCACATTTTCGTACAGAAAAGGACACAAAAGCTGCTGCGAAGGAAACTGCGGTGACCTTCAGCGGTCACTCCAGCGCGATCATTGCCGAAACAGGCCAAGAGAATAGTAAAGTATTTTTTCTCTGTTTTCACTTTCCCGAATTTCAACGAGTGACACACTCTTCATCAACGGTCCTCAAGTAGGATCCGGACAAAATTAAGTCAAGCAGTGCCATTTCTCAGAGCATTAAATTTTATTTTTGAAGGCCATTAAGATTATATTGAACGAATGAACCATACAACCAGCTCTGATTGAGCAAGATATTTAATTGTGGTATATTACGTTTAATGTCCCAAAGTAGAATTGGCTAAGAGGGATGAAAAATAAGCAGAATAATATGACACGCATTTGAATAAAAATTTTCCCAATATATTAAAAATGCTCAGCAGATCGCGCAAATTGTGCTGCAAGTGATTGTGGACATCGTGGAGAACATTGCATTTGCGCTCATAGCCCAAAAAAAAAAAGAAACAGCATTATTACGAGCTCTTTATTTATATATTAAACTGTGAATGACCCTGACTACATCTGTGTGATTAAACAGACGTCGAACGTCTTTTTATCGAGCAGGATGAAAGAAGTTGGCAGCGCGCCAACTATAGGCGAATGTTAGAAAGAACTAGAAGATTAAGTTCTTATTCAGTGAAATTATATGAATCACGTTGCTGGTACAGTGAGCTAAAAATATGATTTCTAGCTCAATATAGTTGCCGGTAATATTCTTCTTTAGAGTGAAGGTGCTTGGAGCAGCAGAAAAGGTGCCCATCAAAATAGTCGTCATATGAAAAACGCACTTCCAATCATTCATATTGTCCTTGCATGCGCTAACAATGGGCCCGGAAGTTGGACAGTGTTCACTATATATTAGATTTTCTTTTATATTGTGATTTTTCGTTTTCATTTAATTTAATCAATCACTACAGTTCAACGTTTTCTTATACATTGTGACTTCTCGTTTTCCTTTAATTTAATCAGTCACTACAGTCCAACGTTGCTAGTCGCCTACCGTAGCCGCACGCTGTTGAGGCCATGGAGAAGGAAGCCAATGCAGCGCTCTTCTCCAGGTAATTCCAGCAAATCAGCTAGTAAAGTGCTGAACTACCCTCCAGGCATAGACCAAACTATTTCTACGCACAAGCAAAGCTTACGCTTTAGAATATTCGCACGCGCGAACTGGTTTCGAAGGTGGCGTCGCTTGGCGCAGTGTAGGCACACTGCATTTTTGCCTACACCCCTGTCGCTGCCGATCGCAGCGCCACCTTTGTTTACAAACATGACGCTTGCTTATGGTCTCTTCATGACATTTTCTTTTTTTTTTCTTTACATCTTGTGGAAGTACCTCTTAGGCATGAAGGAAAAGCTATGAATACAATAAAGCTTGATTTCATGTGAAAACCAAAGCCTGGCCTGAACACGGCATCATGTTCCGCTGTTTCCGTCTTTTAAAAGCCAATAGATGTGAAATACGCGTGGCAGTCAAGTACTGCAAAACTGAAAATGCCATGCCTCCCGTTCTTGCCACTGCTGCCTCGTTCTTCATGCTGCGCAGAGCTGTGAATGCCTGGCTGTTTCTTCCTTTCTCTATTTCTCACTGCACTTTTACTCCCTTTCGTACTCAACGGACCACACCACCTTCTTTCCATGTTCATAGACAGCTTGACTTTTTCTCCCAATGTGCTGTATGCTTTCCCTCATGGCTCCAAGGCCAATGTAAAGTTGACTTCTCTTGAGTGCTGCTAAGCCTGTTGGTAGAGCCATTCAAAAATAGTTTTAAAAAAGCTGTCTCGTGATTCTAGGTAGCACATGTGCGTGACGTCTGTGGGAAGTCATTGCCACGGCCAGACTCACTTCACTATAACAAATTTTTACCTAAAACGCTTATATTATAACGGGGGAAAATGCACAGTCTCTTATGGAAGACAAACTGGGAATTCAGCTTCACTTTACTATATCCAAGTTGTCTACAGCGGGGTTCTACTGCATCTTATCAGGCTTAGATAATATACTACTTGGTCACATAATTTTCAGCTATTTGATATTCCGTTTTTTGTGGAATAGTAATTCTAAATTAGAAATCATCCATGCTACAAGAATGTTCGAGGTGATGAGACAGTTGTATACAGATTATCCATGGCATCCTTTATTGGATCTGCAGTTGAACAATCCTCACCTCACCTGCTAACTTTTCCACTATGGTAATCTCATTACAAGAGACAAGGTTACAAGAGACACTCATTTACCAAGGGCAACTTTTAGGGGCATCTCGCATAAATTCTTCACTCCTTAGAAGAGACACAACCCAGATACTCACACTGCACGGCCAACATTGCACTAACTCATATGAGCTTCATTTCTCATTGGCCCGATTCCATTCTTTTCTGCAGGTGCATGTCACACCAAGCATGTTTCGACTTTTGTCTCACTGCACCCAAATTTCCATCATTCTGTTTCTTTAGTGCGAGTTGCACTCCAGCACTAACTCTTGAGTTGAATTCAGGTTGGCATAGATTTCCGTCCCAGCTTCCGCAATGCCATTCGCTTTGTACGTCGGTAGTCGGACTGGTCAGGCTCTAGAGCTGTCGCCATTTACATGGGACAGTTCTGCTCGATGATTCATTCGCATAGTTTTACATCAGACACAAACTCAAATGTCTAAACGTCATGTCGAAGTGAGTGAAATATTTAGTTATAAAAAAAAAGGCACAATAGTTAATTACTTTTATGTTATGTTTACCTTAGATTGTTCAAAGGCATTGTGAGTAACAAGAAGACTTGCAAAGTGAAATGCTTTAACTTCAGCCGCTCAAAAGTAAGGCGATATACTCTGCACTCACAAGAACATAAATTATTGGGGACAGTTTCCTTAAGCCATTCTGAACAATAGCCTGTTCATGCATGTAAATCTGTTTAAATGCGCTTTTATGCTGACCTGCAGTAAAGAGACTTAGTCCAACTCCTCAGCATTTTTACAATATTTGGTTACAAGAGACCTTGGTTATAAGAGACGTCTTTCTTGGCTCCCTTGAGTGTCTCTTGTAACGAGGTTTTACTGATTGCTTATAAGCCTTTCTTCACTCCCTTTTTTGTTATCCTCAGAGTATCTATTTCTTTGCATCACCTGCTTCCATTACATTTAAGTTAGTTATTTTATCTCATTAATAAGCCTGTGCAGATCTTATCACTCAGTTCATTACCATGTTTAAACTGGTAATAACACAGCCTGATTGTAGCCTAATGTGCGATTTCTCCCTGTGCCTTTTCCTTTCCTGGCCTTGAGGCTTCCTTCATTCATAACACATGATTTGCCCTCTTTACATATGCTGTCCTGCTGCTTATCACACGCTTGAACTGATTAGGTTTGACACCACTGCTATTTCCACCTTACCTACAAAGTTCTATATTGGCTTATTAGTTCTTAAGAAAGTTCCTATGTCTCCCTGAACGGTCTTCACATTTCCTGTTCTCTTATTTTACAGCTAACTCACTAGACCGATTCGAGACCTCACAGTCCTATGGTCATTCTGCCTCGCCATGCTTAACAGCTCAACAATTTGCATGGGGCCAGGAGAGGCACACAATATTACATCTATTTCTCTTGCTTCCTCATCTAGGATTCGTGGAAGAACACAGTCGTTCTCAGAACAACCCTTCCTGCTGATTCTACCAGTAATTCTGTTATTCCTGGCACGGACAGTTTCCTCCCTACTTTTTTACTCATAGTCACCTGTCAGTAGAGCACACGGTCAATTTTACTTTACTAAATGTTGGTTTGATGCCTCCATAAAACTTTTGTATGATTTCACAATCAAAATTGTATGTCAGTACGATGCTGAGAACTACCTTTATCTGCTACCCCCAATTAATTAAGCTTAATTATCATGAGCACTCAACTTATGAACATCTTTGAAAATGTACTCATGGGACATGCCTCGTGAAGAAGAGCATCTCTGTCCACCAAATGAGGCCACTGTACAGAGACCTCCTCAGGGAGTGAGGGTGTGTGCGGTCCACCGTAAAGACAGCTGGCTGGAATGCTCCGTCCTCTGCGAGAGAACTCCCGGCTACAAATGTTTGCAAGTGACACAGCTATCTGGCATGGGATACTCTTGGGGAACACTTGAAGAACCTAGTACACCTAAATGAAATTCTGATCTGGAAGTATTGTTCATGCTTATGGACCCCTTCAACACTAGTGCGAAAAAAGTGGGACAAACAAGAAATTAAAATGGTATGCACACTTCAGACAAGCACAAGGAGTTTAAAACAGATCAGTGCCTGTTTGATTTTAAATCCTTGTTCATGTAGTCTTGTTCAAACTGTACTAACAACATCCCAGAATATACAGTATCTTACATCAAATTGCAAACTGCAGTGCCCCAGTATTCTTCACGGTGCTCATAGTGATCATATTAACTGGAAGAAAAAAAGAAACAGAAAACAAAGAAAAAAAGGTTGAATCAGATGCTATAACCAGTGATTCACAACTGAGAGTTAAAGAGTGCCCACCCCATACATTCATAAGAAAAAAAAAATTCAGCCAAAAGTGTCCTTATGCATCTTTTTTCCATATGTCAACTATTTTTCTTTTTCTCAGCTTGTTTTTGTTTACTCACTTTTCAAGATGCAGCCCCAATCACCTCAACAATGCATATTACAGAAGAATCCTCATTCTTGCATTGAGCACACATCATGCCTCTACCATGGAAGGGTCTCAACTAAATTTAATCAAGGGCTAAAAACACATGATTTTAATATGCACACACACAACTTCAAACATGTTGATGACAGTTAAAGCAAGTTCAACTGAGTAAATTAATTGAGTGAGAAAATAAACGCTTAGCTACTGCATTATGGGATATAAAAATGCGCAATTTACAATGTCTTTTAAAAACTTTGTACTACAGTCAAATCCCGATATAACGAATCCCGCGGGACCGCAAAAAATCATTCATTATTTTGAAGTATCGTTGTAATGAAAAATCTGTGATTATAAGCCAGTGGTCAAACCTATGTTTGACAATGACGTACCTTAGCAGTAGGCATGTGAGTAGACGAGCAAAACCTCAAGTGAAAATGTTGCACTAACTCCAAAGCTGATTTATTTAAAGAAATCAATTATTTTCTTCTGCCGCATGCAGCAAACACGACCGCGCACTACATTACACCACTACAGCACATACACCTTCCACTTTCCAGAACACCTCATTGCATGCGTGATTGTATCGAGTGATGAAAGTACGGACTTGGATGTGCAAAAAAAAAACAAACATCATCAAAGTTCTTTATGACCCCATTTTCAATGCTCCCTGAAGTTTGAAAATCTTGTCTTGGTCTTTTATAATGATCGCGGCAGTCGATGGCGCAATGCTAGCTGTCTGTAGAGGCCGAATTGCTTTTTCACTGCGTCGATTTCTTGCAGTGAAAGCAGCTGCGTTCATATCTTCTTGGCACTTCGCTGGCTAATATCATCGCCAATCTCGCACAAACTTCGCAATAAAATAATTTGCAGCAAAAAAATTAATAAAAATACCGTACCACACGTACGAACGACCGAGCCGCGTATGGCACACAACGCAGAAAGAAAAAAACGCAGGCAGCTAGGCCTGCTGGCTGCAGCGTAATTAAACCACAGCTTCATGGTGGCTCTAGGAGCTGGTCCTAGATGTCCTGATAATGATAGCTACAGCCCACGGACCACACACACAGAATCAACAGTTTCTGTTTCGTTTCACGTGAGAGTTGCAAGCTGCGGCGCTGTTAAGTTTAGCCGAATTCGTAATACTGATGTTCCAAAATTATAGAATAAAATATGTTCGTTATTCTGAAACATATGCTATTTTGAAATTCGTAATTCTGAAATAGTTTTACATTGAAAACATGGCAAGTCTGCCTGGGATTCTTAAAAACTTAATTCACTAATGTGGTGTTCGTAATAACGAGATTTCACAGTACAAGTTTTTATTTTGGTATGGTTTATGGGACTTAACGTCCTCACCTATGAATCAGGTGACTCGAGCTATGAGAGACTCATTTATTTTGGTATCTTCTCTAAGACTAGATTTTCCATGCTGAAAAAAAGTCTCCAAAAGAATGATATATTTCCCGGGCTGCTTCTTTAGTACAAAAAAAAACTAATCTAAAGAAATATTGATGAATGAAAAGTTTTTAGAGATACTTGCCAATAAGGTACTACAGTGAAATCCACTTATAATAATACTGGTTATAACAGGGGTCCTCTAAAGCCTTTGCCTCAAGGAACCCCAACAACCATCAATATGTGCCAAAGATGAACCCATCCGTCGTCATGATCAGGTGATGTTGCTTGTGCATGAAGCTGCCCAATATTATTTCGTTTTTTTTCTGCTGTTTGATTGTATAAACATTTGTATTCTTGCTTTTGGCAGTCAGATTTTATTGAATGCCCATGTCTCACTCATGCTCAGAGTTCTAAATTCAAAGCACGAACACAGAACATTGCATATAGCTGCAAGTGTCCCATGGGGGCTTGCAGAACCCACAGAAGCAGCTTGGAGAAATGTTCGAGAACCCCTGGGTTACAACAATATATTGGATATAGCAATGGAATACTGCAGCACCTTAAGCTTTTCTATGGTTTCTATGGTGAAATAAACCCCCCTTATAACAGTGCTGTCATATCACATCATCGTTGATAACAATTGCCTGTGGACTTGGAGAGTGAACCCTAAAATAGAAAAACATGAAAAACGCTATGGCACCACCCGAATCACATGCACAATTCAAAGAGCGGGCATTAGGAACTGGTGGAGCTGACCGAAGATCGACCTGGTCCCATGAAATTGAAAACCCCAAGTGAAATCGTACAGAGATGTCCTGCATGCTGCAATCACTTACATGCCACAGCCGCACAGAAGAGGAGAAAAGATGGGTTTTCGATATTCTCCTTCTGTGAAGATCTCCATTATTTATGTCCTGACCTTAGCCAGAGGTAGCGCAGTGAAGCTTCTCCAAAATGCCCAAATAGCAGCCACCGAGGAATACAGTTATAAAAAAAAGAGGATGACAAGAAAACTAGACAAATGCCATTTTAAACTAGAATAACCCAAGCTGGCTGCATGACCTCGGTCTTCCCTGGTTCCTGCTAAAATAACTGCTTTGAATAGATTGCGACAAAAACAAGCAGTGCAGATAACCCCAAAGAAATCAAATGCAACCTAAGCAGAGATCAGTTGTGTCAGAAGTAGCGCAGAGAAGTGCTGCCAGTCAGAAAGAGATGAGAAGCTGGATGATTCTGGACGGAGGCATTTCAGGGGCCGCCACTGAGTGCCTCTAGCATATGCCTGCACAGGCCAATGTGCAAACGGCATACCTGTGCCCCGATCATGGAAGTGTCTACATGGGTATGGCTTAAGAGGGGACGCGGGCTTTGAAAGTCGAAAAATCGCGAAAAAGTCGGCTTTTCAAAAAGTACATATCTCGGCTGTATATATTATAAACTACCTTTCCTATAATTATAAACGTCTAATTCGTCGTGGAGCTGCTTTAAATTAAATATACAACTGGGCGCGGCAGCCCCAGAGTCGCGAGCGAACGGCAAAAGTACCCAAACTTCGCGCGCGCGCCATTTCTCTGCCGCTGAACCGAGCGCCGCCATCTTGGTCTTGTTTTGTTTGTGAATGCTTGCCCTTTTCCATATTGTCTTCGCCGGCGGCGTCCGCGGCGTAGCAGAAGCATGGCTCGCTTGTGATTGGGGACCTCACAGGGATTGGGAAGAGTCTCAAATTCGGGCTGTGATTGAACAAAGCGCGTGCTCCGTCGATAACAAAGCGATAACGCGTCGTCAGCGTCTTCCGCTGTTCGCATGAAAATGCACTTTCCGAGGGAATCGGGGAGGTGGGGGCACAACGTGCTGCAGTGAAAAACAAACTTTAGACTTGAAAATGCTGTTTTAAACTTCAAGAGCCATTGTCTCAGAATGAATTTTTTTCATGGTATGGTTGCTTATTCCCGCAGTATTTCTGGAACCGCTAATCGAATTCCCACCTGGTTTTTTTTATTGTGTGCCTGAATACATTTCCGAGGGCAAGACAAGCTCATTTTTTCAAATTATTGAGTCTGGAATTTATAATAAACAATCAAAATTAGGCTAATGCAAGTCCAATTAGTGGCACTAACCTCAATGCACTGCTAAAATTTTTCGGCAGGGAAATTAAAAAAAAAAGGGCTCTGTCTTGCCCTGTGGTACCTATTCAGGAACCTTCATAATGAATTTCATAGTGCCAACACATTTTGCAAGTTCACCAGGCATGGAACAAGGAACCCATGTGAACCATTCTGATATACTTCTCTAACTTGAGTACCAATGTGCGCAGCTCCATGAAAGTTTGCAGTTATTCAAATGGCTGTGCCATGAGTCTACCCTGAAAATTTCATTCAATTATCTCAAGAAACAACAAAGTTGGTATTCAAAGCTAGCCTCCCCCCTTAAAGAGGACGCATACATTTTCCCCAAAGAAATGGCAAATGTTGGCACTGCCCTTTTGTAATACATTAGTTATACAGAGCTGCCCACTGTCTTTTATAATAAAATTCAAATAAGTCAAATCTCGATATAACAAATCCTGCGGGACTGCAAAAAGTGATTCATTATTTTGAAATATAATTGTAATGAAAAATCCCCGATTATAAGCCAGTGGTCA
The DNA here is from genome assembly GCF_055883805.1 of Amblyomma maculatum. NCBI lineage: Eukaryota > Metazoa > Arthropoda > Arachnida > Ixodida > Ixodidae > Amblyomma > Amblyomma maculatum. The sequence goes on along the minus strand of NC_139350.1, from coordinate 93,641,283 downwards.
AACCTAGGTATGAGAAACGAAAATGATGTAACTTGGAAGTAGGCACGTGTGTAGACAAGCAAAACCTATAACGAAATGTTGCACTAACTTCAAAGCTGATTTATTGAAGAAATCAATTATTTTCTTCTACCACATGCAGCAAAAACGACCACTCATACATTACACTGCTACAGCACATACAACCTCCACTTTGAGAGTACGGACTTTGCACCAGTGCAAAAAAAACAAAAATAAAGACACGTGTTCGATATGACATCTTCAGTGGTGCCCCTGAAGTTTGAAAATCTTGTCTCTGTCTTTCAAAATGATTGTGGCAGTTGATGGGGCAATGCTAGCTGCCTGCAGAGGCCGACTCACTTTTTCCCTAGATTAATTTCTTGCAGTAAAAGCTGTGTTCCTATCTCGTTGGCACTTTGCTGGCTGCAATCATCGTCCGATCTCGAAAATACTTCACAGTCAAATAAGCCAAGACAAAAAAAAAAAACTTCCCGCACGCGCAAATGGCAAGAACGGCCGACCAGTGAACAACACAAAACAGGAATAAAAAAGGCAAGTGGCTGATCCTGCTGGATACTATTGTGGGGGTGCTAGGAGTCGGCACTAGATATACTAAAGATGACAGCTACAGCCCACGGACTTTACACACAGAATTTAGCGGAATTCATAATAATGATGCTCCTAGATTATAGAAGAAAAAATAAAATATGTACATTATTCTGAAATATACACTATATTGAAATTCGTAATTCTGAAATAGTTTTACGTTGAAAACATTCTGCTGGGAATTCCAAAAAAATTTGTTGATTTGAAATATTTGTTAATGTGCTCTTCGTAGTAACAAGATTTCACTCCATTTCTTTGTTTTCGAAACTTTGATTTTCAAATGGCACTTATGGGATAAATTTTACAGTACACATTCTAAACAGTGACAACAGATTTCATTTTGATCTTAAATGACACCACGAGCTTGAGCCAAGCGAGAGAAAAGAAAACATTACAAGTTAAACTCGTATTTTCTCAGGAAAAAAAATGCACGCATTGTTGTAAACAGCCACAAAGAACAAAGCATCCAATTTCAGCAAAGCAGAAAAATCGAAAGAGGCATATCCACAGAGTATGCCTTTAACTTAAGCCAAGTGCCCATAAAAGAGCACTCTGTCACAGCATTGCACCGACTTGGACCACCCAAGTCCCAAATTCTGAGGGAAGCAAATGGAGGTGAGATGTCACATGCAGTAACTAATGCCAACAGTCTTTTCTCAAACACAACCCACAGATGAAGCCACTGAGTCCACAATTATTTTTGCCTTTGGGATAGCACCTTGATTTGACGGCTCGCCAAGAACACTTTCTTTTTAGCGCTATGTATATTCAAAAAGCTTGGAAAATATTCTAAACTACTGGGCCAGTGACGTGCACCCCCAAAGCAGGCTGGCATCTTGGTTGTTTGTAAGGTAATTATTTGCTTATTCCCCAAATATCCCTGTTGCAGAAATTTTTTCCTGCTCTGTGTAAGAACAGACATGCAAGAGCAAAACCAATGCACTGTGCAGACAGCCAAGTGCATACATCACAGCACCTAGACCGATAGATCAGCGGAATGATTCAAGAGTTGACTCACTCGGGCTCACCCATGCTCATAAAAAGAGTCGAGAGTTAGTCCGGACACAAATTCAGAACACAATCTGTTTTCGTGATGACGGTAGGTGCCTTTCTTTTCTCATTTCATGACAGCAAACGGGAGGAAAGATTTATTGCCGCAACAAAGAATGTTTACGCGTATCTCTTGACGACCGGAAGAGAGAAATCTGTGAAACGTCTTCATGTGTGCGCTCCTTGTCCTATTTTGTGCATTTTGCACACAAAATGTTGCCCCTGGTATACAACTTAACGTGCATAGAGGACTAGTCAGGCTTTTTAAGACATTTTATTTATGCATGCTGACAGCATATAGTATTAAACTAATCGTGTTTGACAACACAATAAAAATCCCATGCGGCACTTCTGATGAAAAATTATCAATCAAACCAGCAGTGCAAAGAACAAGGCCGCTACCTAGGGATACAGTAAAACCCGGATATATCAAACCCAGATAATTTTGAATTTTGGTTATATTAAACTCGTGGAATATTCCCTTGAAAATCCCATGTTAAAGTATAGGAAAGCCGCATCGTATATTGAACTGAATTTCATCAGTCGTTCAATATATCGAACTCCGCACCCCACACGCGGAGGTGCACCTTCCCCGAAGATGATGGCATCACCCTCGGCCGCTTGCCACGTGTGACGTTTGCAAGCCATGTCCGTAACCACCGGTATGGTGCAGATGCAGCCAACGCAGCCATGGTGTTCGGGAAAAGGGGAGAAACGTGATACAGCGAAGCACAAGGGGGTGCCCATTTTTCTGCCGAGCCTTTTCTCTCTTTCCCGATCTTCCGTTTTCAGCAGTACGCATTACGCATGCGCTGACAAGCAAGCTCAGCCCATGGCAGACAGAATGTTGAACGCTTTCTCCAGTGTGTGTAGTGAACCCTCCGCATGGCGCCTGACGTGCGATGCGCATCTCGTGTCATCGTGCTGGACATGTGTAAGCTGCGGTAGCTGCGGACGTTAAAGGTCCACGGAAACAGCCCCCCAGAAGCCACTGATAAACGTGTTCAGTGTTTAGAACACATCCTGTTGAGCATTAACGCAAAGTATAACTCCTTGGAACAAAGCCAGCGATTTTTTATTAATTTTTAAAAACAGCCTTTTTTGAAATTCGCGGGCATAGAGGTTGTAGTTGGCGGCGTCGCCCTATTTCCCTAAACCGTGACGTCACAGGTGAGTTGACTGGCAAGGCTTGCTACAAGCTGCCATTCGCTGCGGCCACTGCAACCATGACGTCACGGACACACTTCCGGTAGCTGCGAAAGTCGTCTGCTCGTGCGCTGCTCGAACTCTGTGCGGGCTGTTACACAGCTCGCCGCCCTTATCGGTTAGGTGGCCATTGCCCATTAAGTACACCAACCGAAGCGATGCAGGGATCAGCAGAACGAAGCTGCATTTATAAATATCTTATTTATATAACGTGGTTTCAGGAGTGCCGGAGTGTCGTCCGACGAGGCATCAACAGCACGGTCAAGCAGATGGCAGCACCTCCTCGACCGCCGTAAACAACGCCGCTGTGGCCCCTCCTCCCGCATACCGTTCGCGAACAACACGGCGGATCGTTAGCACCGATGTCCGAAATAAAGCGTGCCAAAATTTGTTGGCGTCTGTAATACTGAGCCGATTATCAAGTATGAAGCCCTCGCGAGGATCGCTGACCAGCAGCAAATTGCTGGTAAGAGCGATAGCCGTGATACAAGATAGTTTCTGCTCAAGCCAGCTGCCGCTGGTGAATTTCGGCTGATCCGATCTGCTCGTACTAGCTCTGCGATTAATGCGTCGGCAGAGTTGATCCTATAATTATTTTATTATTGCAGAATAGGATTCATAAGTAGACGATTTACGACAGTGTTGATCATGTTCCAAAGCGTCGACCGCCGCGGCTTCGAAGCGAAACAATTTAGGCCTAGCGACGACTAGGGAAGGTCGCGCACGGCGCTGTCGTTCGCCGCACTCGCGCGCCCCACCCCCGCGGTAATTGTATAACATACCTCAGCCTGCTCGCGGCATCCCGTGCTGCAAGCGCTGCAAACTCGTGTACTTTCATACCTAATGCTGCGCATTTTTTGACGTTCTGCTCAGCAACAAGCCGTCCAAGCGATACTGCAGGCAAGACAAGGCTTCAGTACACAGTCGCTGCGCTGTCGGCCGTAATCGAAGACTTCGGGCGGCACCATATTCTATACATCGATCTTTAAACGTGATACAGTGGGCAAATGAATAACTTTGTGAAGCAGAACCGCTCGTACGTTTCGCGCACTCGGGCGCCGACGAGTAGTTTCCGTCAACAGACGCCGTCATAACCTCGGTTAAACGACGCAAAGCGAGGTCGTCAAGCTCGGTTTGCAGTAACCGCGGTTAGTGGTGTAACCATGGTTTGGTCCGCCGTGTAACATAGGGTAACCACGGGTTCGCGGTTACACTAACCGTCGCTGCGCGATCTGGCGAACTCCTCAGGCGTGTGCGAGCGAGGACGGGTTGATGCGAGTTACGCCAGCGAGCGAGTGGGCGGCAACCGGAAGTTCGTCGAAGTGACGTATGTCTGGGCGGAGCTTTGAACTTGCTTGTATTCTTTATTTTTTTGACTCCCTTCGGTGCACGAGTTGAGAGGGAAAATTGGAAGGTCATTTTTAATCGCCGATATCTCTGGTGTTGCAGAAGCTAGATCGAAAATTTTTGCGGGAGAATGATGGGTGGTTCAATAACTATCAGTGTTATGGCGTTGTTTACCCTTCTTGGTGACCCCTTTCAGGGGACCTTTAAAGGGACACTAAAGACAGCCAAAGATGGTATGAAAATCTAATAAACTACATTTGGTGACACTGTCGCCGCATATCTGGCAGCAAAAAATCGAATAATTGCTGAGATATTGCGATAAGAAGTTGAGGTTTTTTGTTGTTCCCGCCGGTCGAATTTAAACTGTGGCCTCCAACTACGTAGTTGGAGTTGAGTGACGCACACTATCACGTAAGCGGAGACTCCGTGATAGCTAGCGAGCCGGCGCGGCCCGTGGCGTCGCATCCCTCAAGGGCCAACTTGGCAACAGCGTACTCGCAATGACGGCCTCAGCAGAAATAAATAAAACGATGAAGAGAGTAATTTACCGAGCGATGGGCCCATAAAGGAAGAAAAAAAAAACAGAGCACTTGTAATGCACAATACTTTACATGTTTCTCAAGCTTTTGCGCTCCTTCTTGCACTGTGTATAAACAAACCGAGCCCTCAGTCATCGCAACGCTTCCTGACATGTTTACATACAAATAAGATTTAGTTACCAGCAAAATAGTGTCCTCGCTGCTGTGCTTGTCAGTTTTGAAGCTTCGTCGCACTTTTTTTCTTCAAGGTTTGAGCTACAGCTCCGTGTTCAGCGAAAATTACGTCCACGGTAGCAGAACATGACCGAAGTGCCGGCGCCACTACATTTGCCAGCGCTGTGAAATTCCACATGTTAAAATGGATCCAGTGCACAATATAGTGCGCATAGGCATCCAGAACATTAGTTGCAAGACGTGAGAGCAGGCAGCATGCGCCGATGATCAAGAAGTTGTAATATTTAGACTGGCAGCAGAAACACTTTATTGTAAATGGGTCATGACATAAAAACTAGAAATATTTCCAAGGTTCTTGTGGCGTGGCGTAGCCGAGTGGTTAGCGCCGAACGTTACGGAGCAATCAGTAGCGAGTTCGAGTCTTACCGCTTCTGGAGGTTTTTTTTTCTTTTTTTCTTTACAAATCGATTTTTTTTTAACCTTTATATCGACGCTCTCCTTGGTATGAGCGGCAAGTATGCCCCTTTTGTTTACGACGCCTGCAAATTGCACGTTGAAGGTCTTGTTGACGCAGTATATGTTGGCCAGATTTAGTGAACAATTGAATGATAATGCGTTTTTCCTTCGGTATTTAGCATATGTATGCTTTTCGTGGCGTACGTAGCTGCAGTCAAGCGGTCAGGTCGCAGTCGAAGCGGCAACGGCGGCGATATGTTGGCGCATAAGTGTGAACGAAGGAGTGTGTCGGCGGTAGCGGATTTCGCTCGCTCGTGCCTCCGAATGCTCAAATGGGAACCATCAAGGCGCATCTGCTGCTCCAAGCTCGTAATTCAGGCGCTGCAGGTTCAAACAAACTATCCGAGTGCGCACGAAATGCCTGAGCCGAAACATAACCAAAACTGAAGTGGGCGCCTGTGGCGCCTCCAAGTATATTTTTGTATTTGCCTTGCAACGTTTACGTTGTCTTTTCGCCGTCGTTTACGTATGATAAAAGCGTGTTATCATGTTTGAGAAAAAACGTACTACCGCATTCAAACATACAACGTAATTCGCATTTGTCAGCCTCCGGGATCCCTAGCGCGTCACGTGATTTGTAGTTGCGAGCCTTGGCCGTTTGGCTGTGGTGGCGATACCTGTATTTCTGTTATTCTTCTTTACTACCTTATAACAGCTCTGTTTTCAGTAAGAGTGGTCTTTTTGTAATCAGGAACTGGCATTCTATCGATGCAAACCCACTTCCTTTCTCTCTTTAGTGTCCCTTTAAGCGACAGATTTTTTTTTTTTTCGAGTCGTCCATCCTTGTTGCTGTTCTAAACGTGCGGCATAGCGTAAGCTATGGATGCTGCGGACACTGAGATGTGGTTTTTTTTTTACATGAGTCGTCTATCCTTGGAACTATGAATCAAAGAAACCATGCGGTCAGTTGCGATCATGACACCGGCTTTAGCATTGTTTACTTCAAACGACATTTGAAGTTATCGTGCTTTTCAATGATTCTGTGGCAGTGGACTACACCCACCCCAAGCGCAGCGTGATAAATCGAGCCGGGCTTGTATAATCAAGCCATCACGGGCACTCTGCCAAGTTCGCTCCCCGCTACCACAGGGGCTATCAAAATTATAGTAAAAAAATAAACACGCAGAGACGTTATCGCTGAGCAGTACCTTGGCGCGCTGCCAATAAATGAGCTGTGGCCGCGACGGCTGAAATAGAGGGACGCGCAACCGACTTTAAGGCTGTTACACATGCAAGTGAAAACGCTCACCCTCTCTGCCGCGGCGACGCACAAACCTGATTTGAACTGTCGCGGTGGCTCGAGCGACGCAGTTCCAACAAGTTGGAAATTTTTCGCTCTATCACTGCCGCTCGTCGCTGAGTTCGCTCAATCGCTTGCATGTGAACCAGCCTTAACGGTTTTTTTTCTTTCATATTCTCGAGGGCAAAAGTAGAGGGCGGGTTTATTATGCGAATGGGTTGATTACACGACAAATACGATATCATTTTTCACGATCGCAAGCTGCACCTCAAGCCGATTTCTGTATAATGATCGATATATCCAACTATTTCGCGATCCCCTTTGCGTTCAATATATCCGGGTTTGACTGTATCAGGACAAAGAATGCTCGTTTCTAGATTTCAGTGGAGATGCCTGCCACCTGCTTCTGTGCTACGGCTCTGGAAATGAAACTCAGTGCATTTAATCACAGACTGCCAGTCAAAAGTGCATAGTGTGCAGATACTGGTATACAGATGGTATTGCACCGGACGTAATGAATGTGTTAAGTACACGAGCTTGGAAAATCTGTTTTTAGAGTTACCAAGGTGAATGTGCTTTAATCTACAGATTAAGTGTTCAAGCTTACCACAAAAAACACGCAAAAAATGCAGGGCTGTCACAAATGCCAGAACCCATGCTTGACAGTGGTCAGGAAGGAAGTTAAGTTTAATCCTGACACAAAAGCAAGAAAGCTGTTTTCCCAATCATGTTTGTCTAGTCACTTGCAGGAGGACCTCCTACAACTGTTACCAAACAACAGGTAGCTATTGAAATTCTGCTACTGTGATCCTTAGGAACACGTAGGACACATCCTAAACCAGCATAAAGAGTATATGGAGACATGGAAGTTACCTAGACAACCGCACACAATCTGCTAGGCAGCAATGACCGCTCTCAGAAAAGTAAGAGTTTCCAATTCTGCCAACTCCTCCTCTGGAAGGGTCTATCATAGGCCCCTTCATCCACGCTGGACACTCCCTACAGCCAAACCACAGACACCCAAGCAACAGTCCCGGGGTAGCACTTTCGACAAATGCAGGATAGGGAATGGATTTAGAGGTACCGAAGAAGGGTTTCTACAGAAAGGTTTCTATAGCAAGGAACTTTCAGCAGACAATACAGGAGATGACAGTCACAAGAACGCTTAACCTGAAAACACTTCCGGGGTGCACATGCCATGCGCATGCGCACGGTGCTAGACATGAATAGGCATGAACGCAACGCATGCTAACTGGCAGCTCATGCACTGCTGTTTTCTGTCCAGGCTGGAAGCAGCCGACTGGTTTACAACCAGAGGACCATGTGGCTTCCATGATCGTCGGGGCAAATGTTACCTGCACCCCTCCTCATAGTGAAAGAAATTGTGTGATGAAGCGTGTCGGCACGAGAAGGACAGCGAGCCAACCCCAACACAACACTATTCGACACAAGCCGTTGAGTGGCATTGGACGCGAAAGCACAGAGTGAGTATGCCTCCCGGATCAACCCCAAAATATAGTACAAATGAACATTTGCTGGCCTTTCTTTCCTCACATTACACATAAGATAAAAATTTTTTCCCATTTTTGTTATTCTGAAATTACACTTTGTATTATACGTGGGTCAATATTATAACTGGGATTTTACGGTGACTTGGTCAAGGCCATTTAGGCTAAAAAAACTGAGCTCAGTGAGTCAGTCCAAATGACTCGAGTCTAAATGAGCACACCCAAATGGTCTGGTTTGTGGGTTTAACATCCCAAAGCGACTCTGGTTGTGAGAGACACCGTAGTGGAGGGCTGCAGATCATTTCAACCTCCTAGGATTCTGTGATAATAGCTGATGCTACACAGCACAATGAGCACTTCAGCATTTTGCCACCATCGAAATACAGCCCCCATAACCAGGATAATGAAGAAAACAACTGCACAGCAGGAATGGGTATGCACACCTAAGTGGGCTGAATTACGTCAGGCAATGCATTCACTCAGACCAGGCTGTGACTACAGACATGGAACACAATGGACTTCCGGTTCCACCTTGCGTGGAGTGCGGACATACTTCACGTTGGCTCCGTGCAAAGACAGCGAACTTCGCCAGTCGCCCGAACCAGTGGCCTCTATTTCACCCACAAGAGCCCCGTGAAGATAAGCGCCACGCGCAGACTAAATTTTGGCCCGATCTGCCCATTTTTCGGGACCCCACGGCCCATTTTGCCTTGAGCCGCTGCGTCGCTCGAGCTAGGCCTCGCTCTGCTGGGAGCTGGGCCTACTCCGAACGTTACCTCCAAAACCAAAGTTACCATGAAGGTGCAAGTGCCAGGCAAAGCTATTGACCCTCAGGACTTCAATCCGCGGGACTGGACGCACATCCTTAGCGTTCCCGCCCGCACCCAGGAGTGTTCACTACAGCAGAATCACATCTCCGCCATGCAGACCAATGAGGCAGACAAGCCTACCACAGATGCTGGAGCTGCATCACCTGCCACCAAAAACACTATCAAGGCCCAGGCATCCGAGCAGCTGCGCGCCGCATGCGCTGCAGCACAAAGGTCACGACAGCAGCCGCCACTACCGACTGAAGACTACAAGGTGATTTTCTGCTCCCGTGCAGGACTTCACCTCACCTCGGTACCGCAACGGCAGCTCCGTGTCTCAATCCTGAACACCACCGCTTGACTCCAGGAGCCCACTCGCACCCAGCTACGGATTCATCCCACCAATAACACATGCACAATGAGCACGCCACGCCAGGCCGACGCACTTATGCTGGTGCAAATCACCAAAATCCATTACCACAAAACCGACTACACCGTAGCAGGCTACATCGCGGTGAGAGGGGTGATCTCGAATGCCTACTGGAATGATACCCCCAGGGAGCTACTGGAAGATCTTGTGAACAGCAATCCCCATGCTTCAATAGTGGACACTCGACGCATGGGTGCCACTCGATCAATATTGTTAAGGAAAGAACACAGTGGTAAACGCTAGTTGACGCACACCACACACCGCACACCACAGAATGAAGTTCGCTAGGCCTGAGCGTCGTCTTCTTCACTACTTCACATCAGCACGTCGTCGTCGTCTCGATATACTGTGCTCCGTAACAGTTTTCCCCGCACCGAAGAAGCACCGTCCCGGTGCGTCCTACACAAGAGAACTCGAATGATATGGTTTTAGACGGGCGACATGCACGAGTTCTGGATGAGGGGCCGTGGAAGGATTCTTGGGCTGTAAAGGGGCGATCTCATAGGTCACATCGGTGACTTGTCGCAAGACGGAGTAGGGGCCCACGTAACGAGGCAAAAGTTTTTCACACAAACCGACACGGCGAGCCGGGTGCCAAAGAAGTACGAGGGAACCAGGAGGGTAGTGAACGTCTCGGTGATGAAGGTTGTAACGACGTATTTGAGAGCGCTGAGACGCTCCAAGACGCTCTCGAGCTATGTGGCGGGCAGCATCAGCGTGGGCGATGGCATCCGAAGCGTAGCTGCAGGAAGAGTCGTCCAGAGGCAGCAAGGTGTCGAATGGGAGTAAAGGGTCACGGCCGAAGAGTAGGTAAAAGGGAGAGTATCCGGCGGTGTCATGGCGTGAGGAGGTATAGGCGAACGTGACGAAAGGTAAGGAGACATCCCAGTCACGATGGTGATCGGACACATACATAGACAGCATGTTGGTCAGAGTGCGATTGAGGCGCTCAGTAAGACCATTCGTTTGCGGATGGTAGGCCGTGGTGAACTGGTGACGAGTAGCACATGAGCGGAGAAGGTCATGAACCACTTGAGAGAGGAAACAGCGGCCACGATCTGTGAGCAGTTGACGTGGAGCGCCATGAATCAAGATGACATCATGCAGAAAAAAGTCGGCAACGTCGGAGGCGCAGCTGGTAGGGATAGCCCTGGTTACAGCATATCGGGTGGTATAATCAGTCGCCACAGCAATCCACTTGTTTCCAAAAGTCGATGTCGGAAAAGGCCCAAGAAGATCGAGGCCCACACGAGAAAACGGCTCTGTCGGCACTGGAATTGGTTGCAGGGGCACAATAGGTTGAAGCGAGGGTATCTTACGGCGCTGACAAGCTCACAAGCGGCGACGTAGCGACGGACAGAACGGTAGAGACCAGGCCAGAAAAATCTGCATCGCACACTGTCATAAGTGCGTGCGACTCCCAAGTGTCCTGCTGTAGGAACGTCGTGAAGTTGGGCGAGGACACTAGAGCGCAGATGACCCGGAACGACCAGTAAAAGGTCCGCGCCATCTGGACGCATATTGCGTCTGTATATCTCGTTATGGAGTACAAACATGCTGGCGGAAGAATCGGGGATGTTGCGCAGCTGGTCAATAATTGGTTGCAGGGCAGGATCACGACGCTGTTCGGAGCCGATATTGATAAAGTCCGAGATGGACAAAACATAGTCGTCAGCAGTGTGGTCGGACAAATCGGGAGGATCTACGGGATGGCGGGACAAGCAGTCAGCGTCTTGGTGTAAGTGGCCGGACTTGTACACCACAGTAAACTCATACTCTTGTATTCGTAAGGCCCAGCGACCTAAGCGGCCGGTGGGGTCCTTAAGTGAGGACAGCCAACACAAAGCATGATGATCAATCACTACACAGAAGGACCGCCCAAACAAATAAGGGCGGAATTTGGTCAGCGCCCAAACAAGTGCAAGGCATTCCCGCTCTGTGATTGAATAATTGCGCTCAGAGGATGAAAGCCGGCGGCTAGCATAAGCAATGACGCGGGAGGAACCATACTGGGACTGGGCAAGGATAGCACCAATACCATGTCCGCTAGCGTCGGTGTGCAGTTCGGTAGGTGCAGAAGGATCGAAGTGCGCCATAACAGGTGGGGTGATGAGGGCGGAAATAAGTGTCGTGAAGGCATAGGCTTGGTCAGAACCCCATGTGAAAGGTACGTTTTTTTGCAGAAGAGAGGTAAGTGGGCGAGCGATGTCTGCGAAGTTCCGAATGAAGCGGCGGAAGTAAGAACAAAGGCCAAGGAAGCTTCGCATGTCACTTGAGCTACGTGGGGTAGGGAAGTCGCGCACGGCTCGAACTTTGTCAGGGTCGGGCTGCACAACATTTGCGTCAACCAAATGACTCAAGACTTTGATTTGGCGCCGGCCGAAGCTGCATTTTTTGGCGTTCAATTGAAGACCGGTGCGGCGGAAAACGTCCAGGACCGTAGAAAGGCGATCAAGGTGGGTTGCGAACGTGGAAGAGAAAACGATGTCATCCAGGTAGCATAAACATGTTGTCCCCTTGAAGCCACGAAGGAGTGAGTCCATCATGCGCTCGAATGTCGCAGGAGCGTTACAGAGTCCAAATGGCATCACCTTGAATTGATAGAGTCCGTTGGGGGTGACAAATGCGGTTTTCTCGCGATCCCGTTTGTCGACAGCAATTTGCCAGTAGCCTGAACGCATGTCGATAGAAGAAAAATAGCTGGCACCATGCAAGCAGTCAAGCGCATCATCAATTCGCGGAAGAGGGTAAACATCCTTCTTTGTTATTTGATTAAGGTGGCGATAGTCGACACAAAATCTCCAACTTTGGTCTTTCTTTTTGACCAATACGACAGGAGACGCCCAGGGACTGCAGGAAGGCTCAATAATATTTTGCGCCAGCATCTTGTCCACTTCTTTCTGTATAACATGCCGCTCAGTAAGGGAAACACGATAAGGCCGTCTGTGGATGGGGTTGGCGTCACCCGTATTGATTTGATGGGTCACAGCGGATGTTTGGCCCAATGGTCGGTCACCGAAATCAAATATATCGCTGTACGAAAGCAAAAGGTCGGAGAGAGCTTTGGCTTGGTCATCTGGCAGATCCGCGGCTATCATGCCTGAAAAGAGGTTCGAATGAGAAGCCGATATATGCTGCTCCGACAAATACTGAGGGGTTAGAGCCGCAACTTCGCAGTCCGCCAAAGGAAACAGATCAGCGAGTGTGATACCATGGGGTAAAACTCGAGTCGAACGGCTGAAGTTCAGTACGGGAAGATAGGTGCGGTTAACAGTGACAGTCACGACGGTATGGGGGAGTATGACGTTGTGACGCAGAACAACATCGGTAATTGGGCAAGTGACGCATGTGCCGTCAGGAACTGCGGGGATCGGGGCCAGCGGGACATAAATAGCAGCTTCGGGTGGTAGGCGAACAAATTCGGCGCATCGGAGGCGGGGCTCGACATCGGTGTTTTCGGAGCAGTAGGGCAAGTCTAAGCGAAGAAGACCAGTTGAACAATCGATCAGGGCAGAATGGGTCGTTAAAAAGTCGATGCCGAGGATCACGTCGTGAGGGCAGCGGTCGATAACAGTGAAGAGGACAGGGGTAGTGCGACCGGAAATACTCACGCGCGCAGTGCACAGGCCCACGACGGCAGCGACGCTTCCATCGGCAACACGAACGGCGGATGAAGCGGCGGGTGTGACAACCTTTTTGAGACGGCGGCGAAAGGATGAGCTGAGGACTGAAATTTGGGCGCCAGTGTCAATGAGGGCAGTAACAGGGGCACCACCCACATAGATGTCTAGACGGTTGCGGCGATGAGCGAGGGTCAGCAGAGGATTTTCGGGCCGGGTCGTCAATGCAGCGTCACCTCCGGGAGCTGCATTGGTTAGTTTTCCGGATGAGAGCCGGAGAAGTGGGGAAATGTGGAACGACGAGATTGGGGTGAGCGGGACCTCCGGGTCTGAGGAGACGGCGAGCGGCTGGGCATGCGTGGGGCTGGCGAGTTAAAGTCACGAGTGCTCGTATCACGGACATAGGTTGCGTGTGGAACATATTCGGCGCTGCGATCAGAATAGTAGCGAGGTCAAGGGGGCGGAACCCAACGGCTGCGGCAATGGCGAGAAATGTGGCCAACATGTGAGCAGTTGAAGCAGATTGGCCGGTCATCCGAGGTTCGCCATTCGTCCGGGTTGCGGTAGCGGTACTGCGTCTGAAAGGGCGTGGTAGGAGCCGCAGCAGCTACGACCGGAACATTAGGTTGGAGCGAGGGCTGTGCGGAAGGTTGGCCGGAGTTGAAGCCCACGTTCGCGTTGAGGCCCACATTTGCGAACTCCTGGTGAACGACAGATTGGATTAAGGCTATAGTAGCATCCGCTGGTTGAGGAGCGAACGCAACGGGTGTCATAGCCTCTATCTCTAGACGAACAATCCTGGTCAAGTTGGAGGGATGAGATGGCTACTGTAAGGTTGGACTATCTTCGCACGTCGTCGTCGTCTCGATATACTGTGCTCCGTAACAATATTAATTACCTTTAGAAAAGAACCGGTTCCTCGCACAGTTCTTTATGGCGGGGGACTCCACCCTTGCACCACTTACAGAGGCCACATGGACGCTCTAAAATCGGTCTAAAAATCGGATTTTTCATTTCTTCATTTTTGCGGTCCTGAGATATTTCCACAACTATCTGCAAATTTTGGTTGAAAAATACCGCCTAATTCGCACGTTACAGCGTTCCAAAAATGCGAATCTGAACGTTTGGCCCTTTAAATTGAGGTCAAATCACGCTGAGTTTTGATCGGCCGCAGATTGATAAATACGCGCTCCACAGGCATCATTTTAGTCTCATTCGAAAGATCGTGATTCAGGCTATTTCCATGTCACAATCAGCGTTCGTGAGCAAGCATCCAAAGCGGGAAACAAAGGGTCAAATTTGCACGAAGCACGCACTGCTATTGGGCTCCGAAAGCATGTGACACAAATGACCACTTTTGGGTGGCTGCCCGCGTCGACTGTTTGTGGCCTGGCGCCATTTTGAAAAGGTCGCGTAGGCTTAGCTGGCTTAGCGACCTCCCGTCGTCACGACCACGGCGTAAAACGGGAAAATTTAGGTTCGAGCGTCATTCTGGCCCAGAATTCGAAGAAAGGTAGAGATACGAGGTGCGCCGGTGACACGGCAACGCCGCATCCTGTTATCCGCGAAGAAGCGCCGAGGCTCCGCGATGGGCCGATAAGGGCCCGGTGGTGCTCGGCGGCACGACAGATAGGAGAGCAAACAATTTCCTCCAGGCGAATCCAGCCGCGTGCGAGCATTGTAATCATGACGATGCAGTTGAAAAAGTGATACCTAAGCAGTTTTCACGGCCGCGACAGATCGAGCACTCATAAAAGTTAGAGGTGCAGCGGCAGCGGCGATCGCGAAACGGCGTCATGCGCAGCATGCGGAATCTCAAACTTTTCCGAAATAAATTTCCTTTTGAGTTGCAGGGACAATTATCTCGATTGGAAACAGTGCATTCACACCAGAAACCAGTCATAACTCATTTAATCAAGTTACTGTTAGCCTTGGTAATTCAAACATATGCCCAAAATTTTTCTCGCCGATTTCTCAAAATTTAATTTTGGACAGTCACCAGATCAATATTTCTGGCCCTGCTCTTGCTAGTTATTTTCTTTAAACCTAACCTCATGTATCTTGTGACACCAAGATAAATGTAATAACCATATGGGAAAATTTACTGAAAAGATTGTCTTGGCACCAAAATAGACCTTTCCTTTGAGTTTTTTTATGGTGTAACTTCGGCTCAAATTGGTATAACACATTAACTTTTACTTTAATTTACTTTCCAACCATTTCTGATCATATTGATATGTCAAACCTTGCCATAATTTAAATCTACATGTTCTGACATGTTTTTCCTTGCTTTCTCGAAACAGCATTTTTGAGACAGAGAATAAAAACCAGCCAAGGGACGAGGACGAAGAAAGACGATGTACACACGGAAGCTGGAACTAACAACTGTGCTTTATTGAAATAATAACATTTCCCAAGAAACCTTGCAAGGCATGCGCAGCTCGACGTCCAACACACAGCATAAAAGTGACAAACAAAAGCAACGCTTCGGAGATAACTAAGATACTAAGGTCTTTGAGATAAATAACTTATTTCTTTCTGCATCAACGATATAGATGCTGTGCTAATACAATTATCTCCTTGCATACTTATGTGATACGCTTCAAGAACTTCGCACTCTACCTTACCCTTGCCCCTACCAAGAAATGTGACATTTGAAAACAGCGGATAACAACCGCAATCCCTACAATGGCGAGACAAAGTATTAGTTCCACTGATGTGTGACAAAGAGTTGTGATGCTCTCGCAGCCTATCATTAATACACCGGCCAGTTTGGCCGATGTAAACTTTTTCGCATGTTAGAGGGATCTTATAAATAACACGTGTGGCACAAGGAATATAACAATCATCATGTTGCGTCGAGCATACAGGGGCCTTAGATCTGCCATGAGCAACACGAGAACAAAGACTTGATAGCTTGCAAGGAGCAGAGAAGACAACTTTAACGCCTTGCCTCGAAGCAACTTTTTTGATATTATGGGAAAGTCCATGCACGTACGGCATCACCTCAAGATTCCTCCATTCAGCTTCAGTAAGCTTGGGCACTTTTTCATTGCCCCTCTTAACTCTGTAGCAGCGATTCTGCCACAGCATTCAGAAGTGCATTTGGGAATCCTGCGGCCAGCAGCCGGCCAACCTGGCTGTCAAAGCTACTCTTTATTTGGTAGTGGCAACTTTTCTCTAGAGCACTGCGAAAGCAATTCGTAACAATACCGCTCTTAACGATTTTAGAGTGAGCGGAGGAGTACGGCAATAACGCTTTCTTGCTTCTCGGTAAAAAACACCAGCAGATATGCCCGTCGTCAAGAAAAGTTAGTTGAAGAAAAAATGAATTTGTATTAGCTCCTGTACTGTGCCACATCTTTTTAGCAAAGTTTGACAACTTACTATCAGGCTCTCTTCTTGACAAACGCGTGTGCAAAATTTTTAGATATGTTGATGATTTTTTGGTTATTTTAAAACTTCCACCGAATGACTCTTTTCATGAGGTTGTGAACGACGTCTTGAAGGCCTTTAAGGCTTGCACTAACACCCTTTGTTTTACGTTTGAACTACCCAATGACCAAAAGATAAGATTTTTAGAACTTCAACTAACTTTTCTTGACGACGGGCATATCTGCTGGTGTTTTTTACCGAGAAGCAAGAAAGCGTTGTTACCGTACTCCTCCGCTCACTCTAAAATCGTTAAGAGAGGTATTGTTATGAATTGCTTTCGCAGTGCTCTAGAGAAAAGTTGCCACCACCAAATAAAGAGTAGCTTTGACAGCCAGGTTGGCCGGCTGCTGGCCGCAGGATTCCCAAATGCACTTCTGAATGCTGTGGCAGAATCGCTGCTACAAAGAGTTAAGAGGGGCAATGAAAAAGTGCCCAAGCTTACTGAAGCTGAATGGAGGAATCTTGAGGTGATGCCGTACGTGCATGGACTTTCCCATAATATCAAAAAAGTTGCTGCGAGGCAAGGCGTTAAAGTTGTCTTCTCTGCTCCTTGCAAGCTATCAAGTCTTTGTTCTCGTGTTGCTCATGGCAGATCTAAGGCCCCTGTATATGCTCGACGCAACATGATGATTGTTATATTCCTTGTGCCACACGTGTTATTTATAAGATCCCTCTAACATGCGAAAAAGTTTACATCGGCCAAACTGGCCGGCGTATTAATGATAGGCTGCGAGAGCATCACAACTCTTTGTCACACATCAGTGGAACTAATACTTTGTCTCGCCATTGTAGGGATTGCGGTTGTTATCCGCTGTTTTCAAATGTCACATTTCTTGGTAGGGGCAAGGGTAAGGTAGAGCGCGAAGTTCTTGAAGCGTATCACATAAGTATGCAAGGAGATAATTGTATTAGCACAGCATCTATATCGTTGATGCGGAAAGAAATAAGTTATTTATCTCAAAGACCTTAGTATCTTAGTTATCTCCGAAGCGTTGCTTTTGTTTGTCACTTTTATGCTGTGTGTTGGACGTCGAGCTGCGCATGCCTTGCAAGGTTTCTTGGGAAATGTTATTATTTCAATAAAGCACAGTTGTTAGTTCCAGCTTCCGTGTGTACATCGTCTTTCTTCGTCCTCGTCCCTTGGCTGGTTTTTATTCTCTGACTATGTACCAACTGACCCAGATTTCAACCCTCCTTCAAGCATTTTTGAGGGTGCTGCAATTTTGGAGGATCAATATCTCTTGAACTATTTGTGCTATTGCTTTCATTTTTTTATTGCTACAAAGATACTTTCTTGAAGAGTGCAGTAAGACTCAAATAAATGCAATTATAATGAGGCAACATTTACAAAACTAATTATTTATAATGGGTGTCAAATCGAGCCTTTCCACAGAAAAGTTTGACGTACTGTAACATATCTCAAATTAATCTAGCACCTTCATTCTTGGTTAGCTGCACTCTGTGATATTTCTAGATAATTTTTGCAGGCTGATTTTCATCATGCCCTTGTGTGTTTAGTAATTAGCTCACCTCCAAATGAAGAACATTAATTAGGCAAAATTCTTAAAACTGTGCACTCTACAAAAGAAACAATTACATATTTAAAATCAGTATGTCAAAATACATAAGTGATGCAAGTTTAATCCAAATCGGTCCATAGATTAAAAACAATGTTCTAAGAGGGGTGTCCCCCCTTAACTGCAGACAACCAGGCCACAGGACAGATGTGTGCACGCAGCCACGTACGAATAACTGCCCGAGGTGTGGCAAACTGCATCCCAAGGAGACTATCCTTTTCTGCACTCCTGAATGTATATTATGCGGAGAAGCACACATGGCGGGCACAGGGAGATGCAAGGCTAAAGGGCGAAGACCTACAACCAACCCTGCACCTCAACCCTTCTCTCCTAAAGACAAGCCGCCCAGAGACGCTACTCGGAAGGCAGAACTCAACGCCACTCGCTCCACGTCGCTTCGCAAAGGAGAACACACAAAGGACCCACAGAATATGTCATGGGCCGACCGAGCAACTGGAGTCATCTCCAAACAAACCCCGCCACCCCAGCCACCCCAGGAAGATTCACGCGACAAGGAGCTCAGGGCCCTGGGGAAAGAGGTAAGCCGCCTTTCCTCCCCCACACCAACCCTTTTCATCCACCCTCCTTTCCCAAGCCGTACTTCCCACCTTCTCTCCAACATCCCCAGCCACGCAACCGCCCCCCAAAAAGAAACATACATCAGAACCCCCACCAGTATCACATGATGGCCTTGAGAAAGTTGAGGCAAAATTTGAAGCAAAACTAAAGGCTTTAGAAGCCCGGATAGATTCCAAAATCGACTCTCTCTTCACCCCTCATCATCATCAGCCTGACTATACCCACTGCAGGGCGAAGGCCTCTCCCATATTTCGCCAATAAACCTGGTTCTGTGCTAGCTGACCACTTGACCCCTGCGAAATTCTTAACCTCATCCGCCCACCTAACTTTCCGCCACCCCCTGGTACGCTTTCCTTCCCTTGGAATCCAGTGGAGTCCGCTTCACCCAACTCGAGAACAAAATTGACTATGTTCTCACGCCTGGTTCATACACTCGACATGAGAATGACCAACCTAGACACCCGCATTCAAACCTTAGAGCACACGCAGTTATCCTGAAGCACAGCAATCTCCAACTACCTCCTCTTCATCCGTCGCAACCACCACCCCCTTCAATGCCTAGCATACTTGACTCCCAATCGCTCCACTATGGCGGGGCAGTAAATTTACCTATTCTCCAGTGGAATTGCCGCGGCTTCCGGGTTCCTACCCTCACCCCGCCACCCCAAATCATCCTTCTCCAGGATACGGGCACTAGGGCATCACTGTCTAGTTTTATGCCCTACCACTCAGATGTCACGGACAAACCCAGGGTGTCCACGCTTGTTCACCGTTCAATTCCCCACCAAACACACACCATTACGTCACACGCCCTGCGTAATCACGGAAATCATTCATCACGCACACACAGTACCCTCCATCTTCATTGCGAATATACCAGGTGTCCCAGCTAACTTGTACCAAGGGTTACAAAATAATATATTTGAGGTAAGTCAGTGAAACCAGTTGCATACAACTACCAGCCTGCTTGCGCACTACAGGCAATTTTTTGTTTTGCAATTAGTTAATTGGCTAATTATGTTAATTTTTCTAATTTAATAAATATTCACCTTAGACCAAAAATGTGAATTGGAAAGTTGTAGAGCACCTTCAGAAACCCCCATTCCATTAATTGCGATCAAGAAAGTCTCACGTGTATCTTTTTTTCCGGGCTCAAAAGAAAGCCCGCGAAATACAAATAATACCACGTGACTAGCGCATTTGAGCGCAGCGATCGTGGTGCTCTCAATCGTGATTTGAGCGAACGAAATCAGCTGCAGCCGTAACCCGATGGTCCCGTTGCAGCGGCAGGCAGAAATGTTGGCGATGGTTGGAGCGAGCTCGAGCCCGCCCATCGTCACCGCGATCTTGGCCAGGCCTGTGCACCGCAGCAGCCTACATCACGACAGGCGGATGACGATAAAGAACCGGCAAATGAAGGTGCAGCGCTAATTTTAGTCGAGTCAGATGTCATCTCGCCCCTTTACCCACGCCTGTATCCGCAGATTCAGTGGCTTATACCTTTTCGCTCATCCGTTTGCCGTAAAGTTCGCTGATGAGAGAGAAGGAGGGTTTGTTAGAATCCCGGTGGTGTCGGCTCGCCGCTCTCGGTGCTACTTGCCCCATCACGTGGGCCGGCTGTCGGACGCGGGCGAAGAAGCCATCACAGGCATATCTGCCTGCCGCTTTAACGGGGCAAAGGAGACACGGCCGCAGCTAATTTCTTTCGCTCAAACCACGCCCGAGAGCACCCCAATCGCGGCGCACAAATGCACTAGTCAAGTGGTATTATTTGTATTTCGCGGGCTTTCTTTTGAGCCCAGAAAAAAGATACACGTGAGACTTTCTTTATCGCAATTAATGGAATGGGGGTTTCTGAAGGTGCTCTACAAGTTTCCAATTCACATGTTTGGTCTAAAGTTGATATTTAATCAATTAGAAAAATTAACATAATTAGCTAATTAAGTAATTGCAAAACAAAAAAATCGCCTGTAGTGCGCAAGGAGGCTGGCAGTTGAATGCAATTGGTTTCACTGACCTACCTCAAATGTATTATTTTGTATCCCTTGGTTCAAGTTAGTTGGGACACCCGGTATACCACCCCCCATCCCATCCAATGTCTTCCCTGGAGACGCTCTTGCGGGACCTCCACCGACTCGCTGGCAGGCACCCTCTCCTCATCGGAGGAGACTTCAACTGGCAGAACACCAACTGGGGCTGCAGCTATACTACGGGCCGTGGTCGATGCCTCTGGTCCCTAGTCCAAGAGCTGCGCCTCACTACACACAACAATTTCCACACACCCACGC
The DNA here is from genome assembly GCF_055883805.1 of Amblyomma maculatum. Taxonomy (NCBI): domain Eukaryota; kingdom Metazoa; phylum Arthropoda; class Arachnida; order Ixodida; family Ixodidae; genus Amblyomma; species Amblyomma maculatum. Next base: position 93,620,362 of record NC_139350.1, on the reverse strand, counting down.
GGATCGGCACCAGCGTTAGGCACGGACACCAGTCCGGACCCGACGCTCAGTCGCTTCCTCGGTGGCGTCACCTGGACAAGAACACAACACACACTGGGAAGCGATCACTACATCATTAACATATCGCTCCCTTTTAAACAATCCCGCTACACACACATCACCCACAAACTGGTGAACTGGGAAGCCATCCGTGCATTGCAGAAGGACGACTCAAACACACCTATCACTGACATCGAAGAATGGGTAGAATCACTTATGACCGATGTCCAGCACAATACCCGGCTAATTACAACCACACAGGACACCCCCACCCTAGCGCCCACCTCTGGGAGGCATACCACAGCCTACTTGAGCGTTGGAAACGCAACAAGTTAAACAGAACGCTTAAAAAGCGACTGGCCACACTGCAGATGCAGATACAACAGCATGCAGAGTAGGTCTGCCGCTATAATTGGGGGCAAGTTTGCGACGGACTCGCCGGCAAACTGTCCACCAAGCGAGCTTGGCAACTTCTTAGACATCTCATAGATCCCACACAGTCCAAATCTGCTACACAACACCATGTTACATGCCTCGTACACACACACAACAGCGGCTCGACGCTCTCCTTGACACACTTCAGCGGACACACACCTCACCCAGCACATCTGACCCCATGCCCCACTACTCAGGAAAACCTAACCCGGAACTAGATGCTGATATTTCGGAAGCTGAAGTAAGAGCGGCCCTTCTGACTCTCCGCATGAATTCAGCACCGGGACTTGACAAAATTTCCAATTCTATACTCCGCAACCTGGATGATAAATCAATCGCACAGATTACAGACTACTTCAACAAATGCTGGACGGAGGGCACCCTCCCCCAATCCTGGTGACACACCAAAATAATATTTATACCAAAACCTAACAAGCCCCTTAAACTAGAAAACCTCCGCCCAATCTCGCTCACCTCATGTCTCTGAAAACTTTTCGAGCACGTGGCACTTGCGAGATTGACACTTCACATGGCGGACAACGACCTTTACCCACACAGCATGGTGGGCTTCCGCCCCCATCTCTCCGCTCAGGACGCCATGCTGCAGCTCACTCACATCTTCGACCCGGCTATTCCGGGCCACACAAAGGCAGTCCTGACTTTGGATCTGTTCAAAGCCTTTGATCGCGTCGAACATCAGGCGATCATGACTGCCCTTTCTCCCCTGAACATAGGTGTACATCTGTACACTTACATTCAGGTTTTAACGGACCGCATGGCTGAGGTTCATTTTGGGCCCCTTGCCTCCCCACCCTACACCCTCAGGAGCGTCGGTACTCCACAGGGGTCCGTCCTCTCTCCTTGCCTATTCAACGCCACCCTCATTCCCCTCGCCCAGAAACTGTCCACAATACCTCATCTCAGACACACCCTTTATGCAGACGACATCACACTGTGGACCACACATGGTAGCGATGGCGACATAGAGGATACCTTACAAAGCGCACATCACTCATACAAGAACACGCCCAGAGCACCGGACTCTCGTGCTCCCCAGAGAAGTCTGAACTACTTATACTTCGCCCCACGACCCGCGGATGCCCCACCACACCCTTTGTCATTGAACTCGGTCGTCCCATCCCAGAGGTGAATACGCTCCGGGTTCTGGGACTTCACATCCAGAACAATGGCAAGAACACCTTAACTCTCAACAAACTAAAGCAGGTGACAGGCACGATATCGCACCTCATCCGCAGAGTTTCGGGCCATCACAGAGGCATGAAGGAGAACGACCTATGTCGTCTAATTCATGCCTTCATCCTCAGCCGTTTCTTATACACAGTCCCCTATCTCTGACTCAACAGGCAGGAAACGGACGCCTTGGACGTCAAGTTGCGCACGGCGTTCAAGACGGCTCTACATCTCCCAATCAACACTTCCACAGAACGCCTTCTACAGCTTGGCCTCCACAACACAATTGGGGAGCTTGGGGAGCTTGTGGAGGCTCATCGCCAAGCTCAATACTTGCGTCTCACCAAGACCTCCACCGGTCGCCATATCCTGGAAACTTTAGGCATTCGCGTCCCAACGAAGGACCCTACCCTCTTTCCTATACCTCGCCCCCTCCACCGAGACCTTCTCATCAAGCCTCTCCCTCGCAACATGCACCCCCAGTATAACGAGCAACGCCGCCGAGCCTGAGCTAAGGTGCTCCACAAATACTACGGCTCTGAAACGGACGCCGTCCGGGTGGACGCCTCATGCACAAATGAGGGAGCGGTACTGGCCATCACCAATTCCTTCCTGCAACCTCTTGCTACTGTCCCCCTCCCCTTGGTCACCTCCTCGGAGGCAGCCGAGGAAGCAGCCATCGCCTACACGCTTGCACACACGGAAGCATGCTACATAATTTCTGACACTAAAACTGCGATATTAAATTTTGCACGTGGTAGAGTTCACGTTTCTGCGGTCAGCATACTGAGCTCGCCCACCGCCAACCCGCCCCGCTATGTGGAGCTGATATGGGTGCCTGCACACTCCGGGAATCCTGGTAATGAGGCCGCCAATGTGTTAGCCCGAGGTTCTTTAAACTGGGCGCCGGTGGCCTCCGATCCGGGATTCGCGCGTGATCGCATGTACTACTTCAGTGAGCTAACTCAGGCCTATCGAGCTGAGCGACTTCTCTATCCCCCACCTCACCCATCTCTAGATAACTACCACCAGACGCTCTGGCGACGACTCCAGACGCGCACCCTCCCGTCCCCTTATAGTGAGTCTCGCTACCACCACATCCTCTCCGATCCCTCCTGCACCCTTTGCAACAACCCCACTGCCACCCTTGCCCACATCCTGTTCCAATGCCCGGCGGATCCTCCCCCGCGGGTTCTAGAGCACCTTACCACCTGGGAGGATTGGAAGACCCTGCTGCACTCTGAGGACCCGGTTCGGCAGAAGATCGCCACAGACTGGCTGCCGACGTCATGAACCATAGGAACATGAATGTTTCAGTGTAGTGGGGCCGTGCGGGGCCCAGGGGCATGCATGCCGAAAACTCCTCTGTATATTAATAAAGTTATTACTACTACTACTGGAACAGAATAGAATAATAAGCAAGAGAATTAGAATGGGGTACAAAATATGTAGCTGGCACATTCAAGCTATAAATAGCCATCTACAAGCAGTCTTCAAAAGGAAATTGTTCAACTGCAGCATCTTACTGCTATACTCACACCTATGGGGCAGAAACATTGGGGCTAGCAAAAGGGGTTGAACTTAATCTGAGCAGAAGGCAAAGAGCAATAAAACACACGAAGAGGAGTGTGGAAATATTAAAAATTTCCAACATGGGAAGAAATGCTTTCTAATATCTGATCGGTGAAAAAAACAATTGAAGAACTGGAAGACAGCATCGTACATCGTGTTTACTTCAGAATTCACACGGAATTTGTATGTAACATTAAACTGTAACCGAAGTTATACCGCACTAAAAAATTTGGTGTAAATTATATACAAGATTCCATATACAGTAAAACCTCGTTGGTGTATTTAAAAAGTAATGCTGGAAAAAAACGTATTATCCAGGAAAACGTATGATCCGAACTGCCTAACATAAAGGGGGGATAAGTAAAACAGCATTAGGGGAGACGAAACACGCGAACGACATACACACGCGCTGTTTTTTTTTTTTTTTTTTTAACGTGAGTAGACGGGCCCGGCATGTGGCTGCGGCCAAAAGGTTCATACATATAACAGAGGAGTGTTTCGTCTCCCCTAGCACTGTTTTACTCGATTCTTAAGCATGTACCAACCAGCCTGTATTTGCCCTCTTCTGGAATCTATTAAGGGGGGACCCTGGTCTTAACCCTTTCACTGCCGGGTTTTTTTCTCATCGCTGCACTCCCCCTGCCGGTTTTTTTTTCATGTTAGTTTCGTGAAAATTTTATGTTAGTAATGCACTGTGATGCTCTGCAGGACATGTAACAACTTTTATTCAGAATAACCTTGTAGATATTGCACTGAATACAAAAAATAAGAATTAACAAAACAATTATTTCCTAATTAGGATGTAAAGGTGTGTAGAAAACTTTTTTGGTGTGGTACTCTTCAAAACAAGGCACCACACAGACACCGCTATGATCGGAGTCCGAATTCATAAGCAATTCCTGAATTTCTTCGTCTTTCAAACCGCGGACGCACGCGGAACGCTGCCTCGCCATGGCTGCTCTGTCGAGGCCAAGATCAAGAGACGCATCTAAACAAATGCGCCCGATCTGTTGCTTAAAATTTATAATGTTTTATGAATTTATGTGTCTTCTCCATAGATGGCGCGACATGCTTGCATCGTTTTTTTTCTTACACGAGTATAATCTGGAGCGACAGGGAGCGAGTTAAAAAGTCAAAACGAGTATACTCGGGAGAAGCAGGGAGTGTGCATGTGTGGACACACGAGTTATCTCGGGAGTGGCAGTGAAAGGGTTAAAACAGTAGTTTTTTATTTACTGGTAGATTTTGATGAAAGTTGCACCATTTATGCAGATTTTTGTGCTGATTTCAAATATGCACATTAATTTTATGTAAACCATTTAGTTCTGAAGATATTGAGCACTTTATGTTCTTTGTTTGGAGGTGAGCTGTCAGTAAAACTACAGGAGTTATGATAAACACTGACGTATCAAATCAATTTAGAACACGCAGAGAATGCAAAAATAAAGATTGAATGTCCTGGTTCCATTTTAACCAAAGTTACAGCTTGTCAAAGTTCAGAAACCAAAAAGCCACCTTGACACTCCAGAAAACATGCAATTTTTAAAAACTTTCCTCATTAAATACTACAAATTCATTTATATTTTTGCACTGTACATGAGCTTACCTTTCTGGTGCAAAGGAATTATAGCAATATCATAAGTAGAACCAGAGATATCGCACCTCCAAACATGTACCGTCCTCAATATTTTGATTTTAAGAAATTGAGGAAAAACGTGTTGATAAATTTTTGAAGCACCAAAGCTAACAGTAACTCATTAAAGTGGGTTCTGACTAGCTTCTGATGTCAATGCATCATTTACCATCGATATAATTCGCCCTCAAGGAATGAAATTTCCGGCAAATGGAATGCATGGTCCGGAGGCCACCACCAAGACGAGTGCGTTTGCATCGTGACCTCCGCAAAAGTTGGTGCCAAGTTGTGGCACGCGATCGCCATTCTCACGTTCATGCAGTAAATGCAGTCGGCCTGCAACTAGTGATAAGCGACCGTTGCTCATCTCGCACCGCTTAGCATTCAGAAGAAAGTTTATTTCAACAAGATTTGGGATTCCGCGCAATCTTCTCTATGTTCTGCATGTCGCGGGACGCTGCTTCGCGACTGCCGCTGCGGCTGGTCGCGGCACTACCTCAAGGCGATCTATCCCGGCGTTGAAAACTGCACTTTCTTATCTGCACCCTCACGATTCGGTACGCGGCAGATCGTGCCGCTCCTCGCTATCGCACTGAGCACAACAGGCTATGCTACGCTGTTATCAGGCCATCGCGGACTCGACGCGGAGCGTCGTCATTGATTGCACGTAACCAGATGCGGCGATGCAGCATCCCCGGTGCGTTTATCTCCTCTCGCTACTTTTCTTTAGCGCACCGGCCAACCTGAAGATTTCAAAATTCGCAAAACCTCCGCGACCAGGGGGGGGGGGGGGGGGGGGGGCTGTTTTTGTTGTTTTTTTTTACTTTCCAAACATTTATCTTTAGCGACACCCTTGCCAACAGGTTTTCCAATGCCAACAGGTTTTCAAGAGGCAAACTTCGGGACTTCATTTCATCCAGAATCAGATTTCCAATTTCCTGACCCGTCGCTTCCCCTTGGATTGTACCGAGGCAAAGGAGGCGACTTTCAACTCTACTGGTCTCTTTAACGAAGTATGTCGCAACAATAGGGTAAAGCTGCGTATCCCTATTGTTACTTCCGTCCACAGCAATCGAAAATACCTGCTTTTTTAGGGCATCCAGCAAAGGAGTCTGCGTTCGCGGCCATTTCACGAACAATTGCCATCGTCTTCGTCCGTCCACAGGCGTAGCGTTTGGCTTCCTCACACTTATATAAGGGGGTACTTGGGGAACATTTTCCGGAAAAGTGGTCCAGCGTGATCACCGACACTGAGCGGTATGTTGTGTTCAACTAAAAACGCCGTGAAATGACATTGTGCACGAATCACACCGAGGTCGCTGTCACTGCGAACAAAACTTCTCAGTCTCGGCTGGCTGTCCGCGGCTCGCACGTATCCTTGGTGCTTTTTCGAAGTAATGTGGATCTTTATGTTGGACTTGCCACCATGTGAAATGTTAACATCACAGGCACACGTAGGGCAAAATCCAAACTTCTCTCCTTTCTTAGATGGCACGAAGCACGTACATTCTGCCGCGTACGACTTCAAGAATGGGCAAAATCCGAACTTCTCTCCTTTCTTAGATGGCACGAAGCACGTACATTCTGCCGCGTACGACTTCAAAAATACTTGGAAGTAATGTCGCGGCTTTGAGCCCGCCATTGCACTGCGAAACCGCTACTACTAAAACTTCAGTCACACTGAGTCGGACGCGGCCGCAGATCACTCAAAAACAGAGGCCAACACCAAAGTTGTCCAAACACGTGAACAAAGGAACAGCCACTAGCCTGGCGGAGGCGGTATCGAGTTTTGGATATGAATTCGTGTTCCCCCGAGTAGACGATAGAAGTCACTACAACGTTTGCAGCTGCTGATGATGATATCACAAATATGTGTTGCCCTCTCGTGGCCGCCAAAGGTACCATAATAGTGTTAACATGGCCTCTGAGATTACCCTTCCGCGCGTGTGGTGTTATCTCGGAGGCTATGATGTTAATAGATGTCCGCACTTTTTTTTTTCCGAAAATAAAACATTTTTCGTAAAATTTCCCACATGATCCGTAAAATCAAGACTGGTCAAAATTCGTACATTTTACGAAAAATTTGGAAGAGTTTGCAGGTATGCTATAGGCTAATAACGAAGCGTGAATCTCAATACTGCGCATTTCGCGTTGTGGTTACGATGAGGGAACGGCGCTAGGCCGACTAGGCCTACAGGAGAGACCTTTCAAAATGGCGACGGACCGCGAGCAGTCGACACCGCCAGCCAACTAAAGCTCGCCATTTTGCTCACGTGTGGTGGGAGTCCAATAGCAGGGCGTGTTTCACGCAATTTTGTTCCTTTGTTTTCCACTTCGATGGGCTCACTCATGGTCACCAGCCGAGATATAGGAATGGCCTGAATCGCGATCTTTTGAACGATACCAAGATTATGCCCACGGACCGCGTATTTCTCGAACTGCGGGAGATCGAAATTCGGCGTGATTTGACCTCAGTTTAAGGGCCACACACACAGATTCTCATCTTTGGGAACGCTGTAACACGCAAGTTAGGCGATATTTTTCAAAGAAACTTCGGAGATAGCTGCGGAAAGATCTCAGAATCGCGAAAACGAGGAGATTGAAAATCCAATTTTCTGACTGATTTTTGGCTGCAAAGACCCAGGTCCCCCCTTAAAAGAATAACTTCTGAATGAGGTACAAAGGCATTTAAAAGGGAGGCTTTCATTGCATAAAAGTGTATATTAGCAAGTATAGGCATGAAGTATGCACAACTCCTTTTATTTGGCTCTCGCAGAGTTTAGTCCGTATCTTGCGTTACCCTAAGGGAAGAGATTTAGCAATAGATCTGGTTCGCAGAAGGAATGACGAGCTGGAGTTCGCTTCCTTAATTGTTTCAGGATGCTTCGCCCCCTTACTTAAATGACATGTGGAGGAGCTATCGTGATAGCTTACAGTCACTGCACTTTTGCTGCTTCCCCCCGAACCGAACCGCTCGTATGCAAGCGAATACAGAAAAAGCTCGCGAATTCGAACTTTATGGAACCGGGAAAAACGTTCAAACGAATGGCCTCGAAAAAACTGACAAGAACCATTTTCATTATGGTAAATTTACCTTAATATCTCGCGTAACAACCTTCTCGCATAATGAACCTGTCCCCCACTTTTTTAACTGAGAATTGAAGAAAAAAGAAAATGCATTCATCAGCACATCCCTTAGTGTCGCGCGTCACCGTCGCATTCCACCACTCATTCCTTGGCACTGTGCCAAGATGATGCGCAGCAAGATTTCGTTATGTCAAGGTTCCCATGTTCTAGCTGCTCAAATAAAGTAATAGGTCAGTGGAACACTGCTAGTGAATGGGAATTTGTAAATTGCCAATTCAGAACGTAAGCAAGAAATTCTAGCAATAATAAGCACTAACAAAAATACCGGATGTTTTATATATCAGGAGGATAATGGGTGATAGCAAACAAATGCACATTTTTCTTCATGTGAGCAAACAGCGAGCACAGCGCCGATGCCGCTATTTTTGTGCGGCAATATTTTGTCTGGCCTCACATACACGTACCATATTTGCACACGTAATGAACTTGCCTCCCACTTCTGCCACGAACTTTGAAAAAAAGCTAGCCGTTCGTGAATTTAAAAGGATACACGAATTAAGATATCCAATTCTATAAGGAAATAGACTTCCGTGGGGTATAGACAAGCATCATGTTTGTAAACAAAAGTGGTGCTGTGATCAGCAGTGACATGGGGTGTAGGCAAAATGCAGCGTGCCTACACTGCGCCAAGTGACACTGCCTTCGAAACCGGTTCGCACATGTGAATATACTGAAGCGTAAGCTTCGTTAGTGCATAGAAATAGTTTGGCTTATGCCTGGAGAGAAGCCAAGCACTTCTACAGCCGATTACTGCTGGAATCACTCGGCTAAGAGCTGATTGGCTCCCTTCTTCGTGGCCTCAACAGCGCGCGGCTACGGTGGGCGGCTGTAGTAACTGATTAAGTTAAATGAAGACGAGAAAGTGCAATATTTAAGAAAAGCTAATAGTCAACACTGTTCAACTCCCAGGCATATTGCTAGCACATGAAATGAGGACAACAATATAAATGACGAAGTGAATTCATATGACGACTCTTGATGAGCTTCGTGCTTCTCCAAACACCTTCACTCTAAGAAAAATATTACCGACAAGTGTAGAGAACTAGAAATCATATTTTAGCTCCCTGTACCTGCAACTTAAGCGACAGAAATTCATTGAATAAGAACTTAAAGGGGCCCAAAACAGCCTTAGCGATACAGTTTCCCTATGCCTAGTATGTGAAAGAATGTCGATATAAGATAACCTTCCCGCAAAAATTTTTTAAATGCGGCATTTGGAAGCAGAGTTATTTGCAATCAAATTTTGAATATCTGCGCCTTCGCGGCTTTCCTCCTCTTTTCAACTTTTTAGCGCGCGCAAAGGCTGGCCCTCCTCCAAGGCCTCGCCCACTGACACGTCACAACTGACGCATCTGTGCTTTTACTTTTTTTGCTTAGCACCACACGCCGCAACTTCCGTTTTGTCGCGCTTGCTTGCCGACGCGCCGCCGGGGGCCTCTTGTCGTCTGCTTCATCGTCATCGCCCTTCGGCACAACCCGCAAGTTTTGTTGCCACGCTATACATCCCTGGCGTTGACCTCACCTTCGATTTTGTGTTACGTCGTGTGCGCGACGGGTGCAGAACAGTTCTGGGCTAGACTGGTCACTCTCTTGAGTTCGCGAAGGCAGTTATCGAAGCGCTGAAATCTTGTTGTTGACGGGACATGAGCGGGAGGTTGTTACAGTGTGCAGTCCCTGGCTGCGAAGGTATTGCTAGTGACGGCAGGAAAAACATTCTGCATCAAGTGCTTCAAAACGCCAACCTCCGGAAACAGTGGCTACAGATCATCGGATAGCCAGTATCGGTGAAGACAGTGTTTATTTACGTTTGCTTTACCCGGATATGTGGTTCGCGATTTGGGGATCCCAACAAGACTGAGTCTGCGTGAAGGAGCGGTACCAACGCTGTTTCTTCCAACCCTGCCGGTAAGTGTAAAATGAAAAGATTGTGATAATATTAGCTTTAGACGCGTTATCACAGTACAGAGTGGATTGTTTTTTTTTTAACTCAGGCGATCTTGCTCGGCGTTGTGGCATGCATATAGCAAGATTTGTCATGATCACTGTGAACTACACTGCTCAAAATAAACCAGTGGCGAGCTTACGATGGGATTCTTTTTTTTTTTTTAATGTTATGCTAGTCGACCCCACGCACCAATGCACCCATATAAGCCATATACTATCATCGTCGGGGTTCAGCAGCGGATTCTTGAACGGCGGGTACTTGTGGGGGTCGAGTCCCATCTCGGTACTCATTCGCCGAAGTCGCTTTTCAAGCTCGGGGTCCATAATATTCGTACCGCAGCAAGGGCATGAGATGTTAGCGAAAGACTAGAAATTCAAAATCGAGATCGCAGAGAGCGGTCTTCCGGGCGTTGCGGAGGGAAACTCTCTCGTGCACCTTGCCCGAACATTGAAACCTCCGTGTTTAGGTTCCTCTTGCTTTTGACTATATGATGCCCCTTCGTGAAAAATAACGATCGATTGTAAAGAAAAAAAAAAAAGGAAGGGGATGAGGAGAAGGGGACTGCGTAGTTTTGCGCTGTGGTGTAGTTTGTCAGCCGCGGTTCGGCGTCAGCTGACTGCAACGGCGAACACGCGCGCCGACAGGAAGTAAACAAACTCTGTTCGGTGCCCGATTATTATCGCAGCATGACTCCCGCCCTGTAGCTTTTTTTTCCTTTTTTTTTTTAACGCCGTGTGGTGTTTGTACAGAGCGCACCCTGAAATGTCGCGCGGATGGAGCCGCGTCCAAGTTTACCAACCGAGGCGGCCAGGAATTAGAAACATGTGAAAACCGAGATGGGCGTTAAGAAGAAAGAGAAGAAAGTCAGGAATGAAGAGATGGAAACAGAAAAAAAAAGTGCCAAGAGGCTTTACCCTTCAGCAGGAGGGGGAGGGGGGGGGGGTCGCGAATGAAACGTTATCACTCGCGTGAACTGGCTTAGTCGCTCAAAGTTGTGCCTCTTTATCCCTAAGCGATCAGCTGCCGATCGGAAGTGTAAGAGTTGGTTTTGACAGGAGCATAGACAGGAGTTATACACAACTAGATTTTTCCTGCGGAAAGGGGGGGGGGATTAACCATAACAAGGGAAGAGGACTTCTCCAAATGGCTCACCGACAGCAATAAGAGCAAGAGCCTTCTCCGGTTCCTAACGGAAAATAATTTGCACGGGTTCTTATAATGTGCCTTATGGCAAGCTTGCGTAATAAAAAAAGAAAAAACAGCGCGCGCATGCAGTAGTGCAACGATCGAGTGTTACAATGTTACAAGTGGCTCACAAATGCACATTTATTTTTGTCCCAGCTTTTCCAGGAACAGCGGGTGCCGATCATCAGCCAGCTGGATGGAATGGAAGTGGACCTCGCAGGAGATGGGCGTTGCGACTCCCCGGGCTACAGCGCCAAGTACTGCACGTACAACGTTGTTATCATTCAGACTGACCATATTCTACAATGGGAAAAGGTAAGAATAGGAGAGGTAAGGCAATGCTGCGATATGAAAATTGGCAAGCTGCAATTCATATTAACTGTGTGAAGTCAGCTGCAGTGCCCAATAGTGCGAGCATGGGGCCTGGCCTAAACTTAACGAGTCTCAGTGCAGTCTTTAACAAAAGGCGACAATTTCTGCATATTATTAGGAGAAATTATTTTCAGCCTCACCAAGAGTGCCCTTGGCAAGTGCTGCTTGCATGGCTATACATAAAAAGAATCAAATTAATCATTATATAATACAAACAATTGAATTACAAAATGTTTTATCGTTGCAAACCAATGGTGAAGAGGTACATTTGCTGACATATATTATTATGTAATGAGTTTTTAATTTCATCTATCTACAGACCACCACCCAGCTATCTGGACATATTGCAAGAGCAGCAAATCGCCCATACAGCACTACTTTGATCCTTGGTGCATTACTAAAGATGCATGCAGTTGCTTGCTTTAATAATTAGGGCGAATACATGGTAATAACAATATTCTATACTGCATTTAAGAAGTTGGAAGCTGTGAGCAGGTCAAAGGGCTGTGAAGCAATAGAACCATGGATCCAGACAATCACAAGTCTATGTTGCTGCCCTTGGCCAGGGTAATGGTGACCTGATCATCAGCATGTAGCAGCCTGTTGAACCACATATGCGATAAGCGTGATGGCCATGATAGACCATACATCAAATGCCTGCATTAGCTCCTTGCAAACAGGCAATGGATGAGCAGAGGTAATCTGTTTTGTATAGTTTTTTTTTGTAAAGTTTTCACTTTGATGTTGTTTGAAAGGTGCACGGCTCACACTTGTGGCATTTGTCAACCAATGATAAATTTAAGAGATAGGTAATGCAAATAGAACTTCACAGAAAAAACTTTGTATACATTCGCACATAACAGGAAGTTCACATATGACATAGCTGAGAAAGAAACCCCTAATGAAGTGAAGAAACAAAATAATGTAAATGTGAGTGCTGAGACTGCAAGATATTTTAATACTGAGGCAGCTTGGTTATACATGCTAGTATGGAACACAAAAACAATGGGATTTTCCATACTGTCCTATACTGACAATTTTAAAGAAGACAAAGTGTAGCATGTTTGCTCGACAACATCTCTTAGATTTCTTTTCACCGTAATATAGTACAGTAGAATCTCGATGATACGATTACGGCTGGTACAAATTTCGGGATGATACGAATTTTAAGAATGCTTTGAACGGACTACATTGTATAGAATACGTTAAGATTCGGGGTGATACGAAGAGTTTCTGAACCTGCTGCGGTTGATACGAACGTGCAAACCAGTCGTGCATGCGAGCGGGCCGGCGCGGCTGGCCTCAAGAGGGTAACATAACCGACGCGGCCGCCGCCAACTCCCCCCCCCCCCTTCCCCCGCCGCGAATGATAGGAACGAACGTTGTACAAACGCACAAAGCCACCGAGCAGCTCAGCACAAGAGCTCACAGGGGGAGAGGGTACCCACCGCGGCCGCTGCCTCTCCTCTCCAACGCCTCTCACCCCACTAGCCACCCTACTCCCCCCTCCCTTTCGTAGCAAACCGACGAGCACTAGACAAGGACGGCCAAGGCGAAGCACGTGCCCAGTCGTGTACGTCACTCATTCGCTGGCAGCTCATTGGTCTATCGAAAAGTTGTCTCGCCGGCTGTTCCCAGGAGGACTGTGACGCTGGCTGCCGCTACAGTAGTTCTCCGGTTCTCCATTCGCCGCTTCTTTCTGTCGTTCGCAGTGACGTGAACTGCCCAAACGTTAGAAAGACGCAAGCGTTCGCTGCTGCCGAAATGTCGTGGAAGCGTAAAGCCCTTTCTTTTAAGGAAAAGCTTGAAGTGCTGAAGAGGGTCGACGAAAAGAAGAAGAGTGTCGACTTAGCAAAAGAGCTAGGGTTGGCACCGTCAACACTCTGCACCATTGTTGGGTAGCGAGATGTCATCTTGAAGAATGTGCAGCACTTCGGTGCGAACGTGAAGCAGGCTAAAACAGCGACCCATGTCAAGCAGGAAGAGGTTCTGCTGACTTGGTTCCGCGAAGTGACAGCGGCCGGCGTCAACGTGGACAGCAAGGTGATACATGAAAAAGCCGACACCGTCGTGCTTTCGCTTGGAATTGAAAATTTCCAAGCGTCTGGGGGATGGCTGCACCGGTTTAAGGAGCGGCACGGACTTGTCTGCCGGGTCGTCTCAGGTGAAGGCAAGAAAGTGGATCAGTCAGCTGTAGATGAGTGGCTGAACACGCTGCCGGCGCTGATTTCGGAGTACGCGCCACGTGACATATTTAATGCCGACGAGGCGGGCCTCTTTTTCAACCTTCAACTAGAAAGAAGTTTGTGCGTAAAAGGCCAGGCATGCCAGGGCGGCCAGAAAAGCAAGGAGAGAGTAACAGTACTCTTTTGCTGCAACTCGGATGGATCAGAGAAACTCCAGCTTACCGTCATCGGTAAGTCGAAGAAACCGAGGTGTTTCCGATCGGCGGAGCGTTTGCCTGTCTTTTACAAAGGCAACCAATAGACGTGGATGACTGGAGATTTTTTCCGCGAGGTCTTGACAAGCCTTGATCGGAAAATGGCATCAAGAAACCGGAAAAGTTTGCTTTTCGTGGACCAGTGCTCTGCCCACCCAAAGGAAATGACATTCAATAACGTGAAAGTCAGGTTCCTGCCGGCGAACACTACCAGCCATCTTCAGCCACTGGACGCTGGGATAATTAGAAATGTGAAACATCATTTCAAAGGACTTCTAGTGAGGCGTCTGCTGGCAAAAATTGACCGTAAAGAAGCAAACTTGCGGATCAGTCTCTTAGATGCTTTGCACTTTCTAGCCATGTCGTGGGATGGTGTAACTTCAGACACAATCTCGAACTGTTTTAGAAAGTGCGGATTTGCCATCGGAATTGCTGCGGCTTCGGCAGGAGATTGTCAAGAGCCAGACGAAGACCTCACGATTGATGGCTGGGACAATCTGGAAACTGAAGCTTCGGTTCGGGACTTCGTTACCGCGGACGACAATGTCGCGGGCTGAGGTCTATTGAAGACTTGGTCAATGAAGCGAATGATTGCGAAAGTGAGCCTGACAGCGATGGTGACGCTGATGACGAGTGTGATCAGCCACCGTCAAAGGCAGATACTCTTCAAGCTTTGGACGTTCTGCGCCGCACCGTAAGTGCCAGCAGCGTGAGCGACGAAACCGCGGCACGGTTTTATGCCTTTCAGGTGGAGCTTGTCCGCGATTTCAACAGCAAAAAAGTGCAGACAAGCATTACGGACTTTTTCGGCCGCAAGTAGTTCGCCATAATAAACTTTGGTTCATTTTCAATTCATTCCCATGTGGGTGTTGACTTGTTTTGAATCATACGAATTCGGGATGATACGAATATTTTGCGTGCTCCCTTGCAATTCGTATCATCGAGATTCTACTGTAGGACAAGACCTGGGGTGTTTTTGAGAATATGATGCTAAAACTGTTTTCAGCTGCAATGCAGCAGCTGTAAGCAGGTTCAGCATCTACGATTGACTAGAACACACACCAACACTGCAACTCATCAGCCAAATATTTATATATATTTTTTTATGTATATATTTTTAACAGATTCATGTGCTTTCAAGAAGCTGAACTCCATTCTGAAGAACTCCCAGTTTCTGATTGACACTCGACAACTGTCTCCCACAGCCCAAACATCTTCCCTTGAATCTTTTCACAACTTTGTCATCAAGTTTGCTCCCAAATCAATGGCATACTCGAATGGTGGGATGCAAGTAAGGTTTGTTGAATGAAAGAGAAGACTAAGACATTATTTTTCCCTCCAGTGTGACTATGTAGTCCAACTTTTCTGCATGGCATGTGCAAACAATAAGTCCTTGCATGAAGCTTTTAATGTATGTACATAATATTGTCATTATAAAAGGAACAGAGACCATAGGAAATTGAACACAGTGCGAAAAAGAAAACCAGAAGTTCTAATCATTTGCTCCATTTCCTTTTGCTCCTTTTGATTCTTCAACTTGCTAAGCAGCCCATTGGAACTTGCAACTAAGCAGACTGCTTTTAGTTCGTGCTATGGAATAGCCCTGGAGGGCTGAAAAATTGCTTTGTGACCAATTTCAAGCACCTCAAAACAGTCATTCTCATGGTCTAGTGCTGAGGTTAAGAGAAAAAAAGTTCAAAGGTTTTTTTTTTTTTAATGTGAGGAGGGGGAAGCTGCTGTGTTACTTGACACATTTGGCACCTTCTTTTTATGGAAGTTGGGCTTGACTTCAGTCTCCTTAGTGCAGTGCTTGATCTGGAGCTCTCATGTTATCAGGCCAGGTAAAATGAGACCCTACAATTGCGATTCACAGGAGTCGACCCTGACAACTGCCAAAAAAAGTGCCCTCCATGTAACTCAATCCCAACTTCTGCATAAAGTAGGCACTCAATGCACCTTATGAGCCAGCTGCCACAATCCTTCCATCCTGATAGTAAATACACTGCTGTAAAATTAGCTGAACTTATCTTGTGTCTTTCTTTTCGAAACTTGGAACACTTCCATGTCAAAGGTAGTTATCATACATTTGGAGGAGACAGCAGTGCACACTTCTGACATTCAAGGATGCTTCATATAATATGGTAAAAACATATTTGGTAGAATGGTAGCACTAGCCATTCTGTAATCCCCTTCCATGGAAAAAGTGAGACAGGAGGCTATAGACGTACTGCACAGGCCACCAAGGGTCCTCATTGAAAGTCATTGCTGTTATATAAGAATAGGCAGATGGGATGAGATAAAGAACAGTGCACCAGGAATACATACAGACAGAAATGACATGAGCTGAGACACTGCAATGACACAAAGTTGAGGGCGAGCATGGAGGGCTGGCTGGAAAAACACCTTGTCTCTCTTTTGTGCTCCTCATCTTAGTGCAGTCCCAAGACAAAGGTAGTTTTTAAAGAACTGGAAGTTATCAGCGCAAGTTTCCGACCCCTCTAGAACCATCTCGAATGTCCCGAAGCTAATGTATTGAAACTGAAAGAATGCTCAAGGTTCACCTGATCACTTGGACTAATGATGATCGCTAGAATACCACAGAAGGCAGAACACGGGTGATCCACGATATGAAGTTGTATAGCCCATGTCATACATTCATTTTGCTGCTTGAAGATCGTTGCATCACATTTTTAATTTGATATAAAGGCGCTGGATATAGAAGCTAAAACAGAAGCAATCTCTGCTGCAGTGATGTGAATATAATGCATAATGGTTTCTTATAGTAGCCTCTACTTAGCATAATTTTGCTAGTAGGCAACAAGAAACACATTTTTTTCCAAAGTATGAGAAATTCATTCATATTTACCTTCTTTTTAGGTCACATCTGGCTGTTATTCACTTCAATGAAAATTCTTCTAAGCTCCAGGCACAGAAAAAGAAAGGAGAGGACGGCTGGAAAGTGAAAATGGCAAAATCAAGAAAATGACATTTCAGTGCCGCTTCAGTGAAAATGGAGCATACTTTTTGTAAGTTAAAACTTCCTTTTACTTATATTATTACACAAAAAACTAAGTGAACTGTTGTAATCACGATGGCTATTTCGCGCAGCGTACGTCCAGAGGCGCCTCCAGGATGCGGAGAAACGGTCTCAGGGCTCTTCACACAGAGACACAGCTGCAAGCATTAAAGCCCCTTGATACTTTGAAAGTTACGCCAACGATTGAACTTTGCCGCCGCCGTGCTACCTCCTCGCCTCCTCCTCGCTCCTTGCGCGCCCCTTCGCTGAAGGCCGGCTCTCCGCCCGATTTCCTGAGCGACGATTGGTCTCCCTGCCGTTGCCCTTGGCAACCGACGCGCGTCCGGCGTTTTCCTTGTGTTTTTTTTTTCCTTCGCGCCATTTTTCTCCTAGTCTCGGCGAGCGAATATTGCGCGCTGTGCTTTTATTGCAGCATGCAAGCTCTATGCTGTGCTGTTGCGCGTACAACTGCAGCAAGCGGCCTGAAGATGGTTATGCGGTAATCATGATATCTCAAGGCAAGCGTGACGGCTTGCGCACGAGTCAACTGATTCACAAGATTAGTCGAAAGACGTTCATTCCTAGAAGAACAGAGTTGTTTGCGACGAAATGTGCCTTTCTCACTCCCCGTAATAACGCGTCACCTGACGCTGCGTTTTTTATTCCTGCTTGCTCCTCAATATTTTTGCGCCGGCAACATGTTCATTGTATAAAAATAAGATTGTCCTTTGCAGCATGCTGAATATTCTGCGAGGCTCCAAGGCTCCATCATTTACCACGCTTCGACTTCTGTACAGTCAGAAATAGGGCGCTATAATCTGCTTTTTGCTGTCAGAGATAACTGGAAAATTACAATCTCTCGATTGCATTTGTCGCGATTGTGCTAGGATCCCTGGCCTCCTTCACTAAAAATCAAAATTCGGGCTTGTAGAGGAGCTAGCCTTTCCAGCTTGTACTTGTAGTGTGCATCAGTTACTCGGGAGCAATGAATGCTGGCCCTGAAAAACTCTTTGGCAAGTAAACCCGAGGTATTGCGGGTAATCTGCACTAGTTAGGTCGTACGGCATGTTTTTTTTTTTTTTTTTTTCAATTCTTGAATGTGTCTTGCCATGCTTCGAAGCACGCGTGGGTTAAAAAGTATGCGTTCGTTTTATCAGGGATACGGCCAATGTACAGGAGGTGTTCACATGATCACACACACTTCACTTTGACCATGACTACTAGGCGTTGGCAGGTTACCTTCGCTTTGCAAGCTGGAGCTCTAAAACCGCGATTCCGCGTATTCATTTACGGCGAGAAAAGTTTTTTCATCGATTTCAAATCAGCCGGAATCATTGCATCAATTTTCTGTATTTACGAAACTTAAACAATCAATAATGATTATAGTTATGATGTAAAAACAGGGGAACATTTTGCGAGCAACAATTCTTAGCACTGTAACATATTACTCAGTTCAATTGTACGCAAGATTTTTTTTTTCACCTAGCCTGAGTGATTAACTCATCGCTCTATGTTCTAGCTACATTTCACTAAAGACCAGTTTGAGCCGCCAATATTACACGAACTCGAAAAAAAAACAGGCCCAACGCAGTTCCATCAATTTTCTCTCACCGACCTGTCCTGAAGTAAAGGTAGCCTCCTCGACAGAGACATGAACCTCGCGCTGATAGTAGTCAGTTATTTCTATGGCTTGCTCTTTTCCCACCTCCATTTATAAGAATTAAAAGTCAATGTGTAGTTGTCTCGTCAGGTATTATAATAGAGATATGACAGACAATGTAAGTCAATGAAAATTGAAGTATATCAATGGGTCATGGGATGGCATCAGATTAAATAGTGATGGTTATGAATAGTGATAGGTAATGATGGTGGCTGTTACGAATAATAATAGTAAATGATAGTAATAGGCCCGGATAGTGAGGTGATAGTGTTCGTTGCAGATAGTGACAGTTACGATAGGTCTCTGGCATTAGTAGATGTAGTGATAGATAGGATAGCGATAGTTAATGAATTGGCAGTTATATGCTTTCTCATTTCCGCACGTTGAAAACCTATGTGCACCCTGTAATTTTTTTATTTGATTGTTGCGTTCAATGAAATCCAGCTCTTTTACATAGCACATGAGGCCACAGCATGCTTGCCCCAGAACTTCAGTGTGTCGGCAATAGGGTCCACCACTTCTCCCAGTGTACCCTGCTGTCTTTTAACCACATGTGAAGTCAGTGAGTGGCCGCGTACTCACTGCCGTGGCAAACCTGTTCCTTGCCTCGAAGCGGCAAGGAACAGCTCAAAATTTGGTTTTATACAAAATTAACTAAATCGCGAATCGCTAACTAGCACAGTGCCATTACACTTGGCCTAAGCTTTCCAACGGTATACGGTTCGATGTTGCTGCTAAAATTTAGATTTTAATTGCAATTTACTAAATATCAATTAATTTGGCCCAGTAATTGATCAAAATACATGTACAATTAACCAATAATCCAATCTCATGGTTGATCACGTGACATATACTATGCTTAGAGAGATAGCTTGACAGTAGCGAAATAGACTAGGTCCTGCTTTGGCCTTCTCCGATCTTGAAGTTCAAAGCACCAGCCTGGATCGTTTTCCAAAGTTTTACTGCGGTGACAGATTTCACGCTCTAAAAAAAAACAAACACAAAGTCAGAGGCAGTACTAGATTAGGTGCACAAAGTAAAACCTTAATATGTGACTTAAAAAGTGTCTGTAGCACAGAACTCGCCTGAAAGCTTTGTTTATCAGTATTCTCCATTAAAACAGTTCTAAGAAAAAACCAATCAATTCATGAACTTTACTTTCGGCATTCTCTATGCTTTTCTAGCAATTTTTCAAAAATTTTGTGCACTCCTGGAGCGCAGATCTAGCCCAAAAGCTCGCGCTTCACTCACTGCTGCGGCAGGCCGGCGGGCGTCTAGGAGAAAAAGCATGTCGTGCGCAGCGTTCGCCACCGCCGCGCGAGGAGAATCGAGGAGGAAAGCGTGGCGCGGAGGAGAGTGTCGCTACTTTCAAATTATCAAGGGACTTTAGCAAGCATAGCTTCAGAGCGCCACCTTATGACTGATGCCTATGAAAGACCGTCAAAAGAAGTAATTGCTGCACACAGGCACAGATTTGTGCTTCATCATGACTATTCAATTGCACAGCACAACTGTCAGTACACTTAACCCAAATGCTCAACAGACTGGCATCAGCGAGGCACAGCATTGGCCGCTGGAGCCAAAACAATTGTTTCAATATGTTTGCTGCGACTAACAATAACTGGAGCGCAGTTTCATATCACTTTTTTTGTCGTAGTGAGTGCAGTCTTGTACCCATGTTTCTGTGTTTCGCTTCTGGCTGCGGCCAAGCAAACGTGCACACAAAGCATGTTGCTGTTTGCTTATCGCGGCAACTCCACATGGTATGCGACCGCACGCAGGCCCTTCAAGTATTGCATCAAAGCTGCCACTTGAAACAAAAAGTAGGAAAGACAGAGCAACTGTGGGTTCAGGGTGTGTGTAAATCTAGATAGCGAATAATTATGCCGATCAGAGTTGTTCAGCTTCTTGAGGTCAAGCTGGAAGTAAATGGAAGTAATTAAAGTGAGCCGACTTCACAAGTGACCATGTCACATCTCTCTTTTCACAGGCTCGCTGTTCCGCATCCGTTAAGGTCCGCAGTTTACAAGACAACAGTGTAATTGCGCTTATTATTATTATGTGGGCGATATAATACTGTGTTCTTAGCGATAATTTATACTGCTGAGCGACTAAGAAAGCACAACGCTTCGCTGCGGAGAGAAGTTTTTTTTTTTTTTTTTTAATAACGTCAATTGTTTGCCCTCAGGACATAATGAAATATGCCCTAGGACTTATCTAGAGAAATTCTGTAGGCCTTCTCTCGAAATAAAGTTGTTTTCTTTGTTTCTTCGGTGCCTCCTCATCACTGCACGTCATGTGAAACCTTGCAAGGGGCAGATACAGCATGCGAATGCTAATACGTGTTTACCGCGGCGTCTTGTATCTCACCGGCCTAACCGCTCAGTAGTTTGTAGTGAAACTGCACACGAAGCTTTGATATTGCGGTAACTTTTATTTGCTCGCAGTAAGTTAGGTAAGGGTGCTTAATTCGCTGCTGCTGCGTACAATGCGAACCCGCAATCTGCGCCAGTATCGGGGGCCGAAAGCTGCCAACGCCGGCACATGATACCATGGGTTCGCGCATCGCGCACGGCCAAGCCAGGAAGGTACAGTTGTCTTAGCTAATTTACTATAAGGCAAAAGTTTATAACCTACAAACTTACTACGAGACAAAATGCAACCTCCGTGAGTAGTTTCACGCAATCAAGTCTTACGGTTAAGACGGTAGGATTTTAATAGCCGCCACAGTAATGATGCATCTGTGAAACCGTCGCTTATCTGTGCGCCATGTTCAAGCTAGTGAACACATTACTTACCAGCGTATGTTGTCGCCTTGACTTGATCCGAGGTGCGCATTTTGGTTTAGTGGACACAGGAATGGAGCAGCGGTTGCCTCCGAAATTTTGCTGCACTACGTAAGGCGCAGTGGATTGGGGCCCGACATTTAAAGCACCGACTTAATGTTGTAAACCTGTAAGCCGACTTCGAAGTTCATTTCGCATGGGCGACACAAGAAACGAGAACATTCACAGGCGGAAAGTGCCCCGCAAGTACACTGCAAGGAACTGAAACGAGATCGCCGCTCGCGACCGCGCCGCGATTGCCGTGGTGCCTGCGCAAAGGGCAAAGATGCGAGCGTGCGCGCGCGAGACCGGAAGTGCAGGAAAAAAAAGCTTTGAAAAAAATGTTTCTGTCTAAAAACATCCTAATTTTCTTTCCTGATAATTAAAAGGTAAGCGTATTTCGATTTTTCTGGCATAAGCGATAGTTTAATGGCCGTGTGACGTCGCAAAGAAGCAGACCAATAGTCATTCGAAAACGCATGCACGTAGCAGCGTTGCACAGAGGAGAAGGAGGACTGGCAAAAGTCGAAGGAAAGAATGCGCCAACTTTCGAATGGGATTGTGGGACCTGCACTGCGCATAGACTTGTATTCAAATGTGTGCGTTCAAATGTGTATCGCAGCATAATCTAGCGACTGAGATAGTTTTTGAGGAGTGCTCGGGAGGTGTTTGTGGGCCCCTTTAATCTTTTAGTTCTTTGAAACATTTGCCTATGGTGCGCTGATAAATTGTTCCATCCCACTTAATAAAAAGGCGGTTCACATCCGTTTCATTGTACAGACACGTCAATGCCATTCACAGGTTGATATATACATGAAGGCTTTTAAAAATGCTCTCATTTTTTTCTCTTTGCTCTACCTCCATGAGCGCAAATAAAACATTCTCCACAATCACTTGCAGCGAAATTTAAGCGATTTGCTGGCATTTTTTTCATATACTTAGAACATATTTATGCAAATGCATGTCATATTATTCTGCTTATTTTACCCCCCTCATATACTCTATGCCATATATATACTGTACATCAATATTCTGCTCGATCAGAACTAGGTTGTACATGGGCATTTAATTCATTCGTCAGGTTCATAATGACCTTCAAAGGAAAATTTAGTCGGAGAAATAATCCTACGTGACTTTGCAGAGATCCTAAAGATGTTTCTGTGCTTTCTAGGACCGGTGATGAAGAGTCACTCGTTGAAACTCACGAAAGTGAAAATAGAGAAAAGCTATACTTCACAAGTCCGGGCCGTTTCAGCAATATCGTGCTGGAGTGACCGCTCAGGTAACTGCGGTTATGTTAGCATCAGTTTTGTGTCCTTTTCTGTACAAACATATGCACGGGCAGTACTGCAGGTGAATGGGATGTCACAGCGCGCCTTTCCTGCCTTCGATTAAGATCATACGCATACGGAATAACGCGTCAAAACTTCTTATGACTTGATAGTGTATAAAACATAACGTGCGCAAGATGCAGGCTTTTGCTATTGCTTTCGTCGTACAACCAAATAGCAACCACGAACATTTTTTTTCGTTTTTCATTAGTTTGCAACCACGCGTTGCAAACTAACTGATCAAGTTTTAATGCAAAAGTGAAACGCGCGTTAGCCACGAAGGCGATCAGTCACCGAAGGGTCTTGCTTGTCGCGCTCAACGCCGCTGCCCTTCGCTCTCATCTTTATCCCACTGCAAGAAATATGTGAAAAGAGGTGCCGTTTTCTCTGCCTCGTGGCGCCATCAACCGCACCACAGCTTGCTGGAATATCTGGAATTATGCTCGAAAACGCAGCAAGCGCAGTGCGTCCAATGCAGACGGCGCTGGCTTTTGCCTACACCCCGAAAGTCACTGCTGTCGCCAGCGCCGCCGCATCTCTACTGACGTCGTCCTCCGTTGCGCGCCGTTGCAGTCCGTCCAGTGTATTTTTTGGCAGGGCGCCAAGGTTCCGCACAGCGAGAACTTCATGTTGTGCGTTTGCTCCACTGATGGGATAAAGAGGGGGGGGAGGGGGGGTACATTTGGTACAGTCGGCCTGCAACTAGTGATAAGCGACCGTTGCTCGTCTTGCACCGCGTAGCATTCAGAAGCTTTGGCAGGAGTGCCAACAGTGGCTTGCTTGGCTGGTCGGATTGCTTAATCCCTTCGTTTTATCAAGCAGCGATTGGGGTGGGCGCTGTCTGCTGCCACAAAATCATTGAAACGTGTTTTTCAGCAAATGCCTTTGCATCATGATAAAAGCCGCCTGCGTCATGATCACCGCTGACCCCATGCTTTCTTTGACGACAGGTGAGCGGAGGGATAGACGACTGTTGTAAAAAAACATCTTTCTGCATATTGAACCCTCTCCTCAAACTGACATCGATGTCAGGCAAATGCAAAATGCGGTCTGTCTCGGCTGAAGTGTTAGTTCTCGTCCTATTGTCAAAATGGCTGCTGATGCATGCAATGCGAGAGGACTTTGTTAAATCGAAAGTGCGACATAAAACTACTTCGTTAAATCGCAAAAAAAATAGAGCAGAGATTGGGAAGTAAAAAAGAAAATGCATTACATAGCGAATTTCGTTACACTGAGGTTCGTTATATTGAGGTGCGAATATATATGACTAGATTTTGTTGAAGTTTTGGAAGTAGTAACCAGGAGCAAAAAAGTGCAACTCTGAAAGATGTTTTACTGCCTGCAATTTTCAACGTATGAAATGGGAAATCGTATGAACCAGGAACATATCAACGAGGTTATACTATACTCGTGTTTTATAAACTCTGCTTAATACGGCCTTAAAAGAACCAGGAAAAAATGTCCGAATTAAACAACAACTCAAATAAGTGAATGGGCCTGAAAAATATTGCCAAAAACCATTTGCATCACAGTACCTAAAAAATGTCTGCACAATGGTTGTCTGCATTTGAAATGAAACCAAAGTGAGAATGACGTTTTCTTCCCGGTTTCATTCCATGTTTTGCTTCATGCATACTGTTGGTGAGGAATTCCTTGCAAATGCAAAAAGGCCCAGTCATGCTTTGGAGATGCTGCACAGCATAGTCCATGCGGTCAAGCATTGCAGTGAACCTGCAGCAGATGCACGCATTTTTGGAGTAATCGATAATTTTGAAATATTCAGAAATTTTCAAAAAGTTAAAACCTGGTTATAAGGAAATCGCAAAAGGTCCGCAATGTTTCGTTACATCAAGGTTTTTGCTATATGCAGTTCTCGCGAGAAGACCCAAAAGGGCAATGCAGAATGAAAATCAATTAAGAATTGATTGTAAAGAAAACCTCAGTGAAAGCGCTTACAGCGAACAAGAATTATTCTAAGTTATAAAGGCGGCGAAACTTTTTGCAATTGCATTGAGAGCGCAGCGTAACTGGTGGGCAGCCTCCACCGCAGAGAGAGAAAGCATGCGTTTGCACTGCAGCCAAGCGAGGAGGCACCTGCGTCGTCACGCATGTTCCTGCTTGGCCCCACCGTTGCCCCGAGAAACAGACTCTGCCTCCGTCGCTGGTGCGCTCTGCTGTTCTGTCTATCGACATGCGGGAGCCCGCAAGCAACGCTTGACAACTTCGACACACACAGCTTGCCCCATGTCTTTTATCTTTGTTTTGTTATTGTTTTGTTATGAACTAATGTAGTAAGCAATGTAAAAGAGCAATGGTTAGCCTTGACTGCCTAGTAAAGAGCAGAGACATTAGTCTGCCAACCAAGATCCATATAACTCTTGCTATGGTCTTTTCAGTTGTGATGTATGGATGCGAGAGTTGGAATGTGAAAAAGGCTGACCGCCGAAGAATTGACCCGTTTGAATTGTGGTGCTGGCGAAGACTCGTGAGTTCCTTGGACTGCCAGAAGATCAAATCAGTCGATATTGTCGACCATAAACCCTGACTGCTCATTGGAGGGTCAAATTCTAAAGTTAAAGCTCAGCTACTTTGGTCATCTGATGAGAAGAGAGGAGTCGCTGGAGAAAGATTTGATGTTGGGAAAGGTTGAGGGTCGCCGGAGAAGGGGTAGGCAGCGAATGAGATGGTTAGATGGCATCCTCGAGGCACTGCAGATGAAGTTATGTGATGTTAGGAAGATAGTGAGAGACCGAAAAGCGTGGCGTGACATGGTCCATAGGGTCACGAAAAGTCGGACACGACTGAACGACTGAACTGAACCGAATGTAGTGTCATGTTCTGAAGAAGCAGCGAAGACTATTGCGTTTGCCATCTAGATGCACCGTTGGCACTGAAACAGTGCGTTGTATCAATTGAGATCGCTTGTTGCTACCGTAGACATTCCACTCCCGTCAGTTCATATTCTATTGCCCTGGAACTTGATAGGTTCTGCCAAATTTCCAGCAATTCAGTGCCAGCTAAGAGACAGTAGGTACTGCGAGTTCGTTATATCAAGGTCAACTGCCACAACATGTTTGTTACATGGAGTTTTCACCCTACCAAGGCGCTCAACTACTGTGCCCAAGAATGCAGGATCGAATCACAGCCTTGGCAGCCACTTTTCGATGGAAGCGAAAACTTAGGCGCAATGTGCTGTGTGATATCAGTGTAGGTTAAAGAACCCCAGGTGGTGGAAATTTCCAGAACCCTCCGCTACTGCGTCTCTCATAGCCTTAGTCACTTTGGGACGTTAAACATATCAAACCAAACCAGACATGGAGTTTTCAAATACACGCACTTCAATGACGGCGGCTTTAGGAAATTGAAAAACTTCGTATTATCGAGGAATTCGCTACATCAAGGTTCGTTACACAGAGATTTAAATGTACCATATTTTTTAATACGATTATGAACTGATTAACAAAGATAGTCAATTTGTATTCAAAATTTCAAATCTTTGCACACTCCTAATGATGAAAGATGTGTAAAGAAGACGAAGAAGAAACAACGCTGCGGCATCGCCATCACCATCGCTGGTCTCCGGCGTCCATCTCTCTCGCGCTGAAGCTGTGCTCTGCGGCTGGTATTCCGATCCTGCTGTGCCCGAATTACTGCCAGCGCTAGACGTTCCAATCGACTATTAAATCCACATTTCACTTGGTGGAAGTCAAGCTGAGGTTCCCTGTACCCATCTCGCCCTGGAACTTCGCAGCAGAACGTTGACTACCCCAATGACGGAGCCTACTTCATCGCACCTACATCCGCCAGTCACCTGCACAGGTGCCCTTCGTCAACGGGACCCCGCTACCTTCAGTGGAAGCAGCGATGACGACGTCGACGATTGGCTGTCCACTTACGAACGGGTCAGCCGTCACAGTAACTGGGACGACAATCGTAAGCTCAATAATGTCATCTTTTACTTGAGCGACATCGCTAATCTGTGGTTTCGAAACCACGAGTCGGACTTTACCACCTGGGCGCATTTCAAGACCAAATTTTCTGATGTCTTTGGCCGCCCCACCGTCCGAAAACTCCGCGCGGAACAGAGTCTTCGATCGCGACTACAGCTGCCCGGTGAAACATTCACCAGTTACATTGAGGACATTGTTGATTTGTGTCGCCGCGTTGACCCGACCATGACCGAGGCCGTTAAAATACGTCATGTCCTCACAGGAGTTGATGACGGCGCTTTCAACATGCTCGTCGCCAAAGGCCCCACTACGGTCAAGGAAATATACGACCTCTGTCAAAGCTACGACGAACTCCGCAAGGAGCGTGTTTTGATTCGCCAGTCTCAAGCATCACTTGCTGAACTAGCCGTGGAGAGGGAGTCATCTAGCCTCTCTGAAGACATCAAGGCTTTTGTACGTCAGGAGGTCACGCGACAACTGTCTCTGCAGCCATATATTAAGGAGTCGACACCAACTGGCCTTGTTCCGGAGCTTCGCCGCGCAATCCAGCAACATGTATCTGAAGTCGTCCTTAATCCTCCTCCTCAATCAGCTCCAGTCGCACCCTCAATGCCGTTCCTGACGCCCACAGTTTCATCGCCCGGCGTTGCGCCACTGAGCTACGCTCCAGCATTTACTTCGAAGTTACTTCAAGTCCACTTCCTGAGCCAGCATATCCCTATGCTTCGCCCCCTATCCGTTCGGCACCAACAACTTTTGCTCCCTCCTTGCGTCAGACACCATCTCCATGGTGCACTTCAGACAACAGGCCTATTTGCTACCACTGCGGCATCCCTGGACACACTACACGCTACTGCCGGCGCCAAATAAATATGGCCTTTGCTGCACGGCCTGCGCCACCTTATTTGGCCCCCCAGTTCCCCGTTCCATCGGGTCCCCCAACAGCACCCCCTGACCCTCCGGACTTCCTGCCTCGTTGTTCGCCATCACCACGTCACCACTCCATTTCGCCAATGCGCCGACGACCCGCTACTCAGCCGGAAAACTAACCGCCGCAGTTCGCCCCACATGTTCTCATGACGTCATTCTCGGCTGGGATTTCCTGTCCCAGCATCATGCTATCATTGACTGCACCAATCCTCAAGTAGAGCTCATTGAACCAAGTGATGCACCATCTGATGCCCTGCTCCCCGAGTCATGTCCTCGTTTTGTGGCCAAACTCCTCGTAGCTCATGACACAACCATCCCACCCGTTAGCGCTGTTCTGGTTCCCCTCACTGCCCCTTTTACCACCGCCACAACAGTCCTCTTTGTGCCCTCTAACGTTGTCGGCCACCGCCGCCACTTACCGCTGCCGTTTGCCGTCCTTGACATGAACAACGGCGCTTGCACACTTCTGGTAGCCAATCATCTTGCGTCTCCCGTTATGTTGATCGAAGGGGAGTGCCTCGGCCGCATCGAGCCCGTGGACCTTCTGTTCGCCTTTGATGATGTGTCAGTCCCTGTTTGCCAAGTTGACGCCTTGACTCCAACTCGTGTGGCTTCAGATCCGCTACAGCGGGACCTTTTTGACCATTCTGTGGACAGCGCTCTAGAGCCGCGCCACCGCGAGCAACTTCTTGACCTTCTACAGCAACTCCGCTCCTCCTTCGACATCCCGCAATCTTCCTTGGGACGCACGACGACTGTTTCTCACCTCATTGACACTGGCGCTCGCCCACCTCTCCATCAGCGGCCGTATCGGGTGTCCCCGACTGAGCGCCGTGTTATTGCCCAACAAGTCGATGACATGCTGCAATGCGGAGTAATTAGAGAATCCTGTAGTCCATGGTCGTCTCCTGTGGTCCTAGTTAAGAAGGGTGGTTCCATACGATTTTGTGTTGATTATCGCCACCTCAACAAAATTACTCGTCGTGATGTATATCCCCTCCCACGAATCGACGATGCCCTAGACTGCTTGCAAGGCGCAGAATTCTTTTCCTCACTCGATTTGAGCTCTGGATATTGGCGGGTGCCCATGGCAGAGGAACATCACGCTAAGACCGCCTTTATTACTCCAGACGGACTATACGAATTTAATGTCATGCCGTTCGAACTCTGTAAAGCCCCAGCCACATTTGAAAGAATAATGGACACTGTACTGCGTGGCCTGAAATGGAACATCTGTTTATGCTACCTCGATGATATCGTCGTCTTTTCAACCGACTTCCCGACCCACCTGACTCGACTTCGCCAGGTCTTCACCTGCCTAACCCGCGCCGGTCTTCAACTGAACCTCAAAAAGTGCCGCTTCGGTGCCCGCCAGCTCACAATACTCGGTCATGTTGTGTGCAAAGATGGAGTTCTGCCTGATCCTGAGAAGCTCCGCGCCATTGCCGACTTTCCGAAACCGACCACTTTGAAACAACTGCGAAGCTTCGTGGGCCTCTGCTCGTACTTTCGTCGTTTTGTTCGCAATTTCGCAACCATCATAGCCCCCCTTACACAGCTCTTGAAAGGCACCCCTAACCTCTCCTCTTGGTCGCCAGCCTGCGATGATGCATTCGCGACACTGCGCAATGTTCTGACGTCACCGCCAATCCTTCGCCATTACGACCCTACTGCACCTACAGAACTTCACACCGATGCCAGTGGTGTCGGCCTCGGCGCCGTCCTCGCCCAGCGCAAGCCTGGCTTCTCCGAATACGTTGTCGACTACGCAAGCCGTGCTCTTACCAAAGCCGAGTCCAACTACTCCATTACCGAAAAGGAGTGCTTAGCAATCGTGTGGGCTATAACGAAGTTCCGCCCTTACTTATATGGCCACTCCTTCGAGGTAGTTACAAATCATCACGCTCTCTGCAGGCTCGCGTCTCTCAAGGATCCGTCTGGCCGTCTCGGGCGCTGGGCCCTCAGGCTTCAGGAATACGACATCCGTGTAGTGTACCGCTCTGGCCGCAAGCACTCTGACGCCGATGCTCTTTCTCGGTCACCGGTGCGTTTGCCTAACTCATCATCCCCTTCTCAAGCCTCCTTGTCAGCACTCACCATTGAGGATATGCCTTTCGAGCAACGACAAGATCCTTGAGTTTCTAACCTGCTAGATGTCCTTGGCACTACTTCCGCGGCTATGCATCCTCGGGCACTCCGCCGACAGGCCTCCTCTACCGAAAGAACTACAACTCAGACGGCAGAAAATGGCTTCTTGTCATTCCGCGCCACCTCCACTCCGAGGTTTGTGCCCACCATCACACTGACCAGCAAAGCGCTCATGCCGGCGTCCTGAAAACCTACGATCGAATTCGTCAGAGGTATTACTGGCAGGGAATGTACAATTTCGTACGTCGTTACATTCGCTCTTGTACCGCCTGTCAACAACGCAAGATTTCTCGCGACCCCTCTGGTCCTCTCCAGCCTTTACCGTGTCCAGCTCGCCCGTTTGATCGCGTGGGAATCGACCTCTATGGTCCGCTACCATGCAGTGCCGCCGGTAATCGATGGGTCATCGCCGCCGTCGACCACCTGACCCGCTATGCGGAGACTGCTGCACTTCCCGCGGCGACAGCCCGAGAGGTAGCCCATTTTCTTCTGCACCACTTCATTCTTCGACACGGCGCCCCGCGCGAGCTACTCAGTGATAGAGGTCGTGTCTTTCTTTCCGAATTAGTCCAAGAGCTCCTGTCGTATTGCAAATCGATAAATCGGGCTACAACCGCGTACCACCCGCAAACCAACGGCCTCACGGAGCGTTTCAGCCGTACGCTTGGGGACATGCTCGCAATGTATGTTACAGCTGAATCTGGGAGCTCCAACTGGGACCAGATACTGCCATTCGTAACATTCGCGTACAACACTGCCACCAAAGCAACAACTGGTTTTTCGCCCTTCTTTCTCTTATATGGCCGTGAACCATCTTGTACTCTGGACACAATTTTGCCATACCATCCAGATGCCTCTGAGTACAGTGCTTTGTCCGATATTGTAAAGAAGGCTGAGGAATGCCGTCAGCTAGCTCGCACGTTTACCTCCAACACTCAAGGCTATCGCAAAGATCAGCATGATAGCGATACCCCTACTCCGACGTTCCTGGCCGACAGCTTCGTTTGGCTATGCGTTCCTGCCACCAGCAAACTAGAAACGAAATACCACAGACCTTATCACGTCTTGGAACGCACATCCCCTGTTAACTACGTCATCAAGCCAGTCACCTCTTCTTCCAACCACCACCGCCGCGGCCGTGAGGTTGTCCATGTTAGCCGCCTCAAGCCGTATTACAACCCTCTGGTTGTCTCTTCTCCGTGAGTCGCCAGGATGGGGACTTCTTCACGCGGGGGAAATGTAAAGAAGACGAAGAAGAAACAACGCTGCGGCATCGCCATCACCACATCACCATCGCTGGTCTCCGGCGCCCATCTCTCTCGCGCTGAAGCTGTGCCCTGCGGCTGGTATTCTGATCCTGCTGTGCCCGAATTACTGCCAGCGCTAGACGTTCCAATCGACTATTAAATCCACATTTCAGATGCAACAAGAGATAGGAAGTATCCAGAGGTGGTCAGGGAACAAATGCGTGTTAGTGACAACCTGGTTAAAATCGAGCAGACATGGGCACGGTCAGGTCACGTAATGCAAAAGTAAGGTAACGAATGGTTTGCTAAGCGTAACACGCTGGATTCCAAAAGAAGGCAGGTGTAGTAGGGCTTGTCGGGGGGTGTGGTGGGCAGAAGAGGTTAGGAGGTTGACGGTGATAAAGGGACTGCAGCTGGCCCAGGAGCATCATTTCAAGAGATATGGGAAGAATCTTTGCCACGTATCAGTATGGTTAGGCTCAAAGTGACACATAAGTCACATGCATAACTTTATAGCGTTGTTCTACAGACAATCAGCATCTTTCGCAAAACTCATGACAGTCACTGGCACTGCACAAGTTAACAAAGGCGCCTAGCTCAAATTTCACCACACGTACTTGCCAGTTGTCCTATGATGGTGCTGTCAAGTGGAGTGGACCAAACAGGTGGCACCTTGCCTCTGTCATCTGGCACACCTGGAGGAGCAGACACCCTCTCCTCTCATGTGACACTTTGCATGGGCAGGCTGCAAGCAGAGTTCAGGCTTTATCAGGCACTCCCATGCAGTGTCTCCATGCTGCATCCACAATGTCACTTTGCCCGGCCATTCTGTACACCCCATACATGCTGCCTAAATCGATTTAGGTTTTGCAGCATCCATATGGACAAATATGTGCGTTCAATTTATCAGCTCTGCCATATGAGCTATCAAGTGATGGAACCATCTTCTACATGACACTGTTAACCTACAAAATCCTGCCAGGTTCAAAACATTAAATGCTTTCCCACTGCTGTAATCACTCTACATGCTCAAAGGCAAAAGATAAAATGTTTACTGCATGCCAGCTGATTACACACTAAAGTAGAATTGTCCAGTACCCTACGAGCGACCAGTGTACTAGATGCTCTCACAAGTTTTTCTGGTTTATTTCTCCTCTGAAATTGCAAAGAACTACAATTTTGCATCTTTTTGGTAGGCTGGTTGATACTATGGGATACTGGTTGCAACACACATTGGCCAGCATGTGTGGCATCACTATCTGCCTTTTTCACAAGGCCGCTCTGTGCATGTGCACCCCTGTCTTGGTTGAAAATGAACCACCAGCCCCAGCAGCGTGTGCGTAATTCTTGGCCTCCGCGATCGGCGCAACCGGAACCAGGAAACCACCATTTTCAAAATTCCTGACTTTTTTAGGTTTCCCAGTTCAATTTTCTCGTTGAAAGAACAGGCTCAAAAATGTAGCCGCTGATAACAATGAGCGTATACAAATAATTCACAACAGCCAGCTATTTATTAATCTTATTCTGCAATTTACATTAGTTGAAATGCTGTCATTTGTGTTAATGGCCGTTAAAAATGTTAAGAGTTAAAAAATGAAAAATAAAAAGCCCACTAATGCCAGCCTTAAAGCAGACAACCCCCGCCCCCCCCCCCCCTCCCGTGAACATCCAAGCCAATTCGATAATCAAATATGGCTGTGCGAGCGCATGGCAGCACAGCTCGCCGATCACCTGCAGAATATATGGTGCCATTTTCCCTGACTTGGCAAGCTTTTTGATTGCTTCCCTGACATTTCACCAATTTTTCCCGGTCCATAAAACTTCCCTGAAAATTCCCGGTTTTCCCAGTCGCTAGACACCCTGGGAGCTGATCTCTAGGGCCATGTGCAGTTCATATTCATGACAGGCATATGCGACAGATGGCAGTATCTGTCAAGTACACACTTCGTCATTTTGTAGGTGGCTGCATTTCCCAAGAACATTTTCAAACACTCCCCAAAGGGCACTACATCTTGTGAAAAAGGCAGATTGGCAAACAGCTAGGGGAAGGAGAGGCGGAAGTTTAGAGGGAATGAGAAGGGGAGTGCACAAATCAAAGATGCGGAAAAAGTGCAGTAGGGAGAGACCTATGGCAGTATCCAGGAGCCGGGTAATCCGTGAAGCCCCAACACGGCGATACCTGGTGCAGGTGCGGCTCCGATGTGAGCACTGGTGGGCTAGCTCGAGACCATCCCAACTCCGGGAAGGAGCAGGAATGGTCTGGTGAGGGTAGTGAAGACTGCCCGCAGTGAGCTACCGCAGCGACTGAGTCGTGCAGCAGCAGGACATGACTGCAGGAGACCCCTGCTAGAGCAGAGGCAAGACGGGTGGCACATATAACCCTGTTACTTACCTAGGTCCACTATGCCCAGAAGCTCATGAGGATGCTAGCCAGGTCCAGCAGTATGGCCAGGAAAGTCCAGGAGCTACACGCTGAGAATGTGGGGTGCAGCAACGACTGCGACAGCTGGAGCTGCCAGCAGTAGGCCACCACAGACAGGGACAAGATCGGGTGGCAGCAGAAGGGCCAGATCGAAAGAGCAGCGCAATAATACAACGGAAGACCAGGCCATTGATGTCGTTTCCACTAAGATTAGGGCTGCAAAAGCTGAAATAGGATATGTAGCAATTTTTGGAGTTGCAAAATTTTAAGATTTGAACCAGTAAAACTCAGATTTGGAGCAGCTCACATGAAAAAAGAACTGCACTTTGCAGCACAACTTCAAAGTTTGGAGATGTTAAAAAGAGAAGAAACGTTACTTTTGGCACAAACAAAAATGAAGAAATGTGAATATCGGATTGTATGAATGAAATCGAAAAGGAATTTTGCAAGGGCCACCTATCACCGGCACTTACCCATTCGTGTACCTATTTTTGTAACTAAGCGTTTTGTATTGCAAGGTGCTATTACACTAAATAAGAATGAATGCGAGCATCACAGCGCTGCTGCACCAGCTCATAGAATGTGTAGCTCAACACCATCGATGAGCTGGTGCAGCAGCGCCATGATGCTTGCAGGCTCAAGGCCACTTTGTCACATTCCACGCAAGCACTGAGGGCGTATGCAACGTCCACATTATTCTTCAGCCAGCTGCGCCCAGTTCTCCCTCTCTGGAAATTTGTACAGTTAGGAGACAACAAGCCAACTGATATCCGCAGACCAACATCTGCCAACTCGACATTGTTGCTTCACCAGAGATTTGAAGAGCAAGATACTCAGCTGCCTCAAGGGTCCATTGTAGTGTACGTGGATGCACGCCTGCAAAGCTGTGAAGCCAAAACAGCAATCTACTGTCCATGGAGACCTTTACATCTTACATCTTTCTGTGCTGAGCTCGTGGCAGTTCAGGAGGCACGCTGCTCCGTGGCTTCCATAACCATGCTCCCTGCAGCCCACGTTGTCATCCACACTGACGCACTTCAAGCAGTATGTTTGCTCAGACATGTCAGCCGCCGCCCTAAAATATGCCAAAACATCCACCAGCTTGCGGCGCACATCCCACAGTCAGTATGCATTAAGTGGGTCCCACGGGACCTGCTGCCTTCCCAAAGTCAAACAGATTTAGCGATCCGCCCCGTGAACCAAGATGCAACAATGCCACGGCTCCTTGAAATGGACGACGCTACCCTCCTTTTATCAAGAAAGGAACACCTCCCGCGCCGCACACGTGCACTTATCCCTCAGTGTGCGGTATCCCTTCCCTGCGGTCTCACCCGTGCAGAGGAGGTTGCGCTTAGGAGGATCCGGGTCGGTGTTGCCCTCACATTAGCTGTCACTAGGACGTGGTCTCACTTCCGACACTTATATCCCCGCCCAGGGTGCCCGATCTGTAAAAACGAAAATGTTGAAGCCGACATTCACCACTTGTTGTGGGACTGCCTAGCACTGAAAAAAACACGAATCCAGCACCTGACGATAGCTGGTCTTTCAGCAACCAATCCTGCCTCATTTATCGCTTGGACACAGGGACCTCATCATCACTCACTCCTGGACTTCACAAAATCAGCCAACCATTTTTCATTCATTTAATCATTTATTCATCCTTCATCTCATACCCTACTGATGCCCTGAGGCAATAAATATTGATTGAAAAAAAAGGAAGAATGCGAGCCATAGAACCGAGAAGGTTAATTTCTCAAACTTCGGGGACTAAATAAAAAATGGAAAAATCTTGAGAATACGGTTTTTCATTATCTCGCTCACAAACCTCGTAAAACAATGTTTTACTGACAGCAAAATCCTCAGCTTGTGTCTGTGAGGGCAGCTCCAGAAGAGCCCAATTTGAAGCCGTGACTGCAATCAGTCTGTGCTCAAAAGTGAGCGCAGTACAAAAACAAAAGAAGCAAAAACAGAAAAAGAGGCAAAAAGAAACACAAAACAACGACGAAAAGACGAAAGGGCAAATGCCAAAAGCAGATAAGAAAGCAAATTTGTAAGCAAAGAAAACTGACAAGCAAGCAGATCTACGACCTGTGGCTTACGTTTCCTATGGGCTGGCAATGACATGATGGTTGACTGCATATTTTGATGGCAAGGTGGGTAATAATTCGGGATATCAGGTTATATAATTCGTGCACAAAGCAGACATTAATATATTTCGATGTTCCAGCATCCACAAATGTTTATTTTGGCAGCCGTGGGCTCCACTGCGTCGTTAAGGAATTGAAAGTCTAAGGCTTCTTCGTGTTTCCCGACCTGCTGATGCCCAAATAAATTTCACATGTAACACCTCAAGTTATACAGGAAAAGCTCGTTAATTTGATCTTCACAGGACCAAGAAAACAGTTTGATTTCTGCGATGTCTGAATTATCAAATGGCCTCGAAAAAACTGACAAGAATCATAATAATTAGGTAAAATTTACAGTATTTACACGCACACAACGGCCGCCTCGTATAATTCACCCCCTCCCTCAACTTTTGCTACTAGGCATTAAAAAGCATTCGTTAGTGCATCCCTCTGCTTCAAACCGTCGCATTTCACTGCACATTTCTTGGCAGT
Organism: Amblyomma maculatum; assembly: GCF_055883805.1. Classification (NCBI taxonomy): domain Eukaryota; kingdom Metazoa; phylum Arthropoda; class Arachnida; order Ixodida; family Ixodidae; genus Amblyomma; species Amblyomma maculatum. The sequence goes on along the minus strand of NC_139350.1, from coordinate 93,584,256 downwards.
GCACCAAGATGCTGCACAGCGATAAACTCATGGCGTGTTTACCTTTTCATGTTAGCTCCAGCAGGAAAAAACAGTAGAGGGGGGGGGGGGGGGGGGGGCAACTGGGCAGAGTGCCCGCACTCGTCCGGTTGCGCAGGCCTTGTTTTCACTTTATCATGTCACGTCTGGGGCAGGCATCGTCCGTTGCCATGCAATCATTGAAACGCGTACTGGTGCAAGTGTCTTTTGAAGCAAAAGATACTAAAAGCTGGTGTGATTATCGTGAATTAACACGTGCTTTCGGTGATGACTGATGGGTGGAGGGCGGACATTCGCAAAACAAAGTTTTTCTCGCATAATATTTTTTTTTTTTTATTTGGAAACCCCTAGTGCCCGTCCGACGTCAAAGCCTTTCATGGGCTTTGACTGGGACCGCGCCAACAGAAATATTTATCCGCATTCCTGAATTAACGAGGGTCGAATTGATGAGTGTTTAGGCTGCAGGCTTCAGAGGTTGCGCGGAAGTGAAGAGCAGGCAGCTGCCACTACCATTATGCGCCGCCATCCGCCGCGCCTGTCATGGCACTATTTAGGCTTTATCCGTTGGTCAAAATCTTGGTGTGGGCTAGCTGGTCGTTTTACCTGATTTCATCTTCTGTTCCTATTTTGGACGTGCGCAGCCTCTAACTATGCCCCCCTATCACAGAGGCGTGTCTTTGGCCATGTACTGAGTGCCAGGCCGCCCAGATGCGGCAGCACGTAATTCGAATTATCTGTAGTGGAACCGACTTTCATTCAAATTAACTGGCTTTCTTATACACAGACCTCTATGTAGCTAGCTCGGAATAAGTGGTGTAGTTCGAATTCCCCGAAAGTTTTAATTATCAAGGTTCGAATTAAAAAGCTTTCACTGTATGAGCGCAAACACAAAAGCCCTAACTGGTGCTCCTCCTACACTATCAAAAGTGAGTCTGCCAACGAAACAGCATAGAAACAACCTTGTGGCACATGTATGCCCAACAATATACTGAAAACTTTCAAGAGGCACATAACAATCTAGATACATCCATAAAAAGCATGTGGTGCTTAAAACATGGTGCTGAAGTTTTGAAGCATTTCTCCATGGCCTTTTCGCAGTGCAACACAGTAGCAGTGGTGCCTCATTACAAACGGCCCCTTTGCATTATGGGGATGCTTCAGGGCACAGGTTGTGACAAGTGCGTGTGGATGCAAGAGAGAAAAATATGAGTAGGCGTGATAATGGCGTGATGCCATCTCAAAATAAATCTAAAAGGCCAGCGAAACGTGCTGCAGTGCCTGAAATGTTTGGACTGCCCATATCACAGCTGCAGAAAGTTGTCCTTGAGTATGGCAAACCTTTGCGGGGCATTTTGGTGCAGCGTGGTGAAATTCAACACATTTTACACTTATGAAGCAGCACTATGCAGCTGTATCAAAATGGCACAGTTGGCGCAGCTGTTGAACCCCTGCAAGATGCATCCTCTGGAGCCGAGAATGAACCCAGATCATCCAGCCTCAATAGACGAGTGCCTGACCTCTTAGCCACTGAGGTGACGAGAGGGGGCAGTCACCGTCAGTAATATGGGCACTTACCTCCAAGGGCTTTCTTGCATTAGAGGATCTAGAGCCCCTAGAAGAGCCTACACGCACGCTGCAGGGACAAACACAGTGACAATGACACACAGGAGGAAGGTTATTACTATTCATCTGTGACCACACCGCTCTCAAGGGGAGGACAACTGGTGCTTCATTGTTTACTCACTGCTGGGGATTCTTCCCAGGCATAAAATATAAAAATAATGCATTAAAAGAATTTGCGGCAAATGCAGTGGCCTCCTCATAGATAAGTTCAAAGGGATTATAAACTGCAGATGGCGCATTTTTTGCTTGGGATCATGTGCTGGGTTACAGGTAAGTATGCAATGTTGATCAAGTCTGCAACCAGAAGCCCCAAATTTGAAGAAATCCAAAGGAAAGTTAATTAGTCTTGGAAAGACACAATAGCTTAGGACAGGCAGCAAAGGATTGGAAGTTATGAAGAAATAAATTTATTAGAGGCCAGATTAGAGATGGGAGGCAGAACTGCAGATACGCACCATGGGAGTGAAACTGCTAGAAAAAGAATGGTGTCATTAAAGGCATTTGGTAGGCATTCGCCATTAATGAACAGCTGTTTTACCAACATTCTTCTTCAAAAAAGAAGCATACAATAGTTGTATCCTACAGGTAATAACCCATGTGGCGGAAATGTGGAGGCTACCGAAGAAGTTAAGCTGATTTAAGGATTGTGCAATGAGCTATGAATAGGAATTTGATAGGCATAATATTGGAGATAGGACAATAACAGAATAGGTCAGGGAACAGATGTGAGTTAATCACAGTGTAATCAAAATTGACAAGAAATGAGCATAGGAAGAACACGTAAAGCTGAAGAAAAGGTAACGGAATGGATCTCAAGAAAAGGCAGGCATAGCTGGGGGCAGAAGTGATAGTCTGGTATGTCAGTGGAAACCAAAAGTTTGCAGGGATACGGTGAACAGGCACAGAAGAGGGTTCCTTGATGGTCAAGAAGAGAGGCCCCTTCTGGCAGAGAGCATAGTCTGGATGATGACAATGGTAATGTAGCTCACCTCAGCTTAGCCAAGGCCGTATCGATTTCAGTGGGGTGGCCACCATCCTTTCAGGGAGGTAATAACAGGCGGGGTACGATTAAGACAGATGAGGGCCTCTAGAGTGGACACTTTTCCTGTGCTACCATATAAGAGTTCTGCACACTGACCAGTGTTAAGTGTAAATATGCTGCCCAGTTCTCAGATACATACACAATCTCCCTTTTCCTTGCTAAAGCTGTTTCTGAAAAAACCCGCTTTAAAGTGTGCCTCATTCATAATTATAACGAAGTGTCTAAAGGTACGTCCGACGTATCCATTCGATTCTCGTAAAGATACGGCGGACGTCGATATACAGGCTCATGGCTATATGCACGTCGAACGCGGCCACATTCCGCTTGCTACGCGTGAATGAATCTTATCCTCTATGATATCAGCTAGCCGCGACTCTCGATGAGTTGCTACGAAGAGTGCATCCGTTCTAACATAGATCACGGTCTTCACTTAGGGTTGTGTACGGCAAGCATCGCTGTCACGCACATAGCTGCAGGCGATGCTACGTACTGCACCAGCTCCACCAGCTGGCATCGAGATACGCACATTCACGAGCAGCTTTCGCTTCGCACTAAACTATCACCTCGATCTGCCCGTAATGCGAGCGAGCTAGTCCTAGCATTTACGCTGTCTTAGGTCCTGCATCGACCTCCGAAGATCTAGCGTCGGCACAACACACACACACCTCGCCGTGCAGAGCATTCGGCAGTCCAAAGTATGTATGTGAAATGGCATTTTGCTCGTTCCTCACATGTAGACCAAGGAAACAGGATGTTTCTAGCTAAATTCTTCGTTTAAATTCTGCCTCAGAGCCGTGGCAAAAGACATGCCGAATCTACTAGACGCCTGCGCTGCTACTGCGGCGAGCTGCACATCGACTCGTCGAGGCGAATACCTACTGCACCGCACCGCAAGAGTGCACAACCGGAAAGCCGGAAGCGCGAATGAACCGAATTCCCTGTGAACAGCAATGTTCTTTGGTATTTAGGGGAAGACTAGACTAAAGTGCTTAGCCTGCATCTTTTTCTTGTCGTTGAATTTTGCGTACATGTAGTTTAAACCCCCGCATGCTCGAGGTTAGCGTGACCCGACTGAACGGCCGCGCAGCTTTGAAACGATCGGGATCGATATGCATGCATCGCCAGACTTAGGTACGCGGTAGAAAATGTGCGCTGCACATTTCGTTGCAGAAGCTGACTCTTGGAATTTTGCAGAGTGCGCCACGCAAGTGATCGTTGCTACAACCACGCATCCATGTTCCAACGGCTGGCCCACCCCGAGGCGCATAAATGTTCAACCGTGGACGTATCAATGATCGAAGAGAGGACAGATTTTCACAATATTGGGCGCGAAATCGATAGCTACCAGTGCTCAGCGTTAGAGAAATTCTGCCTTGAACATGCGCAATTCAGTGTTTCAGGTGTGGTCAGTAGCTATAAGTTTGAACAGTTCACCTGTCAAGTCAGCGGCGCCAGCAATGGACCGGCGGAGCGATTTTCCACGCTACACCGCTGTCTTGCTAGAAAGCCTACCTAGGTGGCGTTTGACATTCAGCTGCTTTTTGTGGGCCCCGTAATTGAAAGCAACGCCTTCAGAAATGCGTTAAATGTTCAAAAATGCATTCTCTTCAACAGTTTCACTCCAGGCTGTCCAAGCAGGCGGACGTTGATAAAACAGTTGAGCACTCCAGTCTTGAGAAATCTGTAGAATCGCCTTCAGTTTGTAAAATTATTGGAATAGGTCACTTTCCGATCGCTGGGACATAGACCCTCATGACAGCGCTTTCACGTGAATAAGGACCCCACCAGACCGAAAGCTGTCTCATATAACATAGCTAACCAAGGTATACCTTACAGCATTGTGTTGATTTTTATGGTGCATAAGCGACTAATGCTGCCATGCACCAAGAACAAGGTTTAATGCATTTATTTTGTGTGTAATGGCTAAAATGTTCTTTAGGATGTAGCTTGTTTAGGAGCATTTTAGGAAACCAAAAATGCAGGAAATTTGCACGTCTCTCCTAGGATCATGCTGGGATGGAAAGGGATCTGTTGCAAAATTGTACAAAATGTTTCCTCTTATTTTCTCGACTCTGGCACACGTGTAAGATATGGTTTATTGTTAGTTCATCTCCACACTCCTTGCATATTGGTTTGTCCTCTTTCATAAGTATGAAGCTGTGTGTGAGGTGTGGGTATGTGTTTTGTGAAGATGACCTAAAATGGCCTCCATGTTGTGTTTTTGATTACTGCATGATTTCTATTCCTTAATGACAGGTTTGACAAGTATAGTTTGTAGTTTATTTAAATGTTTCAAAAATCCTGCCATTTCACTCTCACTTTTCTTTGTACAAGCTTCTTGGTATCTTCATGCAGCATATTCACCCTCTGTAATTTAGCATTGCGTCAAGGTAACCTGGTTATTTTTTTTCATCACCTTTCAAGACAACTGTCCCGATTTCATAAAGTGTAGGGTTTCTGACGACAGGAACTCCTTGGAAGTCATAGAAATAAATGAGATCCACAATCATGAGCTATCTAGGGTATGCATATACATGTCCATCGCTCAGTGGAATGGTGTCAGTACACTGTTAGAACAGGCCTTGTGGTAACGACAACCATTGTCTGAGGTGGTCCTTTAATGGGCATTGAAATGCTATGTAACTACAGGTACTGATAGAACTCTTGATCATGTTATGTGATGATGCGATCCTTCCATGCATATAGGTATACATTTCAGAATCTGCAGTGCACCACTTGACCATTTGCCACCAGTTTGTGTGAAAATGTATTTTTCATGCACGTTAACCAGTATTTAACAGATGACCCCTGTGCACAAGCCAAAAGTGCCACGAGCCAAATGTCACGAGGCCACACGACATGGCAGGAGCTGTTAATTCAAGCTTACAAAGTTATATTTGAAATATGTTCCGGGACGTTTCAGCTCCAATTAAGAAAGGTTGAGGCTTACAGAGGTCTATGCCAGGTTGTCTATCACCTAACAGGGCAGCCTACGACCGTATGCTAATGAGTATATCTGAGATAACAGAGACATGAATTAAGGAATTAGTAATTATGTTTGTAGCAAAGGGCATGTAAATTAACGGGAATCCACAGTGGGATCTGCAGACAAGAACCATTAACGCTGGCACACCATACCCTTAAGGTGGAGATTAGGAGTCTACCTAATTTTTTTTCTGCTCAAAGCTTGTCATTTCCTTCGTTCTTCCAGATGAGGAAGATGTGAAAATGATAGCATCGAAAATTCCTGAAACCATCGTTAACGAGGATGCTGATCCCAACAGCGTAAAAAGGAATTTCAGAAAAGATGGGTGACTAGTAATGCTGGCAACAGTTGAGGCTAAGTGGAAAGACATGAAATTGAAATGCAACATATGCAGAGATATGTTGCGAGACGACCAGTCTGTGGTGTGCGACATCTGCCTCTGTTAGTTTCATCAAGTGATTGGCCAAAGCAGATGGGGCTTGTGGTTTTGTGATAAGTGCAGTGTAGTAGCATAGATGCAACCTTGCCCATTAATAATTGGAGTGGAGTAAGTGCATTGTTAGTTGTTCATGGTTTCCATGCAAACATTATGAGAATTTTTTTCCTAGAGAATGTTTGCTGAAATGTGAATATAATGTGCAATAAAACTAGTGTTTTCTTGCTATTTACTTTTCCTTGTATACATTAGTTCTGTGTAGAAAACCACAGGCTAGAAGGAAATGTAATGGCATGAATTTTGATAGTTGGCCCCGTTGTGCTGGCTCAGTAGTTAGAGTGCTTGGCTGCTGAACCCAAAGATGCAGATTTGGTTCCAGCCAGAGCAGGAGCATTTCAAAAGAGGCGATACAATAGGCCGTCATGCACCGTGCGGTGTCAGTGCATGTAAAAGAACCCCAGGTGGTCGAAATTATACCGGAGCCCTCAACTATTGTGTTCCTCATAGCCGTAGTTATTTTGGGATGCTAAACCAGATATATATCACATCATACTCTGAGTAAGATGCTATTCATGGTCAGTTAATCATACACTAAATGATCAATTTTTTTCTGCATGGTACAGCAGCTGTTGCACAATTTTACTTTAGCCTTCATGAAGAATATAACACTGGCTCCACATGGCCTTCTGTTGACCCTTGATATGCGTCACAATCACACACCCGAGTATGTATTTGTCTAAAGGCACCTATGCATGAAAGGAGGGGACCGTTACTCTCCATTTGTCAGAACTGAAATACACGATTCACATCATTTCTGTAATTCAACTGCCTGCTATTTGAACTGTCCAGCATTGATGCAAGTTTCAAAGAACTGCAATTAGCAAATTAATCCAAGCAGGAAACCATGCAAGAACTTCTTCGGTTTAATTTTAGCAACTGTTTGAGAACTAAAATTAGCCAAATGTTGCAAAACATAGATGAGAGGTTACAAAATCTAAAAAACAATGCAGCCTGCCTGTGGCATGCAGGGTTTCACATCCTAAAGTGACATATGTAGCTATGAAAAATACCGTAGTGGAGAGCTCCAGACTAATTTGACTGCCCGGGCTTTGTACTTTGCGTTGACATCTTGCAGGGAACAGAAGCATTTGCATTTCACCTGCACCAAAGTGCGACTGCCATCACTGGCATTAAACATCACGACTTTGGGGCAAGTAGCCGAACGTGCCACTAAGATGTCACAGCGTCTACGTACATGCTATACACGTCAACCTTTCTAGCATTAAAGCTGTCACATGCATGGCAGATATTCATGTTCAGCTTTGGACTGACAAGTTTAAAAGTGTACTATTTGTATTTGTCTAGCATGAAAAATAAAGGAAACTAAGGAAAAACGAAAAAAAAAAATGAACATATGTTGAAAAAGCACTAGTCATTAACACATAAAGCATATTCGTTCCTTTATTAATGATAAAGTTGCCTTCAACAATAGTACAAAGACTGAACATTTAGGAAGTTGCTGTGCCAGGCAGCTATTTTACTGAAACCTGAACCATTTCACCTGTAATAATGCGCATCCCGGCGGTGTGGGCTGGGCACTTAATTTTCGGTCCACTCCAACATGCGAAAACTGCATCATGTGCATTCCCATTTTCCGAGTTTTGAGCTCTGTAGCGCAGGCTAACAAATTGTCGATGACTTATTTTCGTCTGATTGTTGCACAGCGCGTGTAAATAAATTACCACCGCACCTAATAAACACTGACATGCACGTGCAACATCGCCGATCATAAACGGACACACTGATGTCCGTCCGGACATCGGCGCACTCATCACAGCACTCGTCGTAGTCTCACACAGCACTCTAGTAGGACGTAATCCGTACATCACAGCATCTCACGGTAAGCACAAACCACACCTCCAACAAACACGAATGACTCGATGCTTGGGTTAGATCCGTCCGGGTTGGATCCGTCCGGCTTTCCCGGCGGATCCCAAGGCCCATATCGGAGAAAAATGCGTTGGGTCCGTCGGAAGAACCCTACCGATCGGGTCCGTCCGCCGTACCTCTGAAAAATATTTCCCGGATCCGTCCGTCGTATCCCGAAGAAAAACGCACCGGGTCCGTCGGACGTACCTTTAAGACCATTGATCGGGTCCGTCCGACGTACCTTTAGCCACAGCCTAATTATAACTGCAGGCCAAATGGAAGCTATACAGCAAGATGTTCCCTATGTTATCTGCAACAACAAACATAGTTTTCGACTCCAAAATTTTCCTGCCGTCAAAATTATTGTTTTGCAGCTCGGACACAGTCCTGCTCTGTAACATAACATTTACACATCATGTTTGTATTCCACTAGGTGTGGATGAGATTTCGTGAACCACAAAAGGCACCTAAAGGTATAGGCTGTGCTGCCTGAAGCGGAAATGCAGGTTCCGGAAAGTCAACCCATCCAACTCGAAGCCCTTAATTACTGGCTGAAAATAGCTCGTAAAACTCCGAATACCAGCTGATGCCACGCTCACTAGCCTGCCCCACTTCCTTCACAAGCATAGTCAAAAATCATGAAAGGATAAATTGCACTCTGTGCAGTCCACTCACCTTTCCTGCATCCAAATTCCACGCAGTCGCAAACTTTCCCTGGAGCTCTCTTGCAACGTAGCACACACTTCCCACGGGACGGCACGCACAGCGGTGTGTGCGCGCGCGCAGCTCAGCAGCAGTTTTAGCGGTCGGACGCAAGCGAAGTGGAGAAAACCGCATATCTTTCCATGCCTCCCACGTGCACAGGCACGGCCCAGCTGATCATGGAGGAAGGCAGCTGATTGCCCTTGTATGCGGCAAACGTAATGAATGAACTGCCAACAGCCTTGTGATACCTGCAGCACCCAGCGATAGGACTGTAGTTCCGGATTATAGCACGACGCGAAAATTGAACGCCGACGCTGCGTGCAACGTGCACGCCACAAACACAACAGCGGCGGCGAAAGGGCGAAAGCGCGAAGGCAGCTGAGCTCATGTGGTGTGGACGATCAGCATCCTGCACCAGGGGCGGTCCCTCGCTGCTGTCACGTGCCCACGTCACTTGACGTCACCGCTAGACAGCGCGCGTCGGTCGTCGGTCGCGGCGGCGGCTGCTCCAGCGGAGTGCGTGTCGTCTCCCTGTGCTGGGCTTAGCGTAGGGCAAAGCTCAAGCTTCGACCTTTCATCACAGACTGTAATCTTTCTACGCCGGGTACACCAATTAACGGTTCCAGTGTCCTTTGTTCTCATTCTTTTCTTTTCCCGTGCATTCGTGAGGGGGCATAAGGACGTCTCGACCAATTCGATACCATTGGTTCAACTTACGGAGATGAAGCCGACATTGCATGTACCTTGCGGCGCTGGTTGTACGCCCGTTGTTGTTTTTTTTTTTTTTTTAATTCCTGGCTCCTTCATTAATATAATATGTCAACATGGTTTCAGGTCGAAGAAATCGTCAACTCCAGCCATCACATAAATTAAGTAAATCATTTTTACGTATAACGGAAACAGTTTGCACGCTTAACGCGTTAATTCCGTTTTCCTGAATGCATTACTAATTCAATAAACAAAACAATGCCACATCAAATATATTTAATTAGAGTGCTTCAAGAAAGCTTACGTAATGCATTTTTAAATGTTGCGCCAAATATTTGTCAACAGTTCGCGCGGATTGCCCAACATCCTATACTAAGGTCATTACTATGTCCTTTTGAGTAAATCATCTCCATAAATGTTTCTATGGTATGTCATTGCACATGCCGGCGATTCAGCTGGGGTGTTTTCTGGCAAGCAGAGTTATTTTAAAACCGCGCTAGAACACGGACAGATATAAAAAGGCAAACACATTGCGCTCAACTGACAAGTGAATTTTTATTCAGGAAGCGTTTCTTTTTACAGGAAGCGGAAGATAAAGTCGACAAAAAGTCCCGTCACGTGCCCTAATACATCATCCTCTCTCTTCCAAAAAAGCCCTTTTCTTCGCTTGAAGTGTTAGGGAAGTGTTGCTTACGCATGTTTCTTAAGAATCTGATATGTTTACTGCCTGAATAATTTATCTTACTATTTGGCCTCTGTTTTAGTCTATAATAATTTCGTCTTTGAGAATCGCGGTTCACACTGGCAGTCCTGACTCTACAAGATTCTCGTCCTTTTCTGCTCTAAATTTTCCTTGTTCCCACGGATCCTAACATCTAAACAGTGTCCCGTTTGACCAACGTACGTGTTTCCGCATGTCAGCGGAATCCTATACGCAACTGCTTCAATCTGTCCACACTCTATCCGTGTTCTAGCGTTGTTTTAAAATGATGTTCAACCAAATCGCCCAACAAGTGGCCGCTTTAGGAGTTACCATGTAAAATGAGCGACACGCCATAAATGAGTCGATGCCTGAAAATTTCGTCAAATTTCTCGAACACAACCTGTAGCCACCACGCCAGATACTAAATATAAGTGCTATATAGGCTTGTAGGCCACACGAAGTAGCAGTCAGTAAAGCAGACATTTCGGCGAGTTAAGTAATCAATTCGCTCACAGTGCACCAAGAGAGTCTGTTTTGTTTGTTTGGTTGGTTTTTGTCACCTTTGTCTTTCGTTCCGTTTTGGTGAGCAGTTACTGAACGCAATACATTAGATTGTTGCGGTACAGTGGCACTCAGTAGTTTGCAAACTATTAATGTGGGCTTGATCGTTACCGTTTGATTTAGTTCCCTGCACTTCTCAACATTTCAGAACATGAAGAATGTATTGGCTTAATTTACGGTGTTTATTTTGGGTCTCATTTTTTTGCCTCATATTGTTTCTATGCATTGCGAACGAACAGGTTCATGAGAATTCATTAATACGGTTACCTGCTCTAGTAACCAAAGATCCCATAATTGCACAGAACAAGATTTTGATCCGGGCCATTTTGTTCTGCAATAATTTGGAAAGAACGAGTAAACATCGGTTCTTAAATGTTCTGTGAAAATCCGTGATGATTCCCTTTACGCGTTATGTCACTCCTAAAATATTCATCATAGAAGAAAATTTTCTGCATGGAACTTGGGCAGGCCTGAATGTGCAATATATATGCATGCATATGTATACTTGTTTATTAAAGGGCCTAAACTAGCCAAGGGATTATATAAATATCCCGTACCTATTTTGCGCACGTATTTGTTGCAAAATAAAATGAAATACAATAAAATAAAACTACCAGCCAGTCCTGGGTTTCATGTGGTCGCTGGAGCTATTGAGCAGCAGGCGCCGCGGGCATTTGGTCGCCCGCCTCTGCTGCACAGTTGCGGAGTATTTAGCAGCGTTTCCTTTAGTTTGGTTCGACGATCTCAGCTTTGGTTCTATGACATCAGCAGTCCGACGCCTCGAGAGTCACGATGTGGCCGCCATACAAGACGAGCGCCGCTCCCTCGCAGGTCCGTGGGCTTGTCAGCAGCGGGTGATCCCCGGGAGTCCAGCTGAAGAACTAGCGAACACGTCGCAAACACTGACTGACTGATTACGCAAGCGGCGCGGTCTCTATAAATAGGGCGGGCCGTGTCTGTCTGTTAACACGCGCCAAAGCTAGCGCGCACGCACACTTAGCTTCGCTGGTTAGAGCGCTCCCTTTTCCTCCTGTCGAGCCGCGCGTCGTCATAGGCTACGACCCGAAGAAAATTCTGGAGATCTGTGGCATATTCCTGTCTTATGAGTCACCGTCATCGCCGGGTGATGAGAAAGAGGGCGACGGCGACGCGTACAAAGCTACGCGCTCTCTCGCGCGGGGAAGGAGGCTTTTCTCGAACATTGTGGAAGCCTCCATGTGGCGCCGCACGGGCCTCGCGCCGCGCCGGCTTGATAAAAATGTGCGCCGATTTCGTGACACTGCCCCTCCCTTAAAGAATATTGTCCTACAATATTCACAACCACGAACATCGCGCGCACATGCATGTCCACGTCACACACATACATTGCACAAATTGCAACCACAGATTACATAAGGCACACATCAGAAGTCTCACAAGTTTCTCAGACTTTGATGACAAATTTTTTCACATATCACTACATGATGTTCACGAACATAGCAACACACTGTTGTCGGATACACATAGGAATCAACAACACGCAGCTTTTCAAATGCGAAGCGCACAAACCTAAATTTCCGAGCGTAATTCCAACCTGCGATCAGTGCGTGACACGCTTCTGTCCGCCAGAGATTCTGCCTTCGTTCTAGGCTCTCGCATTTCAGGTGCTTCTATGTTCCCAGATCGGGCTACTGCAAATTCCTTAAAGCATGTCTGATAGTCACCTTTCAAGTCACACAACCAATGTGTGGCGATAAATGCCCCTACAACCAGTAGCGCCGATGGATACACGGGAACTTGTGCCAACGCGCACAGACCAACAAAAAGAATCACTGTAGTAGTGCTCTTTCCTAGGCACCGGTATTCCTTCCGCTGAAGGTGAATTATTCCAAGTAATGTCCCCATAAGTAGGAAAAACACTTGGGCTACCTGCATCAGCGACGGCCTAGGCATTCCTGTCTTTATTTCCTGTGTCGTCTCTTTCTTTTCAGTTTCCTCCTGAGGTGCTTTCTTTTTTTTATTCTTTTCACGGGGCTTCTCCTCCGGCTTCTCATGGCCTTGCTTGCTTCGCCTTCCCTTTTTCTTTTTAGATTCACTGACTGCAGCGCACAGGCGCGGAACTTCGATCAGGATCCGCGGGAAATGTTGCGCCCTTGATATTGCCCAACACCAAATCCTAAATAGGGCGTCCCATGCAAAGGGCTGTCAGTTTTTCAGAATAATATGGCGTCTGCACTTCAAATTTTGCCTCAGGTAGCAACTGAATTGAGCCGTCAATTAGCCTCAAAGGGCATTTCTCACCAGTCAGATCATTCTCATGAATCAAACTTCGTTTAACAATTACGGCATTGCTACCTGTATCTCGTAGCACAGAAACTGATTAACCTCCTATCTTTCCCCTCGAAACCGGCATCCGATTCATCGCAGCTCCTGGTTGGGCGTGTACTACGGCGTTCACCACCCAATTTTCTTGTCCTTCTTTTGAATGACAACCTTCTCTGCTTCCTCCTCCTCTAGGCCGTGCACCACGCGGACTTTCTTGCCGTTCTTCAGCTCAACAAAGCCATCGGCATCTTCTTCCTCCAGGCGACATTCCGACTCTGACAGATCCCTCGCGCATGCTACCTGGGAAGCTGCCATGTCCGCGTCGGGACACCACATTGCTTTGTGGCCCTTCTGTCCGCATTTCCAACACGCGGAAGGATTATTGGTTGCGAGTTTGCGGCAGTTAGGTGCATAATGGCCTAGTTGTCCGCAGAGATAGCACCTCGAGGGTGACTTTACGCAATGTTGTGTCTGCCGGAATTCGGGCTTTCGAGGGGTTTCAGAATTTGCATTCTTGCTCAAATTTTCGCCTCCCTGGGCTTCCAAATATTGATCTGCGAGATCGATCATTTCGTCCAATGTATGCGCTTTTCTTTCTTCTAAATAAAGTGACAGACTAGGGTGACAGCTGCCCAGAAATTGTTCCTTAATTAGGAGTTCGCGAAGTGCGTCATACTTTAGTTTAATTTTTGAGAGTTCAGTCCAGCGGTCAAAATAATGACTCAATCGCGCAACATACTGTGTTGCCGTTTCACCGTCCATAGGTTTTCCAGTCCTGAACTTCTCACGAAACCCATCCGTCGTAAATCTAAACCTTTTAAGTAATGCAGCTTTCACCTTGTTATAGCTGCCTGCATCCTCAGGAGGAATTGTCTTCCAAATACACTTAATGCTTCGCCACTAAGGCAAGTGCTCAAGACGGTAGCAGACTCACAGTCTGTCCAATTTGCATTAATGGCGATCTTTTCGAAGCGCAAGAGGAACGCGTCGAGATCGTCTCTTCTCTCGTCGTACTTCGGGATCAATTTACTTGCGTCTATCCGCAAGCTGATATATGTCCTTCACTGGGGCTATGTACTTCAGCAAAACCGTTGTTCCCTGAGTTTTGGAGCTGAAGTTTCATAGTAAGTAATTCCTTTTCCCGCTGAAATTCCTCTTCTTGCTCCTGCTGATGCTAGGTGGCGTCGACTAGAACAGACGGCGGAACATCGAGCTCCGGAATTTGCCGTCTTTTTGCCAGACCATCAGCCCTGGGACCTCCATCGCCCAACTCACGTCATTCGGCAAGTACCTGGTATCATTCTGACTCCTCATGTGCTGAATTTGATAGCTTTTTGGCTAAGAACCGACCATATATAGGTTCCGATGATGCCCGAGGCTCGCTAAGCCTTGCCACGGATCTCGATTGTGTTACCATGGCAACGACACCGCCGCCGCCACGTGCCGTCGATGAATTTCCTGGAAAAACACGTTTCCACGCTGCCGAAGCACGCGCCAATGCCTCAGACGCCAGAGAAGAACGCGCTCATACCTCTGAAGATTTCGATGCGTCTGACTGGATTACCCCAAAGAGGAAAGGCAAACAAAAGATTCCGGCGACACATTTCTCAACGCTGAAAACTGTCGTAATCAGGGCACCAAGTACACTCAATATCTCCCAGGTTAAACCCTACGAAATTCTTCAAGAAATTTCCTCAGCAGCAGACTTGGCGCCACATGAGCGACAGGCTCTGACTCTACAAATCAAATACCACCAGAATGTCATCCTTCTGAAGACCACCAACGAATTGACCGCCCGAAAGGTAGCAGCACTTTCCTCGTTATCCATCCGAGCCAAAACTCATAACATCCAATCTTACATGACGGCCCCGGTGGCATCGTGCCGGGGCGTAATTCATGGAATCGAGAAAGGTCTTTCAGAAGCCGAACTTTTAGAAAGCCTTGAATCGTGGCATGCGACGATCCTGTCTGCTCGTATGATGGGACAGACCGAGTCTGTATTAATAACTTTTGAAGGCACCCATGTACCTCGACAAATTCTGTTCCGCCGCGTCTTGTACAGATGCAAGCCTGAAAGACCAAATGCTTTGAAGTGCAGCAGGTGCCGTGAATATGGTCATCGGCTGCTGAACTGCCCTCACCCTCCGACATATCAACGCTGCCCCACCTGCTCAGCCCAGCTCAGCCAACAAGATGAACCACATCGTTGCTCCGCCTATTGCTTCCACTGCGGTGGAACCCACCCAACTTTTGACCTCACCTGCCCTGTACAGAAACAACAAGACCAAAAGAGCCACAAGGCTGCATATGACCGAAGGAAGAGTCTCAGGGAACAGCTGGAACCTTCTGTCCAAGAACAGAAAAAGCCATCTAATTCCCAGCGTCCCACTACAAAGCGACTATTGACTACGCGACAAAAAATGTCTGGTCACCCTGACAAGAAGAATACGCCACCCCATCACCCTCCGACTCGCGAGGACTTCCCCCCTCTGTCACATGCAAATCAAGAGACGGCACCACCCCCTCGGACCAATGTCTGGCATCAAGAAGTTCAAGAACTGCCAGCTGCCTCACGTCCGCTTCTCAAGCCAGCTACGCTCCCACCACCGGGTAAGCCGAGCCCGCCACTTCCCATTTCCCCTCCCAAACCTTTCTCTTATACATCTTCCGATTCCACACCAGTTATCACATCTGAGAATTATATGGGCCACATAAAAGATCGAAATGACCCTATTATCTGGTACCTTGCAGAAGAAATTTCCGCCATTCGCCAAGCATTCGAACTCATGCATACCCTCCTTAGCAATCTCCTGCAGGATGACGAACGCATGGATTTCCTAAATCATTCTCTTAAACGGCCTCGTCCATCTACATCCCCTGAAGCAACTGCTGCATCCTCTTCTGTCCCTCCCGAGAAGAGCGCTAACGTAGCTTAAGAATGGCAGGGAACAATCACATACACATTGTACAGTGGAATAGCAGAAACCTGCGTACCAATCGAACACTCTTTATCCAATGGCTCCTGACTTTACCCTCGCAGCCCCACGTCATTCTCATTCAAGAATCGCGTGCTCTTAAAGGTATTCCGGGCTACCGTGCCCTGCATGCAGCGCATGACAGCGACTGTGCCCCATTAGTGAGCACTTATATTCGTCGGGACATCCGATTTGAGGCCATTGAAGTCCCCAGTCGTCTTGAACGTCACCTTATTGCATTTACACTGTATTCTGATCACTTATCTCGCCCTTTATCCATTCTAAATTTTTATAACCCTCCTACAGAGTACACGCTTTTCAAACCGCTAATGCACTTTACTGCAAGATTGTTTCGAGACTCCGACTTCTAGATAGGTGGGGATTTTAATGCCCCGCACGTTATCTGGGGTTACCCACACACCTTCCGACCTGGCCGTATACTCAACGACGCATTAAACGGAGCTCAATTAACTGTTTATAACACCCCAAACTCCATTACCCGGGAAGGTTACAGGAACCAACAATCCACCATGCCAGACCTCACAGTGGGCCGCGGACTGCGAGAGGTCACCTGGCAAGTTACAGATGAAAAATTGCTCAGCGACCATTACATTATTAACATCACTGTCCCTAGCCGTACCCGTCCGCGTAAACGTAAAATTTCCCACACAAACTAGAATACCTTTCGCACTATACGCGACACCTCTCATACTACTGGCAGTCTTCAGAGCTGGACAAAAGCACTCAAACATGCTCAGAAACAAGCTACGCAGGAGAGTTCCACTTCAGCCCCGTCAGATAATCCGGACCCTTACCTTGTACGCATCTGGAAGAGGCGGAAACGACTCTTGCGCACTCTTCGCACTCAGCCCAACAATGCTCGCCTCTCCGACCGAGTCATCGATTTGACGCGACAGGTTAAAGAACACTGCGTTACACTTGACACCAATCAATGGAACAAAATTTGTAACACCATTAACGGCACACTAAATCGAAAAAGAACCTGGCATTTACTCCGAGAACTACTCGGGCCTCAACCGGCGCCTGTTCCCACTCTCGAGAAGCACTATTCTCAACTAGGCGCGGATGCCTTAACAGCCCAACTCCGCGATCTCTACATTCCTCCTCCCCTACCCAGCCTTTATACTCCGTACACTGGTGCTTCCAATGTGGAACTCGATCAGCCGTTTACCCTCTGGGATCTCGACTGGGCGCTAGAACAGCTAAAGCGGAAGTCAGTCCCAGGTGAAGACCAGATTACATACTCACTCATTCGAAATCTCTCTCACAAGGACAAAGAACATTTTCTGAGCATTATAAACTTACATTGGGAAGAAAGCACACTCCCAGCATCTTGGAAACAATCACTTATAACCCTACTTCCAAAGCCAAGCAAAAAACCTGCGCTTTAAAACCTCCGCCCAGTTTCTTTAACATCATGCCTGGGAAAAACCATGGAGCGGATGGTGCTCAATCGGCTCGAGACTCATCTTGAATCCTTAGATTTCTTTCCCCCTCAACAAATTGGCTTCCGAAAAGGTGTGTCTACTCAGGACCTATTTTTTCTTCTCATGCACGAATTTGACCCTCCGCCCACTTCCCAGATCCAAGCCATAGTGGCCCTTGATGTGCGAAAAGCTTTTGATAACCTTGCCCACGATCCTCTATTAAACATCCTTGCCTCTACTGGCTGTGGTCTAAAGATGTATGGCTACCTTACAGCATTTCTCCGCGACCGTACGGCCAAGTTCCGTCTCCCCGATTCGATATCTGATCCTTTCCCCATCACACGTGGTACTCCTCAGGGCGCTGTTCTGTCACCCACCCTTTTTAACCTTGCAATGGCTCCCCTATCTCGTACTTTAGCGTCTATCCCAAACCTAAAACACACATTCTATGCAGACGACCTTACTCTTTGGTGCACTTCTGGGTCTCCTGGAGCAGTAGAGGAGACCCTACAGCAAGGTATCGATGCAGTCGTTAGTTACCTTGATAAAATAGGGCTATCTCCCGCACCTGAAAAATCCGAATTGCTGCTGATTGCAAAAACTCGCTATCAACGCCAACATAACCAACTGATCAATCTCACAATGGCAGGTCACCCCATCCCTCGTGTATCATCCTGCCGGATCCTC